>NC_041005.1:1252500-1877500 GCF_004193775.1 Glycine soja
TTAGAGTCTTAGTACCTTCAAGAAGCTGGGTCAGAAGAGGCTGCAATCTACCATTTTCGGCCATCTGCCGCACATTACTCTCACACTTCTCCAGATTCTCCAATGTTTTATCTGCCTTCTCAACAGTGAGAAGATCTTCTGATTTGCTGCTTGTCATCCCTACTAGTATAAGAATGGCACCATTGATAGAACCAATCTTCTCACAAAGGGTTGCAGATTTTGAGAGCTCGTAAAGCAAGGAGACAGCCTCCTCTCTTTCTTTAGAAAGCTCATGTGAAAGGAATTTTACTACAGTGCGAACAGTATCCCCTTCAGCCAACAATTCCTTTAGAGCAAAGAGAATATGTTAACATCAATTTGCCAAAAGTACACTTATGATACCAAAAAACTAGACAGGAAATGAAATGAAATGAAATGATAACCATCAAACTACGACAAACCTTATTCTCATCATCTTCCTCTACCACAACTCTAAGGGTTTCCAGAGCTCTACAACGAACCTTACGGCTGCTACTCTTCAGCATGTCAACAATCATTGGGATAAGCCCTGCATTGCGGACAGTGTATTTGTTTGATCGACTTCTTCGGCAGATGTGCTGGACATACTTTAAGGCCTGAAGAGTCTCATTTTCTGGACTCCCCATATTCAATGACCGGCGAGCCATATCCAGCTGTGCAGCTTCATTCCTGGCAGTCCATTCTTCAATGGTGTTACGCAAAGCCATACTTGGATTCAGCTCTGTACTTCTTAGTTCTTGAAGAGTCAAAGGGCATAGCAGTCTCCGCCCGCTCTCTCTACATTCCTTGAACCATTTTTCAATTGCTTCACGTTCAAAAGTCTGCCCATTTTCTAAAGTAACAGGATCACGCATAACTTGCTTCGTCAGCGGACATACAAAGGCATCATAAAGAGGCTCAATGTGCAACCTCTCAAGAAAGCTATCATCTGACTGACTGCCAGGGTCACTACTTCCATCCCAGCTCGCAGCCATCATATATGCCCACTAATCTATCACAAAAAACGCAAGGTTAAGGTAGCAATGAGAAACTTACAATAATTGCAAGTTCAAATAAATTCAATGTAAATGTGTGACATTCATATAGAATTAAATTAGAATGCACTGGCAGTATAGAGGGTTTTTACCATGTTTGTTGACTTTTACAATAACTATTTTAAGAGTTATACTTAAAATTATTTCTAATTGGTTGGCATTACAAGCACAGTGCATGAAAATTAAATTCTTTATATACTATTATATTATCTTCAACCAATGCCAGAAAAGCATCAGCAACTAGAATAGAAACACAAACCAATTGTGTCAGAAGTTAATTACAATAATGAAACAGACAGAACTGGATCAACTGTGAATCAAATGAAGTCAAAACCCCTCTGATTGTCGCTGCCCAATGTAATGACAAGCAAGACAATTATCAAGACAAATTAGACAGTTGCAATGACCCAATATCAATAACTAAGAAACGTAACACAACAGATCTCCCAGAGTTGCATGTTCCCTTAATTTAGAAACAGGGCGATGCAACTTAGTTCAGCTCAACCTTCATTTAAACAGAGACCGATGGCGTTTCAAATAATTCAGACTCAATCAATTCAAAAATAGAAACTGTTTTAAGAGCAAATAGCAAGTGCGGAGCAGCGATGATAAACGAAACGAACAGATAGTCATAATTCTAAAACGCATCGAAAAATTGCAAACCACAGTAAGCTAATCAACAAGAAGCGTACCTGTGTCGGAGTTCAAAGAAGCAGCGAGAGGGACCTCTGCCAGAAAAAAAACCTACTTTTACTTTTTAGTTTGAGAATTGAAGAAAAACCCTTGAAACATAGTTGATTGCACAACGTAATTGGTGTTGTGCCATGTTAAAGAGTTGGAATTGCAAAAGGGGAGAGGTGGTTGAGTTGAGTTGAGGGAGTAAAAGAGAAACACCAAAAACAAAAATGAAAAAAACTCAGGTGATATTATAAGAAAAGTAAGAACTAATACTAGTAATAATACGGGAAAACATAAAAATAAAAAAATAGGTTTTTAAAAAATAATAGAAAATGCATATATAGAAAGAGAGAGAGAGAAGGTTGACTGGATTGTAATAGTCATCAGGTCAGACAAAGGGAAAGAGCGAAGATGGAGCTATCATCCACCCGGACCAACGAAAAGTACAGGTTGGCTCATATCATGTGCCGATAAAATAATAACGCAGAAAATTTAGGTTTAGTATTTTAAATTTTTTGTTTTTTGCGATAAAAACTGATATTAAAATTCGATATTAATTATTGAATGTGCGATTTTAAATTTAAATGAAATTTTTATTAAAACTAAAAAGAGGACTTAAGTTTTATCTAAAAAATAGTTTTAATTTTTTCATAGTTGTCTTAAGGTGTTTTTAAACAGAGAAAAATAAAACAAAAATATTATATGCTTAAAAAATTTTAATCTCCTTATACAATATTTTAATTTGAGATATAAATATATATAATTTATTAAAAATAATTACTCAATTATTGGTAAGAGTAGTGGAGCATCTCTAATGTAATATTGTAGCTGAATTGGGTTCTTAATTCTTTTAAGTAGCAGTAAAAAAATATTTTTAATAGGACCTCTTTTTATCACAAATAAAATTTAAAAATACTCATTAATTTTTGGATAAATAATCATTTTTGTGTCTCAATGTGTAATTCGCTAAGATGAAAATACAAAATTGAATCCTGAGTAAAAAGTACGACAAATATGTCTTGCCGTTAACTTCATTCCGTTACCAATATAAGGACATATTTGTCATAATATTTTTTTTTACTTTTAGTCTTTCCACTCTACTGACAAATACGTCTTAAAAAGATGAAAATGTAAACTTTAGTCCCTGAAGACATTAATAATATATTGTGACTTTGTGTTTATAATTTATTATTCTTGTTCGTTTAATATTTATACAATATATTTTTAAAATTTCCTTTTAATATATTTTTTAAATATATCTTGACATTAATAATAGAGAGTGAGCAATGTGATTTGGTGCCAATTGGGACACGGGGGACATACGTCAATACATGTAATACACAAGTAAAAGAAGAAAAAAAACTTTGCATGCACTTGCCATTAAACTTCGTAGTACATACAATACACATCAAGGCATTTAATTTTATCTATCTATCTTTCACACAAAATCCGCACATTACCAAAAAAAATAGAAAAAGTTCTCTTCAAACTGATATGTTTGCCACACCATATATTACCGTCCAGCTTTTCTTCTAGCTATACACAAAAAAAAATAGGCTATCAAGAATAATCAAGGAAATGGAAACAACAAAGAAAAACTGGGAAGAGTTGGAATGCAGGCTAGAATGCACTCCAGTTATCTGAACCTTTCTTCGGAGAATGATTTTCAGAAGAGACCTTAAAAGGGCCAGAGGAGCCGAATGGATCAGAGTCATCAAAAGAGAATGGACCACTGTGACCGAAGTCCTTGGTGCTACTAATTGAGTCAAACCTTGCATGTCCCTGACGACCAAAGCCAAAATCGTTGCTGCTACTCATGGAATCAAACCTTGTGAGCGTCTCAGGATTGGAGCCAAAATCCTTGCTGCTACTTATGGAGTCAAACCTTGTGAATTTATGATTATTGTAGCCAAAATCCTTGCTGCTACTTATTGAATCAAATCTCGTGAGCCTCTCTGGTTGTGGAGAATATCCACTTTCGTGCCTGAAGGAATCAAACCTTGACATGTCAAAGAAGTGATCCCCTGCCTCACTGTACCTTGGAGAGTTTTCGAACTTGGAAACTGGAGTTGCAGGCACTGAATCATCAAAAGCAAATTTGGAAACTGGAGTTGCAGGCACTGAATCATCAAAAGCAAATGGGCTTTTCGTCTGGAACGTGCCATCTGTATGTGTAGATCCTGTTCTAACTGGGTTTATACCAAAATCATCAGATTTAAAGAAATCTCTCTGCTCGAAGTCAGAGTCCTACAAAACCAAACAAAAATTTAAGTAGGTAGTAGCTTTATATCAATTAATTTTCCACAGAAGCACTATGTTGTAGCAATGTTATGTTGTCCAGAAAATCAAGGCAACTTCATCTTTGAAAAAAGACATCCCTTCTTCAGTTCTTTAGTAAATGTGCTAAGAAACCCATTCCAAAAATTATAAGGAAAAAAAGCCATTCATTGCCTATCTTAAACAATTCAGTATAAAAATAATCTTTAAAGAATTTCCCCAAGAACAATTATTTCTCAATAACTGAGACTAATTAGGTTGATATCCAGAACAGAATAAAATTAAAAGTTATGTATAGCATGAGTTACCTTGGTCTTGGTGTTAAAACCCCACACTGAGTCCACATCATCGTTGTTGTCAAATGCACCCCAGGTTGATTCATCAAAACTTCTGTTACCATAGATTAATGACATCACAATTACTAGATGCTCACAGTGAAAGCTATGCATTGCAGAAACATAAAAAATGGAAATAGACAAATCAACCCCCTTCCCACAAGCACACCCCTGGTGAAGGGAGGAAAAAACAACACAGATTACCTGTGTGTTTCTGCATCTGCTTCAAAACTTTTTCCAAAATGAGAATTTGAAAAGTCTTGAGAAGGACTCTCCACCGTACTCCTCCCAGCTAGACTATGGGGGATTCTTGCCAGGTCATCTTCACTGTGTGCATAGGATTCATCCTCAACTGTATAATCACCATTAGCAGAATTTTCTTGCTTCCCATTTGCATTCACAGGTGAACCATGAACAGAATTATCATCAGATAAATTTTGTTCTCCATCAATAAATGCCGACTTCGGTTTTGAAGATGTATAAGTGAGATCATTAGCAAATCCTAGAAATAAACAAAGCAATTAATAACACAAGTTAATTCATGCAAAACATGAAAATGATTTTGTAAGAAAAAACAACGGCTACCTTCATCCTCAAATTTATCCCAATCTTCATCCCAAAGAGCTGCTCCCTCTGGAATTCCAGGTTGCCAACCTTATAATTCATTTGGTTCATACACATACACAGACGCAACCACATTAAAGTTAGAAACAGAGGGAAATGCATTAACTTGTAACAAATATGCAACGCCCTTGATTTTAATAAAAGATCCTTTAGAAAAATGCAAGTTTCCAAATCATAAGAGGCTGCTTCCACAGAAGTATTAATATGAAGAATCACATATATTGAGTAAAAAAAAGTCAAAACAAATCATAAAATTGTTATTGCAGAGTGATTGAGAAAGAAGCCATAATGAGACAAAATGAGATTATTATAGTTACCAGCAGGAAGCTGAACCATTGTAATTGACTTCACATCTAGCCCATGTTTCTTGCACCGTTCGGCTAGAGCCTTAAATAACTCCTCGAGATCTGACTGTATGCGTTCAGCACGGACCTATGGAATTTGTTAAAACATCAGTAACAGAGTACTAGACAGGTTTCCCCAGAACACAAGTCTTATTCAAGAAATAAAATTCACCTGAAGGATACCATCTGCACTGCCTCCTTGTACCATTTTGACAATTGCTTGCTGCAACTCCACCTTCCTATCCTAAATAAGTACCAACTAATGGTTAAAGATGCATTGAAATTTGAAATGTTTCAACTTTAGAGACATTCATAATCCACCCAAGATACAGGTTTATTGCTGCTAAGAAAGGAGAAAAAAATTGTAGACTTCATCTATTCAATAAGAACTTGTAATTCAAAGGTTAGATTGTTGAAATTTAATATATACAAAGAGTTGTCGAAGAAGTAACTCTACTAAGAATTACTCGTGGAATAACATGATCCTCACTCTCTCTCTCTCTCTCTCTCACACACACACACATATGGAATTCCACAATGCAATAATGCCACTATAGGCTATAGTGCTGTTGCATTGCAGAATTCCTGGATCCACGATTACAACTCTGTCCGCTATTGCCACCTCTACAAGTGTAATGGTTGCAGCATGTGTTCACATCCTCTTGTCATATTTGACGAGTCTCCGGCCAATGAACTTTTGATTCAATATTATGCCATTTTTTTATGCATTTTCATGTGCATACAACTTAATTTGTTATACATATATAATTGATAGATATCATGTATTTCAATTGCTGTGCGGGTTAAAAAGAAAGGAAAAAGAAAAGTTATTTTCTTCTTAGCTAAAAAACTTTAAATTAAAATTTGATAAGTGAATCATTTTTTCAGTCAATCATTCATTGAATGATAAATCACTACAAGTGATGGAGATACGACTGTGACTATTTGCCCACATCGCTATCTGCTATATGATATTGCAGACCATTAGCTTTCAGCCATTTTCCACAATTAAAAAGTGATATATAGGGAGCATTTCGAATGAGAAATTTCTTAAAATGAAAAATGCAAACTATCAGTAATAGCCTTTAGATTATTCAAACACTCTTTAAAACAGGTCATGTGCCTATCCTTTTTCCCCTTTCACACTCAGGTATACGTAACAGAGGACTGTGTTCAGGAATGGAGGAGTGGCAACCCTGCCTTCAAGGTCTCCTAACCTGTCTCAATGCTTACCAATTCACGTTCACACATTCACAGTGCAAGCAGCCCCAATATGAAGGAGGTGAGGGAGAGAGAGGGGATTCCCTAATTGGAAGACAAAACAGAACTTCTAATTGTCGAAGCTATAACTACAAATTTTGAAGAAATGAGAATGAAAAATAAAATGAAAAGATTAACAACAACTTCAAAGCTCGAATCTGAAACACTACTTTACATGTCTGAAACAGCAATTCACCCACAAACGTGACATCAACGCAGAACCAAAAATTGGTTTTTTTATCCCAAACACGAAGCAATGAGGGAATTGAACTCAACACCCAAATTTCAAATTTTCAATAAGTCATAAAACTATTTTAAAAAAAAAACAGAATTATGCTTAATTGGCATGAAACAGAATCGCTCCATATTCCAACAGAGCTCGTAGAGGAAGTCAAGCATGAGGTTTGATCCTTTTTTAAAAGGTAAATGCAACCCACTTATAAAATCATTCATGAGCATTTACTTTATAATTTAAGCATTTAAGAGAGTTGGTCCTGGACATGGTATCAGAGCTTGTATGGCCTAGTGGTCATGAGTTAGATCCTTCTCACCCTCATTCTAAATAAAAGTTGAATTTGAGCACAATTTAAGGTGTGTTTGTGTGTTATGCATACTTCAAACCCAAAGGGATCTTGCAGGAGGGGAGTGCAAAAGATATAAGACCATTCATGAGCTATAGCCTAAGAGCTTAAATTTTGGGAGAGGTTGGTCCTTCATAATAACTTAAGACCAATGCAGTAAAAGAGGGCATACTAAATAGTCAATAACTTCACCTCTTACAAATAGCCTATCTTTAACAAGTAATTTAGATTTTCTAATTACCTGTATATCACGAAATTTAGCTTCTTCAACGGTCAATTTTGATACTATTTCTGCTACTTGTTTGTATTTCTCTTCATATTTCTTGCCCAATGATTCTGCCTGTAACAACACACCACCAAATGATAGTTAATTCTTTTCACATCTTAAATTTGCATCACGTTTTCAGAAAAGAAAAGAAAAAAAGGAATATACCTCACGCTTATCCGCAGATGCCCTTTCCGTAATCTCATTTAGTCGATTATCGCATCTGCTTTTATATAGAACCTGAAATACAAGTTAACATCCGGGAAAGGAATTCATGGCATACATTAAAAAATCATTCTGGTTTTATCCCAATAAAATCCTTAACTGAATCCACTTAAAATCATCAATCTTTTTGCTGCATTCCGGTTCGTTTCTTGAGAGGGGGGAAGTCATACTGGCTTTTACCCAATAAAATCCTTAACTTTATCCACTAATCCATTTAAAATCGTCCTATCTTTTCACTGCGTGCATGATTCCAGTAAGAGTTTCTAGGCTTCAACTGAGGCCTAACTAGAACCATAAAACCCAAACATTAAGTCACTGTAGGATGATTTGCATTTATCATAGAAAACCAATCCTTCCTGCTAAATTACACAGCTCTGGTACACTGACTTTGTGTTTTGAATTAGCTTGTATTATGCATATAATAGTATACTCAAGAGCTATTTAGCTTAGAAGTTATTCTGTAAAAACCAAGCAAAACCAAACATGCGAATAACTACAGGTCAAAGATCATTAATAAATTTATTTTTAACCTCTTTGGCATGCAATAACTTCATTAATGCAAACACAATTTTACTTTAAAGTGAACCACCAGCAGTGTGGCCTAGCAAGCCTACAAATAATCGATTTCAACCATGCTAAGCCTTAAGCAATAAACATCAATGTAAGATTAAAAAAAAAAACAAGATATGAATTACTAACCAGTTCCTGCATTTTGTTGCGGTATAACTCAAGCTTCTCTTTTGAATCCAAAATCACATTCTGAGTTTCTTCAAACTACAACAGAAAAGAGAAACATTTTTTATTTATAATTTCTCAAAATGTGCAAGAGAACCAAGACCACTTACAAATGAATAGATGGTTGAAAATATTACTGAATATGCGGAATTAATTTTGGGTTCAAACGTAACTCCAGCCACATAATTCATTTTGAACATACTTGCAAAATTATATTTAAGACCAAAAATTAACTTGGGTCCACCCGGCAAACAACTATAAAAAGTGACATACAGTTGCTTTTGGATCAAAATGTGATTTGGATCCCCATAAGGCCATCAATAGTTTTGAAGTATCAAAGAAGCACTAAGGGACTGTGAATTTATTTTTGTGTGTCCTTTCTACTGGAGCAGTTTCTAGTTAAACTTTCAAGAGATTATGGCAGAAATAAGGAAACAGTGATTTTATGAGAGGGTGCAATTTATACAATTCTTTGGTGCATTTGGTTGGGAGAGAAGTGCTTCATATTTTCAAAGGTATCTCTTTACCTTGCATTTGTTAGTAGATATAGTTGAATCCGTGGCTTTAGGAAGAGTTTTATAATCTTCCCATTTCTAAAAAAATGGTACCTTTTTTTAAAAAAAATAGAGAGAATCATAAATACATTAAGATGAAGAGAAGATAATTACAAAGGGATAGGAGAAAATCATAAATAAAGTATCCTCCTTAATTACAAAAACACAAGCATCATCGAAAAATCAAAAACATAATGGATAACCTTCACTTTCCCAAATATATTTATACATGGACAAAAACTATGAAGGCAGAGCAAATACCTTTTTCTCCGCAGTTGTTGCCTCTTGAGGCTTTGAATTCAATATATTCTGCTCACCATTTTCTGCACGATTCAAAAAGGAATCGTCCAACACAGGTGTTCCTGACTTTTGCTGATTGGGCTGTTGAGTGCCATCAGCCTGGGCAGAACTTCCCTGAACTGGTGGCCTCAAACCAGCTGTTGGTGCCACTGGCCGAGCACCTGGAATCCCTTGTTGCTGCTGAAAACCTTGAGACAGATAAAAGAAAAAAAAATCATCAAGAAATATCCTATATGACTAAGAGAAAAGGAAAAGTTTGAGATAGTGTAAATAAGGGAAAATACCTTGGCCAATACCCCAGCCTGCATTTCCATAAGCAATTTTTGGTTGGCCTATCATTGACATCAGTGTCTCGTCAAACAAAACATTGCTTGGAAGAGACTCTGGAAGAGGACGACCTTCCCTGTAACGTTCCATCAAATAAAGAGCAAAGCAAAACTCCTTCAAAGAAAGCATGCTATCATTATCCTGATCAGACAAGTCCCACACCTTCTTTAAGACATCTGCACAAAGTCCACAAAGATCTTGTTACGTATTTGCTATCAGAGAAATAATGAAAAGATTATCCTAAGATCGGTCCACCTCTACAAGAAAATTTCCAAAATAGTGAAGCACTTGCTAAGAAACGGAGTCAATAAAACAGAGTAAAGAAACATATCTAGTAACATCATCTTATCTGAAGCATGTTTTTCTTAGTAGCTTTTAATTTCTATTAGCCTGGTTGTCATGAAATACAATATTTCTTTTCTATCTTCTATTTTCTAATCCAGATTCCAAACAGTCTGACACTGGGAACCCCATCAGCAATGACAAAATTGCGGCCAACATGATGTTCTATGTAAAATAGTGGAACATCATGAATTAGTTGACAAATAAGCAACTCATGTAGGATGAATATGAGGATTTGGAATCGGTTAATTCTCTAGGTTCATACCAAATAAATTTCTGAATGTGGAGTTTCTCAGGTCTCATAACTGTCACCTACAATGTAATTGTGTTCAAAATACTAGTGTTTTTTTCCACTTTCCTTTAAAATAAAAAATAATCCAACATAACACCAAGTAGGATAAAAACAGAAGGATTTTGGCATTAATAGTTATCCTGGTTCATAACCCCATAGATTTCAAAATGTCAAGTAGATTTATTTCCGAGGTCTAAATCAAATAACTGTCATCTATCATAGAATCTGCTGAAACTCAAGCTATCAGTATTTATTGTTATTTTCCTTTAAGAAATATTTTTTAATTATTGTGATACTAAAGTGAAACATGAGGATTCGAAATTGGTTGGGATTCTTGGTTCATAACCAGACACATTTATAAATGTGTGGTTGATCTTATAGGTCTAATACCTATAACCTACCATATATCCCTTCTCAAATTATCAATATCTCTGTCACCTTCCTCCTTTCTTTAATAAATGATCGATCCATAATGAAACCAAGTAATTCATACTTCATAGTATCTATGACTTGGATTAAAAATGGGCAGGATGCCAACCTGTGATTATTTCAATTCATGCAAATCCCTGGGAGGTTTATTACAAAGATTTGACTAATTGTTTCTTTGGATTTGGGTGATAGTACTTGCATCAAGTTTTAGAAGGATACTAAGGTGGGAATATTCATTTCTTAGAGGCTTTTCCTTGCTTAGACCTCTCTCTTGTATGCATAATTATCCCACCAAAAAAATTATTATTTGTACCTCCTGAACTTTCACATTCATAGGGAGTAATAGCTAAAACATTTCTCCATTTCATCTACCGAATTTGAATCCTATGATTAAATCTTCCTTTGTTTGTGTCACCTAGCATGGTAGATCCAATATAACTAAACCAAGTGACTCGTGGTATGGTATGATCTCCAATTTTCACCTCCAAGCCCATGTTCAAATGTGTTTTGCTGAACTTGCATTCCATATACTAAATTTTCCTTCCACTTAATTGAAAACCATGTGATTCCAATGCTTCTTTCAAGATGAGAACAACTAAAATAATGTAAAATTAAAAGGACGTGATCTGACTCAAAAACATGTGCATTCCAATAAAATGCATCAAACCCCTGCAGACAAAGCATGTCAGCACTCAAGCTTCAGCAGACATGCTCTCTTTGGATACTTAAGTATGAACTGATCCTCCACCTTTGTTCTTAATTGGGATGGGATGAGCAGCCATAGTGATTTTTTTTTCTGAATTGATGAGCAGCCATAGTAATCATACATCTGTCACTAGTTACTATTCATGACTAAAGTTGGACATTGAATACCTCTTGGGCTACTAGAGAGTTCCGTTTTTTTTCAAATAAAATCCACATACTTATTTTACCATCACCAAAAACAATATCCAGTATCGGTGCACAGTTAACCATTCCTTGACAACATTAAGGCAGACCCCCAAAAAAATAATCTGAATCACGAAGCTAAGCCCTAAAATTTTCAGCTGATTATTGTTCTTGTTAGTTATGCAATATGTATGCAACATTTCATTGACAAGCTAACACATCAACATACCAAAATGCATAAACATTACGTCAAAAAGTGTCAGTTGGAAAGAAAAAGGTTTTACCTATGGGTAATCTCCAGCTTAAAAATAGACTGCGTGCCTGCTCCCCAGTGATTTTCCCATCCCTGTCGGTGTCAACTTCCATAAACACCTTTGTATACTTCTGCACATCAGTAGGTTTCATTTTTGGCCAAGAAAGATGTGAATTGTCAGAATTTGCATTTCCAAGCCCAGATGGTGTATTTGGAGAAGAAGAAGCTGGTGGTGAAATTTGTTGGCTTATGTTTGGTGCAGATTGTGCCCGCTGAAACTGACTATTTGCAGGCAGCATTGAAGAATATGCACTCTGCAATGAGTCAAGAGAATTTTGCTTAATTGCAGGTTGGGGAGCAGTGGAAACAGGAACAATGGCTGATGAGACATTGCTGACAGAGTAACTCAGTCCAGCAGGTTCTTGTTTCGGTGTCAATGAGGCAGCAGAGAAAAAATCATTGCCCAAAACTGAATTGGAGGAGAACCCATTTCCAGATACACCTAATGCTTTAGTGTTAACAGTTGTAGACTGGGGCATTGGTGAGATTGGAGATGACTGCGGCATTGGTGAGATTGGAGATGTTGATGACGGTAATGCAGCTGATGGGGTCAGTCCAGCAGGTCTGGTAGCAACCATACCAGGCCTTACATTATTCCAATCATTCGAGACGACGCCAGGATTTGAGAAATTGTGACCAGCTATGTTAACTCCTCTAGAAATATCTGGACCTGCAACACCCTGTTGTGGACGCAGACCGCCACCAGCAGGCATGGATTGAGGAGGTCTCATGCCAGGATGCTGCTGCGAAGGATAATATTGCGGGTTTGCACCAGGACCTGCCAACCCTTGTCCTCTATAGGGAAAACTTTGAGCCAAATTGGGTGCGGTAACACCCATCTGCCCGACAGACCCAGCACCGGGCATCGAATTCGGGCGTGGTTGAGGCACAGCAGCAAGATTAATCTGTGGGGCAGGGATTTTAGCAGCAGCAGGACCATACAAAGCTGCCTTCACAATATCAGGCGTTAAATCTCGCTTACTCTGAGCCACAGTGACTAACCTTAGAGCATTAAAAAACTCCGCGCGCCCAAGGAAACCCGTTTTGGCCTGATCAGCATACGCCCACACCTGCAACAACTCAAATCGAGAACAACAATAAGAATTATACGCTAGATCGAGTTAAAATATCCAAGGAAAAGCGAAATGAAGAATCAACCAAAACCTAAATCAGAGATTCTAAGCAAACAATAACGAAATCATAACGATCGATCACGAAAATCCTATGCCTCGAAGAGAAAACACAAACGGAAGTGCAGTGAGTTGAAATATTTGGTTTAGATTAGAATGAAACCTGAGCGAGGACTTGTTTGGGCAAATTGGATCCCTGAAAGAATGAGACGGCTTCGGCTCCACTGATTCTGCCATCTCCGTCCAAATCTGCTCTCCTGAAAAACGCTTCGAACTGATCCATGTTGGGTCCCGCCATTGAAGTGGATCGAATCGGTTAGTTAGGGATTTGTTTTTGATTCGTGGAAGAGAGGATGAATTGCGGAGAAAGAGGGAATTCGATTATTGTGCGTCTGAATTCGCAGATTCGGAAGAATTAAGGGAAAGCGAAAAAGTGAATGGAATATGGTTTTTATTTATTTCCGGCGAGGGCGATGCTGAAATGATTGAGATGTGGCATCTTCTCCGACTGCTGCACAGGCTGTGCCTCTTCGGAGGAATACAAATTTCATTCCGATTCCATTTACATTTACATCTAATCTCACCCTTCTCACACTCAAACAAAACAATCAATATTTTATTAATAATACATCCTAAAAAAATAACAATAACAACTTAATCTTTATAAATAATGTTGACTTTAACTCTTTAAAAGCTTAATTTATACTTATTTTACGGTAAAATATTTTATATGAAGGTAGCAATAGGAAGATTAAATCTAAATAGGATAATCATATACGAACAAAAGTGAAGATTTAATATTATATAATTATTTTAAAAATTATAATATAAGTCTTGTTGATATTTAATTATACGATTTAAATTTTAACATTACACTTATATATATAAAATGTTTCTTATATTAATATAATGCAGTAATATATTAAACTATGCGCCTAATTTTATTACATTAATGATCATTCTGTTTTCTTTTTGGTAGCGAGAAATAATAGTGAATTTTAAAAAAAATTATGAAGTTCAAATAATTAAAAAAATAAAATAAAAACTAAATTTAGTTATGTTTACAAAGAATACAAATTTTTTTGTCTAATAAAAATAATGGTTTTGATAACATTCTGTATTTCTAACCCTTTTCAGTTTTTTCCTAAAACAGAAAGATGGTCTGTTTTAAAAAATAGTGATTGCTTAATACCTTGATAAGTTTTAATATTCATTTTTGTTTTTAAGCCTTTTTATTTTTGTGTCATGATTTTTTTTCTAAAATGAGTAATCCTTCCTGGATTATAATATTCGATGGATACATAATGGTTCAATGTTTAAAATTTAATCCTCACTAATAATCGTTCATCTTAATTAGTCCCTCGGTCAATTCTATTAGTTATCCTATGAAACGAAACAAAACAGACAGTGACAACTAGATGCGGTAAATCGAGCTATAGATATTAGGTGTTATACTCGTTAGGAAGAACATATTTGAGAGGATTATAAGATGCCATGAATGGGTACCCTTTGTTAATTTTGTAACCATTTGTTCACGTAAATATGACAAATGAAGAAGTTGTTGTGCATATTCTGTGTAAAATACATGAATGGTTAATTTCCCCTTCTCTATCAATAACGTGCAAAAAAAAGAGTTATATCATCAATAAATAATACAACTCACAACAGCGAGCTATTGGGTATGAATTATCACTTATCAATATCATAGCATATATCTAATTATCTCGAGTTACTTCAAAATACTTGATCGTCATCATCAAGCAGTGACGAGAACAATTTTTTAAAATTTTATAAAAATCAAAATCAATAAAACATATAAAATTATATTTATGATAACTAAATATATATTTTTGCTTAGCTTTAAACTAGTCTCGAGAAATGTCAAAAATGCGCCTACTAAGGATAAACGAAATCACCCAAGATACTCTTCAGAAGATATGTGATGATGTGTTCACTTCAGCATCATTATAGAAATGTTCCCAGTTAGTGGCTCTGGCATAAAACAAATTGCGTTCTTAATAAAATTCAAGTGAAGAAAGCATTCTCGCAGCTATTTTAAGTGGATTGGAGCTGAGTAGCTGACAGTCCCTGATTGAACTAAATGCTTAAAGCCTTAAATTATCCCTCTTAAGCTTCAATCTCATGTCGATATGCAGAACTTTTGGATGAACGGTTTAACCTTTTTTCTGTACATTCAACAGCTAGTTTTAGGAAGGTGCTTTCTTTTCTATTTTTCTGGAATAATTTGCTACAAAGTGTAGCCGTGTTGCTGTTTATCAGATCCCTCCAGGTAGGGAGATGTTCCTTAAATTGTTTAGCTAAATTTACAAGCATTTAGGCTTCATTACTATCAGATAAAATTCAAACGGTTAAGTTTTAGCATCCAAATTCCCTATTTAAGATTTGGATGCAGGATTATAGTACCATAAAAGCAATAACTAATGCTATCAAATATCTAGAATGCAAAAGGAGACTAGTGAATACGTGATGACCAGAAATTCTGGAGACAAGTGGCAATACCAGCAAGTAGAGGTAATTGTTGAAGGCATCAGAACAAAAAAAAATTGTTAAAAGTGATAGGAAGCAGGTTGCTGCGAAGGTAATAGTTTGATGTGAGTAAATTTAGTACTTATGGACTTGAAATTGTTAACCTAATTATTCAAGGGTTATTTGAATGAGTGGTTACTGGTTTGTAAAAGTACAAGATAAAGTCTTTTCTAGCTCAAACACCCAAAAGGTGGTTCAGCAGATTTACATAACAACATAACTGAGACAATATACTGACCACGTAAGCTCTTATAAGTCAGATCTCACAGTAATTAGGAGAAGAAATAATGTTTAAACTTGTAAAATTGTAACATGTCACACAGTAACGGTTGTCAACAGTTAGCACTGCAAAGCACCTAAGCAAAAACAATTTATACAATATATAGTTATACCACATCATGTGTGGTTCATCAACATATTGGACAAAAAGCCCATATATCTAACAGTATCATCAACAAACTTGAGTCCACCAAGCTGCAATCAAGAATTTAAGTCTTCAACCCATCCATTCCACAGATTTCTCAAAGAAAATAAGAACTGTAGCAGCTTGCAACTTCTATTTTACCCAGTAATTGGTCAAATCCTGGACAAGCAAACCAATAGAATTTATATTGAATATCTTCCATAAGTTAAAATTAACTTATCCATAAATTAATTTACTGAAGCTCTCTCATTAGTTTCTCGAAAAGTTGGTGTTAATTATGCATAAGTGGTTTTTAATTTACAGAAGCTCTCTCATCAGTTGGTTTTAATTATGCATAAGTGATTTTTAATTACCTTTTTAGTTCCTTATCTATAAATATTCATTGAGAAGTTTATCCAAACAAAATCTAACAGAAAGATTAATACCTATGTCAGGACTCTGGATGTACATATCCTTGATCCTATGAGGTGATGAATTCTCATAGGGTTGAACCTGAAAGCCTTCTGCACGAGTCTTTTTCTCTTTTGGAGACTCAACTTCTGGCTCCACAACATTGGGTGCAGGAGTGAGTTGCTTCCGCTTTGAACGAGCTCTTCTATTCTGGAACCAGTTATAAACATTTGTCTCTGATATTTGGCCATGCTGGCCCAGCTCAATGGTTATGTCTTTGATCTTCTGCTTGCTCGGAGTGCCATTTCCCTCATCAAAAATACGCTCAAGTATTTGAAGCTGCAGAGGCGTTGGAGTCCAGCGCTGCCTCGCAGTTATCTTGTGTCCAGAGCATGCCATCAACGGATCACAGTACAAATTACCCAGCCTCAGCCCTGACTCAAAATACAACAACAAATTAAACACTCACATTGTTTCTCCACCGTCAAATTGAACAACAAATCCCACTAATTCAACCTACATATCCAAATCTGAAGAAACTTACACGTTTAAGAAACTTCCTGATAATCTTATGACATGAAAAAATTATACCATGGTCCTGGACCATTATGGTATCAGTCAATCTTCATGAGACACAATGTTTTTTTTCTAGAAACAAGTATCCCAGAGCTGAAAGTAATGAGACTAACACTACAGGCATAAAGATTACTGAAATAGATTTTGCTTCTCTGAATGAAGTTTTTTTCATATGCAAGGAATAGATCTTCTATCAGCATGCTTAAGGAACTCACCCATCTATCAAGTAAACTTATAAGGTTAAAACTTGTTGGTTTCATGTGACACATAATCAGGTCTAAATAACTTTTTCTCATAAATTTAAAAAAAAAAAAGAAACTCAATTATGCATCACACGAAAATTGATCGGAATTATGATCACATGGTGACCCCGTTTCTCGAAATTATAACAGACTAGATAATCTCAACTGTCATGTAATGCTATTTTCAATATAGAAAAGTATATGTTGTTAATTTGTTCCGTTCAATCATAAAATGAATTATGTTTATTGTAATAATAACCCTGAGGTGTGAAGCAATAATAATATGTACTATAATGCTGTTGGGTTAAGAAGCAATGGAAACCTGCGAGGTCCTGTTGGGTAGTGACGGCCTTGTGCATCTCAACGAGCTGTTCACAGATGGTGGCGTAGACAGAAATCTGTTGCCTGAGCAGTTCCATTTGGTCGTCGGTCATAACTTTGACGTAAAGGCCTCCAATACCACCACCGTTTGAGGTCTCTGCTTCCATTTATTCTTCTTCTTCTTTTTGGCTTTTTGCAGAACCAAACTCCTAAACAAAGAAATGACTCAGTTTTGTTTTGGCTTTGGCAGCAAGAATTGAATTTGGATTTGCATTTTGCAGAGACAAACAGACAGCATCCTCAGACCTCAAGTCAAAGCTTAAAGGACCGTAGTTTGCTGCGCGATTTAGCCTTATTCCGCAAATCTCGCAATTTAGCCTCCCTCCCCACTTTTTTTTTTTTTTTTTAACTTTAGGCTTATTTCTTCTATCAAAGAATTTTAGAAATTTATGTGACTTTGACCATTTTGAGAATAAGATTCTTAAACAAAATCTGAAACTCACATTTTAGTGAGACTTATATATTTCCTCCGGTCTTATATACGTTGTTATATATGAAATAAAATAAAATATCCTTTTTGATCGAAGTATAAAAAATATAGAATTATTTTAGTTAAATAAAAAATTGTCCTTAGTGATTTTTTTTTTGATAAATATGAATGTATTTATTGAGTTATTAACCAAACAAGATATATCCATTGATTGAAAAATTATCTTTTAAAAAATAGTCATATCTTATATCATTTAATATTATGGATAATTTTAAAATAAAATTAAATTTTATGATAAATTAACTTATTTAATTATTTTTATTAGTTTTGATAAATTAGATAATTATTTATAAAATTAAAGGTAATAAATTTCATCTCTCTTCAAGAGAGTTGGAAAAAAAACATATGGGTATATCACTATTCATTACTTTTTTTTCACAAATGTATAATTCATACCTAAGGACATGGATTTGGTTAAAAAGTAAGAAAGGAATAATGAATTCACTCAAGATATCAAGTTGATTAAGTTTGTCGGTTGTGAGGTAGTTTAGTTTAAAAATAGTAGTGAAATTTACTTTAAGTATCATTTTATTTTGAGGGAAATGAATTACATCTATAAATATTAATTCAGTAAAGTTTTATAAAAAAAAATTAACACATGACCATCTTCCTTTTACTAGCTTTTGATATTAAATTAGTTTCTTAAAATTAAAATATTATATTCGTTATACTATTAATTTTTATTTATAAGAATAACCATAGTGGAATTTTGAATATTAAAAGAATTATTTTATATTTTTTTCAAAATATAGAGATGCGTTAATTTAAATAATACCGCCAAATTTCATTGAAATATTAATTAAATAAAAATAGAAGCACAACATTAAGTATTGTAAATCTATTTTGGTTTACTTCTTTTTAAAAAAAATAATTTAACTTGTGTAGCAAGAACAGTCATTACATTTTATTAATTTCTTTTAAAACGGTCGATTTAGAAATTTTCTCGTATATTGAATCTAAAAGAAACTATAAATATATTGAAATTATCTCAATAGTATTTACTCAAATAAGCTAACTATTTAATTAATTAATTAATTAATTTTTTTAATTTTGTATGAAAAAATCACAAACACAATAAATTAATATAAATAAATAAATCAATAAATAATTGCAGGTTTGCCTTCTGGTTATTGTTTCCGGGCGTAATTAACGCTTTCCCCACGCGTACGCGTACAGCATCGCCCGACAAAGTTTCCCACCCATTATCCGCATTCTATCCAACTATAAATTAGGGTTATGTTTGGATTGATAGAAAGAGACGAGGTGGAATGAAATGAAATAGAAGGGAAAAAATTCTATTGTTTATTAGAAAATAGAAAGAAATGAATAAATCATTATCTTATTCTCATATTATTTTAATTTTAAAAAGATCTCTAACAATCTTCTTTAGTCATGGATGAAGAGAAGTTTTTATTTTTGAAGAGAAAAATAAACGTCCATTCTTCAAAATCTCATCTATTTATCTATACAGAAAGGGGAAGGGCAATTTTGATTTTGTTTTTATGAGTATTATTAATTATTAAAAAAAAAATCCAAGGACTACAGTGGCCACTGAACGAGATTGTAGAAATTTCTTATTTCCTTGTCCACTCTCAACATCATCTTTGAATGTCAAGTTATCAAATTTTCATATTAAATCTACTTAACTTCCATTGTATTTGGTTGTTGAGAAACGGCAAGCAAGAAAGAATAGCTCTGAGAATGGAATTGGAATTTCAATGTATGAGTTTGAGGTGTAATTTACATTAATAGCTATTGATTTCTACACTTTCCGATGGTCTCCTTTTTACCTTCTAAAATGTTACTTCCGGAATGAGTCCAAAAGGTTAAAATAATATTTCGAAAAAACTGCAGAAAGCAACTTGGGAGATATTGGAAGCAACATCCCATTTCTAAATTACTGTAATGAATTATTTGTAATTTGTTAAAACAAAACAATAAGTTGTACTATAAATAATCATTATCTTAAACAAGTAATAAGTTGTACAAAGAACATTTAGTTAAATTATTTAAAACAAGTTGTGCAAATAACAAAATGTTAATTACACTGAAAATGTATTGAGAAAAAAATTAATTAAAACAAATAAGAATTATTAATGAAATAAAATATAAGACAATCCCATCTCCATACATACAGGGATACTTTGGTTCCAAGAAAACAGTTGAGATATTAAAATAATAAGAGGAGTTGAGAAAAATTATTGCCAAATACATAAAAAAAAAAAAGTGTTTGAACTTTGAAGAGTAGTTTTTAAAAATGAGGAATGTGAGAACGATGATATTTGATAAAAATAAATAAATGCATAAAAAAATTGTTTAAAAATATATGAAAAACTTATAAAGATTTTTTTTTTAAAAAAAAGGTTAAAATATGAATATTTTGAAGACAATAAAATTTTTAAAAATGGTGAGATTAAAATAATGTTTAAATGTGTAAAAATGATATTTAAAAATATATTAAAATTTTGAAAATAATAAAAGTTTAAAAATATGACAAATAAAAAATAATGTTTTGAAAATTTTGTAAATAATGAAAATTTTAAAGAAGAAATGTAAATGACACAAATTGGATTTGGTTTCTTAGGCACAAATTGGATTAGGTGTTTAGACTCAAGGCGCTCCACCTCTGACTAGTGATTCTTTCTTGGGTCTTGCATGTCTCTTGGCACATTACAAAACAAAACACTTATCCCAGCCCATAATATAAAGCATTTGTCTCTGCTGTTTGTGAACTATAATGACTTATATATTTGTTCTCTAATCTGAAAGTTCAATGCACATGTACCTCACTTAAATTAATATTGTAACAACTAAAGTGCTCTTCACATAGCTGCAAATCCAGTTTTTCACAAACATGCCAAACACTTGGAAATTGATTGCCATCATGTTGTTGGTGAAAACACACAAGTTGGTATCCCACGCCTTTTACCTGCTCCATCTCAAGCTTAGTTAGCTTTCTTCCCCAAAGCTCTTTGTCCTAAGCCTTTCACTACTATTAAAAAAATTGTAGTAATATATGTTACTATACCTCTTACCTTATTTGTGGAGTTGTTGCTCTTGATGTTTAGTCAAATATTTGCTTTAATCTCCTTAAGGTAATTGATGCTTACTGATCCATTTTGTTAAAAGGTGCGGCATGCTGATCGTTTAGCTAGAAAGGTCACTTGTTCTCCTTGGGTTTTCATGTAGCTTCTAGTCATAATAAGTAGGTTTTCTTTTGCTCAACTATTTCACTGCATTACATAGTATTCTCGGTTCTTACTAGTCTCTTTCCTACTAGGTATTACTATTTAACCGTTACTTTCTGTTAGTTGTTCAGTATTTGAAGTATGAATAATGGGTGGCTAAAGTGTAGTAAGGTAAACAAGCTAGAATTTGTTATATATGAAACTTGTTTATCAAGCAACTATCTTGATCTTGCTGCATCATTTGTGTTTTGTTGAGAATGACAAGTGGGTGGGAACTACACTTTTGTTAATTCTTTAAATTGCATCCGCTGGTTTTGGAACTCCGTTTCTTATATATCTTGTGTATTTGGTTTTCTTAAAAAACTTAACATAAACTCTAACCAAACATTCAAAGTCTCTATTTGCGGGGAATTGGTATTCCAGATAACAATTTCTGAACGTGTTCAAGAGAGCATAGTTTATGGTTATTACTTATTAGACTATTTTGATTTTAGGTTATTTCATCGTAGTAATTGTGATTCGTGATTATATTGTGAGTGATTTAATGCTTTATTAAGCCAGTAGTTGAGCAATTCTTTTGGAGATGGAATCGGTTTCCATTGCTTTGCCTTGGTGGAGGATATCCGCACCATGAAAGGTAAACTCTGCTCCTGCAAGTTTTCGCATGTGCTTCAAGAAGCAAACCAAATTGCCAAGTTCGGCTTTTCTATAAATTGCACCAAGCTATGGTTTGGTCACTTAGAATGAAAGAGATGATAAAAGAATTGAAAAGAAATTCAAATGCAAGACTCAAAGTTTTGAAAATTTTCTTTCAATTGTTTCCTATTTGAACACAAGCAAACTATAGCTAAATCTATTTTTTTTTTCTTCTGTCCCGTTTTTTTTATTTCATTATTCTTATTGGGTGATGCTGCTTGGATTATCTGGTTATGATAAATAAATTATTATATTTTAAAGTTTTTGTCTTTAATTATTTTATACTTATATAAATTTTTATTTTTATATTAATACATGATAAAAAAAACATTTATTTTTTATGTACTAAATATTTATTTTATTTAATATTTTTCATAATTTTCACTTATATATCCCATTAATTCCTTTTAGTGGACTCTCATTTAATATTCTCGTTATAATTAATTATTTATTTTTAATAAATTTCAATCACTCCGTAAAAGAGTGTCAAAAAGAGCCAAGAAGAGTAACACTCATATTTTTCTTAAAAATAAAAATAAAAGAGCTAACAATAGAAGAGAAGATGAAAAAAAAACATCTTAAAATGGACTTTTAAGTGTCAAAATACAATGACGACATTAAACATTGATAAATACTCTCTTTTTCTTTTTTTCAGTGACCATTTTTTTGTAAATTATTATTCTTACTTGTACGCCGTTATCAAAGTACAAAATAATAGATCTTTTTATTTAATTTTTAATTAATTTACAAATCTATTGTGAAGGTAAAAAAACAATTGATATATATTTATTGTCGAGTATAAATAGAAAAAGGTAAAATAAAAAATTTTATAACTATGAGAATCAATATATTTTATTTTATTTATTAATTGTTGTAAAAAAAAGCTTTAAATGACAATTAAAAAGAAATGGAGATAGTAAATAAATAATTTTTTTAGTACTAAAACTTTCATAGAGCTATAGACTACTATACGAATTGTGTATGATATGGAAATTCAATCAAGCTAGGTAGATCATTTCTCTTCATGTGCATAATGATTAACTGCGGCCTGAAACAAGGGCAGATATGCCACATACTATTGGTCATAGAAAGAGTGGATTGTTGTCTTTAATAAACACTGCTGCAGATACGATAATGTTATCATTGCTATGGATAATTGAATATGAGCATCTCTTACCTACCGGCCAAAACTAGGTCTCATCGTGTTTATGGGAATTAAAAACAGAAATAGAGGCAAACGAAATTCGCATAAAGATTAAGACTCTATATAGCAATGTCATAGCCCAATTAGATTCTTCATCTCCCAAACTCTTCATTTTTCTCGAGTGTTTTCCTTTATCTATAACAAAAGGTGTAATAAAATGGATTTTATACAAAGTTGGATTTTCTAGAAAAAATGAATTTACAATCAACTCATTCAAATAAGTGGAAGGAGTACACCCCGCCCCCTATTACTACAAACTTAATGCATTTCTTTACAAAAAAATTACGGATGAGTTTGGCCCGAAGTTAGAGGATAAAAGAGTTATAATAGAAAGGAGGGAAAGGAGAGACAGGAGAAATCATGAAAGAAGAAAGAGACATGATAGAAGTGAAAAGAGGTATGAGAAACACTTCTTCACGAACTTTCCAAATATTATTTGAAACAAGCTTTTTCATAAAGAGATTTAAAGAAAAAAATTACTGCTTATTTTTTTTCACATAGCCTCCATTTTATTTTAATTTAAACCATTTTTCAAAATCTTAGAGGAATAATATAATATAACATTTCTAAAAAAATGTTATTTATTGTACAATTTAACAGGTACTAAATTATATATGTAACAATTTACTTTATTGGCGCTAAATTATATATTAAACAATATACAGAAGAAAAAAAGGAGAATTTACTCTAATAACAAATAAAGCTATAGAAATTGCACATAAACATTTAAAACCATTTTGACAACTACACTTCAAAAAAAAGGTAGTCAGAACATGCTTATACATGATTCATACGCTACTTCAAACTTCTCGAAAATTATTCTTCAAATCATTAATAGAGATTATGCTACGGGATCATAAGCGAAAAGACCTCTCTGACGATTAAAACGGTCATTTGTTAGCCATGCCTGAAAAAACGATCCAACAATTCCATGATACTGCATGGGTGGAAATACACCATCGTAGAATGAAAACAAATCGAAGAAATTTCATATAAACAACACCGACCAACAAAAAAGCAACTAAAACAACCAAATATTCAACTATCATAATCTACAATTCCATCTCTAAAACCATCGCGAACCTCAACAGCATTTACCAAGAGAATTCGGAATAAATGAATTTAATTATAAAATTCAGGCTTCGGTGTTTTCAATCGTCAGATCAGAACTGCATTAAAAGCAGTTATAATTTCAAATTAAGGAGACATTCCGATTTTTGAAAAATCCAATAACACACTGTCAAGTAAGACTGCAGATCATGACAACCCAAAAGACATGGACAAACAGATGCATCAACAAACATGGCATCCGCAGAGTATAACACGGGTCAAAAAATGACACCATAAATCAGGAACTAAAAAACATAAATCGCATATATACAGCAGAAAGGGGATGATAAGTCAATTATATTGATACAAACTTAACCAGATTTCAACAAGAAAACTCTAAATCAAACTAAAAGCTCTACAAGAGATAACCATCCCTTAACTAAACAGTTGGATTTAGAAATACAAATAAAGAGAACTCCCTTCTTTAAACTATTCACGTTTTGGAAAGACGAGCAATTTACGGAAGGAGGAGCAGGGAAATATTTTTTGGAAAGAGAAATATGTTTATAAGGAAATGACCAGACCACCTACACGGATGATCAAAATCATCAGAACCTACATAAATGCTATTATCATCAGTCCATTCTCTAATCGTCATCCTCCTCCTGCATGAAATAAACAGCACAAAATAAGAAAACTGCAAAAATGATAAAAACCCACAAGACAATGATGAAAAACGTATGAAAACAAACCTCGCCACTGCCTTCCTCGTCATCATCCTCATCATTCACCTCAGATACAGACTTCTCAGATTCTTCTTCATCCCCACCAGTAGGACCTTCCGCCTGACAACATAAACAAAAAGTCAATGAGACCAATTCATTACAGACCAATAAAAACATATTCCGCTTTCCTTGGGCTGTTGAGAACAATTCTTTACAGATTCTTCCTATAAACAAGAACACATCACCAAAGATGAACCAACCTGTTTCTTGTTATAAGCTCTCATGTTCTTCTCGTACTCCACTTTCCTTTTCTCAGACTTTGCCACATAAGGTGCTTTTTCCTAAACAATTCATAAAATTTGAATAACAAATGCTAAAAATCTAAACGCTATTTATAAACAAAAAAACATTGAACAACATACAGCATCAGACATCGTCTTCCATTTTGCTCCAGCAGCTTTGCCCACCTGAAATGTTCAGTTAAATTCATGTAACTGCCGAGATCCATTTATATGATGTGATCACCACTCATTTTAACAACAGATACACTTACAGCAGACACTGCTTTGTTGTCGGGATGTTCCTTGTTGAACACCTTCCTGAATTCCTCCCTTTAATTACAACACAAATTTCAGAAAACAACCACAATACAATCATAAAAACAACGGGGCGTGTAGTAATATCAAGTTTCACGAAGCATAAGCTAGATCTAGCATACTCAAAAAACATAATTTTAACAATAAAGCAATCGAGGTAAACAAACAACAACAGGTAAAGAACGCGTGGACTTACAATTGGACAAGGATAAAAGTTTTGACGATAAAATTATTCGGAGGAAAGATAAGAGAGCGCATCGGAAGTCAAATGAATCGTAGAGATAACAATATATTATAATTACATGAAAACGAAGAAAGCACTTGGAGGCCTCTTTGGCTTGTTAGGATCTTTCGCTGCCTTCCCCTTTCCGGCGGGTTTCCTAGTCTTGGTGGCGGCGCCCTTCTTATTCACAGCAAGTCTGAGATTCGTAGAAAAATAAATAGAATCAAAAACCACGAAATAGTAGAACGCACAAATCTGAAATAATCGTTGTACGAAATAGAGATCTCAGATCTCAGATCCGGAGTTTCCTGAACCCTAGCTTTTTCGATTATTTCACCGTACAAAGCATCGAATCGTAAGAGACGAATAATTCAAGGTTGATAAAAAAAACGCGTGAAACTTACTTGGCATCGGCTCTCTTAGATTCGGTCTTGGACTTTCCTCCTTTCATGATGGATGCTGCAATCACACAATCAGGTTAGTTTTTAGGTCAGGAATTCGTAGAAAACTGAAGAAAATAGCCGGAAAACGAAGAGAATTCCGGAAAGACGAAGAAAATTGAGGGGAAATACGTACAGAGAAAGCGGAATAGGGTAGGGAGTTAGGGTTTGGGCGGGGAGAGAGAAGAGAGAAAGATAAGGGGAATGAATATCTACTATGATAATAATGAGGCTAGGCACAAATGCGGGGAGATATTAAGCCCCTAGGGAAATTGAAATTCAATTGCAAACGAAATGAAATCAAGGGAAGGTCAGGGGTTTAGGCGGGAATTTAAATTTATTGCCATGTCATTGATCCGTGCGCTTTTCCTGAGCGTATGTCTCTGTTCCCATTTTGTGTTTTCTGTGTGCTTTCTTCTGTGTCGCCGCCTATGTTTATTTTCGCTGTTGCCTTTCTTTTCTACTCACTTGGGCCCGGTCCAGCTCTAATAAGCCCATTTTTTGTGTAGTGAGAATCAAAGACGCACTACTCATACATTAACAAGATACTTCTTCCATTACACTAGTACTTTATTTGGTAATGATGAAATGAAAAGGAGATGATGAATTTCACGTGTTTGATCAAAATTCATATAAAAATAAATAAATTGTATATATTTTCTAGGTGATTCTCCCTTTCTTTCCTTTCCACCATTTAATTCAATTTTTTTAGTTTCATATTACTTATTTTCGCTTTGAAAATATTTTATTGTTTGCTTTGAAAATATTTTATTGTTTGTTAGGATTTTATCACTCTTGTAACTCCCTTTCTAAACCCATCATTAACCTTTTATTGGTTAGGCTAATCAACTCAGTTGTTCAAGTTAACTTTTCCTCGTTTGGTTGTGGCCTAAAATCTTGTCTCCGTTGTTGGTGTTTACCTCACCAATTCTTGTCACATTAGACAACACTTCGGTTTATTTCAACCGATAGCTAAAGGTGATGTCTAAAATCCTCCACTAATGAAATTTGCATTTATATTTTGATTTCACGAGTTTCAAATCCAACTTTTAAGCATGTCTAATTACTTAACCACGCTCAAAAGATGTTATTACATTTAAAACTTGAACTTAAGTTCGTTGTTAAAATTAAAATAATTTCATAATAGTTGATCTATATATACAGTTTGTACCATAGCAAATCATATATGTTATTACACTCTAATCATGATTTCTTTTGCGCCTGAGTGCAAAAGTTTTCTCAAGTAATGAAATACACATAAAGTAAACTTGATAAAGCACAAACTCTTATGGACAAAACTTCAATGCATTATAATTTACTAATTTAAGAAGCAACACAAAGAAAAACAATTTCATGAGACGGTAACAATATAAAAAAAGAAGCAAACTCTTACTTTGTATGACCAAGACAAAGCGACAAATCAAGCCATGATGATTTCTTAACGGAATATCCAAGCAACGGTTCTATTGGTGAAACACACAAATACACAAAGTAACTCTATTCTCAAAGGACCTATTGTAGTCGCCAATATGAGAAAAAGATACGGGTTAGTGAATAGAGGTTGAAACGAAAAAAAAATGTTAAAACAAAAAACAGAGCACTCCTTGAGGAATGAGGAGTGGTTGTTAACAACATTCCAAGGTCCGACGACTAACATAGGCTGGGGCTCGCGATTTAGGATTAGGGTTAAGGCAGCAAAACTCGTGATTTGGGATTAATCTTGAGGCTCGCAAAGTTGCAACTCACAAATACCAAAAAAGTTACTTATTATATTACTCTTTACTAAAACATTTAGTAATTAGTATAAAAAACAAATAAAAATATCAATAATAATATGAGATACATCAATTTGGATTTGAACCTCATGCCACTGGCTTTACAAACTATAAATTTGACACATAAAATAATCAATAATAAATTTCATTGGTTTGATTTTAGTTGAACATGAACAAATTAAAAAAATCTAAAATAAAATAATTAGTTCGGTTTGAATTATCAAATTCATTATGTTGTACCAAATTAACAAACACCCCCAAACTACTAGGAACTTTGAAGAATATAAATTTTACCCAAGTCTTCATAAACAAATGATGAAGACGGTTTGATTACATAAAAAAAAAAGACAAACAAATGCTTCACACAAGAAAAAAAAAACTCTTTAACTTTTGTATACATAAGAAACTTAAATAAACAAAGCCAAGAGAAAATCAAATTCTAATGTGAGTCACTCCCACCTTATCAGCAAGCAAAAGAGGAGCTAACTGATAAGGGAAGACATTCCATTGAAGAAGTGATCTACATGAGCCACTTCATATTTTGCAAGCTAGTCCGCACATGCATTACTTCTCGCAAGGTATGACAAAAAGAGATGTTCCAATCACTATTAACAACCCCTTCTAATGAGAGAAATCGAAGGATAATGAGGATGTAAATCATTACAACCATTACTAATTAATCAACTCCAACGCAATCTGAGAATCAAATTCACAGTACCATTCTGAATCCATCATCCCAAACCTTGTGAAGCCCATGATAAATTGCCAGCAACTCAGCTTTGAGACTTGTTGTGATGTTGCAAGATACCGCCAAGACCTTAGCTTTCATGAGGATTTTCATTGGAGCTTCCAATGCCACAAAAATAAACATTTACAACATATTAGAACGAAAACTTTACATAGAATTCTTTAAGTATCCAAATTATTAGATAAATTTTTAGATTATGATAAATAAAAACTTTATATGTAAATATATTAATACGTTAAGAAAGAAAAAAATATTTCCATCCGAATGCAATTTCAAGTCAACGTATACAAATTTATAAATTATATAACCAATTATTTATATTTTTTTTACTAAAATAAAAAAAATTCAATAAAAGTATCAGTAACAATTTATAAACAAGATAATTATATTTTTATATAAAAACTAAATTTAAACATATTTATTTTTTTCAGGAGTTACTTATGCAAAAGTAGGCATATGTGGCTAGTTTTTTTTTTCGGAGTGGAATATACCGGTTAAAATACAAGTTAACGTTAAATATTTTTTATATTTTATTCGGGAATATTTTTAATTTAACTAAAGTTTCAGAAAGAAATATTACGCGTCAGTTATTTAAACGGTAATAGCATAATTGTTTTTGGACAGTCTACAACCATATTGTGACTATATAGCAAAAATATCATGACTATAATTACAATGGTCATTTATAATGTTAAGGATCTGGTAACGTAAAAAAATCAGAATTGTTACCGCAATTTAAAAACCAATTAGAAGCACGGTTTCCTTGTGTTGAAAGAAAGAGGGAGAGGAACAAACAAACGCGGTAGTCACGTGAGTTGCACGCGTGGATGAGAATATAGATATATTTGTTATTTTTTATTTTTATAATTTTGTTAAATAAGAATAGCTAGAAGGTGTTGTTTGGTTTGGGGAGCGAGAAAAGAGGAGGAAACAATGGGCGAGGTATCTGAAAGTACCATGACGAAGAGGAAGAAGAAGGGACGCCCCTCTCTTTTGGATCTTCAAAAGCGATCTCTCAAAAAAGAACAGCAAAATCACCACCAGCAGCGACACAATTCAACCAACGTTGTTCCCCACGACGACGACGAGGACGAGCGCAAGGAGAAGAAGCACAAGCTCTTGGTTGGTCTCAATTCCCATCTCCACCACCCAACATTATTGCCCAATTCCCAACCCTTCAATTCCGATCCCAAGAGGCGCAAGATTATTGACCCTCTCCAAACGGTGCGTTTCATTATTACAATCACAATGACCTTCTCTCTATTCTCCTGTTCCGATTTGTGGGGTCTTCATGTTAGAACGCCCAATTTTCATTTATTTTATTATTATCTTTTGGGGATTCGCGCGTAATATATATATATATATATATATATATATATATATATATATATATATATATATATATATATATATTAATTTTGCGGTGAACTCGTTGAACTGGGAACCAGTGGGTATGTGTGTTTGTTGGTTTGACCGTTTAGGTTTTCAATTTTCGTGTTATTTAATTTATTTAGGGGAAAATTTTATGTGGGGCACTGACACTGATGGGTGGTGCTTCTTCTTTCTTTTTGGTCCTAATTTTAATCTTTCATTATTGGCTGTACGCCAGATCGAGCCCTTCGTTTATGCACGGATATGCATAAAAGCTTCAATTTGTCTTATCTCTGAGTATTATTGGGGCTATTCATTTTTAAAAATTTTCTTTTTTATTCTTTTCCCTTCGACACAAGGCTCTATAGTAGCTTGCTCGTGAGGTGCGCGCGCTGTTTTTTTTTTTAATATATATATATATATATATATATATATATATATATATATATATATATATATATATATATATATATATATATATATATATATATATATATTTGGGGAGGGGGGTTGAAGTTGAATTTCGATTCTCTTTTTTGAGGACTATAGATAAAAAGTGGATTTTGTGTGTTATAAAATCAGACACACATGTCTTTTTATGGTATTTGATGATGGGGGTGATTTTTGCTTGCAGGATGTGAAGGTTCCGAAAGCGACTGACAGTAAACAACATGGTATGAAATGAAGAGTTTTTTTGTGAATGGTGGTGCAAATGCAATGGCATACATAGTGGGGGAATATTAATGGCGATTTTTATATTATGTGTTGACAGGTTCGCAGGGAGAGTCCGGTCCCACTACGCCTTTGCCAGACAAAAAGCTCTTGCTGTTTATCCTTGACAGGCTTCAAAAGTGTGTCTCTTGTAGTAGTCTTATTTGTTTCTTTCCTCTTCCTTTTTCTTTTTCCTTTTTTTTAAGTTGGCTATTTGATGTTCTGTACTGCTCACAACCTTCTTGCAGAAAGGACACACATGGGGTGTTCTCTGAGCCAGTGGATCCAGAAGAGGTGCAATGTCTTTTTTTTTTTTTTGTGGTGCTGCATATGGGATATTAGTGGGATATTAGAGTACTTGCTTTTGAGTTCTCACTGTTTGAACGTTCATCTCATAAGCTTTGTTTGCTGCAGCTTCCTGATTATCTTGACATCATTAAACACCCGATGGATTTTGGAACTGTCAGGAAGAAATTGGATGGGGGGCTATATACTGACTTGGAACATTTTGAGGTTGGCGCTGCAATTTTCAGAGCAGCTTTCTAGAATATATTTGATTTGTTTCTCGATCGAAGTTGAGCATGACTTCGAAAAAAACATTGAAACAAAAGTAGTATAATTTTCGGATAATGTTGCACAGTGCCGATTTCATGATTCTTGCTGAGTAACTATCGCTACTACATTTTTTCTGTCTTGAGTGTTTATGAACAATCAATCGGCCAAGTGCATGAGCTTATCTCACTCCCGTTTTTGCTTTTTTCATTTATTTGATATTCATGATGAAACCTGGAATGTAACTATAGCATAATGTTTCTGAATTGTGGCTAATGTATGCATGGCAGTTATATGAAGCTTGGTAGATTAGATACTAGGATTTTTGGAACTAGTGCTGTTGTGAGATTAATAAAGTTTCTTGTGTGAAACCAACATACGACAACCTGATCATTTTTAACATCGTTTGTCTCACGCAAATTGTATTATTTGAGGACAGTCATTTCTTATATGTCATCTGCTCATTTCAACAAGTCATTCTTGCTGTGTTCATTGTGTGGTCTGAAATCACTATAAACCCAAGCGATGGCTGTTACATGGCATGTTGCCTGTTTTAGATTCACTGATATGTCAAATTTTGGTAAAGTTTATATATTGTAGCAGATCTGCACTAATTAGTCCAACACACCTTTGTGTCAGTTTTGGCTATTGAGTGGAGTTTGGGTTTCATGTACTACTGTTTGATCATTGTGTAAAATATTTCTTGTTAGTCCGATACAAATTTGAAACACACTGTTGCTTCATCCTTGCAGAAAGACGTGTTCTTGATATGCTCTAATGCAATGCAATATAATTCCTCAGATACCATTTACCATCGACAGGTTTGGTGAAGTCTTTAATTAAACTAAATTGTTTTCATCCCTTTTTATTGTTTGTTTAGTATCTGTTAGAGGTAAAGATTATACATTTTCTTAGGCCCGAGCCATGCAAGAGATTGCAAGGAAAGACTTTGAGAATCTTAGACAAGATAGTGATGATGATAGTGAACCACAGCCCAAAATTGTGCAGAGAGGAAGGCCACCAGGCAAGCACTCAAGAAAGTCACTGGGACTGGGTATGCCTCCTCCTGAGCGTGTTGGTCCTGAATCTTCTTCTGATGCAACTCTGGCTTCTGGCGGGGATATTGCTAGTGGTTCCAACGGTTATAATCTAAGAAAAGTACCCAGCAAATTTCAGCCCACAGATTCATCTGCGAGGGCCTACAACAGCACTTTTAACAGTGGAGGGTATGTTGGCTGGTCTGAATGGGAGAATGAATTTCCAGGTCAGTATCTATATCCACACTTTCTCGTTGTTCCATTCCTTCTGGATTCAAGGGACAAATGAACACTTTTATTTATTGCAATTATTCATTTAATTATGTATTTGTTTGCAGCTTCTGTTGTAAAAGCTGTGCTAAGATATGGAAAGAAGCAGTTTGTGGTTGATGAAACCAGGCGTGATACTTACAAAAATCCAGTGACTTTAGGAAATGAACGACCGGTGTTGTCCACAGTTGAAGATGAATTCAAGCAACTTCTTGCAGTATGAACTTCTATTTTTTTCTCTTTCACTCTTTTTCCTGTTTTCTTCAACCAGAAAATGCAAACCTGAAAGCAAGATAGGCAAATATCTTTTATGAATCATGATACTTTAAAAATCTTCTATTGTGTCTACATTGTCATAAATATCTTATGCTCAGTCAGATTCAAAGGCTTTTTAGTTGGTTACAAAATTCTGCTTTGCTTCTTTTTTTTATATACCAGGTAGGTGTACACATGAAGCATAGCTATGCAAGAAGTCTAGCCCATTTTGCTGCAGACCTTGGTCCTGTTGTTTGGAAGATTGCTGCAAGTAAAATCAGCAGTGTTTTGCCAGCAGGACATGATTTTGGTCCTGGATGGGTAAGTGAAGATGATGGTTCGTCACAGAGGCGACACTTCCCAGTTTGTGATGAGGGTAGAACTTCAGACCCTCCTGTACCAGAGGATTATAGAAGTAGATTTTCTTCTCCATCTGGATCGCTCCCCCTTGCAAATAGACCATTCTATCAAAGTGGAGACATGGCTATAGATAATTACCAAAATGAGTTGAATCCAGTAATCAACATTCCTGGTGGGTCTGAATCCATAACTCCTATGAGGATTCAGCAGGAATCCATGGTGCACTCTGATGATTTTGGTTCATGTGATCGGTTAGGTTCTAATTTCCCATCTCAAATGAAGATGGTAAGACTTGCTGATCTAACTGGGACTTCGAGTGCTGGAGTTGTTCCTCAAATGTTTGACATGGATCCCATAAGCAACCGCATTGTGCATACAAATGTTGATTCTTCTTTTAAGGGTCAGCACTTAAGCAAATTAAGTCAATTAGATTCTGGTAATTTATTGTCACGGGAACCTGGATTTGAGCCACAAAGTTGGCCTCAAGGGCTTGCTGGAAAATCATCTTGGCAGGGATTGGAAGTTCCCACTAAACAGAATTCTTTTGCTCTTGCTAATGACTTAAATGGAAGGATTGGAACTACAAACTCACCCAGTTCCAACGTGGAGGCTGGTTCCCAGTTGCAGCCTAATTTGGCATTACAGCTCTGATGATATATTAATTTTTTGGATTGAATCCTCTCATATTGCTTACTAACATGATAATGTCATGTTATAGGAAAGAAAAACACAATCTAATGGACTTTTTTTTTTTTTTTTTTAAACTTCAGAAGCATTTAGAAGTAGAGCCCTTTCTTCTGAATTTTTTGTTTGTTGACTTCATAATAGAGGTTGGCCGTACCAGTAAGTATACAGTTGAATTGATATCGGCCAAGTCTTTATGACATACGATTGAGACGTTATTTCTCATTTACTATTGATTTGGAAAACAATCCTTTTACTGCATCTTCAATGTATCAAATAATAATAATTATTATACATCTTTTATATATATATATATATATATATATATATATATATATTATTTTTTCATTACTATCTATTTAAAAGTATAAAGTAAAAAATAGTATTATCTCTCACAAAATGTGAACATACTTAAAAAATAAAAAATAAATGTTAACATACTCTTTATTATAAAGTGACTCATTTCTTCCTAGTATATAATAAAGATAATATTCACATTTAGTTTTTACTTTTTTAGACATAGTTTATCTTTTAATTACTATAAATTACCTAAACACTACCGATCACTTCATTTTTTATTCATTCATCCTTTAACGGCTGTAAATCACCCATAATTTCTCACATCTGTCCCATTTGTCAACGTGCCTTTATAAGTTATAACTAAATGTGGTAGAGCCACAACAAATTGTTAAAAGTGGTGGTTTTTCTTTTCTACAGCTTTATATTCTCGGCAGTTATGTTTTCGCTGCACGGAATCTCAATTATTAAAAAAATAGGATTTATAATATACAAATTGTTAAATATTATTTTAATAAATTTCAACGATGAGATTAACTTAGATGTGGTAAAATGGACAACTTGTTGGACACATGTTATAATAAGTTGGGTTAAAAAATCTAAATTTCATTTGATCTTCTAAATTCTTAGAAGATCCACAATGAAACAATTCATTTTTTGTGTTTTCAATCGGTCCCATATATACATGAGACTCATTTTTTGTGTTTTCAATCGGTCCCATATATACATGAGACCCATATATACAACATTTCTGTCTTTGATGCTTCTAATAGGTCCCCAAAAAAAAAACTTACACCTTAAAAACAATATTTTAATACAATTTTTGTTTTTAATTAAAAAGGCTAAAGCAATGGTTCTTCAAGAAGCTGCAACGGGGTGCGGCAGCCAAGCACCGTTGCTTCCGAAGTAGAATTGCTTCTCGTGGCTACAGTTGCTGATGCTACAAAGGGAGATATTATTCTCATTACATTACTTTTTCAAAAACTTACAAAATGACACTCTTGTTTCCCCTATTTTCCTACATCCCTTACCCCTTTCCCTCGCTCCTTACCATTAATTATGATATAAATTATCACAATGATAACAAATGTTATTTTTTTAATAGTAATAGAATTGATTGTGATATAAATTACTTTTTAATTAAAATTTGAATGTAATAACACAAGTTATCCTTTCTAATAATAATAAAATTAGTTATGATATAACTTAGTATCATAATTTAATTTGATTACTATTAATTAATAATTATTATATAAATTAGCATAACAATTAATTTGATTAATGGTAACTTCTATCGTAGTTAATTTAATTTAAATTAAAAATAATTATATGATACTGATTAATATTAAAAAGGATAAATTTCATCTCAATAATTTTATTTTAATTTAAAAAATTATAATTTATATCATAATTAATTTGATTATATTTATGATTAATTACAATTTTTTCATAAAAATTTAACAATAGAAACATATTTATGTTGTAAAAGAAAGGTGTGAAAAAATATACAACAAAAATATAATTATATATTTAATGGTTTAGTCATGGGTTTGTAAAGATTGCAAAAGTCTTCTACTATTATAAATATACATAGCTCAATAAGTAAATAGTATAATACATGTCAAACAAATTTAATTAAAGATTCAAACGTCTCTTAGCATCTTAAATATATTTAACTCAAAAAAGATAAAATATAATTTGGAATCATGCATTATAACTTTATATAAGTAGCATTTGTCAAAATAAAACATCAAAGCTTATGTCCAAGAAATGAAAGTTTGAGATAACAAATTAATAATTATTTTTAGTCTCGTTTTGTATAGGGATGCAGATCCTCTCCAGGGAGGTTGTGTCTTCAATCCTCTCTAGCCAACCTATTTTGAACCCTTAGATCTATATTAGATGGATAGGATTAAAAGTTGGAGTTATACCCAAAAGGCCATGTAACTAAGGTGGGTAAACAACTCGAATTTATGGATTGGCCTGTAGGGCTCATGGGTCATGGATCAATTTTTTTAAAAAATTTATGATTATACAGGATTTTAGGTATGTTTCGCATAATTCGTGGACTGTGTGTGTTTGGACCACGAGGTCTGTGGGTTGGCCCCCAAATCCGCAATCACTAGTCAAGTCCAAGCTCAATCCAAACTCAATTAATCTTAAAAGTTAAATCCAAAATTTATTTGCATTTATGTTGAAAATTTATTTGGTTATGATAAAACTTCTATAATCGAGTATTTGTTAGAGATTTATTAAGACTTTTTAAAAATATAGATATAATTGAGTATATTTGACTATTTTTTTAAGAGCAAAAAAATATATTTATTTTAAATTATAATTTTTTTATTAAAAAAAAAACTAAGCCCTCGAATGAGTCCATTTGACCCACCGGACAGGGTTAGACCAAAATATTAAATCTATGTAATAATGCGGGACAAGCTGGTCCGATCTACTACTAATGTGAACTTACACATATTGATCTTATGCGAGACGGACTGACCCGCTTATCCACCCCTACATGTAACTTTGAGGCTAATACTATTTTGTATCTAGACTACTTTCCTATTAACATATTTGTATATATAAATTATATATATTAATAAATATTTATTTTCATAATTAAATTTATCATAAATAGATATTATTATCCAAGGAGTTAAATAAATACATTAAAAATATAAATTATGTAATAATTTAAATTTATAATAAATATTTTAAACATGTAAATAATATTATTTACAACAAATAATCTATATTGTGATATAATATTGTTTTTAAGCATTAACAAGTTATTTTGAAAATTATTGAAATTATTAAAGTTAAACTTAAAAATAAATATAAAAATTCAAATTACAAGAGTTATACAATTAAAAAATTAAGTATACAGATAAAAGAAAAAGAAAAATGGTTTCAGATAGTCAAGAATTATTTTTTAAAATAATTTTTAATTCAAATTAAATTTGTCAACAACTTATTTATTTCAATTTATCTTTATCAGCTTTAATTCTAATTGAATTTCAATAATTTTTCAGAAATTAAAAATAATATGGTAGCATAATATTAATTATTTATCTTAAATATATAATATGATTTATATGTTTGAAAGTCTTTATTTATTAAAATTTTAATTATAAAAGTTTAACATTATTAACGAATAACCTCAAATATTAATTAACATATACGGAAAAGTTATCCAGATATAGAAGTAGTCCCATCCCTGGCACAGTAATAATTGGGTAATTATCTTTTGAATGTGACTTGAATACAACATTTAATCTGATCCATTTTTATAGATTCAATGTTTAAAATAATCCAGGAGAGGATGGGAGACACTCGGTGCAAGAGAAGATCCTTTTTCCTCTGTAGAAAACTTTACTTTATTTTTCTACCTCTCTGTCTCTCTCTAACTTTACTTTATTTCTCTACCCTCTTGCTTCATTCCTTCCTTCTCTCCCATCTTTTCTTTTTGTTATTTTTAGCTGCACGAGCACTGTAATTCTGTAAATAGAAGATCTATTTTTATACTTTTCTCCCCCTTTACGTGTTGAATAGTATTTTGTGATATCTTAAAGGAATTTTTCTTCTTAAAATAACTATTTAAGCCCCACCATGCATAAAAAATCCAGCAATATAATCACAAACGGGTAGAAAATAATGATAAACAGCTAGTAGTAAGGAGTATATTTGGAACAAAATTATGGACTCACGTTACAGAAGAGCCAAAGCCCAAAAGTTTCTAGAAATAGTGGTGAATACAAAATCAATTAAGTTTAACTACTATAAATAGTGGAGAATTATAAATTCCCCAATATGCTCCATTTAAGATTGAGTGTATTTAGAGATGGATCTACTTTGAAGCGGTTGGGCGCAGCTACCCCACAAGATTGCCATCACTAAGTTATACTCACCGAGTGTATCATTACTTATTTGTGGGTTCTCTTAAATTCTTTTTTCTCTCATTACAAAATATTATCGAGAGGATTCAAATTCAATTACGAAACAAGTTATACTCATCGTTTGATTTGCGTAAGTCGTACAACAAAAACAAACATAAATTGGATTCTAATTAGATAGTATGTCATAATGACGTTTTGGTTTATATTGCCTGTTTGCGATTCATTTGCTTGATCTGTGTGATAAAAGGACCAGCATTGCTAATTTCCAACGAAGAAAAAGAAAGGAGAAAAAAAAAACAAATTAACCCAAGCACCAATTGAGAGGGAAAGAGAGCATGCCAAAACTGAATGAAAAACATCAAAGGGTGCAATACGGAGACAAATTTAAAGTGCTGCATCGGTCCAAAAAAGAACAATGATGAGACCAATAATTCCTATTCCACGCGTAAAAAAAAAAAAACAGAATGGAATGAAAATGTCATACGAAAAATCCATCCGACCACACTAGTTTCTTTTCCTATGTGAATGTAACGTTTAATTTGCTTAGAAACTGATGGAGGTGGTGACTGAGAAGAATATAATCAATGCAAGTAGAAAGCAAATGTTTGCCAAGCCATTGGGCGTGACGGAGCCGAACCAAGAACGGGTCCAATCCTTGGAACCCCAACCCCGGACTCCTATCCTTAGAATTAGGGTTTCCAATCCACAACATACGCAGACACCCTCCTTCATTCGGAACTCATCCCAAGCCTTGTACTTTTAGTGATTCACCAACCCTTCGACCTCAACCCCTCCCTTTCGTTCACCTGAAAATGATCTATCACGTTTCTCATCGACACTTGCCCCTTCCCTCGCCAACAAGCCTTTTTTAACGAAGGAACACTTTCATGCCCCCATGAAGGAGAAAACACGTACATGATCCAACTGCACAATCCCTTCGATTTCGAGTACACCACACTGTGGGAGAATCCAGCTTCTCGTGTCTTTGGCCAAATCCAAAACAACTTGCTAATTAATGTTGTCACCTTGGGCGCCAAGCTCCTCGATCACACTATACAAATCATCATCACTTGCATTGTCGTACAATACGAAATTCTCCATGCCAACTTTTGCATGGTACATAACCCATTCCCGTAACACTTTTGCCACGTTGTAAACCATCGTGCACGCGCATAAGAAATGTTCGGGCCGGGCTTGTACGGCTAGAGCATTCTTCATGGGCTTGGGCCTGGGAATGTAATACGCTACCGAGGGGGCATTAATAATGTTTTCTGCAACGATCTCAAGGGAGATTCCGATTCTATTGGGTAAGCCATGATGAGAATCCAAATCTAATTCAGATGGATCTGGGTGGGGGCAACGGAACACTTCTTGGACGGAGCTCGTAAAGGCGGAGTTACGGACGCCGTTACCTAGGTCAAACACGGAACGGAGTTCCTTCGGGGAGCGATCGTTTCCGTTGCGGTGGTTGACCCCTTTGGCGAACACGACGACGTCGTTTTTCGTGGAGAAGGACTCGTACACGAGGAAGTTCCACTTCAGGAGCTCGGTCTCCGACGTTGATGTGACGAGCATGGGCTGGGAGAAAATGCGGCGACGGCGAACCGGTTCCGGGAGGTCGCACTGGAAGTTGAAACGGGTGATTATTAATGAAGAATAATAAGAAGGGGGAGGTTTATCATTTTCTTTATTAAGAATCATATCATTATTAAAGGGAAGGTTGTGGAAAATAGAGAGGGCCTTTATATACAGATGCATGTGATGATGATCAATGAGTTGAGAATGTGACAGTGGGTATGAATGAAACTGGTGCATCTCTGGTTGCTGAGCTTTACGTGCTAGCAACATCCCATGATAAGGTAGTAGTAGTAGTAAACTCAAGTTTTTTCTTCACGTCGCGGACTTAGAATAGACATTGACGGTGGTAACACTTGATTAATTTGTTGTTTTTTTAAAAAACTAATTGTTCAGATTATCTCTCTAAAAAATTACTATTCCGTATTTGAGTCCTTGGAGTTCAGTTCTGTTAATCTGCCATTAGTTCTGTTGACGATGCTGAAGGTCTTTTTCTTCTACAAATGGATCATAAAAGTTATGAATTTTATCTACCAATTAATGAATCGATTTTTTTTTCCGCATATGATTGCAAATGTTTGTCTCGGTCAGTTGGGATTTTTTCTGCCATTATGTATTGGCCCTTCCATCGCTTTCTTGTATTCCACTTCTCTTTGTTTTATTTTTATATCTTATAAAAATGTGGATTTTGTCTTTGTTTTATTCCTTAATTTTCAGTTAATTAAATTAAAGGGGTTTTCGAAATCAAATGTGGGCATAGATTAAACAAAGGTGATTAAAATGTTCATTAGATGCAGTAAAAGAATTTGTCATTAAACATACAAGAGTATGATAAAACCAATGTTATTCTAGTCATTGAGTATTTTTCTTGTTCATAACAAGTTTTTTCTATTAACAAAGGTTAATAAATAGATTTTCATTCTTAAGGCAAATCAATCATTTATAACCATTAAAGTATAAATAATGTACTCCTTAATTATAAAAGGAAGATATTTTCAAAAAAAAAAAATTATACTTAAATATTTTGTGTAAAAAGAAAATGCAATTAACTGTGCTTTTTTTTTTTCCTGAATTATCTCTACTTTGAAGACTATAAAAAATATTTATTTAAAAAGAAAGAAAATACGTCCTTATGTTAAAAATACTTAAATACTACTATTATCTACAAAATTATATCTTATCAAATAAAAATATTAAAATATCATCTATTATAAAAATTAATTCCAACCGTGTACCCCTTTCTTCACGTTGACGAGTGCATATTAGTTCCTCTTTTCCAGACATGTAATCTACTTGGGTTCGGATTTGAGAGTTTCTATTCTCACTCCCAGTTTTGATATTTTTTCCTTATTTTTTTCAAATGCATGTTTAAAAGACAATCTTACCCTCCTTTTTCCAACTTTACTGTACCCAACTTTCTCATCTTTTGGCCTCTCATTTTTTAAAAAAAACTTGTAGACTTTACAAAATCTTAATTACGTTGTGTATAAATACACAATAAAATTGTGATTCTATTTTATATATAAATCTAATTATTTAGTTATGATACAAACAAAATTGTGATTATGAGTTTAGATATGAACAAAATTGTAATTTTGTTATATATTTTTTTAATTATGATATAGCTTATCTTTTTAATATGAATTGAATTAATTATGATACAAATTATCATAACGGTGAAGCATGTTATATTTTCTGTTAGTAATAGAATTAATTGTAATATAAATTACTTTTTAATTAATTTTTGAATTAATGATAACATGTTATCCTTTTTAATTACAATAAAAATAAGTATGATAGAAATTAGTATCATAATTATTTTATTATTATTATTAATAAAGTAAATTCACATAATTGTTAATTTGATTATTTATATAAATAGTAATTTCTATATAATTAATTAAATTTTAACTAAAAGCTATAACTTATATGATACTGGTTACTATTAAAAAGATAAATTGTATTTTTATTAATTTAAAAAATGATAATTTATATTACCATTATTCGATTGATTAGAAAAAATAACTAATATCTATTATTAATTATATTTTTTTTAGAAATGGAATAGAATAAAATATATTTCCTTTGTATGAAAATGATGTGAAAAATATACAATTAAAATATTTTTTTTAATAAAATATACACGGAAAACATAGACAATTTGTCTGGCGGAATTAATACACTCTTTTTTTTAGTACAATGGGCTGTGCGGTTTGGGCTAGGGAAAGCAGACGATTTTGTGTCACTTAAAATCGGGCTATTTACACCTTTTATTACTAAATCCTTCCAAACCTAATTCAACCAACTTTTTTATTTTATTTTTTATGAGTGATTCAATCATTCAACCAGTTTATTAAGTTGCAACTTGCAATGCACAAGAATTAAAATACAATTTAAACAAATTCATACAAACAATTTTTCTTCTTCGATGATGTCATCCATTAATATTTTACAAATTATCCAAAGTGTAATACCTCGCTAAGAGCCTATAAGATTATATGACTACCCGTACAAGATACATGAAAGCCATATTCAAAATGCTTTAGTTTGGTTGATGGTTGTGTAGCTAAGGCTAAATGCTTAAAAGATCCACCACATAAACCATCAAGAGCACGAATTTCACATGGTAGAGAGAGTATAAAGCTTGAAGTGGTGTGGCAATATAGACCCTTGTTTCATTCAAAGCTTGTAGATGGAAACGTTTCAAACTATAACTTTGTTAGAATTCATGCAATTCATTATAAAGACACATTAAACATGGAAACTCAACTTAATTAACTACTATGGTATTTCTCCTAAGAGTATATATTCAACTTAATTATTATAAAAACACGTTAACTTAATTTCAAGGATGGAACAACTAAGAAGAAGATTTACCTGAAACTTACTAATGAGACGTAAGTTTACATTCATAAAAATAGTTTATTCCTCCATAAATAATGATGGATAAACGACACTAAATCAAGATATGTGACAGTGGTCAAATTGAATGTGTCTTATGTGATCAGCTAATGCTGCCTTCGAGCTACCTGATTATAAGGCTGAAAAATTGTTAAAAATTACATGCAAAGAACTTATTTCTACACTGAAGGTATTAGAATCCTGATTATTTGATTCTTGAATACTCATGATGTGGTTTCATATATCTTAAAATCATATTTTACTTTTTTTGGTAAAGGATCCACCTACATATGAGTATCCTCTTCTGCTGAAATCACTGATTGGGAGGCAATTGCTATTTGCAGTAGATAGAGGTCCACGATCAAATGTTTTCAATAGTTAAATGTGCTTTACTGTCAGTGAAATATGCCATAAAAAAGAGATTTTGAGGATGTTATTAAATATGTATATATGTGTGTGTGATTAAATGAAATTATTAAAAAAAAAAGACTACACACGTGTTTTTAAATATTATCATAGTTAAATTGTGAAAAGAGAAAGTAATTAGATACTTGGATAATATTGAATTATTCTCTAATTAAACAATCGATTTATTGAGTTGTTTGTTGAATTGGCTAGACTGAGCCATTTTTCACTATATTATTATTTTTTGTCTAAAACTATAAATATCTTTTATGAATAATAATGTTATTTATATTGAAAGTATTTATAATAATATTATCTATTTTTAATAGGAGTAATTTTCTTATACACAATATTTGAAATGTTAAACTTTATTAAAAAAGAAATGATGCAAGTAGTAGCCCAACCACCGAATTCACAACACTGTTTTTTGTTTTCAACATAATACACGTATCTTCTGTGAAGAGAACTCTATTTGAATAAGGAAATTTATTCTTTTGTAGTATTTAACAAAATTACGTACTCATCACTCAATTTCAAATGAATTTTAAGTATAGAAAAAAAAAATTCAAATGAATTTTTTTAGACAACAAAAAAGATCGATCCTGGTGCTGTGCGTTCCGTGATTCATACACTAGTTGCCAACAAATTGTTGTATTCTTTTTATCAAGTAAATATTTTTAAAATCGATGGAAAGTGGAAACGGTGTTTTTAAACTTGTCTTTCATGACTATTAGGGGAAATTTTTTAAATAATAAAAGAATAGAAGTTAAATATAGTTAATAAAAAATGAGATAAAAATTAATAATATGAAAATAGTGAGAAGTTAATGTAAGTTAAAAAAAATAAAATAGTGTAAAAACTATGGATAAAAATACTGATACTTGTTGTGGCGTTATTAATTAAAAGTTAAAAAATAATAACTTTGGGCAACGGTTGGATGGTGATTGCGGAACAGGGAGGGCAGAAAAGTAAAAGCAGAAAGGAGGCGATGATGGCTGGGACCGTAACGTTTATAAATGCGCATTAGACCGATAGAGAAGGATTGAGAGCGACTCGCAGCAATCACGCACAGACATTAATGCAACGAAAGTGGAAATCGAATAATAATTCAAAATAAAAAGAAAGAAAGACAAGTCCAAGAATTGTAAATATATTTTATTTATTTTTATAAAAAAAACACAGTACACAGCTATCTCTACTAATGTGGACACAGTGAGTGACTTCCGCTAAACCAGTGTTTCAGAACTAACAGACAAAACACAACACAAATTCAGATTGTTTCCTACGCGTCTTAAATTTTATCTTCGAGGTTGCATTTGAACTTTGCGCAACCTCATTATTATTAAATTAAATTCATTGATCCCTCGCCTAGAGAGGGGAAATCCAGAAATACTCTGATTGACTTATATACGGATCTTATTTTTTTTTATTATTTAATTTAAACGAAATTTAGTTGTCTGTAGCGCCGATGAGTTGCTTTTCGTGCTTTGTTTCTCGCCGGAAAGATGTGAGAAGGGTTGAAATTGACAATGGCTCTCGATCTGCTACCGCTACTGCTACTTCTTCTTCTGGTTTGTTCCGAGCCTCCCATTTTTTTCTTCTTGTTTTTAATTTTCTGAAACGGCTTCTAACAATGCGTTTTGTTTTATTGCAGAGAGTGAAAGGAAGAGGGAATCCTCAGAGGGGAAGGGGAAGAAGAGTGTGAGTAGTAGCAGTAACAAAGGAAGTACGGCAGCGGCAAGTTTCGGTTTTCGCGAACTGGCAGAGGCAACGAGGGGTTTCAAGGAAGTGAACTTACTCGGGGAAGGTGGTTTTGGAAGGGTTTACAAGGGTCGTCTTGCAACGGGAGAGGTCAATTTCTATTTATTTATTCAGATCGTTCTCTCTCTCTCTCTCTCTCTGTTTTTTAAAAATGTGATTTGGATTTTTCTGATTTGTTGTTGTTGTTGTTGGTGATCATCACAGTATGTTGCCGTGAAACAATTGAGTCATGATGGTCGGCAAGGTTTTCAGGAGTTTGTGACGGAGGTTCTTATGTTGAGCCTGCTGCACAATTCTAATCTTGTCAAGTTAATTGGCTACTGCACTGATGGAGATCAAAGGCTTTTGGTTTATGAGTACATGCCCATGGGTTCACTTGAAGACCATCTATTTGGTAACCTTATCAAACCTTTAGTGTTCTGTAACTGTTCTTTCACCATTTATTAGTTGTTTTCTTGTTTTCATTCTTTCATTTGTATTTAACCTACATTACAACTTTGACCACAAGAAGTAATACAAACTTAACGCGTGTTTTCCATTGACGTACACATGTCCTTCTGCTGCATTACTAAGCTGCTTCACTGCTTTTTAATAATTTGACTCTAAAACGTCAACTTATGTGCGTTCAAAATGGCACACCAAACACACTGTTAAACTTTCTGCATAAGTTCTTCAATTTCTGGATATCCCAGTATTTGTTAATCTCGAGAGTCTATGCAATGCAACAGTGCACATTGCTCATCTTGTACTTACTGCTGATATTTTGTACCTATTAACCTGCGCATATTAAGTGCAGTATATCTATATAGAGTGAATAGCGTTTATACACTTTCTTCTTCAATGAAAGATTCTGTGACTGAATATAAACTGACTGGAGCTGGTTAATGGTTTAACTGTGTAATCAAAGTTGTGCCCATAAACTTAATTCACTACGGAGAGAAACATTTTCATTCCTTGCTTTCTATGTTTTGTCATAGACTACATCAGGACAGTGTCCCCGATTCATTAGTATGCATGCAAATATACGAAGGAGTATAGGCCTTATTATGAAAAAAAGGGTTTTTGCTCCCTCTAAATAAGGGTGAATTTTTGTTAGAAAAGCACATTCCTTGTTATTTGCTTTCTTCTTTTGGGATTTAAATACGTTGGGGCTCTAAGTAGCCTTTGAGTGTTGTTAAATAGCTGCTATAACGCTATTGTATTGCACAATTCCTTGGATCTGCAATTGCAACTCCGTCCACTACTGCAGCTGCTATGGGTGTTGTGGTTGTGGCACGTGTCCTACATTCTCTTGTCATCTTTGGTGAGTCACCAGCCAATTGAACCTATGTTGTCAATTGTGCTGCTATTGCAGCAAATAGGGTAGCAGTTGTGAATTTGGCCCGTTCGATGCAAAAGAGTGTTGCATTGCAGGTTTGGAGAAGCCGGAAAAGCGGTTGTGAATTACCCTCATTTTTTTTCCCATTTCCCCTCCTCTTTTTTTGGGTTTTTAAATTTTTTTGTCTTTCTGGCACCCGTTTTAGTTTAATTAGGTTGACCCTGGGACCTTTCATCTCCCATTTGAATGTGTTCACTCTTCAACAGTTAACAGCTCTTGTCTTCAATTAGAATTAGATTTTAATGTTAGTGACAATGACAATGGATTTTGATTATTAATTATGACTGTCTTTAATTTTGTGTATTTCTCTATTTTTGAGTATTTATGTGTATGATATAAATTATGTATATTGTTTTCTAGACTTCGCAATAGCGGCCATCTCGCTTTTTGCTATCCACTTTAGTGGTTTTGGGGTCCGCTACATGCCACTATTTGGGATTTGACTACTTAGAATTGAACTTCTGTGTTAATGTCAATTTCAATTTTATGCATTTTACTTTTATTAGCACACAGTTTGCCTTTTTTATATGTCAACTGCTATACAACTTCCACTATTTACCTAAGACCTTAGCCGCTATATGATATAGCGGATTATTGGGTTTCTTCCATTGTCTCGATCAGCATACCACATCTGGTTTTTCAGTGGGAGTGGTTTTGTGTGTGGGTTATTCTGTACTTTCCAAAAGAGGTCACAGCTGTTTTTGTGTAGGCCAAGATGTGGTAAATTTATGAAAATAAATATTTTGGCCTAAATGTAAAGTTATGAGAAGAACAATTTAGTTTTGAATAGGTTGCATTATTAGGAATTCCCCTTAAAATATATCCCTAAATTAGTTTCTCCTTTATGTGATTTTTACAGGACCATCTTTTAATGATTAAATATACCAATCATGTTATAACTTTATCTCTCATTTCAGATCCTCACCCAGACAAAGAACCACTAAGTTGGAGTACTCGAATGAAGATTGCTGTTGGAGCTGCTCGTGGCCTTGAATATCTCCATTGTAAAGCAGATCCACCTGTTATCTACAGGGACTTGAAATCTGCAAACATCTTGTTAGATAATGAATTCAACCCAAAACTGTCAGATTTTGGGCTTGCTAAACTTGGACCTGTTGGAGACAATACCCATGTTTCAACCAGAGTGATGGGAACATATGGTTACTGTGCGCCAGAGTATGCCATGAGCGGCAAATTAACTCTTAAATCTGATATATATAGCTTTGGTGTGGTTTTGTTGGAGTTGATCACTGGACGTAGGGCAATAGATACTAATAGAAGACCAGGAGAGCAAAACTTGGTTTCATGGGTAAATATTTAGTTTGTATCGTTTATTTAAAAAGAAATTCCCCTTAAGTTTAGTATGTTTGTCTTAGCTTTGCTTGTAAGTGATTCCTTTTAGTTTTTCATCTTTTCAGTAGCATATTGACATTTCTCATATTAAATTTCATGTTAGAAAGTGTGGAAAAACTAGAATCTAGAGCATGTCTCATCTCATTAATCATTATGAAAACTCTAACGTGTGATAATAAGGTGTTTCCTGCCTTCTTCATAAATTATAATAAATGCTTGGGATTCTTTGAGATGTCACATGTGTCTTAAGCTTTACTGATGACTTTATCTAAATGAATCATCTTCGCATATAAGATTACTTATGCTTAGTTTTTTTTTTTGTCCAGTCTCGTCAATTTTTCAGTGACCGGAAAAAGTTTGTACAAATGGTTGACCCTCTGTTACACGAAAACTTCCCCGTGCGCTGTTTGCATCAGGCAATGGCTATAACTGCTATGTGTATCCAGGAGCAACCGAAATTCCGTCCACTTATTGGTGATATTGTTGTTGCACTGGAATACCTAGCTTCTCATAGTAATCCCTGAAGTCCATAGACATGGTGGGCGCAGCTCACCACAACAGTCACCTTCAGAAATGGACAGGATTTAATATTCAAAGGTATCTGATTCTAGCTTGAGTTCCATTTTGTATGATTTTGGGTGCAGATTTCCTTACCGGTTTGGTCAGTGTAAGCTACCAACTTGGCTATTTAAAGTGTTATGTGTTATTGCTTTAATTAACTTATTGCCACAGCAGTAGTGAAGATAAACTTCTTGATATAGCAGTAGTAAACATGTGAATTGATTTAATTGCAATGGACATGAGTTTATGCTTGTTTAGGCTTTAAACTTCTACGAGGCACCTATAACACGTTTCTTGTGACTTGTTGATTTTGGTGTTTGGTTTTCCCGACATTGATTTTGCAACACCCCAGACTGGAGCTGGAGTGTTATTGAGTGACGGTAGCTCTGATATAAAATGAATGAAAGTTATGTTACATATATATATATATATAGCGGGGATAAATGCTTGAGATTGTGCTTATACGGTACTTTTTTGTTTACGCTCGGGTCTTGTTTTAAGGATAGATTAGTGGCAACATGGGTGTTAGCTTGTACCTATTTTCTGGTGATTCTTTGTTGGGCTTTAGAGCATTTTTGGACTATGATCCTGCATTCAGTGACACGGAACAGCGAGTTTCCTTGTCGTGTGAAACAAAGATGACAGAGTGGTGTATTTCCACAAGTGTAGCTTTTTGTTATAAAGTCCTGTTATTTAATATTTACACAACTCACTCATAAAAATTATAAAACACACCATTTTGGTACAGGCTTATAGAGAGGTTGTTGCAAAAATATAATGCTAAAACCAACAGCTTTCATAAAGTTGGGTTTTCTTGTGTAGGCAAGCAATTGTTACTCTTCAATGTGCAACAACATATAATTGCTGTATTCCCCAATTTCCTTGTCCTTTCTATTATCTTTCTCTCTCTCTTCATCAGTAAGTGGTAGGGATTATACTTGTAGTACGTAATGTAATTATGTGTTTTCTCTTCTTAAGCAGGGGTTTATTCATTAAGTCGTTAAGAGAGAGAGAAATTAAAAAGATAAAATGAATTGAGTCTTTACAAGCTAAAATTAATTTATACAGCTAATCTTAATAAAATCGCTCATCTATTTTCTCCAAAAGTTTAGGCTAAGTAGATTTAAACTTAGTCTTTATAGGTATTTATGAAAAAAAAATTAATTTATTAATTAAAATCCTTAACTCACTTGACAGCAAAACTCGTAGTTTCATATTAAATGTCTGTACCAATTAACAGGTTGGCTAATTTGCCACCATTTGTTCCTCATTGCCAAGTCTTCAGAACTTACATTTTCTTGAAGGTAAATAGTGAAATTCATTCGGGAAAGTCTGAAGTGTTAACAAATTAATCATTGAAAGATGAAAAAAATAAAATTTAGTCTATTAATAATATATAAAAAATGTGATAAATTAATCCTGAAGATAATCTAATAATAAATTTGTTCTTAAATATTATAATTTAATGTCAAATTAGTTTTTGAAAAATATAATTTATTATCAAATTAGTCTTAGAATATTATAATTTAACGATAAGATTAATTTATTATATTTTTTTTGTATATTCAGCAATTAAATTTATATTTCTCAATTTTTAAAAACCAATTTATGTGGCATTACACTTTTTGACTCAAATTTAATTATTTATCCTTAAATGTGAAACGGTCGTTACATGAGAGCTATTGAGGTCATCAGCATCTTCACATGGCTAACGTGAGCACAAGACCCGTCATCCATTTTTTAGTTGAATCACAAATAAACCCATCAACCCTGCCATACTAGGACTATCATATCATGGCTAAAACTTCCTGCACCTACATTCTTGTTTGCTGCACTCTATTACACTCCTAAAAGTTCAATTCAGAATGTAATTTACATTTTAGATTGAGCTTTCCGTAATGCAACACGATCCAGGAAGCAACAGTCTCATCATATGTCTGATCAGAAAATCTTTTAAAGCTGCGTCTACAACTTCACAAGGTGTAGTCCAAATCTGGTGACTGCAAATTTTTATTTTTAAAGGTGATATTTTTTAAAAAAAAAATTACTCGGAATATTAATTTGACGAAAAGAAATGAAAGAAACTAAAGTAACCTGAAGAATGACAATGGTTATGTTTGAATTATCTAAATAAGATCAAATAAACTTGATAGAGTTTATTGTAGTTTTAAAAAAAAAAATTGACTCAACTAGGTCTCTAAAATAAAGAAAATTACTAAACAATCATAAATAGACATTTTTATTTTTCATTCATTTTCCTTTTAGATCTTTAGATAATTAGTCTTTAAAAAAAGGTAAATCTATACCATTTCAGTCCTTAAAAGAGTTATTTGTGACCTAAATTGGTTTCTGAAAATATTAACTAAGATAGATGAAGGGTTAAGGTGCTTACATTTGTAATATTAAAGATTATTCAGCGACTTTTTTTCTTTAAAATTAAATTATGTCAGATAATTTATTTTGAGGAATGGATAAGTATATGCACTAAAGTAAATTAAAATGAAACAAATGAAATTTAAAATCAAGTTATTTTGGTCAACTTACTACAATCTGCTCTGAAGATTAGCGTTACGGTGACAAAGAACACGGGTGCTATATTTTCTCCTGCTTGGTGCGTAGATATTTTAGCATCAAGAAAGCATGCAACGACACGGAGAATCTTTGCCTGGCGTGTCTTTTGTTTCTTAGCAATAGCAGCACAATTCTCTTGACTATACTGGGTTTGATTATTTGAAAAATGAAAATAGTATAATTATTTTACAGTTTTCTTAGTCTAAAATTTTACTAAACTTACTACCAAGTCTCCCAGACTTTTCACTGATAGATTAGCAATTTCATTTAAATTGCCAATGTGAATCGAACTTCTTTTTTGAGATGTTAATTGTTAGATTTTGTTAGGGAAATTGGACTCATAATTTTTTTTAAACCATCCAATTAACTTTATAGTTCCTTGGAAATTAAATTCAACAAAAAAGAAAAAAGATATTGTGATCCAATTCCAAATGGACGAGTTAGTGTCAAATACTAATGTGACTGCACTGACTATTGAAAGCGGCCGACCAACTTAGAAGAAAAGTTATCTCCAAAGTGAGGGACAGATTCAATGATAACGCGTATTTGCGTTAAGTTCCGTGTCCTTCACATTTTGTTCTGTTTGTTTTCACCCAATTTCCACGTTTTTCTGCACTTAATAAAACTAATTTCAAAAGAAAATCAATGTAATTTTTCAAAAAAAAAAAAAAGTTTAGAATCTTATCCAAAACCCTGTCACTGAATCGATGTTGGCAGGTTAAATAAAATAATCATTGAGTTAATAAAACTAATTTCAAAAGAAAATCAATATGTAATTTTTCAAAAAAAAAAGAGTTTAGAATCTTATCCAAAACCCTGTCACTAAATGGATGTTGGCAGGTTAGATAAAATAATCATTGAGTTAATAAAACTAATTTTAAAAGAAAATCAATGTAATTTTATAAAAAAGAGTTTAGAATCTTTATAAACTTAATGATTATCTTATCTAACCCGCCAATATCGGTTTAGTGACAGAGTTTTGGATAGTTTACCCATGATACTAAGTTTAAATCTTGTTATTGTACATAAAAAATATAATCCTTTTATTTTAAAAGTTGCACTTAGTTTATCTTTGTCAAGATTCAATAATCATTAGTTCATTACGCTTAAGATAGGTGACCGAAATTATGTTTATTTCCCTTGAAGAAAGATTACAAGCACTTTCAAAATAAGAAAAGTTTGGTGCAGTTAAGTCAAATCTTAAAAGATATTAATGTAATTTTTCTTTTTTGTTAATTTTGCATGCTATAGCAGAGATTGAACTTGATCTTCAGCTTGAGTGAGTAATGTGACTCTTAAGTGTGTTACATACTTGGTGTCTCACCCCATAGTTGAGCTTAGCAATCACCTAAGGCTACTACTACTACTAAGATGCCCCCTTTTGGTAATCTCAGTGTAGCCCACACTCGAGGGATGGTAGGAGAGGAAGAGTTCTTACAACAAACGTAATTTTGATAACTTGGTCCAACGACCTAGAATTGAGGTTAAATGTCTTGACATTGGTTCTGCTCTTGCAAAGATAATGATGAAACAGAATTCAATTGAGTGAATAGGCAATTTAGTCCCTGAGATTGTAACCACTTTGTATATTAGTCCCTGACTTAAATTTTAATTCATAATAGTCCCTAACTTTACCTCCGTTATGCAAATAAGTCCCTGCTGTTAAAATCTAATTTCCTCCGTTAGTCAAATGTCTATTTGGCAAATGTAAGCATCCAATGTGGCAGGTTTGAGTCCAAGTCAGCAATATTATGTGGCAAGGCAAGGACTGAATTGAAAAATTAGGTTTAAAAGAAATCAAAAATGAAGTAAACCCATTTTCCCTTTCACTGTTGCTCTTCCCTCCCCTGCAGCTGCCAAACCCTTCTCAAATTTACTGGCAAGATCGCGAACCGACAGACGTTTCTGCTGGTCCAACAGCTGTGCAGTCTCTCGCGCAACAACCTCCTTCATAGATAGCACTTTTGGACTATCCTTTGTCTCCATGATCTGATTGTTAACTCCGATTTTGTAATTAGGAAACCGAAGAGAAGCAAATATTATATCAGCCGACACCGCCGGCACTGCATCTTTTTGCATAGTATCCCCAAAATCACGGGTCATCCTCGTCATTTTCACGAACTATAACCTCTGCCAATCACAATAAAAATGCAGTCTTTAGCAACAATAACTGAGCAGATTACATTCCACTTAAAGCCGTCCAATGAATCTTTAAAAACAAACTAAAAGAAAAAAAAAAAGCATTCACTCACAGATGTGCATAAACAGAACAAAAAAAAAAATACTCCAAAATCAGAAACTAATAAATTGAGATACCACCACTCCACTCTGTCCACTAACCTAGTTCAAATCAAAAGCAAAATCTGACAGCTTGTAACAATGAAACTAAACCCTAATCCTGCTTCTTATCACATTTTCTTTTCTTTCTTTTTTTTTTTTTCTGAGTTGGAGCAATAGGGAAAAGCAAGCTAACTAAAAAAAGACAAAAACAAAAACTTGAACTTACAGATCATGAAATGACAAAAAATGGGTATTTGAGGTTGGGATTCTTAGATCAGATGCAAAAGGGTTGCTGAAGTTTTGCTATCCACCAACAGGGTAACAATGAGAGAGAGAATATGGAAAGAAAGATGGTAGCTTTGCTTTTTGAAAGGAAAAAAGAGAATGGCGCCCGAGAGAGAGAGAGGGTGTGACCCCTCGAAAGGAAAAAAGAGAATGGCGCCCGAGAGGTTTGGCAGCTGCAGGGGAGGGAAGAGCAACAGTGAAAGGGAAAATGGGTTTACTTCATTTTTGATTTCTTTTAAACCTAATTTTTCAATTCAGTCCTTGTCTTGCCACATAATATTGCTGACTTGGACTCAAACCTGCCACATTGGATGCTTACATTTGCCAAATAGACATTTGACTAACGGAGGAAATTAAATTTTAACAGCAGAGACTTATTGGCATAACGGAGGTAAAGTTAGGGACTATTATGAATTAAAATTTAAGTCAGGGACTAATATGCAAAGTGGTTACAATCTCAGGGACTAAATTACCTATTCACTCGAATTCAATTGCATTAATTTATTGGTGTTAATTATAAAAATTTAAATTATAAATATCATTATTATATTATAATGTCCAAAATTTTGAGGATATCGTATAAGGTCTTCAGTATTTCTATGCTTGAGTTGGTCTATTTTTTTTATAAAAAAAAATCTCAGTTTTTAAAGTAACATTTTGGATCCAATATATCTACTTATTTTGAAGAATAAAAAACTTTGAGCTTATAAAATAGTTGTTTTAGTCTAACACGTCCGTATATTTGGATTGTTATATTATTAATTTTTTCACTATGTATACGATTATTAAATTTATATTTAAATTTTATAGTGTGTATATTTAAATAGTTGTTTTAGTCTAACACGTCCGTTTAATTATGGCCTTTTCAACTCGACATGTGTCGGTTAAATGGGCTAATATGTTGGTTTCTTATGTATTTTTTATAACCTACTTAACAAAACTTACACTTGTGTAGTTTAGTAAAAAAAAAAAAAGAAGAACTATTAAAGCACTTACACGAACAGTGTGACTCAAATTATGTTTATATGCGATTCTATAGTTGGTGAATGATGATACTATATTTTAATTTAGTATAAAATTATAGATTAAATAAGATGTAGTAAAATATTTTTTAGGTGACTTAAGACAAATTATATCATCATTTTGGAAAAATAATTTTTTTGTTTAGACAATTCACAATTAGGTTTTCAAATGGTTTAAAATGAGATAGATTTTACATGTTTAAAAATTAATTTTCTGTTTCTTTTTAAAAACCTTGTTAAATGCGGGTTGACCTATAAACCCATGGGCTATGTAAGACAGGTGTGCTGACTCACTAAAAATCAACTTGTTTAGAATGTAAGCTACTTAAGATGGACTTAGTGGATTTCATGGGTTGTGGGCTTTGCGGGTGAACTTACCTACATGTCCGGCTCCAGTCAATATACATAAAATACAAGAAAATTACATTATTTAAATGCTTTAAGAATCAAGAGAAGGTTGACTTAAAAAAATGTTAAGGCAAGTGTCTATCCTACATCCTACTTAGCAAGAACAATTCAACTTAAGTATAATGTCTGGGACTTGGTTAGTGGTGATAAAATGGGTTGGCTCGCCTCGCCCCGTCATCAACTTGTTAAAAAATGAATCAACCCATATTTTATATGAGTTTAAAGTGTCAATTCATCCCATTTTTATTGGAGTGGTATGTTGAGTCGTCAAAACTAAAATATTAAGAAAAAAATTATATAATATTTTAATTAATTTTATATTTTATAAATATTAAATATATTATCTTAAATTTTGAATAATAATTTATTTAAATAAAAAAATAAACTAATTTAAAATTAATAAATATAAATATCAAATACCAAAATAAATACTAAAATTATTTTTTAATAAAAAATGAGTTAATGAATTGGTCCTTCTCGTTTTTCTCTCAACCTTTTCTTTAAGAGGCCAAAACAGAGAGGGTTGAAGGGTCAAGAATCTCAACCCGACCCATAGAAAAAACTCATTTTACCACCCCTATATCAGATAAATAATGAACTGTCACGCACAACAATTTAATTGACTTGGCTTGGTAAAGTCTCATTTATTTCTTGTGGAAATATTAAAAGTGTATTTAGTAAATTAATTAAAAGGTAAAGTCTCACATTTATTAATATTATAATTAAGCTTATTTTTTTCCATGTTACGATCATACATTCACACACACCATATCTATATAATATGCTACTGTCATATTTTTTTATATAATAATTAATGGTAACACATCGAAAACAAATCAAAAGTATGCTGAACTTTCAGAATGAGAAGGTTCTTTTACTTCTTAACGAAGATTACACACTTGTAATCAAATTCTAACGTCAAATGTTTAAATTGTTTCAATTTGACACCCGAATCTTTTATGACGCATAAACCCAAAATCATAAGATTGTTTGTTTTAGGATTTTTACTTTTGTATTTTCAAGAATGTTGATGTAAGTATCACTTTCGTAAGAGTTTTAACGGTGAGATAGGTTATAAGAGAATTGAATAAGAGTTGGATGAAATATGAATTTGATATTGTTTTTTCTTTTTTATCTTGTGTTTCATTATCACCAAATAACAAAATTATATAGATACTATATTATATGTTTAGAATGCCCAAAATAATAATAAAATATTATAAAAATTATATTTAAATAACATGATTATTTCTTGACAAAATTATATATATATATATATATATATATATAATTTTTTAAATGAACTTTAATATGATTTTTGAATTTTTATAGTTCATTTTAAATTATGTGACCACAGGGTTGATTTAGTAATAAAAAAAAAAAGCCATGAACGATGGCAAATGCAATACGTGAATTTTCATGTGATGGTGACCCTAATAGTAGTGAGATTGAAATCTCATACTCCTTCATTGAAAACCAAGTTCGAGTTCTAATGCCTCTAGCTCTACCACCAACAGTATTTAGTTAATAAATTTAACATGCATGTCAACTTTTTATTAAATGACACTACTGTAAAAAGTTTTTACATTTGTCAATTTATAAACTATTTGCTCTGATATCCATCTAGCTCCATTATTAGTTATGATTAATTATTAAGTTTAATTTATTTTTTTGGAACGAAATTGTTTAAACAAATCTAGAATCCTCTAAAAAAATAGTATAAACATTTTTTTCTTTGGATTGCTCATACATATCTATTTTGTATATATTAATATAAAAACTATTTTTTTTTTCGTGTAAAAGCCTTGGTCCTAAATAGTGCACCTTCTCGAACGAATATACACATTGGAACTGACCAGAACGATCGGTGGATCCCATTCAACACTCGTGATATATATTTGTTTTTCTTTTTTCCACCAATTCATGCATTTACCCAGAAAACATAGTAGTCTCCGAGTATTTTCTATTAGTCTTCGAGTTATATAACCGCATTATTTATTCAAAAGAGAACGTGAGGAATTGTCTTTAAAACATTTGTTAGAAAAATAATAAGAAATTTATGTAAATGCTTTTGAGACATCCTCATAAAAAAATAATATAGTTTATCTTAATTCTTAAGAGATTTTTTATTTATCTTGAATTAATATCTTTAAAATATACTTCCTTATTCAGACGTTTTATCAAAGATCTAAATGGACTTGGACTTAAAAAAGTGACGTAAAAGGGGCACCCACCGACCCCTCCCAATGAATGCATCATTTTCTATTTTACGGGCCCAATGTTCATTGCATGTCTTGGCTAATAGTTTCTTACATTGACTTTCTTCTTCTATTTTTTTAGACCAACTTTCTTCTTTTTCTAAGTTCTAACGATTTGTGAAAATGAAAAAAACTGCCATCTGCAGCTTCATTAGCGCAACTAGTTGATCGTAACGAGACATGATGATAACGAAATCAGAGGACATTTTCAGACTAAAATTCTCCTCTTAGGTACACGAACATGTCCGAGATTTGTTGTGTATAGGCAAAATAGCAAAATCAACCACTGCTCCACGTTTAGCACATACTTTCTCCCATCTGAAATATAAATAAATTTTAAATTAGTTATACGTTATTTAATGAGATTTTATCTAAAATATTTTTATTTAATAAGATGAAAAACTTTTTTTTACTTCATATTAAGTTCCCATAAAAAATAATTTAGAAACACTTTTTAGTTGAAAATAATATAATTTAATAAAATTAACTAATTTTTTAATAAGTTTAAAATATATTTTTTTACTTATAATTAAAACAGAAGCGAGTGCTCGTAAACAAAGTTCGTTTTCCCTCTAAGAGATTTGTTATTATTTAATACAGAAATACTATGAAAATAAAATGTAGTATAATAACGATACTTATTAAACTACTCCCTTCATTTCTCTTGTGATTGATGTTTTAATAACTTTTTGTTTCATTTTAATTGTAATTTTACAAAAAATCAGTGAATAATTAAATATATTTTTTGAATTCATGCTGTATTTATTGAACAGTGTGAGAGAAATTAATTAGCATGAAATATAAATAGAATAATAAAAACATTGAACAGTTTTATAAAAATTAAAATATTAATTATATTCTTTATTCTTGCATCACAATCTTAAAACGAAATAATCATGGACGAGTAAATAATATATTGTAAATTAAAAAAAAAAGGTGAAACCGAAAAACAAACGAATATTAACAGAGTGATAATGGTCAATTGTAAAATAAAAAAAATGTCATAATGGTTAAAATTCGAAATCATGTCGCACGTACAGCTATTACATTTTGTTCTTATGTGATGTAACACGTTATATAGTACTACTTTCTTTGCTAAGAGGACAATTAAGCTACCCAAAGGCCTGAAGAAATTAATGAACGTTATGACTTCTGACCTGGTTTCGTCATACTAAAATATACTATATGAGTTATAAATTGTAATACACTAATTCCGTAAAAAAAATATTTAATTACGAGTTGTAATATAGGAGTAATTGGTAATTGCTGGCTTCATTATAATTTTTTTTTACACCAATAATGATTCAAAATTAAACTCATAATTATATTTAAATACTCGTGTGTATATGTATTGATATATAATTATTTTACCTCATAACGTGTAACGTAGCCAAGTCCAGCCTTGGCTGAATGCATGGTTTAAGAGGTCAAGGATCTATTCCCTCTCGCATGTGAGGTATAAGGTATACCATCAAGATCCAAGTCAATACTCCTTTAAAAAGGGACAAGTACAAATATTGGCTAATCATTATTACATATCTTTAGCAATATTTTTTATTTAAAACTTAATAAAAAAAATTTTTGAAAACTTTTGACAATATTATGAAAATATTGTCAAATTATAAATAAATATTACTAATATATTTTTATAATATTTCATCAAATGTTATGTATAATTTTTGTTGTTAAAGTCTTTAAGCTTTAATCATATAGATTATACACAAAATTTGATAAAATATCATAAAAATATATTATTAATATTTATTCATAATTTGACAATGTTTTTTTAATGTTATAAAAAACTTTTAACCACATTTTTATTAAGTGTTAAAAAAAAATTTTAACAGTGAATAAAAAATAAACACCAAACTTGGTGCTTAAGGTATTACATCCATGAGTACAGTTCATAATATTGCATTCAGACATAGTATAGGTTCCACTTTTCACTCATAGAATGAGGGTTTGAATCTAATCATTTTAGCTCTGCACCATTCCCTCTCGCATGTTGAGAGCTAGGTTCAACGAACTATTAATTAATTGTTAGATGTCTGCTATAGTATACTAGTACGATATAACCAATACAATTTTAAAATTAAAATATGTAGACGGAAAATATCACCAATACAATTTTTAGCTTCCACATAGCAGGTTTTGATTTTATTTCCGTTTCTTTAAATTAGATGAGCAAGAGAAACTTGAAACTTAAAAACTTAATAAAAAAAAAACCTTGAAACATGAAAGATGCCCAAAAAAAATGTTGAAAGAAATTGTGCAGAAAAGGTTTTAAAAAGCAAGAGTGCTACTTATTTATTTTAGCTAATATATATGTGACCAATATACAAAAGTTATATTTATGTGATCGCCATATATACGTTATTGGTTTCGTTTACAAAGTAGAAGTGTTTGTTGATTTGGTCCATGTCCAAGAATGAGGCTACATAATAATTAGCTAGAGATTACGAATTGTTTGTAGAATTTGTCTTCGCACGGAGTTCGCGCGTTCCTATTGTCCGCGACTACTCAAGACATCAACGTGTGAATGTTCAGTGTTAATTAACGTTGACCTTGATGGATAGCGTAGTCCACTTTGCTTTGCAAAATCTTCTTGGAGGAGGGCCATGTCTGATTCTGATATCTTAGCCCCAGAGGCTCTATACCGTGAGGTTTAATTTGGAAAAATGGGGACTCAAATGTTTCATCACATTTCACAAATCTGAATTTCAACCAAATTGCCACAAGAATTTCCAAGGCACACGTAGAAAAACAAAGAGTTAACCAGTCCACAAACTAAGTGTGGGACTAGCTAGCTAGGAATAATTTCCGATCCGTATAAACTATTTTAATTACAAGCAAGTCAATACTCGAGAGGCAACAACACGCATACAAAGAAAAAGTCGAGAATTAATTACTTATTCTTCCTTTTAATTGCCTAATTAAATCTCTCTGCCACGGCTCTTTCTTTTCAATTTCTCCTCTCTTTCGTGGAACCCCCTCACCCATATATTATATCATAACACACAATTTGTCAACTTCATTTTTCAATCACATAGACTTGTTCCGTTGCTGCCATAGTTTTAGTATCATCACTTTATCATACTCATGGGAAACTGTTTCAGAAAGACAGCAGCTGATGACAACAAGATTCACAAGAATGAGTATAAGACTCCCACCACCAATAATCCACGCCCTTCTCCCCCAGGTGCATACATGATTATGATTGGATATATACAATTAAATGTGTTTGCATCATTTACATAAAATAAATCAACCCTTTAATTTTTTTTCCTTGCTAGCTGCATAGTTTCATGTTCTTTTAGTATGAATTAATGTTCAATCCATATATATGGGAAATGAAATCATTAATAGATTGATTAAAATGCAGAGAGATTGGTGAAGGAAACAGTGGAAGAAAGAGGTGAGCGTCCACAAAACAACAGCGTTCCAAAGCTTATAAAGTACACGTTGGATGAGTTGAGAAGTGCGACCAGAAACTTCAGACCAGACACGGTCCTAGGCGAGGGTGGTTTTGGACGTGTTTTCAAAGGGTGGATTGATAAGAACACCTTCAAGCCCTCAAGAGTTGGTGTTGGAATCCCCGTGGCTGTGAAGAAGTCTAACCCCGATAGCCTCCAGGGTCTAGAAGAATGGCAGGTATGTATGTTCCTTTTTTATTCCTCAATATTCCCATCGTAGTGATTCAATTTCGTTACCTTCAATGTATTTGTGTTTGTCAGTGCGCGCCAGAAGGATAAAGTCTTTACTATTCATGATTGTGGCGTACACTAAGCTAATCTTTATGCCTTTTTAACTAATTTCAATTTCCATTCCATATATAGTTTTCATCTAATTAAGCCATCCTATTAACAATGATCAGAAGATTCCTTGCTGAATGCTGAGTTTAGGATATAAAATAATACATAACCTATCAAACGGCGCCGATTACTAAATTTTTTAGTGTCTCCACTTAATTCCAAAAGTTCATATTGGACAAAAATCGCCGGTTTCCCTTACTTTCCTTGATCATTATTAGTATTACATTTGTCACATTGGTACGTGTGTGGATAAACACCTTAGCATCCAAATCTCATCCTTCTCATCGTAGATAAAAAAAAAATGTTAAACAATGATATAGCAAAAATTAACAGACAATTTTGGGAGCAATTTTCATGTGAGCAAAATCCATGTATGAATACCAACAAAGTTGAGTCTAATGAAAAAAGGTTAATTCATCCTAATGTAGCGAACTAATGTTTCAATTTTTACTTGAAGAGGTATCGATCCACGTGTATTATTTGATTGTGTTTTAAATAAGATTGTATCCAAAGTAAATTATACTTAAAAACAAAAGAAAAATCCTAAAGACATAGTTAATAAAAAACATGTCTTAAATAATTATAAAGTTTACGTCAAAATTTATCCTGAAGTTGTTTGGACTCTAGCTAACTCTCTTTATTGATTGTGATTTCAAATACTATAATCTCCCATTGCAAGAATTGTTCCATGTGTAATTGCTTGGAGTAACGGTATGAATGCATATTTGTTTAATGTATAAAAGTAATATATTGTAAGTGTCGGTGTCAAGTATGACGAGTCATATAATATTAGGGGGGGAAGTCTAGATTTTGTTGCTTGGGTTGCTCTATTTTACTCACACATGGTAATCAGCGTTTAATAATTAAGAAAACAAAGTAGAAAGTTTTCTTTAAAAAATATCACTTATGCATTTTTGCCGTAATTTTTAATACATTTCTAATGTAATTTTTTTTAATCTTATTAACAAGTATCCTAAGAGCATTGTTTAAAGAATTAATAAGAAAAAAAATAATGTGAATATTATAAAAAAACACAAAAATTATGAATAGTTTTTTCTCTCAATAAAAATATTTATATTTAAGTTCTTTAACTAATACACTAATTCACCAAGAATACTGATTAATATTTATATTTTTTCTATTATTAATTCTTTAATTAGTGTTGTAAAAACACTTAACGATATTATCATATTTATGTTAATTTGTGTACATGCAAGTTTGTACATGCACACGTGAGAACCTGTGCATGGAGTCTTTTGATATATTACTTGAATTAAAAGTTTAATATAGTACATTATAAAAATTTATGAAATAAGAATTCTTTTATTATGATAAATGAGACACTATAAATTTAAGTCATACAACATATGAATGATAAAGATTAAAAGTAAATTAAAGCTCACATAATCAGTGCAGTAAAAAAATGTTAGTTTGAATGAACATTAGTTTTATAATGTAACAATGATATTTATATACTTATATGTTGTAATATTTGGTGCAGAGTGAAGTGCAACTTTTGGGGAAATTCTCTCATCCAAACCTGGTTAAACTAATTGGCTATTGCTGGGAGGAAAGTCAATTCCTGCTCGTATACGAATACATGCAAAAGGGCAGCCTCGAAAGCCACCTCTTTAGAAGTAGGAAATTCAGCAACAGACATGCATATTTTGTGGTAAAAAAACTGATATAAGGATTTTTGTTTAATTAAATCATTGATGGTGTTGCATTACACTTGCAGGAGGCCCAAAACCACTTTCATGGGATATAAGACTCAAGATAGCCATAGGAGCTGCCAGAGGTCTAGCTTTCTTGCATACATCGGAAAAGTCTGTCATCTATAGAGACTTCAAGTCTTCCAACATTTTGCTTGATGGGGTATGTATTAATTTCTTTGTACATGTGATGATCAAATTTTCGAAGATGTTGTTGAGATAGTAATATATACTTGATTTTTTTATTATTTATGTGTGTATTGAGGAGCCACTTGGAAAAATCATCATCCATCATTAATTGGGTCGCAATGTTTTGTTGCTTACTATTTATTAGGATTTTAATGCAAAACTATCGGACTTTGGATTGGCAAAGTTTGGCCCTGTCAACGGAAAATCCCACGTAACCACGCGGATCATGGGCACGTATGGTTACGCGGCCCCTGAATACATGGCCACAGGTATCATGCCATTTGTTTCCTCTCTTTATTTTCACAACATGCTAATGTGTGTTTGTCATTGTGTTCGCCAGTGTCTGTATGTGCATTCATTTTTGTTTGTGTGTGCACCCTTGCGAGCATGTGTATGCATACGTGCCAGTATTTATGTGTGAGTCTTTTGATATATTGTAAGAGTTAAATGTTTAATATAATGCATCATAAAGATGTACCTATTAAGAATTCTTTTTATTATGAGGAATGAGACACGGTTTACATTATAAAGATGAAAAGTTAATAAGGGTCACATAATTAGTTAAAAAAATTACTTACATTTTTTTTAATCGTGATCATTTATATATTATTTAACAATTTATATTTGTAGTTTTCATTTTTTTTAATAAGATTTTTTTTCATTTGATATGCTCTCGTGTGTTGTGAGTCATAATTATAATTAAAGAATACTAACTTTATGTTGTTATAAAAATTAGTGTTTAAGTTCGTATGTAATTTTGAAATTTTTAGTTATTGTTCTTATTTGTTTTATTACTTTTATCAATGATAACTGACTTTAAATAGACCGATTAAATAAGTGGACGTGATGATTAGGAGTTGAGATTTTAAAAGTTTAAATTAATTTTTAGTTTTTTTTAATTTATTTTTTATATTTAATTTGATACTTTATTTTTTTTTCAATCTACTTCTTCCACCTAAATAGTAAAAAATATATTTTATATGGATTTAAAACTGTCATTAAGTAATTTTAAAATATCATAAAATGTACATTTTTTAAAAAAATAAATTAATTTTAGAAATTAGAAAAATAAATTGAAAAAGAAATAAATAAAAAACTAAATTAAATTAGTTTTAAAAATTAGAGGATCAAATTGAAAAAAAAATTAAAAGATGAAAAACTTAAATAATAAATTAGATGACTAAAAGGTTAATTTAACCATTTTAAAACTAATGTTCTAAAATCATAAAAAAGCTTGACTGTGTGTTATGATGAAAAATTTATACATCCAAAATTGACAGGCCATCTGTATATTAAAAGCGATGTATATGGATTTGGCGTTGTTCTGCTAGAAATGCTAACAGGTAGAGCAGCTCTAGACACAAATCAGCCAACGGGTATGCAGAATTTGGTAGAGTGCACTATGTCATCTCTACATGCCAAAAAGAGACTGAAAGAGGTAATGGATCCAAACATGGAGGAACAATATTCATTAAGGGCAGCATTTCAAATAGCGCAACTTATTTTGAAATGTTTAGAATCTAAGCCAAAGAAACGACCGTCTATGGAGGAGGTTTTGGAAACCTTAGAAAAAGTTGAAGCCATAAAATACAAACCCAAAGTGAAGAAAAGAAGTGCGGTTCGTTAGATAAGCATCCCCCAAATAACCAGGGTTGGTCACCACTTATTCATTACAACAACGTTTATCCCAAACCACTAACTCATTCTCCTCCATAGTAGTTCACCATGCATCTACCATTTATTTTTCAAGCAGTTACATGGTTAGTAAATTTCGTAAGGACTAGATAAGTTTTTTGTCCAGTACAATTTTAAATTTTGGATTTTATTTATTTATTTTTATCTATTTTAAATCCTTTATTTATTTTATCGTTCATGATTAGTAGTTGGGTGAGACAAAAGTTGAGTAGCAAAAGGATAAAAATTAAACCCAAGACTGATTAATTATGAGCAATAGAAATAAATAATAGATTAAAAATAAATAAAAATATAGAAATTAAAATCCAAAATTTAAAATTATACATTTACTAAAAACTTATTTAACCCATTTGGTAAATATTCCTTCTATTATGCTTTTTGTGCATATCTGTACTTTTTTTAGTTGTAAACTTTAGAATGCATGTTCAAATTTATAGCATACTCAGTCATGTTTTATGCAAATTATGAAATTTATATTTTGTTGATAGATGAAATCTCAAAGAATAATGATAATGATACATGGAAGAGACAAACATCTATTTGATTTTTTTTTCTCAAAGTGTCAATAGTAGTTTAATAAAAGAGTATTGTCGTTATTATAGGTAAAGATATAGATATTATATATGTGCGTGTATGTAATTTCATTAATATATGATATAATTTATTTGACTACATTTACGTACAGATAAAATATACCGTACATGTATGAACTTTTTTCTGTAGAAACGTGTTAATTATTTGGCTTATATAACAAATTACATAAGGCAATGCGTGGGTAAATCTGTCACCCTGAACAATACGTTTGTTTTTTTTTTTGTTCTTGAACATTAGTTCAAAAATAGGGTTAAAGTAGTAATAATACGCGTGAGATGGTAAAAAAACTTATTTCAATTTTCATATATTATTAATATAAATATTTTTTTAATCACCAAAAATGATATAAATATTTTTACACAATCACTTATTACTAATAATCTAAAATATAATTTTAAAATAATTATTTAAAAATCAATAATCTTATTGTATATGAAAATTTATGATTAAATGACATTATTTTTTTACACTATTGATGTATTTTAATTAAGTTTTAATTCAAATTTAATCTTATATTAATACCATGTGTTTTGTAAGTGAAATTATCTGCTTTTATCTTATTCCTTAAAATAATTAATGAATTTTGGTTTAACTTTTGATGAATTGTTGAAAGTCGAAACAAAAACATTGGGGCTTACTATTAAGTGTGTTTGGGTGAAATGTGAAATTTAAAATTACATATATTTTTAAAAATAATTTAAGCTTTTCAATTTTATTTAAAAATAAAAGTAATTTTTTTAAAACTAATTAAAATTGAAGAATACACAAATATAAAGATGTGAGCACGGCTTGTAAACAAAAGATGACAAAACTTCTGATTAAATTAGCTGTTAGTTTTTTGTTCTTTTTTATTTTGATAATAATTTTTATTATTAGCTAGGCATATTATAGAGATATTAAAGATTTTCCACTTTTTATTCATTTTTTTGTAATAATAAAACTAAAAGGAAAATATTTATATTTTTTATTTTTAACTAAAAATTTTAAAATAAATAAATCAGCTCATTTTTAGGAAATTTTTTTACACACCCAACAAATTTCCTGTGCATCCAATATTTTTTTATTTTTTTCCAAAATTATCCCGGATAATCTCACAGATTCGTACGCCGTAAGCTCGTGAATTGTCAAATTGTACGTACATACGTATTACATTTTTTAAAATTTTTTAAAAAAATGTTTTACAAATTATTGACTTAGGCAAGATTTGAACATGTGACTTTCAAATTATTAACACGACGTGTTAATCCACAATTATATAAAAAAACGTATAGATGTTTTATTTCCACCCTTTTAAATTTAATATTTATCACTAATCTGTCATTTTAAAATAACCGGCATGTTTCCTTTTTTTTCTATATATATAAAAGGAAGCAAATGGGGTTGAAGGGAAAAGTTCATTCTAATGAATGGTTTGATTTAGGGGTTTTCAGTATGTAAATTGGTTCAAGTTTAAAAATAAAATTAAATCCAAAATAGTTATATTTAATTTGTTTGGTTTGATTTAATTTAGTTTGTAGTTTTTTGGATTTATATATAAGCAAAAAAGTTATTTTAATTTGTATGTTGGACTCAAATAATTTTGTCCCTAATTAATAATATGATTCTTAAAACATTCTTTGTTTAATTGCAATTCTATTTTCAAAATTTTTATTTTATTCATGATATCAAATTTCAAATAATGACATTTTAGGAATAATTTTATATTTTACTTCAGATTAACAAAATTAAATTATTTCAATTAATTCTCTTAAACATTATAAAAATAGTTATTTTTATTTATACATGAATTAGAATAAATTATATTTTAAATTGTTTTTTTTTTGGCAAACCAAACCAATATTGAATAAAAGATTATCAATATGAACTATGGTAAGCTTGGTGGATCACAACAGCTATGACATCTTCCCCGTGTTCTTCATTTCATGATCATGGGAATAGGGATCGGAAGAGTTTCCACCATTGACTTCTATTATTTTCCAACCATCCAAGTATCCTTAAAGGACAGTTTCCACACTTTCTTCACCACTATCGGTTACATCATATAACCAAACTAATACTTGGATTTTGTCATTGACAAAATTCGGGTCTATTAACCATAATGACATTGTAGTTATTTGTTCTGAAACTATCATATTATCAGTATAAAGAACAGAATTTTATGGTCCATAGTGACGTTTGGTAGAGCTTATGGTTTAGTAAGTGCTCAAAGCAGTTTTCTTTCCTTCTAAATGCTGCCTTCTCCTTTCTCTTTGGTGGTTTTCCATGTCAGTGTTCCATTATACAAGAAGTTCTTTTGCGTGTTTGAACTTGAATTGAATCTCTCAACATATTATTACTTGTCGGCTTTAATTTCCCAAAGTCATTTTCACATTGGTTCCTCCTCCCTTAATTGTTGGTTGGTGACTTTCCTGGTGTTCAGATTAGTGGAAAGAGGAAAACTTAACAATAGGAAAAAAAATGAAAAAGTGTTGGAATAACTGTATTTTGATTCAATTGATTGTGTATGTGCTTTTAAAAAACTATTTTTGGAAAGAGGTGGAAAATAATAATGATAATAAAATAATAATAATAGAAGATGAAAGTTGATATAACAATTAAATCTAAAGTCGTGGTATTTGCTTGATTCCGATCTTAACATTGATTGGGAAAAATTTATTTCGATTGAGCTTGAAATACAAATATAAGTAACGGTCAGTAGTTGATTAGTGTTAATTTTATACTGATTTTTGTTTTCTGTTATTACATTAATACATATATAATACTCCACTGGTTAAGATTTTTTATTATAATTATAAGATATAAATAAATTATTATAATAAATATTTAAATAATGGTATTAAAATTACACAATTTTAAAAAAATATAACTTCATTCTTAATTTTTAATTTATGATTTATCTTATTTAGTTGTTTTTATGTATTATTTGAATAAAATATAATTAAAAATTCAATATACAGTTTTTTCAAATATATATAAATTAATTGTTTTTAAAAGGAGTTTATAGTATTTCATACTCAACTTCTTTAATTATGTGTTGACCAATTCCGTTATCATTTTTAATAAAGGAGTATGAAAATAATATAAAAAAATAAAATAAAATTTGAAAATAATAATATTTTTAAAAATTACTCTTATTAAATATATTTGTTTGTGTGAACTGAAATATATGTATATAAATATATTATTTTTTAAGAATAAAATATCACTTTAGAAACAAATGAATCTCGTACAGTGGATTCCCTTAAGGTCGAATAATATTTAAATTCGATGATTCATAAAAAATAGTTTTTAATTAGATTTTCTTTAACCGAACCCCTGATTAAAACAACAATTCCATGAGGATAAAAAAACAAACGAATCCCTTACCGTCAATTCATTTCTTTTCACTACCAAAACATTAAATAATGGATCCCTTACAATAATTTTGTTTCAGATCAAAACATTAAATAATAGGATCATTACGTTTTATTAAAGTGAAAATTAAATATGGGAATTTTCTTGTTAGGCTACTTTGTATAAATTGTTTGTACATTTAATAACTTTAGTTTTTTTTTTTTACAGATTTAATAACTTAGTTTGAAAATATATAGTTTTATTTTTAAAAAAGTTAAAATCAATATTCAATCATCTGCTTGAAATGAATTGCTTACTTTTTTTATCACGTGAATTCTATTTTTTTAACAAAAACTGGCACATTTTTTAATTGAATTATTAATAACTTTCCCTAAATTTTTAAGAAGATGATTATTATCATCATCATATTTATATTTTTTTATATGTAAGAATTAAAGTCATGTGGTAGAAAGTTTAATTGCAACAACTCACACACTTTAATTAATCAATTAAGCTAGACATCATTAACTTTTTTTTACTTAATTACTTCTTAATTTTTTATCCATTTTCTTATTTTTCATCACATTATATTTTATGTTTTTTTTTTCTTTTTCTTATTTCTTGAAATATATACTCTTTTAAAAATGATTTTTTTTTCTGAATTTTATTTAAAATTATAATTTTTTAGATCTAGGTATCACCCAAAACATTGGATTAAGCAGCAATAATTACACGTCATTTGATTCACATATTTAATGGTATTTAAAATCATATTTTACTTGAATGATAATTAATAATTATATTTATTAATTTTCATAATAACAAGATAATTTATGTTTTAATTATTAATTAAAAAAATTATTATGAATCTTTTATAATCAGTGTTTTATTTTGTGTTTTACTTTTTTTAATAGACTTATGGCGATTTTTATCACCAAAAGAATGACATATTGTCTATTGTGTCTATCTTCATCACTCATGACAAAATTGGACCTACTAAAATTAATAACATGATTTGGAAATAACTAAATTGAAACAAGATAGAATATCAAAATTCAACAAAAGTCAAAACATGGAACTGAAATTGAAAATAATGCTATAAAATTATAGTACGAATTATATATATATATATATATATATATATATATATATATATATATATATATATATATATATCATTGTACACCCTTTCCTTTTGAAAGGTAATATTTTAATTTTCTTAACTTTATTTTTATTTCCGTTCCTGTTTTTGACGTCATTTGGATAATTTTTAAAAATGTGCCATATTTCAGTTTTTTTTTCGTAGTTTTTTTTTTTAATCTTACGTGAAAGTTTTAAAAAGCCCTCTAATTATTTTAATTTTTTTTACATATTTGACTTGAAAAAAATACTACCACTTAATTAAAAGATCAATTTTCACCTACATATCATACATATCATTAATAGAGTAAAACTTGACCCAGATTCCTTAGACAAAGTCTCACATTCAAATCTTAAGATGAAAAAAAAAACTATATAAAAGATATCTCAATTAAAATATTCAATCACATTATCTATAAAAATTAATTATTGGTAAAATTAATAGATATTCTATATTAAAATTATGATGATAAAAGAAAGACTAATTTCTAAATAAAACATGACATATAATCGATTAAATAACTATTTAATTCTATTACCATTGAAGATGTAAGATAAACTTTGAAAGAAGAAAGAGAAAATAGTTAAGACTAGGTGATAACATTGTTGTATACTTGTATTTCACTTAAAATTATATAAAAAAAAAACGGGAGAGAAAAAAATTATTTCATGAGACGAACAATTTTAATTTCACAATAACCAAAATAATAAATTACCTTTTAAAATTTCATTTAAAAGATAATTTCATTTTCTAATAATTATATGTTCCTATAAATAATATGTTAATTTCGTTTAATTGCATTGTGGAAAATCCATAAGTAGAGATCAGATGAGATATTAATAACAACTTCAACTCTTAAGTGTTCAAATCGGGATGAACATATTTGAGATAGCCTCTTGATTTGTGTTTATATATAGACCAAATGACCAAATGGCGTTTCTTTTTTATTAATTATCATTTGAGGGTTCGTTTAGAATTATTATTTAAAATGGGATAAACCGTAACATCTATTAACTGAAGTTGTAATATTTTTTATGCCTTCAGTTATTTTTTTAAAAAAATTTACGACTAAGTTTTTTTTTTTTAGCTTTTATGATTTAAAAGTCGTTTACGGTTTTATATAGAAGTCTCAAATGAATTCACTACTTCTATTTTTTTGTTTTTCTTATTTTTTTTAAAAAAATTGTAAATAATTTTTAAATTTAATTATTTAATAAATATATGCTTTTTTAGTTTTATTCAATATTTTGTATATATTTTTATATGATTTTATTTAACATGTTTTATATTTTTTTAATATTATTTTATTTAATACATTTTCTAATTTTTTTAAAATAATCTTATTTAAAATTTTCTTATTTTTTGGTATGTTATTTTATTTAATATATATATATATATATATTTCAATATTATCTATATTTTTTGTATTTAATATTTTTTATATTTTTTTTACTAGTGTTAAGGTTTATTATTTGTTTTTTAAATTAAAAAATAATGCAATATACAAAATATTTTTAATTTACAAAACAAATAATAATCCTTAACATTAGAAAAAAATATTAAAAAAATATTAAATAAAGAAATATAGATAATATTGAAAAAAATTAAATATAGAAAATATATTAAATAAAATAACATACCAAAATTAATAATTTTTTTAAATAAAACCATTTAAAAAAATAGAAAATATATTAAATAAAATAATATTAAAAAATATAGAAAATGTTAAATAAAACCATATAAAAAATTTATACAAAATATTAAATAAAACTAAAAAATTATAAAAAAAACTATTTATTAAATAATTAATTTTTTTAAAAAACAGAAGTCATAAATGAATTTACAACTTCTGTAAAAAGAATATTGCAAACAACTTTAAAGTGGTATGAAAAAAGACCTTGACTTAGAACTCATACATTAAAAAAAATTAACAGAAATCGTGAAATATCTTACGACTTCAATTAAAAAAAAACAGAAATTATAATAAATATTACGACTTATCTCAATTTAGGTAATAATTCAAAACTAACCCCCCAAATGGTAATTAACAAAAAAAAAAAAAGCCTTCATTTGATCGTTTTAGCTTTATATATACACGGAGACTCGTTAGAGGGAGAAAGTGTGCATTGTGAAGAGTATATAACTCAGCAAATGTAAGTTTTATAAAGTGAAGACATTTTTTATGAACTAAATCAAAATTCATTGGATCATGAGACTAAAATAACCATTTATTAACTTAATTATATGTTAATTGATGATTTATATGATAGAAAATTTTAATTTATTGATAAAATTTGTAATAACACAAGTACATGTTAAGAAGTTATTTAATAGGATAAGAAATAGTGTGTAACATGGTCCCCTCCCTCCTTACATACGTACATATAGCAAGAAAAGAGACAGGCGATCATTTATTTCTGCTAATCTTCATCCAACCATGTAAGCACGAACAGTACAATTATTAATTTCGATATTTTAAGTGAGGAGATTCAAATTAATCTCTCCTGGGTTGCTTTTTTTGCTACTAAAGTAAGGTACAAATCTAACTGGCATAGACCCCTTTCTTAGGACCTCACGGAGGAGGGGACTGAGAGTTGAGAAGAATCTGCTTTTGTGAGGGCGTGGTTGTGTTGTGTTGGTGTGTATGCGCCTCTGCAGCAGCGTGTGGCGATTTGCATGATCAAGGCGTGTAGCTTTGAGCGATAAAAATATAATAACATGAGAGGCAATTATGACGGCTAATGGGTCCTGGAATTGTTTTTTTCCACATAAACAACCCAAAAGCACAATGGCCCCATTATTAAAATGAAATGAATAATCACCTATTCACTTACCCAACACAACACCTATTTGAAAACCAGTCATATACTCATAACTGGCCGCGCATTGCGAAATGATATCGAGTAAGGTCCCACATCTAGAATCTTACTCTTGCTTCTACAATCACTACGCCTGCGCCTGGCTCCACTTTCACACTCACCATCATTATTCCCACTCTCCAACTGTTAACTACACCACTTAATGATTCCAATGTCCTCTTCTTTTACTAATCTCTCCATCTTATTCTTACTATTCCATGCTGATAAGACATTTCTTGCAAAATTCAAAATTATATATATTTATTAAAATCACATCTGACTCATGCTGTATAATAACATATTTTTTATATTTTAATATTTTTTTTAATTCCTTAATCAATATTTTAAAGATTAGTTAGCATTTCACTTTTTATATTTTTTATTCATATATAAACAAAAATTTATATTTTAATATTTTTTTTAATTCCTTAATCAATATTTTAAAGATTAGTTAGCATTTCACTTTTTATATTTTTTATTCATATATAAGCAAAAATTTATCTTATTTGTTAGATTTAAATATAAATAAATTTAACTAATTTTATCTTATTTAATATTATTATTTTTAAAACACTCTTTATTTATTTTTATTTTTATTTTCATTGATTTTTTTATTCACGATAACTAGTTTCAATAAAAAATATTTTAAAAATAATTTTATTTTTATTTAAACTAATAAATCAACTAACTTTTATTTATATAAAATTAATTATTTATATATATACTTAATTATTTATATTTATATATGAATCTAGATAGATGGTGTATTATATTATAGCAGCCTGCAACATAATATCCCATCATCATATCTGTAGGACTGTAGCCATTTGCTTTGACCATCTCAATTCCTTTCTTCATGTATTTAATTTATTTCCCCCCTGGCCCCAGCATGCATCAAACTACACATTCCCTGCTAGCTAGGCTGCTACCAACTAATTGTTTCACCGCAATTAATTAAGGGCAATGCTAATAAATAAACGTACATTTGGTTGTTCTGATTTATTCAGTAATTTTGAATTTCAAGCTTTAATATATATATAATTATGTTAAATATTAAAAAGAAAAATTTTGTCACTTAGAATATATTTAGCCAATGGACGACGTGAACAAATAGTCTATACCAAAAAATATATAATTATCTAATTTTTAAAATACTAACCCTAAAAGCTAAAAGTTTTGAAATCAATACATGCAAGCATATCATGTTATTATTTTTATTTAGAAAAAGGGATCCAAATCAATGATTAAATACTTCAACCCCTCCACGAGAATACGAGAAGCGTCGGATCTAAGGCACTTTGAAATTATTTTGCCTTTGGATGCATGAGACTGAGGCATGGACATATATGGGGCACAAGAAAACGATAAAGATGTGATTGCAAAAGCGGAAAGAAGTATCAGCACGCTGATTAGCTCATGTAAAATATTCGTCCTATTATGCTGTGATTGCATAAATCTTGAAAATTTCTCATGATGGATGTCTCATGTCTCTGCCCTTCCTTTCATATATATATAAAATCAAACAATGCATACTACTATTCTGTTTCTAGTTTATATTTGTCGAGGTGAATTTAAAGTAACGCTTAGTCCACCTTTACACACTACTTCAATGTCTGTCTTCAATGAGGGAATTAATGTTGATCGATCATCCATGCATTCCTAATTTTTAATAGAAAAACCAATGTCAATAAGAAATGATGATATTGATAGCCTCAACAATACGAATAAATGATGACGAATACTATGATTTCGCCAAACTTGCCTTTTCTGTAAACCGTTATTTTTTACTTTACAAAGATCATTATGTATATTGTAGATATAATAAATATCAAAACTCTGCCTTCAATAATTGTAGTACTAACTAATAAAAAAAGGAAGAAAAATAATAATCGCACGCACAATGATCGTAAAAAACGTATATATAAAAAAAGAACGCGAAAAAATAGTGCAAGCCTAACATAATTCATCCATCATATAAATATTCTTATCGTTTCTTTTTTCGTCTTACAGAAGCTGGTGTTTCTAGCATGGGGTTTTTCATTTCAAACATCGATTAATTCATTTAATTGTTTAATGTTCCGATCCTCGGATTACATCAGCCGGTATATATATATATATATATATAGACACACACATACTAGCTAGGATAATAAATTTAAAATGAAAATATAATGGCCTTGCCTCAACAACACTAATTATTTCTATGGCAGCATAGACCATACACTTCTCATCCCACCCTGTGACGGTACAAGTGCCTCATCCATAATCTTGTTCTAACGTCAATTATGAATTATGCATATCGTTTACGTTGACCCGACAAGTTAATTATCGGCACAAGCGAACCAATATCGTATCGATTCCAGCAAGCAAATTAATAATATATCATAAATTCCATTATTGATATGTTAAAGATGTTTCTTGCGTGAAGTATTGGGCTAATCAGTTTCAAAATAATTGAATTACTACTACTACTACTACTATATATAACAATCATACGCGCAATGTTGTATGATTTCAGAATCAATCCTTTCAAAGTAAAACTGTAATTGTTAGAAGAAAAAATAATACGTATACTCAGAAAAACATTAGTACTTATAGTTTTTTTTTTTTTTTTACAAAACATTAGTAGTTATAGTTAAACATTGAAGAATTTTACTTTATTTTAATTATTCTTGCTCACATTGATTAATGTTAAGTATATCAAATTGTTTGGTGTTAAGCTTGATTTAGGTGGTAAAGTTAAAAGGCATTGTTATTTTATGAAATGAACAACACAACAAATTGTGGATCTCGAATCTTATTAAATGATTATTTCTCAATAGTTTTTTTCAAAAATTCAATCAATAATAATATATATATTAGAAAGAATGTGTAACTAGTTCTCCTTCTTATGAAATATTTTATCCCTATAGATCACATATTCTCAATCCAACATATAGACGGCAGTAAGAATTATCTATGTTATTTTTAACTATTAGAATTGTCAATTTTATTAAAAGTTGTTGTATTTGTTATTGTTATTTTTAAAAAATATAAAAATACAAAAAATATAAAAAATAAGTTTAAGTGGATGTTAATACAAAAAGTCAAAGGAGTGAAATAAATGAAAAGCTAAATAAATTAATTAAGAAATAAATTTAAGAACTAAAATTAAGAAAAATGCCATATGAAATTTGGTAAAATAAATTTAGGACTACAGAGATGGATGGATGGATTTTGGGAATAAAAATGGAATTTAATCTATATGCATTATTTGCCTAAAACTTATTCTTTTCTATATCTTGTCATAAAAAAATTATAAATCTGTCCAACAATCGTATAAAATAAAATGAAAAGAGTAATTGATAAAAAAAGAGGTACTGTAATTAATATTATTTAAAATTTTGAAAATGATAAACAAATAGATTTTTTATAAATCCGAAAATTTACAAAAATGTGGAAGTTTTTGTTGTAACTTCCAAAACCAAAAACCAGGATGTACAATCTGATTAAAGTTTACTAGAGGAAAAAAAAAAAAAACGTGTGTCAGTGGATACAATACAAGGAAGTTTATTTCTTCCTATAGTTGGCTCATTCTTATTTGTAATTATTTAGTAGTTTAATTTTTGGCTCCGATTCAAGACATGTCTTTTTCGCTCACCTACTACGCTTCACAAGAGATCCAACTATCAACAACATTGGATATACTATAATATAAGGTAAATGTCTGTAACAAGCTCTTTTATATATACTGTTTTAAGTAATATTTTTTTTATTGTGGATTAAATTTTATTAAAAATCATGTAATTTTATGAGTCTTATGTTATATTTAGTAGATTTCACTCATGATTTTATTATTTCTAACAAAATTGAATTAGTAATAAAAATGTTAAAAAAGTGTGCTATCAACATCGTTTTACATACATACAAAATTATTCAACATTATGTTTTGTGTTTATCTTTTCTCTACCATCTTATTATTTACTACCCCATCCTAGACACACAAATTTTTGTTAAAAAAATGTTTTATAAGATTTTTTTTTCCAGTTATTTCTTGCAAGAATTATTTTTTATCCAAATATTCTTAATTACTTTACAATAATAATTATTTATTATTAAATTAATGAGATAAATTCATCTTATGTCTTATGAGGATTGGAGAAATGACTAACATACATTAATTAATTAAATAAAAAATAATTAAATGGAAAAGTGAAATATATTAAGTTTCAAATAGTTATAAAATTGAATTGATGGTTAAAAAGAGAAGAGGAAGAAACACATCATGGATTTGAATATTTTTCTTTAACAAAAACTAATAAATTAAAAATATTATTAAAAACAGGTCATGGACTTTCAATTTTATTTTTGGAGAAATAAACTCAAATTGTTAATAAATTTAATATTATCAACTAAATTGATCAATTTTGTTAAAGAGTGTGAATTAGTTAAAAATATTATATTTAGGGATTACATTTCGAACTCAAATTTTTCTTTTCTTTTTTCTTGTTCTTTTTCTTAGTTGTACATTTTATTATACAGATATTATTTTTCATATATTAATATCTAATCACAAGATATAGGAAATTATGAACCATTAATTTAATTTCTCGTCTCGTTTCAAATGAATAATTATGAACAACAGCTATTTAAATATTAGATGATTATTTGGAAATTATTATAATTTTATGTTATCTATATATGTTTTTTTACCGCTGTTATCTATATATGTTAAATATTTGTTGTTCTCATTTCCTTGATAAATCTCCCCAATGAAAATATTTATTCTAAAAAGTTATAGTAATTATAGTATTAGCTTTACAATCTCATGTGAGCTGTTAAACTTAAATAAATAATAAATTAAAAGGACATATATCTTCGTATTTTAATATTACCCCACTTATGTACTTGATAAAATGATAGAAATTTGTTTTTCTTATATCCGTAATGACCAAAATTTGCGGCCATTACTTTCATAATAAGAATCAGATGAGTAGTTCACTGGAAAAAACAAAAACAACGGTCTATTTATGGAGATTAAATAAACAAAATTGGGCTTCTGGTTATTTTTTGTCAATCTTATTATGCTATATTGTACTATCTAGTTTAATTAATTCAACGATATATGTGAACTGTTTTAAACTTTATGGTACTTGTGTGACGTGTTGCATTTTTATGAACAAAATAAAATTTGTTATATTCTAAATTAATACCAATGTTTATATATTTATACGGTATTTTTTAATCTTTTTTATCTTGTTTTTTGTTTGTATTTTATCTTTTTCATCACATGGCATTATTTATTATATTTTAATTTTCTTTATTTTTCAGTTTTCTCTTTTTTCCCCTATCTCTCACCCCAAAAATAAAAATAAGCGATGATCATTTTCCTTGGTCAATAAGCAGCCATGTAAGTTGGTGGAAAAAAAAGCAGCCATGTAATGTCTACGATCGAAATTTAAACAATTTCATGTTACTATCGAAATTCAAACAATTTCATCTTACGTAAGCATATCCAAAAAATTAAAAGCTTCATGTTACACAAGCCATACTTGTTTTTTCAAAAGTCAAACGTACAAACAAAGTTTCACAATGGATATTTGTAGCTAAAAAGTCAAACAAACATATTCTCTCCATTCCCTTTTTATACATCTTTTAACGTTATTATGGGCAAATTAACAAACTCAATGAAATTTATTGAATTTAATAAAATAATTGTGAGATTTTTTATTTTATGCCTTTTCCTTTTTACTCCAAAATAAATATATAAGACATAAATTAATAACAAAAATAGACTTGGGATTAATTTTCATTTAACTTTTTAATATAATAGCAATAAATAAAATCATTTATTATAAAAATTTGAAAATGTTTAACATAACTTTACTGAGAAAATAATAAATGAATTTTAATATTAGACAAAATCATGTTAATTTTCCAAACACCATTAATTTTTAAATATTGGAAACAAAATTTTACATATAACTATTTATATTTTTTTAGTTAAAGTGAAAAACGATTGTTGGTTTCATACATGGTGTTATCTTATTCAAAATATAACTTAAAGAATACTTGTCTATAATATCTTTCCAGAATCATTTTAAATACTAACTATAATAAATATTTTTTTAACAATTTTATAATATAAAATTAAGGGTGTGTTCAAATAATTTTTTAAAAAGTTTTTAGAAGTTTATTATTTTTAATTTATAAAAAACTAAAAATACTTTTTAATTTATTTTTAGGAGTATATTAATTTTTTATATGCTTCTTTATTTATATATTTAATAGATAAAATTAATAATACAATATTTTTATATTATCATATAATTATAAACTATCACACGCGCACATATATAATAACTTTATAATAAGAATCATTTCTAATTAGTTGATTATGTAATTTTTTTTACATTGATATCTATTAAATTAAATATTAATCCTTACGTACTAAAATAATTGTCATTGTTTTATACATATTTAAAAAAAGTAATAATAAAAAAATTAGTAATTTTATAAAATTAATTTTATATCATTATTAATTTATTCATAAATTTTGTTATCAATTATTAATATCATAAGGGATATAAGTGGAAAAAATAATTAATGATAGATTAAAAAATTAAAGACTAAATTATAATTTTGGTTGTTTTACTATAATTTTAAATCTATGATTTCAATTCTCTTATTTTAAAATTAAGACATAAAATCAAGATATTTAATCCTAACATTTTTTAAAATATGTAATTTTGAAACTTATGTCTATTAATCAAAGTGAAATGTTGACTTTATTTGTGATGCATAAGTATCAACTTAACAACACTTGTAAGATGTAGATACAAGACTTAAGTGATAAGAGATTAAATAAAATAGAAAATATAATTTTTTTTAACAAGTATTGAACTCATGACATTTTATTGAAAAATAAGATGATAAATCACTAAAATACTTATTTTTAGTTAATTTTATAAACATGATTTTTTACGTATGATTAGTTAATAGTTATAATTTTTTTTAATTATAAAAATTTAAACGTTATAAAAATATTTAATCTTTTTAATTTTATTTTATATCATTTTATTATTTTTATATTGAATAGTTTACATATTTCATTTTAATTTTACCAATTTATAATTAATTTTCATAAATTAATATATAAATTAATTTTAGTATACTAATTATTTTTAATTTAATTATATAAATCAATATAATTACATCAATTAATAGGTAAATTATACAAATTACCTAAATTTATTTTAATATGTAAATTATTTTTATTCTAATTATATATATTTTTTAAAATTTAATATTTAACTTTTAATGAAATTTACATGTTAATATCGTATTTTAACTACAAAAAATTATTTATTAAATAATTTATTTTGATACCAATTATATTAATAAAGAAAATTACATAAATTGATATGTAAATTATTTATATAAATTATTTTTATCTAATTTATAAAATTTATGTAAATTTATTTTCATATGTAAATAATACAAAATTTTATTTTAATTATAAAAGATAATTAATTTTTAATTTTTATGTTTTAAGATTATTTTAAATTTACATAATTTGTTTTTTTAAATAATCTATAAATATATTTTATTTAATTTTTAAAAATTATAATAAAATAAGAATTTTTTTCGCATATAATAATTTACTAATTTGTATAAAAATAAAATTTATAATAAAAATAAATACCTTGTAAAGTAAATATTAAATATATTATTTTAATTTAAAATTTTTATAATTAAAATCATTAATAATTTTTCAACTAATAATAATATAAGATAATATTTATAAAAATAATTAAATAAAATAAATATTTATTAATTTATTATATTATTTTTAAGTAAAACATGATAAATTGAATACTTACTAGTATGTCACATTAATTCAATATTTGACTTTAAGAGGTCTTGAGAGCACGGAATCAGTTACAAATATTTTATGCATTATTTATACTTATAATAAATTCACCCTTTAAAGTTTAACGAACTCACTTAAATTTAATAAATACCAGCAAATACTATTCCGTCAAAAAAAAAAAAGAAAAAAGACTATTCAACGATGGAAGTAGAGAAAAGTCAATATTTAAACATAAATACCCTCTTAAAATTCGCGAAGTTTTCGACGTCACGAGAGAAAAGCCGAGTTGGCCAGACTGGAATCTTATAAATGTGGTTTTTGAGTCTCAGTGTCAGTGTGTTACAAGACAACCGCAAACGGTTTGAACTTTGAAGGTCGTTGTTCACTCTCTACTCTCTTTCACTCTCGCAAGGAGCTCCGTTATGGACCTTCGGCTAGGGTTTTTCCGTTCATTATCTTGCTTACAGGCAATTCCTCTCTCTCTCACACAATTTTTGCTTCTACTCTCATTTTCTTTACGGTCTTTCTTCAATTGGAGCTCTGTGCCTGTGCTCATCATCATTCTTCAGATTCAGAGGATGCAGCTCGTGTTCTGTGTTTTCTTTTTCCTGAATTTCTTTATGCTTTGTTTGGTTACCAAGAAAATTAAAGTGAATGAAATAATTCAGTTCGTTACCAATGAAATGGAAGTTGATTTCGGGAATGTTGCCAAGTACCAACTAATTCTTCTAACTCCTAGCTGAAGATACTAAGGGAGACATGAATTTTGTGGAGTACGACATGATCTATTTCATCACGTGACTCAGGCTCCGTTTATTTTACTGGCTTGAATCCGATTGGTAACTTTGTTTGGTTGGATTGCTAACTTCTGTGCTTCATATTTTGCAGTTTTTTCTAATTTTATCTTTGGTAGAAGCAAACAATTTCTCAACAAGGCTTCTTTTGACTTCCAATGCCAACACAACGGGGTAATCCTTCTTTATAGTATATCACAACTGCAACTGCCGGTTTCCTTAACCAAAATCAATCGACGCACAACCGTGCTTCAATTCTACAATCCTGTTTGTTTATGTGTATCTACAGCACGCAAGACAGACAAAATTTCATTTCCATTTTCGTTTATGCAGGGAAAGGCATTCCGAGGATTATTGTGCAATGTATGACATTTGTGGAACGCGCAGTGATGGTAAAGTAGTGAACTGTCCATATGGTTCCCCGGCTGTGAAGGTATTTCTGAGGCATTTATCATTATTCGAGTATTTCTAAAGGATTCATATTGTGAAACTCTTTTGTATTTAGATTTTTATTCTGGTATGATATTGAACTTTGATTTCTGTTACCATAAGCTTAAAGTCGCATCCCATCTTCTAGTTTGAACTTTTAAAGCTTTAAAGGTTGTCATGATCTATCTCTCTTTTCCCCAGCCAGATGATTTGCTTTCATCAAAGATCCAAAGTTTGTGTCCAACAATTACTGGGAACGTTTGTTGTACAGAAGCTCAGTTTGAAACATTAAGGACGCAAGTCCAACAGGTCAAATTTTCTCTCTGTCTCTCTCTTTCTTTTTTTCTTTTTTAATTATAGATGCATATTCGTCATGTTTAAGATTTGAGTTGATCTCACAGTCTCTCTCTCTCTCTCTCTGTTTTTATATATTTTATGGAATTATGGATACTTATATATTGATTGACTAATCACAGTTTGCCTTTACATGTTTATACATCTTTCTAGTTGATATGCCACAATTTTTTAAATTCCGTGCGCATGCCTTTAACACACAGTACATTATGGCAGGCAATTCCTTTTCTTGTAGGTTGTCCAGCATGCTTAAGAAACTTTTTGAATCTGTTCTGTGAGCTTACATGTTCTCCAAATCAGAGTTTATTTATCAATGTGACTTCAGTTGACAATGTAAGATCCAGCACATTCCTATAATATTGTACTATTCAATGCAGTTTTCTTACTTATCATTCTTTTTAAACCACAATAAATTTATCTTAAATATTTTCTAGCCCCCCGTCTGAACAATTGAGAAATAGCCCATTTCATGTTTTTTTATATATTATTGTCGTCAGTATTTTGGATGCAAATCACAATTGATACCACATTACTTTTACAATGCAATTGTTACTAAAAGACTCCAATTATTACAATTTACAGGTTGGTGGTAATTTGACAGTGGGTGGGATTGATTATTTTGTAACTGATGCTTTTGGTGAAGGGTTATATGAATCCTGCAAGGAGGTAAAGTTTGGCACTATGAATTCTCGAGCTCTACAATTTATTGGTGCCGGTGCTCAAAATTATAAAGGTAAATTGTACTTTAAGTCTTTAACCAAATACTGTTTCTCCTTTCTCATGTCTTATCTATGATTTCATGTTGCAGTGTTGAACTATAGAAACATAAGAAATATAATAGCTCTTCAGAGTTTTAGATTGTAAAGCCTGTCACTGAAATAGCTTGTGTAATGTGTCATGCATACTCTGCACATGGTGTACCAAAGATATTATTGAAATATATGCACATGGCGTCTCCTTAATTATTCTCTTGATTGCTCTGTGCATAATGGCATGAATATATTAAGAGTGAGAAGTAGATGGGTGCATTAGAGTTCTTGGTTTGTGATTCTTTGTTGTTTGTTTGTGGCTCACTGGTTCTAACGTACATGCAATGGTGGAAACAAACTTTGCATCTTACTTATAGTAGAGTACATTTGGTTCTGTAAGACATCATCTGTTATATTTTATTTTCAATGCTGACATTGCTGGATTTCCCTCTTGAACTTAAGTTGATACCCTCATATAGCATTGTCTGCACAGAAAAAAACTTGTGTGACTATCATTGTGCTAATTTAACTTACATGTGATAATTAGCAACATTGCAAATCTAAAGGTTCATTTTGATAGGAATTACTAGCATAAAATTATTTTTCAGTGCATTGCTTGAAAGCTTGATACTTACACTGGGATTGCTTTTGGCAGACTGGTTTTCTTTTATTGGTAGAAAAGCTGCCCCTCATGGTCTTGGTTCACCTTATGCAATTACATTCTGGCCAAATGCAACCGCATCATCTGACATGAAACCTATGAATGTTTCAACTTATTCATGTGGTGATATTTCTCTTGGCTGTTCTTGTGGTGACTGTCCTTCGTCTTCAGTATGCTCTAATTCAGCTTCAACTACCACCAATAAGAAGGATTCCTGCTCAGTGAAAGTTGGGACTTTAATGGTAAGGGAGCATATTAAAATGATTATGATATTTACCAGGTGTATTCATTTTCTGTTTGACATGATGAATAAAATGTGGTTTAAAAAGCCTACTGTGTATTATTAACTAAACGGTTTTACCTTTTGGCATCTGTAGGTGAAGTGTGTTGACTTGAGTTTAGCAGTCTTATACATTATATTGATTTGCGTGTTCTTGGGTTGGGGGTTGTATCATCGGATAAGGGAAAGAAAACCGACGTACAGAACAAAATCAGTGTCCAATGTCATTAGTGATGGTGCGCTGTATTCTCATAATAGGGAGAAGGATGAGAACCTCCCAATGCAGATTCATGTTAGTATGCTATTTCTTCATTGTAAACATGTTTGAGAACTGTCTTTCCTTTTTTTTTTTCCCTTAAAAAGATAAGTTTTGCTTCCTTTCCTTCCTTATGCATGCTTGTCCTATTCTGATTTTGTTTTGACTGATGTTGATTATAAGATGATGGAAGATGCTCAACAAAACAGAAATAGAGTTCGGCTCTCGGCTGTACAAGGATATATGACAAATTTTTACAGGTTACTGCCTATGCTATTGACATATATCATCTCATGTAGAATGTCATCTGACCTCATGTTTGCAAATATGATCAGGAAATATGGATCATATGTAGCTAGACATCCAATTATGGTGCTGGCTTCATCCCTGGCTATAGTTCTTCTCCTCTGTCTAGGTCTAATCCGATTCAAGGTTGAGACACGACCTGAGAAGGTAAATATCACATAGTTGCTACTCTTTTGTTTAAAATGCTCTGTTTAATGTTATTATCTTTCTGAACAAGCTTGTATGTACCTTTAAGATTTTTGTTCTTAAATGATACAGGTGTAATTGGTTTCCATATATAATGTATGCCTCTGGTTATAAAAAATTTACTGTTTTTAGAGGCGGACTGTTTTTATGTTTTTGGATATGATATGAAAATGAAGTTTTCTTTTGTTTTGAATAGCCCATGGTGCTTTATATATATCGTTTTATGGATGAGAACAAAATTGGTGATACTATTTGAGAATTGTGTTAATAGGGGGAAATTGCTGGTTGAGAAAATGTCTACAAAAAATACACTGGCCTGGAAGAAGTAGCTTTGACATACTGTTATCATTTGTTGTGGTTTAGTGTCAAGGCTACTTGATATCTGAACATTTCTTTTTTATCTTCTTGATATATCTCTTTACCTTAGTGGATTTGGCAAATAACTTCCTACACTTTTTAGCTCTGGGTAGGACCTGGGAGTAAAGCAGCACAAGAGAAGCAGTTTTTTGACACTCATCTTGCTCCATTTTACAGAATTGAACAGGTTTGTATTGTCCCCGTTTTCTTTTTCCCCATACAGATAAACTTATGAAGTTCATTATCAGTACAATATGCAACAACTCCACCCTGTGAATATTTTGCTAATTTCATTTTATTCAGTTACTTCTTTTCTTCTCTTACAAAAAGTAAAGGATGTACATTTCTAATTTATTTTGCTTCTAGTTTCCTTACATGCTTTCAGAGGATAACATGTACCAAAAGACAAGCTTTTTTGTCAGTACAATATTCAACAAATCCACCACATGAATGTTTTGCTAATATTATTTTATTCAGCTACTTCTTTTCTTCTCTTCTGAAAAAAAAAGATTATATTTCTAATCTTTTTTGCTTGTAGCTTCCTTCCATGTATTTTCAGAGGATAACATGTACCAAAAGACGAACTTGTTTATAAGGAAACTGAAGCGCCTCTTTCTTTATTAAGGCTTTACTGGTTTCCCTATATAACTTTTTTGTGTTGATATTAATTTTTTCTTCATGATAAATTAACACTAGTCTGCATTCAGCAACAGATTTTGGCTCATATGTCTTGATGAATGACTCAGCAATTTTTCCTTTGCAGCTCATTCTGGCCACTGTTCCAGATCATGTAAATAGTACATCAACAAGAATTGTGTCAGAGGACAACATTAGGTTTCTGTTTGAAATACAGAAAAAGGTATGTGTTCCATATTGTAGTACTACTGAAATACTTTGATCATTATGTTGCATTGAGGACGTTGTTGTCAGGTTGATGCAATTCGTGCTAATTATTCTGGCTTGACGGTATCTCTCCAAGACATCTGTATGAAGCCACTAGACAAAGATTGTGCCACTCAAAGTGTCCTTCAGGTATAATTATTGATTTGCAACCAGAGAACTTTAATGTTTCTTCATCATTGTTGTAATAAATTTGCATGATTTTATCTTTAATAATTAGCAATTTTCCCCTTCCTGATGAACAGTACTTCAAAATGGATCTAAAAAATTTTGATGATTATGGGGGCATAGAGCATCTCAATTACTGTTTTGAGGTACCGAATGTTAACTTTACATCTTGAAGTTGATTGTAGCTGTAGAAATTATTAATTCTACTGCTGTTTTATGTGTTCATGAAAGACAATTCCCGAGACCTCCTGCTGTAGTGTACAATTATATACAGCAATCAATGATGTTATTTTCTGCATGCTTTTAATTTCTTGCATAGAGCAATTAGAGATTTAGAACCAGGGCAACTACTAGGAATACCTTCTTGGTGCATTTGAACTAAATTTTAATTTAAATATGATACAGGCAAATCAAATGAAATGCATTGAAGTGGATGCCATTTTCATCAAAAATCCTCTTGAATGCTATGAATTTTTCATGGGAATTGAGGGGGGCTGGGGGGAGGGGGGAGGGTGTGGATGGCTGTTGGAGTTCTGATTTGTAGTTCTGATTTGTATTTCATTTGTTCATTTTGAACATTGCCTCAAATCTCTCTGAAAAGAGATCATAGACTAATAACTAGGGGGACAGACCTGTGATTCTTTGCCTGATATGAATGATATGGTGTTTTCTTGTTCTTACTATCTAGAGGCATCAATACGAAACTTTATCCTTGATTCATACAGTAATGGTGATGTGTAAATGTTATGGATTTGACTCCTCTGAAGTGACAGGGTGCACTTTAGAGGATTAAGTATATTTACAACCATTGATTAGAAAATTCAAAGTTGAGATGATAAGATAACAAGTATCACAAACTTTGAAGTTGTTAAAATCTCAATCCTTGATTTTCTAATCAATGGTTATTAATGCGCCTCCTCACTTTAGAGGAGTCAAATCCACATACTATAATTTCAAAATGACCTTTTTTTTATGTTGTTTGTTCAGCATTATTCCTCAGCAGACCATTGTATGAGTGCATTTAAAGCTCCTCTGGATCCAAGCACTGTATTAGGAGGTTTTTCTGGGAATGATTATTCTGAGGTATTCTCTCTTTTCTTCTAATGTTGTGAATGGATATAATTTTGTTGAGCATATGATAACTATAATGTGATTTATTTAAGACAGGCATCTGCGTTCATCGTAACATATCCAATAAATAATGCTATTAATGAAGAAGGTAATGGAACCAGAAAGGCAGTTGCTTGGGAGAAGACCTTTATTCAGTTGGTGAAGGTTAGTATCTTGTATATATACTTTTGTTCCTTTCACTGCCAAATAACTTGTATCTTCAGTCATTTGACCTGTATATGGGCCAGACACTAGTCCTGCATAGTTAGTCAACTGTGTTTGTATATTTTAAGCTATAGTGCCAATTTGCTTCAGCAGAAAAATAACTGGTCAAGGTTGCTGCAATTTCATTCATCCCTAGGAAATACTTTATCCGGCTTTGACTCCCGGAGGGTATTAGAACTCACACTTAGCTTAATTTACACATCCCATAACTGAGTCCTAGGTCTTCCTTTGCAGAAAGAACAACAAAGATACATAAAATGTTTTAGTAGCTTGTTTGTTCTTTGTGATGTTACATGGTCATGTATCCTGGAATCAGGGCATTTCTATTTCCTAACTACTCGTCCTTGTTTTCCTGATTCCCCGCATCTATTATGCTGTTTGTAATAGGATGAGCTGTTACCGATGGTACAATCAAGAAATTTGACACTGGCTTTTTCATCTGAAAGCTCTGTTGAGGAAGAATTGAAAAGAGAAAGTACTGCAGATGCTATTACGATATTGGTAACATCCTCCTTTCTTTTGTTGATATTTGATTGTCCTAAAAAGTACTTGATTTGTTTTTGTCTGAGGCATGATTATGATTATGGAATTATGGTATTATCTGAACGAGTTCTTTGTCATGTATTTCCAAAATTAATATTTTCTGTTTGTAGGTGTAATTTGTTTAATTCTTCAATTGTACCTTATTTTATTGCAGGTTAGCTATCTTGTGATGTTTGCTTACATATCTCTTACTTTAGGGGATACCCTCCACCCTTCGTCTTTCTATATTTCATCTAAGGTGCTGTCCCATCCACAGTATCAATCCATCTTTCTCCCTTTCTATTTTTTGATTTGTAATTTATCTTCCCTCTCCTTTATCCTTTATTAGTTTTACTTACGAAAATCAATTTATGATTTGAAGCAGTTTATGTTGTGGAGATAGATTTTTATGATGTACATAAATATTTATTGGTTAGTTTTGGATTGCAGGTGATGCTTGGTCTTTCAGGAGTAATTCTTGTTATGCTGTCTGTCATTGGATCAGTTGGATTTTTTAGTGTGCTTGGTATAAAATCTACTCTGATCATCATGGAAGTTATCCCATTTCTTGTCCTAGCTGTAAGTTTTCTTTTGCTTACAAAGTTATCAAATGATGGCTATTAGTGAAACATATATTGTTGCAGTTTGTGGTATTTGTGATACACCTTCACAGTTATTATTGATAAAATGACAGTAAATAATCTGGGTTTATTCTCACAGGTGGGTAAATGGGATAAGGTTCAGGTCCAAGGTTGAAGCTTTACTACTCAAACAAAATAGGCATTGATACACACACACCCCCTGACACATTTTTTCTCAGTCATGCCCTAAACCCAAATAACTTTTTTTAATTACTCAAGTTGGCCATACACATGTTCACACCTTCCATATAAAACCCAAGTACCATTTTATATTGACATGAAATAATTTTAATTACTTAATATGCATACTAGAAACTAGAAAATATCTCATCCATTACATGGATATTTTAAAATTCAGGTGAAATCTATAATTGTAAGAAAATATTTATAGAAAAATGTTTAAAATAATGAGAATGGTATTCATTGTTAATTCAAGTAGAATCTAACAAGTATAGATTAAAAGAAAAAATGCTAAAGATTATAAAGAAGATATGAATAATTAATCAAAAGAAATTATATTTAAAAATTAAAAGAAGACAAGTTAAAATAAGATGTCTTTTTTTAAAGGGGAGTTGACTATGAGATTAAATCATTCTCAAGATACTAAATTGATATATTTGAGCGGATATTTGGGTAAACTGATAAATATATACAAAGCCATGTCAAAATAAATACTCTACCTCTATGCTTTTCACGCATACTACAACAGATTAGGGTAAATAATAAATAGGTTTGGTAAGTGGGGTGACCTGTGGTCTCTTACATCTCTACCATGGCCTGTGTTCAAGATCTATTTTTGGAATCCAAAAGGATTGACTAATTTAAGAAAGTTTCTTTATTCTTCTCTGAAAATATTGCTGCAATTTGAACATTAATTAGAAAAATGTGAAACAACATCATAGTTGAACTTCAGGAAGAGTGAAGTTGAGATACAAAAAAATTTAGAATAAAAAAAAGTAACACGCTAAACTATTGGATTTTATTGATTTGGTTAATTACATTTGTAACCTGTTCTTTTATTACTTTGTTTAGCTAATAAATGAACAAAATGTTGTTGTTTTTGGAATGAGACAAAACAAGCATATGGAATGCTACCGAGAGTTATCTTTATGAGTACAAAGATAATCAATCATGCACCATTTCCTATAATATATGATTGTTCTGTTCGCCCGATCAATGAAGCTTGAACTGTTCTTCAAATGATTGTCTTCCTATCTGTCCCGCATTTTTTTATGTTTAGCATTCTTTTCCTGTTTTTGAATCTCCATGCATTAGGTTGGGGTGGATAATATGTGTATACTAGTTCATGCTGTAAAAAGACAAAAGCTGGAGTTGCCCTTAGAAGGACGAATAAGCAATGCACTTGTTGAAGTTGGACCATCAATAACATTGGCCAGTGTATCAGAGGTTTTAGCATTTGCAGTTGGGAGTTTTATTTCCATGCCTGCAATTCGTGTGTTCTCCATGTTTGCTGGTAAGTTTTTATCCTCTTGGAATTTTATACCTTTGCAACAGTCAGTTGTTTCTTTCGTGTCAAATGCTAATCCTTAGCTTCCCTTCACACTTTGATTCACAGCATTGGCTGTTCTTTTGGACTTCCTCCTGCAAGTTACCGCTTTTGTAGCTCTGATAGTTCTTGACTCCTTACGGGCAGAGGATAAGAGAGTTGATTGTTTTCCATGCATAAAAGTACATGCGGACCCTGATATAGGTATAACTAAAATCTTAATCAAAGATGAAACTTAAATACTTATGAGTTATAACTGCATATTTTTTAAAATTTGATTGTAAGGTTTCCCTTTTCTATTTAATAAGCATATCTTTGGATGACCAAAATGATCTTTTGGGCATTAAAAAAAATTGAAGTTTAGGTTACTTCCATCAAAGTTAGTCTTCCATGTTTTCCATGCATAAAAGTGCATGCAGACCTTGATATAGGTATATTGGAAAAAATCCAAGTCCCACATCGGCTAAAGATAAAGCCAAGTAAGAGTATATAAGTGAGGGCAAACCTTCACCCCTTAAGGTAGTTTTTGGGGTTGAGTTAGACCCAAATTCACATTTCAAGAATCTAAGAAGGTATAACTAAAATTTTAATCGAAGATGAAACTTCCATGTTTGTCACTACATCTTTTTTTATTTTGATTGTAAGCTTTCTCTCTTTCCTGTTTAATAACCTATATCTTTGGTTGACCAAAATTATCTTTTTAAAAAAATTGAAAGCTTAGGTTACTTCCATTAAAGTTTTCCTTTTCATAACATCTCAGGAACTGGACGAAGAAAACCTGGTTTATTGGCTCGATACATGAAGGTAATTGTCGTTTTCCTTGTTAACAGTAAGTGTTTGCTGGTATTTAATAGAGGACTAAGCATATCTGACATTGTTTTTGTAAAGCACATTGTGTATTTCATTTACTTTTAATCTAGTCATAATAATAAATTGCACAATCATTAAGAGAGTAATTGGTATGCTAGCATTCTTACTATTGTTGGGATTCAAATTTGATTTTTATAAAGATCTTTTTTTTATGTTTAATTAATCTTTTAGTCCTTGAAGTATTTGAAAATTTGTAAATAAGTCCCTTTACTTCAAAAGTTTATAATTGGGTCCCTGAACTTATAAATCGTTTTTAATTGGGTCTTTAGCTTTAGCTATGGCTCTGGTAGGGTTTTGTTAAGTACAAGAATCTAATTGAGAAATTTTAATGAGGTCCTTGTACTTAACGAAACCCTAGCTACTAGACAGGAACCCAATTAGAAATGTTTTATAAGTTCTGGGATCTAATTTAAAATATTAAATTTAAAAAGAAGACTACAAATCTATATCAACCAGTCTGCCATCTAATTGTTTATCCTTGAAGTTTATTTTATTTTATTTTTATTGGGTTTCTGTCAACATTGAGCTCTGGCCATTTTAACATGCCTTTTGAATTCAATAACATCTTCTGTCCAACTTTTGCTGTTGACTTCGTTAATCATATCTTTAGTTTCTTATCCTGCTGGTTCATTTTCCCTTTCAGGAGGTTCATGCTCCCATTCTGAGTATTTGGGGAGTAAAAATAGTTGTCATAGCTATTTTTGTGGGATTTGCATTGGCTAGCATTGTAAGTCTTTGTATATGTTTGTACAGTTTTTGAAATTATTTAAACTATACCTGTCTGCTTTTAATGCACTGCTTTCTTTCTTTTTCTCATTTCCCCCCTTTTTATTTTATCTATAACTGAATTACACAGGCATTGAGCACTAGAATTGAACCTGGTTTAGAACAAGAGATTGTTCTTCCTCGAGATTCATATCTTCAGGTGTACATTTTAGCTCTGACTCATATATTCATGTTTCTTTTTAATTTTTATCCATGTGCATGTGTTCAAACTATATATATTTATATTTCTTTCTGCAGGGTTATTTCAATAATGTTTCAGAATATCTCAGAATTGGACCTCCTGTGTATTTTGTTGTGAAAAACTATAACTACAGGTATTTTGGTTCTATCATGTTATGTTCGGCATCCACCTTTTTGTATAGAGAATTAATATTTGCTGAGTTTTTTAATTTGCAGGGATGCATGGGGGCGTGTGTTAGTGGTAGGAATATTAATGTACCTTGTAGTTTAGTGGCATTTCAAATTAGCATGGTTATTCATATATGTATTGCACCAAATCTTCTTACCAATGGATAAATATCTTAAATCATGATATAATATTTGTTAAACTTCTGCATTTAGTCATAGTACTATTTTCCATCTTCTAATTCTATAATCGTTGAACGCCATGTTTTTGTAATTTTTTCTTTCTTTCTCATAGGCATGTACATGAATAAAAAAACAAACTACTGTTGACATTAGTATGAATCGTAGTAGCTTGTGCTTTACTAAATACATCTTCCTTGGTTACAAGGTTGGATTGATCACTAGTTGTTTCCCCCAACCATTGTTTTATGAAGTTGTGTATTCGTTACTTCATCTTCAATAAAAATCTGCTATTAATATTTCAGTAACTTAAGTTGAATATATGCGAATTTATCACTGGATGAGGAATGCAGATGCTTAACCTTGTCTAAGTACTTCTAAGTTCTAATATTAAGGATGATTTGTTCTAATATTATTCTCCTCACCTCAGCTCAGAATCAACGCATACAAATCAGCTTTGCTCCATTAGCCATTGCAATTCAGACTCTCTTTTAAATGAGGTATAAACCAGTAGCGGTTGGCTTATTTGTCTCTGACACACACACACATATTTGTCTCTTTTAAATGAGGTATAAACCATTAGCTTTTGGTTATTTGTGGAACATTTGAAATTACAAATGCATCATTTCTTAATGAGACATCTTTTTTCCTTTTATAGTTATTTTGCTTGTATTAAGCTGGTAGTCCATGCTATCCATCTACTTGTTTGCTTGTTTGCTGAAGTAATTGTTGATTTTTCCCCCTACATGCTCGTGATTACTTGGATACTCTTGTAATGGGTGTTGTCTCTTTACCTTGTAGATTGCTAGAGCGGCCCTTGTACCAGACACAAGTTATATTGCCAAGCCAGCTGCCTCATGGCTTGATGATTTTCTTGTGTGGGTGTCTCCAGAAGCATTTGGGTGCTGCAGGAAGTTTACAAATGGGAGTTATTGCCCTCCTGATGATCAGGTCAGGTGCACGTAAAATCTTAATTCTGTTATAATATATGCTTGCTAGGGTTCTATGTTAGGATTGATATGAATATATGTTTATGACGACTTGATAGAAAACTTGTCGTGATCAGAGGGAATGCACTCAATAGTGCAGGAAGATTAACGATCCTGGCAAGGAGTTTACCAATTTACTTAATGTGTTAAAGTTGGATCTAAGATTTTCAGTTTTGTTACTTTTTATCTTCATCATTTGTTGTGTAATCAAGGGATTTTTTAAATAAAAAATTAATGAATTGCAAAGAAATGGAATTACTGCCAAAGGATGAGAATGCTTGCATCATATTAAATAAAATTGATGGAGTAAAAGTCCCTTGATATTTTTTTCTGTAAAAAAGATTGAGAGAAAAGATATAGGTAGAGGATAAGATTTTCTAAAGCAGTCAAAGCATACAATAATTTTGTGGTAGTTAACAGTAATTTTTCCTTCCAGCCTCCTTGCTGTGCTCCTGGGGAAAGCTCTTGTGTTTCAGTAGGAACATGTAAAGATTGCACAACGGTAATTAAACACATGTTTTTCATCCTCTTTATTATGTTTTTGTGTGAATAGTTTATTGTTTCTGTTCTGAGAGCTTAATCAAACACTTTGGAAATTGTGCAGTGTTTCCGTCACTCAGATCTCCATAATGATCGTCCATCTACAACACAATTTAGGGAGAAACTGCCATGGTTTCTTAGTTCTCTGCCATCTGCTGATTGTGCAAAAGGTGGTCATGGAGCTTACACCAGCAGTGTTGAACTGAAAGGTTAATTAATTTAAAGATTTTTCTTGTGTCCATGTTCTCTTCTTTTTGTCCTGAAGCCTGAATCAGTTTAAGTTCCAGGGCGTATAATATCTTAGGTATCAATATTTGACTGTATTTTGGTTGCCAGGCTACGACAATGGCATTATTAAAGCATCGTCATTTCGTACTTATCATACCCCACTCAACAAGCAGGTTGTATTTCTATATTATTTGTTCTATAATTACATTTGTATCAAAGGACTCCAAGTTTTAACTGTAAATTTGTTTTAGATTGACTATGTTAATTCTATGAGGGCTGCTCGAGAGTTCAGTTCAAGAGTTTCTGATTCTTTGAAGGTAATGTATCAATCAATTCTACTTTCTGATTCAAGTATTTTTGGCTGTTAGATACAGAAGGTAATTCTAATTATAATGAGCTAAAGTAGGAAGTAGAAGATTTAGCTCTACCCCATTTTCGATGTCCAAACTAACATTCTTTTTCTCATGCAGATTGAGATCTTTCCATATTCAGTGTTTTATATGTTTTTTGAGCAATACCTTCATATATGGAAGACTGCACTGGTCAACCTTGCTATAGCTATTGGTTAGTATTGACTATTGAGACTTAGAAATTGTGGCTTTCTCAAACTGGTCAATCTTTGCATCTTATTGTACATTGTCATTGCTGTACATCGTTACTTCCATGGGTAAAATTACATGATCATCATGGAAAAAACGTTTGGGTTGAGGGGGAGGTGAGACTAATAATATGATCTTAAGAAAATTGAGAAAAAATAGATTATACAATAATGTATTTAATTATTACAGTCTACAATTTATTTATTATGCATGTTGATGTATAGTTTGTAAAGCATTAACATAATCATACAATGATGCAACAGGTGCAGTATTTATTGTGTGCTTGGTTATCACGAGCAGGTGAGCACAAGTTTTATTTTAGCAAATGGTTTAAGCTATTATTTTCTTCTAACTTCCTGAATTGAATAGAAGTATGGACGAGTTATTGTTTGATGAATCAATCAAATCTTGGTTTGATCCTCCTTTGCTTTCAACCTTTATGCAGTTTATGGAGCTCATCAATCATTTTGTTGGTATTGGCAATGATTGTGGTTGATCTTATGGTATTTTACCTTCGTTGTAACTTGTAACTGTTATTTGATTTTTCACATTCTTGCTAATTGATATGTGATATAGTCATATAGTTCTTTTTTTCATTATTTATGTCGGTGCTTGATATCTAGAATTTTGAATCACCTAGTTATTTTGTTTGTTTACTTACAAGATTATGCTTTGTAGGGTGTGATGGCCATTCTGAATATCCAATTGAATGCACTCTCGGTGGTCAACCTTGTTATGTCAGTGGGCATTGCTGTTGAGTTTTGTGTGCATATGACTCATTCTTTCACTGTTAGTATCACTCTGCTTTCCTTTTTTCCTTGCCAACACATGTGTGCACTTGATGTAACCTATGTCATCTAAAAAATTTAAATCTTTCATTTTTCCTTCTTGATTTCAGTGAAATTTAGTGAGAAATAAATATTTGTAATTAGTCATTCTCTGTCTTCCATACCCCCTCTCCTGTTTGTTGAGTTTTCCTGTAAAACTTGATCTCATAAATGCAGGGGATAGAAAGAAAAAAAATAAATTAAAATGACTATATGTAAATTTTTGTGTAATAACATTAGCAAAAACATCAAATTCTGTAATACTGAGCTACATGTCATTATCATGTTTTCTACGAACTAGTTTCTATCAGTTCCACATGACCAAATCGTTATTGTTACAGGTAGCAAGTGGAGACAGAGATCAACGTGCTAAGGAGGCTTTGGGTACAATGGGTGCTTCAGTGTTCAGGTAAGTTTGTGGTAGAAAAAATTTATCGTTCAATTTCCCGAATTGCACACATGCATGCGTGTCGTGAATAAGTCATTCTTCACTCTTCTCTTTGGTGTAAGTGTGTAACTACTAATTCTGTGAAGGAAATAGTGAACCACATATTCTTGAATCTTGACTATGAGGAACTGGATGCAGTGATCCTTCATGACCTCTTTTTACAAAATCATGCAGAGTTTATGCCTTCCAGTTTGCTTTCAACATATTTATGCAATACAATTGTGCTGTTTGCAACACCAATTTCGCGGCAATTGTGTTGCATCAGCATCTGCATCAACATATTGTTTTGTCTTAAATTTGTGTATTTCTGAACAACATTTACTTCTTTATGCAATTGCAGTGGTATCACACTAACAAAGCTGGTTGGAGTTATTGTTCTTTGCTTCTCAAGAACAGAAGTGTTTGTGGTATTATGAGTTCATCCTTAGTTAATGGCCTGACTCTGATATTATATATATTTGCTATAACTAACCTTAACATTTTGCAGATTTATTACTTTCGGATGTACTTGTCATTGGTACTTCTTGGTTTCTTGCATGGACTTGTTTTCTTGCCGGTCAGTGATGTCTTCTTTATTTCAATTGAAAGAATATTGATGCCTGAACAGCTGCAACTGAATTCGTTTTTATTTATTGAGTGGAGTTAGTTTTTCATTATTCACTCAAACACAACGTGGAAGTTTGAAAGATTTTCAAAAGCGTGACTCTTTGACTATAACATTTACATCACTCATAATGTGAACTAGCTTAGTCTCTGACCAAACCATAATCTTTCTGTCCATTATCCTCCAACCAACCTTCTTCAATCAGACATTGTTGTACTAATATTGGGTATCACTCTGGTTTCCATATTTTTCCCCAAGGATTTAGATTCAACCTAGGGGTGTAACTTGAAAAGGTGAAGTGCGTGTAGTAACCGCCGACGTAAAAACTGAGTAGATTTGTGCATATCCATAATCTCTTATTCAGGTGCTTGTAATTTATAAATTTTAGGTTAAATATGTTTTTAATCCCTCAAATTTGGGTAACTGTTGTTTTTAGTCTCCTATTTTTTGTTTATTTATTTGATAACCACCATAATTAGGGTCTTAGGCTCCCCAAGATATTTTCACAAGCTTCGGTCCTTTGGACCAGTTATGGGAATTCTCGGTTAGGACTTAGTCACACTTAAAGCTCCTCGACCCTTCAGTCTCCTAAATTTAAATCATTTGCTTTTTTTAGTGTCTCAATTTTTTAAAAAATGATTTTTTTAATCTTCCTGACTGATCTTGATCGTGGGAAAGACTAAAAACAATATTTTTTGAAATTGAGGGACTAACAAAGACAAATTTAAATTTAGGGGTCCAAAAATAACAATAACTTAAATTTAAGGAGACAAAAACATATTTAAGTCAATTCTAAAGCATGGCATTCTTATCAACGGTTGTCTTATTGTCCTTTACTTTTCTAAAGTCCAATGAGTGTTGTAGCCGATCCAAATCATTTTGTAATTGTAAGGATCAATAAGTTGTTTGTTTTTACTTGATGGACTACAAAAATGCTCCACAACTCATAAGATACTTGTACCCAAAAGATAACCTTTGTACATTCTGTGAGAAAATCGATGACGAAGTGCCCAACTAAACTTTATTCCCAGGACTTAATTGGTTTTATGCCCATCTTTGAACTTTGTTCTCGAGACTGAAAACATATTTTTTCTTCTGCTGCAGGTAGTATTAAGCATCTTTGGTCCACCTTCAAGATGTTCAATCATTGAGCAAGAGGAAGATCGTTCATCAACCTCTTCATAGCTGTAAACTACTCATTGGACGATGGGATGTCCGCAAGTAGTGCAGAAGCATCTGTAAAGTACAGAAATTTATAGGCGAAACAGAAGATAGGAAATACAGCAATTTTGACATATCCGCCCCCTAACTTGTGTATCATGGCTCTTGTACCTATTTAATAATCTCTTGTGTGTAAGGTTAAGGTGGAAGTTTGCCAAAAACCAAATTAAAAGGTTAATTTAATCTATAGGCCTAGTGTTATTAACTAATCGAGTGTCTATATTTTTTTTAGTTAGAATTCTTTATAGTTTGAAAACTTTTATTTAAATCCGTACAGTTATAAGTTTTTATAATCGAGTCTTTACAAGTTAACACCAGTTATACTCCGTTCAGTGTTACCCTGGGTTTTTAACATGTCATCTATAGCGATAATAACCGATTTTTAGGTTTCTTTCGTGGATTTTCTTGCGCTTCTTGCTTGATAATGTGAGGTTTCTAATGTTAGGGATGAGGAAATTTGTTCTCAAATTTTAACATGCAATATGCTATTTAAATTATCAGTAAATTTTTAACATCAAATTACATATTTATGAATATGCTTGGTTATTTAAATTTAATATTAATTTAATATACTATTTAAAATATCAGTTAATTTTCAACATCAAATTACATATTTATGGATATGTATGTAATTTGATGAATATGCTTGATTATTTAAATTATTTAAAAAATTTAATATGCTTGATTATTAAGATAATATTAATTAGAAGATTGGAGTTTATCCGATCTTTGCAAGTTTTATTTGACTCAATTATTCTTTCATAAGTCTCTTTTGGGTTTAACCCAACAATAATCTTGTTGTAGACTCGCAACAAATCTTTTGTACAAAACTCACTTATGAGTTCTCACTCATCACAGGTTCTGTTTGGATAGACTCAAATACAGTTCCTCTAGATGTCATCTTCAATTTAAGATGGACACAAGGTGGTCTCCAATCCTAGAATGTTTTTGACTAAGAAAAATGTTATTCAAAAGCTGGGATTTTCTCTCTAAATAGCTCAAATTTTGCTGATCTTACCCCATATTTGTTGTTTTTCTCCCTTGTAATTATCTCATTTGAATAATGATCCTTATATAAACTTCAGAACTAGTCGTTTATGGATATTGGAGGAATTTTAAAATTTAGTCAATTGCTTGTATGAGTTGTATTTTTCTTACATTTGTGTGTTGATTGTTTTTCTTGTATTTTCCCTACTTTTGAATCTCTCTTTGTCCTCTTCTCTGCTTCAATTTTCGAATATAGCTAGCACATAGTATCTTCTCATACTAGTCGTGGGTGTTGCTTCTGAAAACTGATCTCTACAGGATACTTGAAGTTGCTTCTGAAGGATGTAGGGCTTGTGCAACAGTTTTCTATGCGTTTTAGTCACTTTGTTTTCATCAAGGGTTATTGATCTATGCAGGTTTGTGCTTTTGAATACTTGCAGGTCTGGTCAGGAGCTTGCTACTTCTAGTTTAGGTGCTTCTAAATAATGCAAACATCTGTCTCATTTGAGGTTATTTCAGTAATGTGTAGCTACCAGTCCTCCTACCTCTTGACTGCATTCATTTTTATTTTTTTTATCATATATAGCTCTTGCTACACCTTGATCTCAAGATAACCTTATTTGTCCTCCATGCTTCTAGTAAGCTCTTCTTCTAATAGTCATGTTTCTAATGGAGATATCTTATTTCTAGAAGGATTATATACTTCATATAGATGCTCTCCGAACCTTTCTTCATGTTTCTTAATTTGGTCTCGTCTAATATCCACATACTCAAAGTAGATCAGTAATGGCTTAAGTTTAGAAGACTTAATTTTTTTTAAAATTTTAACTTCAAAAGAGACTTTGCTTTAACAAGTTTTAATTAGAGCAATCTTATCAAGAAATTTTAATTGATAAGGTTTTAGAGTGAAAAGATATGACAAATTTAATTCTATGTTAAACAAAGATTTATCATGAGAAGTCATGACGTCGATTCAAAAAAGAATAACCTCCACATTAGTATGAATCATTTTATAAAATTATTTATTAAAAATTTCTTTAAATATTTTGAATTAAGATATTTTATAATCAAATATTGTCATTAAAAATATAATATATCATTTTTATTTTCAATTCACAATTGTTCAAATAAAAATTATATTTTTGAAGAGAATATAGGACATCAAATTGAGTTGGGACTTGGGACAACCTAAAGCATGTCCCGAACTAATTTTGAAAATACATCAGGTCTAATTTTAAAACTCAAATCCATCAAAATCTATGTCAGATTAGATCTAGTTAATGAGACATTGGTCAACATACGAGCACCCAAGTAACAAACACGAGCACCGCTTCTTTCTTCTTCTTTTTTTCGCGGAGAGTAAAGGACATATTATTTTATAATTTGAGTATCTTTCTATCCCCGAGATGTTATAAGTATTTCCAACAAAAATGGTTTTTCGTTGGTGTAATTGCCAGAAAGTTGACATAAAGAAATGAAGCAGAGCACCATATGCCATTTTCATCCTGAGGTAGCGGAAAAAAAGGCGCACTGGAGTCTGTGACGCAAGAAAATGAGTCGACTTAATCGCTAATATAATATAAATATATATAATGCATTAAGAAAACACTTTAGACGTCACAACACTAGTAGGATAGTCACCAACTACGAATTTATAAGTGATGTAAGCATTCATAAAATAAAAATTGAACAATATTTAATGTATGCTATTTGCGCCGTTCCTTTAATTTATCCATTACGATTAGACATATTGAATAGTTTAATTTAATTCATTGTCACTTTACACTTATTTAACATATTATATTATTAAGAGTTTAACTTCTCAGTCCTTTCATAAAAAAAAGTTTAACTTCTTTATAACATAATTAAATTTTTTGATAATTTTGAAAATACATTATTAATTATGGAGTAAAAATGTTATAATGTAAAAAGTTGTACATTAAAAAATAAAAAATAAATCCTACGTTAGATTCATTTATTTATTTTATTACATTTATCCGTACCCCTTGATGTTCATAAAGTTGTCTTAAAACTAACACCTTGCTTATTCTTGCACAATTGCCTGCCAGTAGAATATAATTGGGTGGATGATTCGTTATTGGAGTAGATAGCAACAACCATCTCATCTGCGAGAAATCATCCTTTTCTCAACAATGTCTTTGTCATTTGATTTGATTCCATAGCGCTTCGTTAGATAGGAACAGATTTGATATTGATAATTCTCAGATAGAGTATTAGAACGAAAAAATCTATATTGATTCTAAGCGGAATGAATGTATCTCTGCATGTGAGTTCAATGCAATCTCAGTTAACTTCAGAGTGCAGTTGGATACTTGGATAATAATAATGAGTGTCACCTGAGCAATAATTAGAGCAATTGCTGTTACTGTTTATTCTTGCAATAAGTTGGGCTTATATAACTATACTTCAGAGTGCATGAATAACACCTAGCTTTTACTGTTTAATTGTCATCAAAACTAGAGCAATTGCTGACTGCTGAGGCAAGAGAGTATTGTCATATAAGCCCGGAGTCATCTGACCCAACTTGCAACAAAATATAGGCAATTTGATTCCTGTACTTCTTGAATTCCTTCCTGCACCAAAGCAATTATTTGTTGTTTTAGTCACGTAATTTTAAATCAATTATTTGTTGTTTTAATCTTCAACGTAATTTTAAAATTTATTTAGGTAAAATTAAAAGCTAATTCAAATGCACACATGATAGAATTACAACTTTTTATAATGTCTTGCTGTAAGAATTTATCTAGGTTAATTTGGGTTGAATTTGATGAAATCTTTCGTCTAACCCAATCAAATTTGAATGAGTTAATTTGAGTTAGTTTTCTAAGAAGAAAAAAGTAAAATTTAACCGAAATCAATCCATTTGTAAACCATTTTAATTATGTTGGATTGGGTTAATGGATCTAAACATTTAAATTTGTCTACAATTTTTTAAAATCCCATAATTTTTATAAGCTAACATTTTTATTAGATGAAATATTGAATGCATTACTTATAATTGATATGTGTAGTCAAATAGTAAAAAAATTAAGGAAGGAATCATTTGAATAATTATATATTGAGTAAATTACATTTGTCCCCCAGATATTTAAGAAAATTGTGCATGTCTTTCTTTTGTTTTTAAAACCTACATAAATCTTCTAAATGTTGTCTAAATATTTGATAGTAAGAAGTCATGTGTGTTAACAATTTTGATTAAAAAAGACAAATATATTTTTCATTCCCATCAATATGGAAATGTTTACATGCAAAAAAAAATTATCTATTTTTGTACTCACAAAATTTGAATTTGTTAGTTTTTACCCAAAGCTAGAGTTGAATATATTCAAACCTACATGTATGTTATTGTATAAAGTATCAAGTTTTTTTAAAAAAAATTATATCATTCTTTAGCATTTTTTTAATCAAAATTGTTAAGAGACATGACTTGTTACTATTAAATGGTCAGTTAAACGATATAAGAAATTTATGTAAATTTTAAAAACAAAAAAAAAACATATGTAATTTCCTTAAATTTTAGAAAAGACATTTATAATTTTATTAAATCTTATATGTTTTTTCAAAAAGAGAATTACATGTAGAGATATGCATAATTTACTCTTCTACATTTATACATATTAGTTGTATAATTTATTATATACTTCAATATTTATCCTTTATTACAAATAAATCATGATATAAAAAACAATTAATTGTTTTCACAAAATACACGGGTACATGAACTCCTTTGAACTTGAAAAAAAAATGTTTGCATTTAATAGTATCGTATCTTTTATTTTTGAATCATCAATACTAGCCCTGGTTGGTATTTCTCAGCTTCTTTTCTTATGCATTTGTCCTTGTTGCAACTTTATTAAACTAAAAGCGTACGGCCTCCAAGTTTGATAAAATACTGACATCCAAATCCAATTGTAAAGCAACTAATTAATTTGTTAGCTGAATTCTCAAAGTTGTATGTGTATCATGGATCTAGATAACCCAGTGGAAATGTGATGGAGACAAATAATGGAAACGACAACTACATACATGATTGCTGCGTTGGACACAACATTTGACAAATCTCATTTGGAGTTTCGGTTAAAATAAACGATACTTTATGCAAGAAATTATCGAAATATTATTTGCCTTCGTATTATTTCCTTCCAAGAGAAATCCAAAACTGAAGATAGCCCTTGACAAGTATGATAACTACATAAAGAATTTTCTTTAGGTGTAATCCAGAGAAGGGAAAAAAAGAGATCGCATATTAGTTTAAGTGTGTCTGTATTATCGTTATCCTACTTTCCAAGGCAATCAATCAAACATGAAAGGGGAAAAAAATCATTGGATTGGTGTTCATCCTTCTTTGAAACGTAATCCAAAACTCACTATAAGTAGTTAAGATTTAGATATGTATTAGCCGAACTCTTAATTGGAGAAACTCAATGAGAATTAAATCGCACAAATGGTATTATATAATACTACCAAACAAACAAAAGCTGAATTTGCTTATTGCTTGGAGCACAAGGATAAGCAAAAGTTTATCCTTACATTCTGCCAAAATAATAAAAAAAAATTAAAAAAAAAAGAATTGTTCCTTTTCTAAGATTGATTCACGTACATGACAAAGGATCTTATAATTTACAATCAATCTGTTATCTAAATTCTAAAGAACTTCTCATACTATGACTAGAAGGTTGTAGACTAAGTTTGATGGTACCACTCTCGGAAGATTGACAAACATCAATGCACTCCTCTAAATCAGCATCACAAGTGAGTAGTACCCACTCACAGTCATCATCCAAGTATTTGACATCAAATTTGCTCATGTCACTCACATTAAATCTCCTTGCAATTTCCTGCAGAAGATCTTCATAGCCCCAACTCTTCGGCATCCGAAACCGGGTTTTCTCATCTCCATATGCGACTTTTACTCTGTGAGAATCCACCTTGCTGCTACTGGTTTTCAATAAAGGCTGTTGATACTGAGTTTTAGGGTGTTCACCAAGTGTTTCCTGGCTTTGTGATCTTGGCAAGAGCTTTGCTCTATCTTGACTAAGGCTTTTAAGCTCTGCCTCGCTACTGATCCTCTTCAACACAACACCAGCAGAATCTTCACTAACCGTGGTGGAAACTTTGTTACCAGCACCGTTAGCTGTGCGATGCTGTTGTAGCTCTGACATGCTGGAGCAGGAATGGCTTGAAATGGAACTCTGACTGCACGATGAAGATGGCGATTTTGATGCACCTTCTGGGCTCAATGAGCCATGATCTGGCTGTGTGCTTGTTGAGTTTGGATAATCACTTTGATTCAAAGTTGAGAAGAAGCCAGTTCCTGATAAATTTGGAGAAGCTAGATCCGGGAAGTTTGAATAGAAGGAACCGATTTGAAATGCACCAGAGGCACCTTGAACTGAGTTGATGACAAGTTGAAGTTTTTGTAGAGAGTGACCAACCTTTTTGATCTTTCGAGAAGGCCAACGCTTTATCCCATGTTGCCGGCAGATCCTTTTCAAAGTTGTAGTACAAACTGGAAATTGTTTAATTTAAAAGATGGTTGGTTATAATGGAAGACAACTAATAGATATGCACAAAAAATTAACAGGTAAAACACTATTATACATGAATGTAATCAGAGCTTTTTCTGTTTTGGCCATGTGGGCAAAGCTAATAAAAATTACTAATTTAAAAATAATATGTCAGAGAACTGAACTATATGAAATTTAGAGCCAATTTGAATAAGCTTCTCAATAAATACTTATAAGAGAAGAAGATGAAATGAATTAAGGAAGTGAGATGAATCAAACTCCTCACACAAGTTAAAATCAACTTATACAGTAACTTCTTTAGAAAAGCTCCCTCGTTTACCTTCTTCTTATAGTACCTATAAACTTAGAAAAGTCTTAAAGTAGGGTTTTATAATTGAAAAGTTCCCATAAGCTAAATACTAATCCAATAGGGATATGAAGTTTAATTTTATGTTTGGTGCATTATAAGAATAAAACAGTGCAAGACATGAATGAGGTTGAAAAAGTGTCTTGTCTTGGTTCTACTAGAAAAGTTGGAATAAACGAGAATAGAATAGAACCTTTCAGTTCAGTTCTGTCCTATCTGCAAGTCAAACAGCACCTAATGTTTGCACACAAAAACTGAAAGAGGAAACATGGTTGAGCACAAGGCTTACCACCAATATTCTTGGCAGCATCTTTTAGGCTTCCAGCAAAATATTGTCTAAGAACTTGCAAAGTGATAGTTTTCTCTGCTTTGGCACGTCTTCTCTCTCCAGTTTTATTTGTTCCCAAACTTGATAAGTTACCCTCAACAGACGTAGAACACTCCTTAACACAGTCAAGGTTTCCTTTTAAAATAGGACTTTCTTGTTGCTGCCTTAGGTCAGAGAATTTTCTACCCATTGTTTCACTTGATTTTTCTTCAGCATCCAATGAGGCGACCATCCCTTTGTATTGGGGTTCCGAAAAAATTGCATTCCTAGCAAATCCACTATCTGCAAGGGCTATCACTTCATCAACTGACAAGTTAGCTTCCTCTAATTCCTTGTCTCTTATAACGCGCAGGCTGCGACAAACCCTTTGTATAATGATGGACAGTGCAGTAAGCATCTTTCTCTGCTCTTCACTGTCATTGCAATCTACAGGCAAGAAGAACTCTAGAACAAAGTCATCTGTGCTATTATAGATGCTTCGAAGGCGTATGGCAACAGCAGCGTGCAATCCAAACAATCTTGCATAATGAGACAGTGGATAGTCTTTCTTGCTTAAGGAAGTTATGTCATCTGAGAAGCACGGCTGGTTTGTCATAAAAGCTCCCCCAGCAACACCTTCACCTTTTAACAAGTGATGCTCAGTGCAAGCCTCATGAAAAGACCTAATAGAGGGATCACCAACATAGCAAGCATGCTCCACAGGAGATATGCAGAGTAGATAATTATCTTCAGAGTGCCGGCACCCCTCTTTGCCTTGTTGTACACATGGGACCCAAGTTTGAGCTAAAGGTAATCTGTGCATTTCACAAGCAGATCTCAACACCTCATAAATCTCAGGTAGTGCAGCTTCATAGGTCCTATTGCATGCCTGCTAAAATAAAAAACAGTTGTCACAAGGGGAATTGCAAACTTAAGTTCATTAAAATACTACAGAATTGGATTTTCGTTTACCTTCACATTCTGAATACTTAATTGTTTTGAGCTTCTAAGATCAACAGCCTGCAAGTTAACAACATTCCTCCAATCTTCAAACTATTACTAATGAGTTTTGATGAGCTTTTCATATTTGGCTTGTTAAGTGTTTTAAGCCATAAGCATTTATACCAAAACATGTAAAAATAGAGCAATTCAATTCAATGACAACTCATAAGAGGGTAAACATCAGATAACCATGAAAATAGGGGTTCACAAAAAGGAACATGGCATATTTTGTGGATTCCTGGGGGTGTCCAGGAATAAAAGGGACGTAGAAAGAAAATTTCTTGACCAGTTTTATCCCATCAGAAACAGCAAAATAGCATGTTTAAAGCAAGCTAAGATAAAATCTCACAGTTCCAAAACCTTGGTTCAACTTTTCCCGGGATATTTACCTACACACTTCTGTATTCTTGAATGGATAACACAATAGAAATTCATGCAAATAGGAAAGGAGAATAACCTCAAGTGCTTTGCAAACACTCTCAAGTTCAGGACCATAGTTGATCTGCTGAGTAGTCATCACAACCTCAATAACCCCCAAGCACGTCTTGCTTCCTTGTTCAAAGATTGGAACCGCCACCGTTCCACGCACATCATACTCTTGAGCATGGTCAACTCTTGGATACTCATCACTCCTAAAGAATCTAACATCAGGAGTCCACTCAGGAACCTTGTACCTAAACACTCGACCAGGCAATCCCCGCGCCAACTCCTTGGAGTCACTCTCCTCTGCAGAGAACTCATATGTCACAGAGATTTCGCGGTACTTTGCAAGATTCAGAGACTTGGATTCAAGTGAGAACAGAAGGTCATCAGCCGCAAGAATCGGCCTACCCTCTTTATGAATTGGCACCCAAATCTGTATAAGCATATCTTTGTTCCTGTTGTAATCTTTGATCCACATGAGGGCCCTTATTAGCTTCTCCATTATAGAAGGCCCAGGTCCAGGACTAGGTATGGGTGAGGGTGCAAACCACCACCTTCTGACACCTTCAGATACACCTTCAACTGAATGAGTCTCAGACTGAAACTGCTGACTATAACCACCACCAGCAACAACACTAACGATGTTGTTATGACTTTCTTGTTGAGTCCCAAAAGCAGCATCCTGGGATTTATTGTGGTTGGTCTCCAAGGCAGGCCAGGATAATGAAGGGTCAAAGAGGGGATTGGAAAAGGAAGGACTTTGCAGCAAGAAGTCAGATACATCGGCAGAGGCTTCCAACCAGCACCCATCTAAGAAAAACTCACCCATGTAATCAAAATCCATTGAAGTTGCTGTTGTTGTTGTTCCATCAGGTGGTGGAGCTTCCATCATGGTAGCAGCAGATGATGTCACACCACTATCTCCCATCGTGGGTGGCTACTACAACAACAAAAACAACAAGTCTCACCTCCCAAACAGATCTCAAAATCCTTGTCTTGTCAAAAGAGAAAAACAGTCCAGGATAGGATCATATCTGTCTGTCTTCACTCTTCAAACGTTGTCTTCTGTCCAAAGTTGTCAATAATGTCAGTAACAGAAGATTATATCTACCTATCTATCTATCTATCCTGCCAACGAATAATATGGAAAGAATAAGACATAGAGAGACAAAAAAAAAAACGATGTTTCTTTTTCTCCTGAATATCTGAACAGAGTCAAAAACAGTAAAAGTTGTGAATTTTGCAGAACCAACCCGAAAATTTTGACACCCACCCTACTCTCGGAAATAGAATGAATATATTCCCCGTGTAAATCCACAATCAAAAAGGAGGGAACGAAAGAGAAGAGAGTTGGACCAGAAAAAAACGGCGGCAGTGCTTAGAAAGATTCTCTCCCAACAACACTACACTTTTACTGCAAATGATATGCAAGATTCCACCCACCTCTAGTGAATGAAGCCAAACTCGTTCTATGCTATGTGGGGAAACAGCAGAACCCAACAAAGTGAAGTAAAGCTGAGAAGGAGAAAGCGAATACGAATAACTCGACATGTAAAGATTCTTGAAGATACCTCAACTTGGGTTCATGTTTTTTTATTATTTTTTATTGTTTGCAGTTTACACTCCACTGTTTACAGTTTACTATAATGTCCACCAAGTCCATGCTATCGCTAACCCCGAAATAATAATAATAAATAATGAAATACGATGTTTTTATGTACATGTTTCTTTTTTCATTTTATTCTTAAAAGTATTTTTTAAAATTTCTTTTTTTATCCTTATAGCTTGTATCTTCAACCAACCCAGCTCCTAAAAATTATCCAAAATTTAAAAACTATCCAACAATAATAAAATGTCACCAACAAGGTCCAACTTAATAGGTTGGTTAAATTTATTTTGTTGGAAATTTGTATGCCTCGAAATTAGTCTCATAATTTTTGAGGGGTTTCTTACTTTTAGCAAAAAGTTAAAAAAAAAATGTCAACTAAAGAAGTTGTCTATGGAAGTAAACAAGAATTTTTATAGTGGTGAAAATGAGTGGGGAGGCAGCCCCACCAGAAGACAAGAAGGAAGCATTGTATAGTATGTTAGTAGAAGGAAGGAGCCACACAAAGGTGATGATTCCAACCCAAGAGGGAGAAGATAACTAAGTCCTACCCCACATAACCCAACCCAGTTGTGTTTCACTTTGGAACTCTCGTTCTCCCGCTAAAGTCAAACCAGAACCCCAAGTAAACTAAGCTCAACACAAGGCACGTTGTATCTCCATGATCTTTCTTATCATGAAAAAGTAGTAGGATGGAGACACATCCTAAATATTACCGGACAGGCTGTTAATGGTTTATGGCATGTTAAAACTTTTCACTCAAATTATAAATAATTCTACACGGTTGCAACTCTTTAATTAGTTCTGAAGCATCGGGAGACGTTTCTCCAAAGGATTGTTTATCAAGCAAAGAAAGTTAAGATATTTGAATCCTCACCCTTAAGAATATGAGAATTCACACTAGTAACATTTTTTTTTTACACATTTTTTTATATACTATACTTTTCGACACTTTATATATATATATATATATATATATATTAAAATGATAAAATTTATGAATCTTATATCATATTTAATGATTTTTTTCTTATTTTTTATTTCAATAATGCTAACTATTTAAAAACAACATATTAAAAAAAGTATTTTGCTAACACTTCTCTTCTTACTAAATCTTTGACTACTTTTCTTAACTCTCCATATAGGAATTCATACAAAATCCTTAACAATTTGTGTTCTATCTTTATGATTGATGATGCATTCCAGTTCACTATTTCCATGCGCTGAGCATTCTTTTTTCTTTATTTTTTATTTATTCTGATACTAAATAAGTTTAATTGCTGGAATCAGAATCCTTGGAAGTGGGTAAAAGGAGTGTGGCTGTTGCTCGTCCCATATTTTCCACGATCTCTGCAATTTGCCGATTCCTTTTTTTCTTTCTTTTTTCTTTTGGCCCACAAACGTATTAAAATGTAATTAAGAAATAAATAATTCTGGCTCACGCTCGAATGGGACCCCTGGGTTTTTTTTTTTTTTTTTACTTTAGTTTAGGGAAGCTAATTTCATTTATAAAAGAATGTTTTTGAAATAGATCTATATATGTCAAATATTTAGATTGAGTTCAATCCTTTAATTTGAGAAATAATTTTCTCTCTTCTTTTTAATATTTATCACTTTAAAATTTTCCACTAGAACTAAGGAAATCAACAATTATCCTAAACTCTATAAAGGAAATTAACTATGGAATTAATATATTACCTTTTATAGTACTTTTATTTTAATACTTTCTCTCGAAAAGAAGAAAATAGTTTATTTTTAAAAATTCTAATATTAAATTCTTTGAAGAAAGTGTAGAGAAAGTTTTTAAAAAATAATAAATATTTCCTTGTTACAGTATTATAAAATGATAAGTATTTTAAAACAAAAAAAAATTACTAAGATTGCAAGTATTTCATATATATTAATGGATCGACTCAACTTATTTTAAGACCTAATTTTACAAGGCTTATATGTTTACATAACTGCCAGATGGTAGAATAGAGGTGAGATTCAAAACCAACGATAGTCAGACCGAATTTTCTTAAATTTAAATTAAAAATGCTTAATCAACTAAAAAAATTGAAGAACCAAAATCACGCGTAGACTAAATTAAAAAGATAAAAAAATATATAATCAACGCTATTCATTTCGTATTAGTTCGTCTCATTTCAGCATTAACAAATCATAACTATATTAACAATTTCTCGTTGTCAATGACGTGAGGAGCCTCCGCATTGACTCAGTCATGCTCATGCATTACAAGTCGAAAGAAACTCGAGAAAATAAAAAAGAATTGTTTGATTTGCATGCAGATTATGACGTGTGATTAGGAGAATTTCTTCTAATTTTATTACAAGATGTAGAAAGATCTCAACTTTTTGCCATGAATCTTTACTAAAAAAAAGTTTGAATTTGCCATTGAATTATCAGAAAGCAGTAGTATATTTAAGGATTACGCTACGTATTACTATTATAAGTACATGTTTCATTGACAGAAGTTATATATGTCGGAGTGAAACCGACAGTAGTAGTTGTTTATTAGGTTGTTGATTGGAGTTTAATTTATGTAAAAGAAATATTGTAAATTTTAATCTAATTCAAAAAATTATTTGAGCTAATTTAACAAAAACGATTTTTCCATCACAATATACAAAATATTTTAATGGTATTGGTAAGGATATGTATAGAATTTTTTTATGCTTTGGATATATATATATATATATATATATATATATATATATATATATATATATATATATATATATATATATATATATATGTATAGATTTAAATGAATTTCAAATGTTGCAGGGCATAACTCCTCCATCCATGCATCATACAGGGAAACGAGATTGTAGTTAAGATTTGAGATTCTCAATAATCTTAAGAATCGAAGTCTCACATTTTTATAGATTTCGGCATAATTTGGAATGATTGAAATCAAAATCATATAAGATGATAAGAGAAAAAAGTTATGAAGAAATACAGTAATTTTAATAGTTTAATGTTTATGTATTCAGCATATAAAATAATTTATCCAATTATACAATCACACATTATTTCACATTGCAAGTATATCACGTTAAATCTACAAAAATAAAAGTGGTCTATTTTCAACTTGCTGTGTCCAACATTAAGAAATTGATATGCAAAATGACATCAGTAGTGAGTTTGCGTTTACGAGTGAAAATAGTAAACTGGGCGCGAGATTCCCCATCCAATTGTTTAAAGTACTAAAATGGCTGGTGATGAGGCCATTAACGAAGGAGATCCACCAATCCATCCATCCACCACAAAACCTGACAACGACAATATTCGGTCTCATACGGCAACCCCAACCGAATCCTCGAAATGAAAAGCAATGTCTCTTTCTCTGTGCTGGAGAGATGACGTCGAAATAATAATCTATACCATTTCATTTGTAGCAATGTCTCATTATTATTATTATTATTAATTGAAGGGTTTGGCTTGGATGTATACCGCATTCAGATTAGGTTACAACATGTGATGTACTTCTGCATGTACTATGGTATTACCATTTCGCTGTTGCTCCATGCTAGCCAACATGGGAGTATGGGACTAAGAATAAAGATCTATGGACACTTTTACTCTAACATCTAGAAAAGATAAGGAGGAAAATGAGAAAAAAAAATGTAAGTATAATATATAATTAATATAGTATTTTTGAATGGTTGTCATGATGTAAAATATTTATTGATTTTATAAACAATGAATCTTTACTAAAAAACAGTTTTTTTAATAATTTTTTTTCAATCATTTTTTCATTAGATTTTATAAGATTCGGATCAAAATCTTAGTTAAAATGTTTAAGCATAATTTTATTTAGATCGACGACATTCATATATAATTAATTATAATTTTTTAGATATATAAAAGGAAATAATATATGTTTGAGAAATTCTTAGAATGATAGGTATTTATCATAACCGGTTGAGTCCAAAATAATAATTACTCAGATATCTTTATCTTTGGTCATGAACCTCCATTGGGTTTTTAATTCATCACTTAACTCTATTGTTTTCGCATTCGAATCTAAGAAAAATAAAAATAGAAATTAATAATTCGAAATCCAATACGAAGGATTTTTCTAAAAACAAATGTTAATGCATGATAGAAACAATATTTTAAATAAAATATTCGAAGTATGTATATAAGTTTTGTTTGTTTAGAGAAATAAAAGGCAAAAAATATACGGCTAACAGGAAATCTTGAAATTTAAATTATAGAGGAAAAAGAATTTGGATTTTTATTTTTCATTTTTCTTCAACTAAAAAAAAAATATTCTTTTTTTTAATCCAAAGTAGTGTTGGAAATAGCATATATAGGGCACGCGAATTTGGGCCCGATCAATGAAATTCATCCTTGATCCTAAATATCTCTCTGCTTACCTCCCCCTTTGTGATCGATCCTTTCTAGACAAAAGGCACATGACCAACGCCTATATAATATTTCTGAGTTTGGTGACAGTTTTGATTACTCTCGGCAAAGAAACTACATAGAATGTTCATGACAACGAACCGTACCACAGCAGTGCCTTTATCTTCCTAAAGATTATTTGAAGATAGTTCCTATCGTATATAGATTTGATTTTATTCGGGTTTTGTATTGAAAAATAATAAAATTACTTGTGTTTATATTATTGCTACGTTAACTTTGGAAATACAGATGGTGCATTTCTTCCCGTGTTAGTTAACAAATGATTTGCAATCTTTTTAATCATTATTATTACCAGTGTGTTTGATTTCACGTTCTAGATGTGATTTTCGAAACTCCTTAAGGAGTAGTTTCTACATCTCAAACAGCATTCCTTCTTAACGAGTTTCCAAACATTTTATAACCCAGAATCTATAACTTGTTGTCTATGACTACGACAGAGGAAAGTGTAATGAGTTATCTGAAAAGGGAAAAAGGTTATAGGGCTAAAAATTGGTGGTAGCAAGAAATCGATGGTTGCTTTGAACGAGTAGTGTTGGTAACTGGAACGGGACCATACACAACTTGTAGGGGACTCCAAAAATGGCCACTTCTGCTGTCATTGTTGTTGTTATTTTCCAACTCCTAATGTACTACGTCGTTGATTAGATCATTACTCCTTCCTATCAAAACACAACCATATAATCCTGATCGATGCAATCAACTTTGCTGCATTACACGACTAAGACATGTTCTTTTTGTGTTTTCTGATGGTGGTGGTATGATTATCAAACTCTCGAGTTAACTCGTTAACTCTTACGAGTTTACGAGTCAACTTGTGGTCTGCGAGTTGACTTTTGAGTAAACTTTTTTTTAGTACACTCTCTATAAACTCTAAGTAAACTCGGTAGACTCTTGCGTTTACGATCGAGTCAACGAGTTAGTAAATTAAAAAAATTAGACTAAAATATAAGTTATTTTTTATTATTTTCTATCTATTTAGCATTCAACTTACCTTCCTCTAGTGTGTTATTCTCAAATGCTGAAATACAAAATTTTTACCTTTTAACAATATCAAACTCTTGTTCTCTAATAACATCAAACCCTTGATGAGAATAATCTATCACTACTATAATGTCTACAAGTTATTATCTAGTATTGATGTATTATTATTAGACTTTGTTATTTAAATATTTTGAACTTTATGATTTACTGTTTTGCTTTATTATATTGTTGAAATGTTTAATTAGTATGTTATTTATAAATATTGTATTATTTTTATATGAAGTAAACTCTTACAAATTGAGTCACTAATCGAATTTATAAAACTCACAAGTATAGTAAATTCTCTCGAGTTTGACAACCTTGAGTGGTGGTACAGGGATGGAATACATTAAAGAAACGATAGGCCCAACTAAAAGATCATTCAGGCCCGTAAGTGGTCCCCGCGCGTGGAAACGGAAGGCCCAACCCGGAAAAGGACCCGAAAAATCTTGCTATGCTAGTAACGATAAGGGACAGTTGTCCTTCTAGGAGTGGAGGAAAGATATAGCAAAAAAACAAAAAAGGATTCTGTAAGGATGGAGAGAGGTGCTGGATAACATTCTGCACCTGGAATATTCCTTTTAGAGAACTACGTGTACATGGATGTTAATTGAATTATATACATGCCTTAAAAAAATTGTAATAATTAAGATTCTATTTTATTATATGAAATTAAATTATAGAGATTTGAATTTCTTTAACTAAAGAAAAGTTATATAGAAATAAATTATGGGAATTATGATATATAATTTCTATGTCTCCTGATTTAATAGTATATTCTATCAAAATTCAATTTAAATTAAGATTAACTAAACTTAAAACTCAATAAGATGTGGTGTTGTTGTAAATTCTTTAATATATATCTTTAATTTTTACGCATAAAAAAATTAGATAAATGATAATAAGTATTTTAAGGATATTAATTAAAAAACTTTAAATAAAAATATTTTATTAGAAAATAAAAAAAATTATATTATCCTTGATTTTTTTATATTTTTTTTATGATTTACATAATAGATATTTTTTTTTGTTTAATTCATTAATCAATGTCTCAAATGTACTGGTTCTTAATAAATAAAAAAACTAATATCATACTTCACCGTGGCTTCAAGAAGCAAAACAATGTGCTAGCTAGCTAGCTCGCCTAGGTTCTTCTTCCTTAAATGGGTTATGTACTATGGTTTCTACTCTTGTTGAGATGAGACTATTGTTGTTAGTGAATGTCTTTAATGTAGGTTTTATCTGCCCGTAGCTATTGTTTATTTTTCTTACTCTGTAAAAGAAGAAAAATTGGCATCATACCTAAAAAAAAAAATACTAACACATTATAAATTCTATTCATCTCGTTTTCTTTATCATTTAAGATCAAATAATATATACATATTATGAATTCAATTGATTAAACAAAATATGAGAATTATTTTAAACTTTTTTATTCCTAAAAAAATAATAGACATATTAAGAAGACAATTAACTATGATAATTCCCACAATAAAATAATTTCATAACTGTTTAGTGAAATCTCATCAAATCCATTCAAACATGAAGTCTTTGGTTTACACAATGAGTGTTTACTTTTAAACTTATGAATCCTATAATCAAATTCGTCAATGCGACACTTTATTTTCATATTTTATAATTATTTATTTATAATTTTTCAAAAATTTTAAAACAAATTTTAACTTTTTGAACCCGATAGACCCAAATGAAATCAACTCATTATTAATTGGGTTAGTTTTGACGAAAAAAAGGTGCAAATTTATCTAACCTAACTCAAATAAAGGTATTTCATCTATCCAAGCAACGGGATTTAATCAAATTTGACCCAAACCAATTGATGTACATTCCTAAATCATATATATTGATACTATAAAAGGTTTTTATACACTTCTCAGACATAGCAAATTGATTGACTCTATAAGAATATTTTTAATAGTAACTTTTTGAAGGATTTCTTAAGTAAAGGAACTATTTGTTATGATTTTTTTTATTGGAGGAAATCTATGTGATATGAAGAATTTCTTAAAAATAATATTTATATCTTCGACAAGAAATTGCTTTTTAGTAATAAAAAATAATATTTATTTGACAAATATCAACATCATAACTAAGTGAAAATAAAAAAATATAAAAGTGTAAGTTTTTTGAAATTTTGTAAAATTTATTACTATTAGAGAAAAATTGAACTAACATAAGAAACTGACGTAAGAAATTCTCATTAAAATACTTTAATAACCACTTTAAAACTTGTACACTAAACATGTTTTTTTATCAATTAATAGTAGAATACTTTAATATTTACAATAAACGTCTATTAAAATTTTTATGCTTCTTAATATTATAAAATATCAAATAATTTGAGACAATAGTCTACAAATAACAAATAAATGAGACAAAGGGAGCAATTCATAAAATCTGATACTCATGTTAACTCAGACGCAGGCCCGCCAACGTTTAGAAGCTCGTTAGCTTTAATTCAAATGAGGCACTTGAAATCCTTGATGATCATCTTCACAGTAATGAGCCAAAGAATTTTTATATTTTTTTATGCTTGAGATAAAGCACACAAAAAAAGGGATAAAAGTGTAAAACTGTAATCTGTAATGTGATAAATGATTATTTTTTTTTTGAAGGAATGTGATAAATAATATTAAGTAATAAGAAAATAAACAAAAAGAGAAATGATAGGTCTCAATAAGATATTTACCCTAGGTAATATAGTTACTCTTATTAGAATGCATCAGCGAAGATTTCATGTGAAGATTGATGCAACATATACCATAACAGCAGGAAACATGCCGAAAAGGTATATAAATACTAACAAATACAAACGGCATTTATTGAGATAGGTCAACGAGTTGCATTCATGGAGTTATGGGTACACACAACATAATATTGCAAGAAAAGGATTAGTTCTTTCAGGTAATCCAAAATCACATCCTTATCGTACTCTTTGCACGTCTGCAACTCTAACAATCATTCTGGAGTTGGCAACAACATTAAATATTTGGCCTCGTGCTGAGATGAGAAGCTATCTTTTGGCCTAGAGAACGGTCAGCCTGCATGACAATCCCGATCATGTGAGCAAACCATGCAGATTCATTTACACTCGACCCAGTAGTTTCTATAGTGACAAATTAGCATGTCTTAAATCTAAATCTTATAATCTCACCTGAGACCAGTATGATATCCAGACACTGCGGATCTCATGGGTGACCCGTGGGTCAGATAAAGCATCAACCCATCGGCGAGCAAATCTATCTTGCCTGCAAATTAGTAAAAAACCAGCAGAAAGAACCCAACATTAGACATCACCAAACACATTTCACATTGATCATATCATATTTTATAACAGGAACCTGTCAGGTGCCCAAGACCGGTATCTCTCTCCGGGCTGCTTGAAGTTGTTCTCCTTCTCAATTCCACACTGCAGTAAGAAGTAGAGTTGTTCATACCTTCTTGCACTAATTAATATAGGCAGCATTTCAACAGTTTACCAGTGTTATTTATTGTTTATCAACATCTTATCATTTGTTTTATAAAGCATTAATAATTAATCTCTTCTATCCAAAAGTAATGTTTAAAATAAACACAGCCTAATCTTGCGTTGATTGACACCTAACTTTATTAACAATAAAGAAACATTTAAGCAATGTTGTGGTTGCGGGTCCATTTATTTGCTTCCTTTCTAGTCAGATCAATTTTACAAAGTGTACTTTACATACAGAAGATTAAATTAGAAAACCATATCAAAGAAATATACATTTTGTCTAATGCTTTGAATGTTTTAGAAATTTTTATTAGAATTCTAAAATGTGTGGTTAGGTTTCTTAGCAAACAAAAACTGAAATGAACTTTGCAATCTAAACTGAAACCCATGGCAGGTGGATTCTTTCGCTAACAGATGTTCCACGTTTTCATATTAAGCAATTGATCAAAACTAACCTTTTCACGCCTTCCACTGCAGATAGCAGGAGGTATGGGGAACCTTTCTGCATGACGAACAGGATCATACCTTGAAGGGAAGTAATTGACCTATAAATTTGCAGAGCTCAGTCACAAGAAAAAAATGTGAATACTGAATAATGACAAAAGAATAGGCAGCAATATTACCCAATCAGCATGTGCATGAATAATCTAACAGCACTAAGTAGTTAACAAGGCAACCAGATTTTCAAACAGAAAACAAATAAGAAAATATAAGAAATTAAACATTAACTTACCTCCTCATCCCTGTGAATGAAATTCATGAAACCTTCATGATGATTATTGTGGTGAGCACACTTGGGAGCATTAGCAGGAAGTTGCAGATAGTTTGGTCCAAGTCTGTGCCTTTGTGAATCAGCATAAGAGAATATCCTGGTCTGAAGCATCTTATCATCTGAGTAGTATACACCAGGAACCACAATGGCAGGGCAAAATGCAAGTTGTTCATTCTCAGCAAAGAAATTATCTATGTTTTTATTCAGGACCAAGCGACCAACAGGCTGCAAGGGTATAATGTCCTCAGGCCAAGTCTTAGTAACATCAAGAGGGTCAAAGTCAAATTTGTCTTCATGCTCAGGATCTATTGTCTGAACGAACAGTTTCCACTCAGGATAGTTACCAGCAGCAATTGAATCATGAAGGTCTTGAGTGGCATGGCTGTGGTTGGCTCCTCCCACCTTAATGGCCTCTTCCTCCAATAGACACTTTATACCACTAGTGGTCTTCCAGTGAAATTTCACATACACTGCTTTCCCAGCCTTGTTGATCAGTGTGTATGTGTTAACTCCAAAACCATCCATATGCCTGTAATCTTGTGGAACACCCAAATCATCAAATAAAAAGGTGAACATGTGAAGGCTTTCTGGAAAGTGAGAGAAGAAGTCAAGGATCCTCCAATTCTCCTGGATGTGGTTCTTGGGATTGGGTTTAAGAGCATGAACCATATCTGGAAACTTCATGCCATCACGTACAAAGAAGACGGGAAGGTTGTTTCCAACAAGGTCAAAGTTACCCTGTTTCACAAAGTAAAATTAGGAATCATGTACAATACCAAACTACTACCATTACCATATCACCTTCTTTTCAAAACTTTATAGCATTTCAGAAACTCAACTAGAACCATCAGTTACAGTGAGAATTTCTTTAAAGATTAAACTATTCATTTGGTCCTATTAGTTGTCTCTATATGAAAAAATTGTTTTAGTCTCTATACATGCATAAAAGTTTAAGCTTTAGTCCCTAACAATAACAGCGGAGATTTTTTGTATGGTGGTATAAAACCACGACAAAAACTTTCTGACAATAATAAACCACTACAAAACAATGTCTAGTGACTTAAACTTACAATTTTGTCATATAGAGACTAAAAATTGAAATAGGTACAAAATGAATAGTTAAACATTCTTTAAAAGACATGAGAAATCTAAACAATTACAGTAATCATATTTATTCACTGAAAGTGGGAGATAGTTTTAAATTATGCTATATACTCATAAATCTTTACCTCTCTGGTGTAAAACTTCACGGCAAAACCTCGAGGGTCCCTCAAGGTTTCAGGGCTACCACGCTCATGAATGACAGTTGAGAAACGAACAATTACAGGCGTCTGAACTCCAGGGGCTCGAAGGAAATCTGCACATGTCAGGTGAGAAATGTCATGGGTGACCTCAAAGAAACCCTTTGCACTAGCGCCCCTGGCATGGACAACACGTTCTGGGATACGTTCCCTATCAAAATTTGCAAGCTTCTCCACAAGATGATAATCCTCCAGCAGAATTGGACCTGCCAAAAGGCGTCAAGTAATATAAATATTCTGATTAAATAATATTCATCCAAATTAAATCCTAGCTACATACAACAGAGTGACACAAACAGATAAATAAGCCACCACCCCATCAGAACCAAAAAAAAATCAGAAAAAAAAAGGGAAATGGAAGTGACCTAGGTATTCCTCCACTAATAAAAACACTCAATCTTTTTTCTACTTAATCGTAGCTAACATGCTACAACATAGTTAAATGAAAAAAAATATTAAACTAGGCACCAACATGCATAATCTCTATGGTAGGAATAAAGCAAAAAATCAATCTGTGCCACTTGATGTTGCATTCTGAATACTCAGTAAGCTCTAATTACCAATACTAATAGCTAATTACAAAAACCAGTGTCATTTACATATGGTTTTAACTCAGTTTCATCCCTAAAGTATATCTCTCTCCTAAATGGTCCTTAAAAGTAAGAAAATTATTTAAGTAGTCTGTCGAGTATTAGAAATCATAATAAGTTATAAGTAGTCCCCTAACTAATTAAAAATCTATAAAATTAGTCCTGAACGTTAGTGAAATATACCAACTGGTGGATGTTCAATATTTGAGGGATTAGTTCTATAATTTTATTACTTTTAGCACTTACTACACAATAAAACCCGTGAAATTATATTGTTTACCTCTAGTCTACTTCACTGGAATGAAATCAAGAGAAAGTTGAACAGTTTCATCAAACAAGATATCATTCAAATAATTTCAGCTAAGAATGATACCTCTAGCTCCAACGGTTAAAGAGGAGTTGTTGTTCCAAATAGGAGCACCAGAATTTGTAGTCCAGAAGGGAGAATTGAAGGCGCTGGATGGCCGGTGCTGCATCATATAAAACACTGGTGGTGGTAAGCAAACAGAGTCTAATAATCGATTCACACCACAGTAGTTGCTCAAATTCCAAAGAGTTCATCATAAGTTTTAGTTTAGATAGTATTAATCAAGAGTTGAACAAATGAAAGCTAAGAAGATATAGAGATTTTGCTAATGGTGTAATCGGAAAACATAAGGCAATAAAAGAAGAGAATAGCAATACCTTGTAGGGATCCATGGCAATGGTAGAGAGAGAAAGAAGAGGATGAGAATGGCAACGCTATATCACTTCGTGTGGTAATGGCGAGTCTTACCGCCTTATAAAGACTTTCCCTCTTTTCTCACTATTTTTTTTTTTCAAAACAAATTCCTTAATTGTCTTCTTTGTATTTTTATAAATATAATAATATCATCAGTGAATTTTCACGAGACGGACAGAAGTTATAGCCTTATTGGACACGGAAAATAAGATAAAAACAAAAATAAATTATAATATTTCTTAGTTAAAGAAAAAGTCTGTTTTAAAAAATTTAAATTAAAAAGATCATTTTTTTCAATTTAAAAATTAAAATTTTCTACCTCCTTAATTTTTCCTTTCCTGTCGAACAAACAATTTATCAAAGAGTTAGAACTTCTGTGTGTAATAACTAAAAAGTAAAAACGTGAAGGAATGAAAAATATCAAAGTCAAATCGAGCATTAAAAAAACTAAAAGATCATAAACATTTAATTCTTTGACGAGTTTCAAATTTATCATTTTAATAATTTTCAAAATAATTAAAAGCACATTCAGCTATTTTTCGTTTAAATTGATAACTTTCTAAATTTCATACTATACGTCTATACTTATCAAGAAAAAGAAACGAAAACGGCTTATTTTTATTATTATACATTTATACTTCTAATAAGAATTTACATTAAAAATTCAACTACATATTTCAATTTTATAATAATATATATAGGTTTTTCTATAAATAAATTTGTAACTTTTATATTTAATTTTTAATTTCTAATCAATTATGTTATTAATTTTTTAAAATAGATAAAAAAGAATGTAAATACATTTTAGCAACTATATAAAGATTTAAATGTATTAAATGTTTATCACATTAAAAAAAGTGTTAAGTGTTTTAAAAATATATATAAATAACTAATATTATTATTATTTTATGTATTCTAAAAAATTCAATAACTATTACTTAATTATCATAATAACTGTCATCATTTTTTAACTTTCTATTAAAAAATTTGTCTGCATATATCATGTTCATAACAGTATGAAACTATGAAATGTAGGATGATAATGATGGAAAATGGATTGTTTTAACGGGTGACAATAAATTTGAGTTTAATTATATTTTATGTCCATTTTATTTCACTTTTTTCTTTTCTTAAACTCAAATTTAGGACACTACCATTGATGAATACGCGAACTTATAGCGGATATTTTATGGAATGTAACAGCTAAGGACCACAACTATTATGATTATTATTATTAATCAATTAGTAATATTTTATGGTGGGAATGAAAAAACGATAGATAAGAGTGGAGACTCGAGAGAGTTGGATTAAGTTGAGAAAAATCGTTAAAATATTTGAGAACGTCATGCACTCATGGTTCCTTATCTTTGTTTCCGGCGTTTACTTCTATGTTTAGCCTTAGCAACAATTTCTGAGATGGTGACATGGACCATTCCTAACATGACACGCTACCTAAATTCCTTGAAACGTGTGCTCCCACCAAAATTATAGATTAAATCACTCAATTTGAAAAGAATCACTTACAATTTTAAATTATAAAAAAAACATAATATTTTTCATATCTTTATCTCATCAATTATTTTATATTTTTTTCTATTTCTCTTCATGGTATAAATTTTTCTTACAACTCCTCTCATTATACTTTATAACAAATTAGTATAATTTTTTGTGGATGAAATTCTATAGAATTATTTAGAAGCTGCATAAATCACAGATTCATGACGGTCCTTAGATGCACCCAAAGAGACAAATTTTGCTTTGGGGTCAGGGTGCATGTCATGCCAACCTTCGAGCTTTTCCTACTCTTTTTTTTATTTTAATTTTCAAAAAAAATATAGAGTTTAATTTTTAAGCATTAATAATGTAAACAAATTATATTTTTAATCATTAATTTGAAATCATGTAAGGTACAACTTTTTAGATCATTTTTTTAAATGATATCAAACTTATTGTGTATATATATTGATTATTAATTAATTAACAGCGTACAAATCTTAACAATATTACTCAAAAAGTTATTAATAAATGACTAGGTAATGACCGAGACACTTATTTAATAAATGAGATGTTCCTGGGCACATAAAGCTCAAGCACTTCAGTTTTATGTTCATAGTATATGGTAAAGTTGGACATCTTTTTTGCAATAATTGTTAGAGATTTCATCTTTGTTTCATGCATACTAAATGGATATGCATAAACGAATCACAGATGTATTTTGGGTTAATGCAAATATGATATTAGATTATGGCTATTTTGGTGACATTATTTCAATGGATATTACATATTATGCCAACGGTACAAACAGGTCATTTGCTTTGTTTTCCATTTTCAACTACTATGGGGGTGCGATAATTTTCAAAGCAATATTGTCCTATGATAAAATAATTGAATCATTTAAATGGTTGTTTGAGATATATATTCTTATAAATACACAGTCGTAAAAAACTCAAACGAAGTCATGACTAGGCAATGGTTGAGACACTTATTGAGGCAATGCCTAAGACTCGACATGATTTGTGTACTTGACACTTGTTACAAAATAAAATTAAACATCTTGGCAACTTGGTGAAAGGAAAAGGTTTTTTTTAAAAGAGAATTAAGCACTTTGGCCTAAATATTGATCTTAGAAATGTTCATGAAAATAACTAGATCAAACAAGTTCATGCAGTAAAAGAAAAATGATTGTTGTGTTAGATGAAGCAAACATTCACATTTGGGATGCGGAGTACTCAACTCAACGAAGCTTAAATTCTCATTTCAAATATTGTATGGAATCGAATGTAGATATTTTTCAATTATTTAAGCACTTTGAGTGAGTTGTTGAGGACAAGAGATGCAACTAGTTGACTTGGAGTTATTGGCAATTGCAAGGCTACTCTTAGTTAATCATAAATATATCATTACAATTTTATCAATATATATTTGATTAGTGCACGAAGGAAATGATAATTTCAGTTTACATTTTTTTCATTTGATATTGTATAGACATTTTACTTCGGTGATCTTTATCTAAGTATCTCTACTGGTTGACAGTGCAATCACTGCCTCCATACACTAATTTTGTTTAATTTCTTGGTTGTCTTTTGAGACCCTTTTACCAATAAAAAATGATTTGGTTTATTTGAATTACTACTAATTTTGTATATATAAAGTTATTTTAAAACAAGGATAATAGAGTGTTTATAAAGTTTTAGTTTATTATATTTTGTCCTTTTTTCCAAACAATGGAATGGAGCTTCATTCGATTTCACTATAATGTTAGGCCCCAATTTAGGAATTGTTTTTTAAGTTGTCTTTCCTCCTAATATAAAAATAAATAAATACTGTCAACTTATTACAAATTACTCCATATGTAATTTTAAAAGTAAATAATGCAAAAAAATAACGATCTTAACATACTGATAATTGATGATCAAATAATAATATAAAATATTTACTCTGTATGCCCATCATCAACAAGAAATTATAAGTAAAAAGAAACATGTAAAATACCAGGGAGAGCTATAGCCCTGGGATATAACCCCATGACTTTTCAGGTAGTGCTGCAAGAAATTATAAGTAAAAAGAAACATGTAAAATACCAGACACTACCAACAGATAACAGAGCCCTCGTTTTCTTGAGAAATAAATGTCCAATGTGTAAAAGAAAATGAAATTCAATATTCAATTTGAACTCACAAGGTGGTTTTGGACGCTCAGTACAAGACTTCCATCCTTGGAAAGCCAGGGAGACCAGAGATTAGTTTGGAGTTCAACTGACTGAAAGAATAAATAAACAATTGGTAATCTTAAAACAACTAGAGACACAAAAAGCATGCCAACTCAACCTAATTTTTTTAACATTTAAATAAAATTATCATTATAATCATGAATTGATTAACATGCATTCTTCACTCACTGTTTGGCGTTGCAAGGCACCCTCTAGCAAATCCACGTGCATAGGCCCCGAAGCATTCCACTCCTGCAATGGTAATTCATTGATTTCAAAGTAAAATCAATCTTCTTTTTTTAATTTCTCACAGAGAAGTCACATTTAATTTGACAAATTCTATATATGTACCTTCCCCAAGTGTGAGCCTAATAATTTGTAATGGGAATTCGTTGCAGACTCAAGATCACTTGCTGAAGGGTTTGGGCCATGAGAATGTGATCCTAAGTATACAATATAAGACTGCAACAAAGAAAAGACAAAACTTAAAAAACCACTGAAATTTATAAGCATAACTGGCACAAGCAAAAAATACCAAAGAAGCAACAATGAAATAAGGTGTAAAACAGAGAAACCCATTATATGTTCCTCAGTTCCTCTATGTGATGTGTCAACTTGAAGCTATGCTTTCACCTGCATATAGTTTCACTTGTTCTTGAAGTGATAAGTCAACAATGTGATAGAATTGGACTTCATTATGAAAGCAACATCGAACACAATCAATCAATCATGTAGGGAAACAAACTTTCAAAATCACTCTTCATGATGACTAAATCTTCAAAGTAAATAATTAGAAAATAATAAATTTAATTTTCAGATATTAAAGTAATAACCTTATCATGGGAGTACGCATGTATGATGCAAATTATTGTTGTAAATATAGCTCAAACAGTTTTGGGAAATAGATTGCTCACTTGGTATTTGTAACGGGCACATTTGTAAGCCCAAACAATTAATAAACTTGTTCTAAGCCCAAATAAATTAAAATCATAATTAAGTAGGGACCAAACAGAAAGAAAAGAAAAGCTATATATCTTGCTAATTTAAAAGTAAGTTTAATCATCAACAATTTCCTCACTGTCTGCAGAAGCGAAAATAAGCTGGGGTTCTTTCGTTCCAACTCCACACGTTCCATCAATTGCATTGTTCCTCCCCAACGGCTTCAATGCCAAATGAGCCACCTTCTGCTCTGATATCATCATCGCCCAAAACATCGGACCCTGCATATATAGTGAATAAGGGATTGAGAGAATGCAGAGAACCTGCGTAGAGTTTGGAAGGAGCAGAAGGCATGGTATAGTGTATGTTGTGTCTTCTGCTTTCACTTCCAACTCATTTTGTGGTAGAACAACGATGCAATAACACTTCTCAAGCTTTGAGGCCCAAGTTATTTTCCTGAAAAGTAAAAAAAAAAAACACTAAAACTAAGGAACAATTTCTTAATTACCAACTTTTTATTAGTTCATGCATTTTGTCGAACAACTAGTTAGCGAGAGCAAAACAAGCCGCATAGCACAAACAAATTGTATTTCAAAGCCAGTAACAACTCAAGGCTAAAACAAGAAGGATACTTCAGGGAAACATCAGAAGAATACCCAATAGAAGACGTGTTCTTTATACAATAATTACAGAGAAAATCAAGATGGATTACCAATTGAAGTTTGCCTTTGTTAACAATTCAGTGCCCAACGGCTTGCGAACCACCATGGCAGAGAAGAGTTGTCCGTCGTCACACAACGGTTGCCCTCGCACCAGACCAAGGAGACGCCGACCTGCAGCTTGGCCATGTCTCTCCTCGGAGAGACCAATGCCGTAGACCAACGCCTGCGTCGCCCGGATCTTCCAGCTGACCCAAGAGATCGACCACAAGTTCGACGGCAAGACCATCCGGTGGCTCTTGGAGCACGCCGAGTCGGCTATCATCAAGGCCACTGGCACGTTCAAAATATCAACCAGCTCATCCAACGAGAAAGAAGCCGCCTCTAACAAGAAGTGGAAACGCCCCTCAAACAAGAAGTGGAAACGCCCCTCAAGAGTTCGAGAGATCGCGGTTTAGCTGCTGCGCGTGGATGACGACTCATATTTAGGGCTAGCTACTGCGCTTTTAATTTAATTAAATTCAATTGAGATAACGACGTTTTTTTAAAAAAACCCGTCGTTATTTTCTCTGACCAACACACATTCTAAGGCGGTTATTGATAACCGTCTTAGAATGTACATAATAAAACAAGATAATTATAAAGATACCATTAACTCGTTTTCTAAGGCGGTTCCAAAGGAACCGTCGTAAAATTGCTGTCGTAAAAACATCTTTTTCTAGTAGTGGTCAAAATATTATAATTAAATTATATATTTTATATAATCACATGCTTTTTTTATTAAAATTTATATACTAAATTTTATTTTAAAGTTTGTTTAAAATATAAAAAACCAAAATGAATTGTTTTTCTTCATATTCATTTTTAATAAAAAAAAATATAAAATTAGAAGCATTCAAAAAAATATATATATATATATGATAAGATTCTTAATTTTTATAGTGATTATTACATTAAAAGTTACACTAAAAATAATTTATAATTAGTTGACACACATGTATTTTCAATACATTTATATTTATTCCAATAGAATATATTATTCTTTAATGTAAAAACTTACCAACTAAAATTAAAGATTAAAATAGTTAGACTTTATTTATCTTTTTGATTAAATTTTAAATTAATTGAAAAAAAATTATTAATAAACAAGAAGATTAAGACAAAAAAATTATAAAATAAAATTTGTTAAGAGTCAAATAAATGCTATTGTTCACTCCCTTGCAAGGTAACGATATCTCATACAGTCATGCTACACTATGTAATTTTTTTAGTAATGCCTTGAAAAAGTTCTGAATTTATTAGAAAATTCAAATTCAAACATTTGAATAATGTATAAAATCAAATGAGTCTTATCGTATGAATTATCGATTTTAATATTGAAATTTTTGGATATATATAAAAAAATCAATATATTTCTTCTTAGATATTTCAGTTACTTATTGAATAATGAAATGCCATGATTCAGTTTCTGTCAAAGGAAAAAAAATGCCAAATTTTGAAACACACAAATTAAAAAGTTTCTAACCATTTTGGTCGTTGACTCGCTGTCGTGAACTTGTGCGAATCTAGAGAGTATCGGTTGCGTTTTCATCTGAACGGTGATATGGTAAAGGACAAAATGGGAATGCAGTATGAATGGATGAGATAAAGCCATGCACATTGTTAACTCACCATGAGTGATACTTCATGTCATTCCCCTCACCGTATACAGAAACAATCTGTGGATGATATGTATGAAGAAGAAGAGAAGGAGTTGTCTACTAACAAATTCACATAAAGAGATACAAAAGGTCAAGTTTGAAGAATAGGAGGAGCTCTCTTGACTTGGGTTCAAAACTTCCTTTACAAAATTTATAGCTAAATCATTTTTTAAATATTATCAACGTAGAAAATTAACAGATTATTAATATTCATCAAGAAAAATAAAAACAAAGACATTTGTTTGATTATAATTAATTAATGAAAAATAATATTGTATTAACATTTTATTAACTTGATGTATAAACCAAACAAAGAAAAACACTCCATAGTATGTGTAATCATGAGCATGATAATGGATTTTATTTAAATCATTTTTGTCCTTTGACTTGTTAGGTATTGACAATTAGGTCTCAAATGAAAAATGAAAATTTTATCATCAAATTTATAAAAAAATGCAACAAATTAGTCCTAGAACTGGTCTATTCCGTTAATGCAATGGTTGTACTTATGTGGTACTTTTGATGATGACACAGTTAATGATTGTCATATCAAAAAGTTAACTTTTTTATTTGTTCTTTAAACTTAACAACTTGTTATCATTTAGTCTATGAATTTGATCATTTAGTGACATTTTATTCTTTAACCTTAACATGTGTTATCATTTTAGTTCCAAAAAACACTTTTAAAATTTCAATTAAGTCTATTGTTACATAAAATTATTATGATAGACATTACCATACTTTTTTCACTTCTATTGTGATGGACGTTTTACATATTTTAGTCTATCATAATATTGATCACTAAGTGACAATTTAGTCTTAGGATTGGTCTTTTCCGTTAAAATGTCTTCTTCACTTAAAATGCAACAATATTATTATGATAGACATTATTATATTTTTTCACTTCTACTCGAATTAAATTATTGTCTTATATGTTTATTAATGTGTAAAATGTTAGATTAATTAATTAATATATTTTATGAAATAATATTAATAACAAAAATACAATTAATAAAACTCAACGCATTATAACAACTGAGTATAAAAGAGCATTTAAAACAAAATTCTTAGAATATTTTCTTACGTACCCTTTTATAGTTTTAATATTGTTGTTCAATAACTCAACATTAAAGGACATAATTTATTATAAATTAAAATATACAACTTATAAAATTGAGCATAAAATATATTTCACACATTATAGTCTTAATGGAGAAAGTAGTTATAGTCTATCACTATACAATATATATTATCTACAAAATTGAATACAAAATACAGTTCACTTATTATATTAGTCAAGGTGAACAAAAATCTAATTTTATCTTAAATTTTGGTCGAATAAAATTATTCATTTTGTATCTTTTATTTTTAATTACCTTTTTAGTTAAATAAACATACAAACTTTTAAAAATAAATTAGTTGTTAGTATCTATATATTTACACATTACATATTTTTAATTTGATTCTTATGATATGTTTATTTATTTTTAATTCATTTGTATTATTGTTTGCCACTGTTTATAATGTTATTTGTTAAAAATTGAACTTAATTAAAATATAATAAATAAACTAATAGTGATTTCAAATATAAAATATAATATTTCTAATTACAATATTAGACAATTATTTTCATTCAATTTTCATTACCATAAATAATTATTATCACTATACAAATGTCATTTATTAAAAATTCATAAGTATTTTTAAGAATCCTAAATGGTATGTAATTATGTTCATCAACCAAAACTTACTAAGGGGTTAAATTTAAAGACCAAATAAAAAGGTCAATTTTTTTACACTTATTCGCCGTAAATACATCATCATCAAAAATGTCATATAGATACTTCATCATCAAAAATGTCATGTAAATACAACAATTTGAGTCAATCAAAAAAATTAATGGTATAATTAATTTGTCTTGTCGCATTTTTTACAATTTTAAGAACAAAATTTTAACTTTTCATATTTTTTAATAACCTAACATGTTTACAAATTCAAAAATGAAAATTAATATTTACCCAAACATTTGAGATATAAATTATTCAAAATTTATTATTGACAAAAATGAGTGAATGTAGAATTCAGATTTAATAGTGATTTAAATTATTTATAAAACCGTGACACGACAGAACATAGTAATATATATACGAATGGCCTATCAACCCTCTCATGTTTTTATCTATATTATTTCATTTTTTTCTAATTCTACCTTTATCTAAGTTTTTTTTTCTTTTAGATGAATGTCAAAATCAGTTAAGTTTATTTATTTTGTATTTTTGTAAAATTAGTTACAATTTAATATATTTATTCACACCTCATATTTTTATTTTTTTAAACTGTATCCTCATTTAAGTTCATAATTAAAAAATAAAAACATTTATGATATCTTTATTTACATATCATGCGAGATATTTAAAAAATGGAAAAAATAAAATAAGAAAATTATATTTATTTTATTTACCCTATAAAAAAAATCTATCATTATGATGCTATAAATTAAATGAAGAATAAGTTTTCAAGGCATGTCCAATTTACACTATACTTAATGATTATATTACAAAAATAATATGAAAATATTTATTTTATTAATAAGAATATTAAATTTAAAATTAGTAATAAGACGAGAAAAATAAAAATACGTAACACCAACTTTTTATTTAAACAAATTAACAACAAAAAATAAGAGACAATTTTTTTTTTGTTTGAAAGTGAAAAAAATATATTTAAATAAGAAGACAATCAATTTTCTCCATATTTATACTATATACATATATGAGAAATGATAATTAGATGTATGTGTTTTTTTATTATTTAAAAGATCTTTCAATATAATTAGATGTATTGTATGCTATTTTGATAGGCCCATTTTGGCCACAGCTTGTGCTTGAAATTGAATTTTAACAAAATTTATTTGCTTGTAAAAAAAAAATCTCTCAATAAAAGTGCCCAATAGCACTTACAAAAGCTCAAAATTAAGTATTAATTGATAGTTAACCTACAAGTAAGATTGTTAAAAAGGGCTTGGCTTTTGCTATTTTACACCTCGTAATTTACCAAATATACCTTTTCTCTTTTTTATATATATTTTAATTACCAAAATATCTTTTTTTGTATAAAAATAAAAAAAAAACTATATTTTTCGATCCACTTTCATTATTTTTTAAGCCTTATTTTTGAATCCCATCTTTATTCTACTTTGAATCCTAATTTTACACCTCAATATTTATTATTGTTTAAACATTAATTTTCTACTTCATCTCATGATTCCTTAAATTTTTTTACATGTATTTTGTCCTCTCTCTTCTATTCTCTACCAAAATAATAGAATTTTATCATAATTTTATTCCCATTGAAAACAATGTTTCCAATCAAACTCGATATTGTGTGTTTTCCATTAATGTGATACTGTGCATATTCCATCAATTCTACGCTCAATATTGTGAGTTGAAAGATACTATGCATTGTGTTTTCATCAATAAGTAATTACAACAATTACTTCATACAAAGAAATTAACTTGAAATGAGTGGTGGGCAAGTTATAATAAATTATTCATCAATTTAAATAAAAAAAATCATTAATTGTACACAAAATATTCTTATTAATTTTCTTTTAAAATTCGTGATTGACTACATAAATACAAATTTGTTTATTTTGATTAAGAACCAAAATTGAAAATATAATATGATTAAAATCCTTTATTATTTTCCTTTCGCGTTATTAGTTAAATGTGCATAAATGATAATTGAAAATATATTTATTACTTTTCTTTATTTTAAAAGAAAATTTCTCCCAATTGTTTGTGTAAGTGATCCACAAAATGCTTCTAACTATAACATAGTATTTATATTTATATTTATGAAAAAAATTATTTGTTGATTTAAATTAATCCTTTATCATTTTCCTTTTATATATATAAGGCTGATCAAGTTTTTAATTTCTAAACTTTTTTGAAATTCAATTTTTAGTCTTTAAACAAAAATTTGACCACAAATTTGAATGGTCAAAGTCCTTCAACTTTTTTCATTAAGGTTTTTAATCTTTAAATTTTTTTAAATTTTACTTTTTAGTCTTGAAATCTCATTAAATAAATAAAAATAATGAATTTAAAGTTTAAATTTTATTTAAAGACTAAAAATTAAAATTTCTAAAAATCTAGTGATCTTGATCGATCAAATAAAAAATTAAGGACTAAAAATGGTAATGAAAAAGAAGTTAAAGAACTTTTACTTGTTAAACTTTTATTTAAGGATTAAAAATTAAATTTTGAAAAATTTTAGATAATAAAAACTTAGTTAATCCCATATATAAAGATAGAGATATAGATATATTTTCAAATTTTTCTTGATGATAAATATATCTATATAAATTTTGTATAAGGAAAAAAGATATTTCATAAAACTTCTTGCCATTTTGAAATAATAGTAATTCTAAATTATAGAAAAAATATCATTTTATCTATTTTTTTTGTAATTTTCCAATTTTCAGTCCTTTATGTTTTAAAATTCCTATTTTAATTTGTTTTTTAATTGACCCGAAGGGGTCCTTCAAGCCAATAATGACCACGTTACGTTGATTTTACTTTTATGTTTTATAGTAGTTCTGAATCATAAATAATTATTTGTCCGAAACATTTAATAGGTATTAAGAAAACTGAATATTAAAAAGCATCACATGTTGTCCAAACAATTTAACAAACTTATATTTAAATATTCCGCCACTAAATTTCTCTCTTTCTATTCAAGAATCTTAGATTTTATTCAAACCACTGTAAACTAGAGCATGTGTAATTTGAGACAACATGCTGACACTTTATGAAACATTTATTACCTTTTGAGCTCACATTAAAGCAAATAATCATTTTTTTATTTTATGAAACATTTAATGACAACAATGATGGTTCTGGCCGAAAAAAGGGATGAAGTACTAATATTTACAGCAAAAAACAGAAGGTGACGCAATGGATGCTTCATAGCATATATTCATCAACAACCTTGTCACTCAAGTTCTCTGTTGTTTGTTTATTGAAGGTTGAATCAAACGATGACATGTCCTGTGCATAAAAATTAGAAACATTCAAACCCTCTATAAAGTAAATAGGGTTAACATGTTAAATAAATTAAGCAAAATCATTAATATTGGTAGACAACATGTATGTTAGATATGTAGCACAAGATTTTGGCTATAAGTTGTTTAATACATGTTAACTGTTTTGAACAAAAAAAATTCCAACGGTTTGAAATTGCTAGAAAATATAATAAAATTAACATTATGTCATCATTAATGATTCAGACAATTTATAATTCAATTATTCTTGATTTTATTATAAACTTTCTTAAATTAGTTTTTAACTTTATTAATTTAATATTTTTTAAACATTTTCATGTCATGGGTAATCTACAAATATAAATATGTATTCAAAATTTGACATGTAGAATTCAAATATTATATATTATTACTTTTTCATAATTCAATAAATAAAAAAATTCATAACTCACCTCATTTACACTCTAAATAAAGGTAATAGTATAATTCTATAGAAAATAAACACAATAATATTGTGATGAGTGGTTTCATATTCACATGATCAATAAGAAAAAAAACATACATGATCAAACATTTTTTTTCTTTTCATGAGTATTTTATCATAGAAAATAATAAATTAGAATACATGTTCAATAAATAAATAATAACTAAAAAACATACAATTACAAATGTTGATTAGTTTAAAATTAAAGTTATGGTAATTTGGTTATATATTATAAGTAGTTATTAGAATCATACGAAAAGATATCATGAAATGTATTAGTAACTAGTCACTTTGATTTAGAATTCATGTATGTTCTTAGTGGGGAGGAATTCAACTCATCATTACAGACTACTAAATCGTGCTTTGACTTTCCTAAAAAAATTGTGCTTTGACAAGGAGAAATGAACTTAAATGACTCAAGGCAAGTATTTTCTTTTTAAAAGTAAATACTTATTTTTTAAATTATATATATATATACCTTTAAATACTAGTTTTATATGTATTGTATATGTAATTAGATAAATATTTTACAGTCGATTCTAAATTTCTTATATTGAATGAAAAATATTTTTTTTTCAAAGACATATGTATATTTTTTATGAGAGACACTCTTTCTCTCGTTATTTAAGATAAATGTTGTACATGTTTAGTAGACTAATTATTATTATTATTATTATTTTAATTCTCATAGATTAAAAGGCTATTACTAACAGCTTTATGGATAAACATGAATATCATGCTTCATATTTTAATCATGGTACTTAAATGTTGGAATTTAATTTTTCAATAATTAATGTGAACTAATGTTATAAAATGATTATAGTTTTTTTTATCATTAATAAAATTTTATTTTACATGATAAAATTATATGAGTACGTTAAATTGTTAAATTATTAAATAAAGTGATATGAACAAATATTAATGGTAACTCATTATAAATAATGAAAACTTTTAGAGACTTTAGCGGAAAAAAAATCATAGAATCATTAACAATCATTATTGAAGAATGCTCAGATAAAAAATTGATAGTAGATTCAAACATTTATTTTAATATTTAATAATCAAGCATATATCTTTTAGATAAAAGAACTAAAAAGTAAAAATTGTTCAATTAAGATTATTTAAAGCTTAAATAATTTTTACTTTTAGAGTCTCTAGAAGAAAAAGGCCATATTAATTTAAGAGTTTGGATAACAATTATCCCTAAGGCATTAATTAAAGAAATAAAAGAAAAAATAATTATTATAAAAATAATATAACTTAAAAACAATTATGAAAAATATAATTGTACTTATTTTAATATATATTTTTTAATTCAGTAATTAACAGTAACGTATTTACTTTACTCTCTTACTATTATATTCTTGATAAACATGACTACATGTTTGATTTCATATTATTGGGGACGCATAAAAAACAAACAGATGGAAACTCTAGCACCGTTGCTTGCTTGTTCACGTGGGGAAGGATATGCTTTACTTTGCTCTGTTTCTTCGTTGTAATCTAGCATTGAAAAGACGGTTTAAGGTTAATTATTCATCCCAAACTGGGTCCCTGATGGCTGATTGTTCAGCACATTGCTATTTAAACAACGCCTTTGTTCTTCGTCTCTTCATGTTCTCGGACATTGCTTGAAGCTCAAGTCGAACTTGGAGACCTTGATCGAACTCCAAGGCCGTGTTTGGATTTTCGGGGAGATGATTAACTGTTTGGGCCTTTATCCTCTTATTTCTGCCCCTTCAACCATTGCCTGCACCACTCACGTAATTTCACTAACTTCAGTAAACTTTTTGACTCTGTTTTCTTGTTTCTACTCTCTAGATTTTTTATGCTGTTTTTCTTGGCACTGTTTTGATTTCATGCTAACCAGCATTTTGGTTCCTTTTAATTTTTTTCACCTCCTTAATAGAATAACCTTAACCCTAGATTTTTTTCACTGTTTCTTCTAGAATAACTAGTGCGTGAAATCATTAGCCAGAGATATAAATATAAAACATACCGTGTCTTTTATTATCTCAGATATTTCGTAGCGCCAAGTTGTTTTTCTAGGCTGTAGACTAATGGCTGAATCACTTACTATAGTAAGTTCTGAACAGCGAATTAAAATTACCGCAAACACCATCGCGTGTTTGTCAAAATCTAATGTGAATGACAGTGTGTTCATGTTCAAAGCTCTCGTGAGAGTTAGCTAAAATTTAAATATTGGTCTGCATAATTTAGATCTTTTCCACCACACCACCACTTGCTTTTGCTACATAATATATCCCTATCTTTTTTCATAATTTAAACTTTAGTGATTTGATTTGGGTTATCAGCTTCTAACTATTATGTGTTGATTGCTTTCATCTGTAATGCTTTAATCATGTATGATTTTCTGTTTTTTAATTTTGGCAGATTGTGAGAAGTAAGCAGTATCTTGCGACACAAAAGCCAGTAAATCTGGCTCTCGGCTATCGGAATCCACATGGATATGGGTTCAGTTTTGGATCGAGAAGATCAATACACGAGAGGGTATATTTGATTATGTTTCATGTCTCTTATTTAAACAATTAGGGTCAGTGTTTCTTGAGAAATTTCAATGCAAATATGCTGTCCTATGTCCTAACTGATATCCAGTGTCCTTTGGAGTACATGCATTTAAGAACGGTTTGTTGCTTCTGTCGGAATCAATTCTCTTGTATAAATTGTAGTTATAGTTCACTATGTTTGGTGGCAGTTCCTAAATGTGATTATGGAGCCCAAGTTGGTTTAAACATGAACATATCAAAAGTAACAGTTAATGAATTCAATGTGTATCATAGTGTGTTAAACTTCTCTCATTATTTCTACTCATCTCTTCCAGATGGAAAAGTGAATTAATTAAAATGGCATGAAAAATTTAGACTCTAGTCTGACAAATTTGCCACAATTTTTTTTAAATGAAAATTGGTATATCTGTTATCCACATATGCAAATAGGCTGCTTGTGGATAAGTTCTCTCAATGTTTTCCTACAATTAGGTGAGCTCTCATTTCAAGGGCATAGCTGTTATGACAGATGACAAATCAACAATGTCATCCACCGAGGAAGACTTAGAAAACATTGGCATCTTTCATATTGATCCATCCCTAAAGCCATATAAAGATCACTTCAAATATAGACTGAAGAGATATGTAGATCAGAAAAAGCTTATTGAAGAATATGAAGGAGGTCTTGAAGAATTTTCTCAAGGTGATTATGATTCTTGCCATTGTTTCATGTTTGTTTTTCTTTTCTATATATCTATGCATACAAAATAAGATAACTGCAAAGATATTGTGCACAACTGCAATCTATATATATGTACATGTAAAGTTGGGATATTACTCAACTAATATTTAATAGTGAGTGTCTATTGTGAACCCTGGAAAGAGAACTAAGAAATTGGTATGAACAAAGGAACCAAACAATTTTCTTGAGCAATTAAGATACGGACCATGGAAGAAAAAACTTTCGGGTTTTCTCCTTTACGAACTTTCTAATTCTCTGCATGAATCCCTACATCTTTATTTCTCCATATTTATCTAACTTATATCCCCTTTTAACTAACTAATTAATCAATTTAACTGTGCCTAACCACTTTTCCCATCTGTCATAACAGTGTCCATGATGGTAGGTAAGTCAGTAAATTTTCTAGCACACACAAGCAAACATAAAATAATGTAAATTTGTGTGAACACAATCAATTGATTATGTTGGAGATATCATCCTACTTCAAATTAGTAGCTGTGTTTGCGTTGTATCCCTGTCAGACCTCTACCAGACACTTCACAGATATTTCAAGTACTCCTAGTTGCATTATATAATTTTATACTTATATTTGTTGAACTTTTACACCGAAGCAGATGGGAATATCAGAATTACTAGATAAACTATAGCATTTTATGATTTCTACAATGAGTTATGCTTGCTTTTTAAATATTCTCTTTTTTGATTTGAGCCTTGTGTTTTATGTTAATTTTGTAGTTTAAACTATTTTTTTTATGTTGTATTATAGTTGTGTCATGTCTATCAATTTTTAAAATTTGTTGTATCACCCTGTCCATGTCATATCTTATCCATCTTGTATCATATCCGTGCTTCAACTGGATTGATTTCTATTAAAATGCCTCACTAATTTGTTAGATTGATTCTAGTGACAGTTTTAATATAATATTTCCTTTTCTTTTCCCTTCTCCTTTCTCTCTCAGGTTATTTGAAATTTGGATTTAACAGAGAAGAAGGTGGTATTGTTTACTGTGAGTGGGCACCTGCTGCACAGTAAGTTATATATTTGTCAAGTTTATTTGTCATTGTTTTATTTAGTATTCTTTTCATATTTTATATTTCTTTCAATGCAGGGAAGCACAAATTATTGGAGACTTTAATGGATGGGATGGTTCCAACCACCAGATGGAAAAAAATCAGTTTGGTGTTTGGAGTATTAGGATCCCTGATACTGATGGAAATTCTGCCATACCACACAATTCAAGAGTGAAGTTTAGATTTAGACACGGGGATGGAGTTTGGGTTGATCGCATCCCTGCTTGGATCAAATATGCCACTGTTGATCCTACCAGATTTGCCGCACCATATGATGGTGTCTACTGGGATCCACCACTTTCAGAGAGGTCCCATTATTCACCTATTGAATATCTGTTGTCATGTTATCTTTTTAAAAAAAATTAAGCATTGCATCTGAAGGATCAATACTAAAAGGGACTTTGATGTATGCCACATATTAACTGAATTTCAAATCATGTGAATAATTTCTTGGTTTTTGAAATTCAATTTTTTTATAGCTTTCAAGTGAATTACAATTAGTTTAAAAGTTTGGATCAAAATGTATGTAATTATTTCAGTTGGATTATAAATGAATTCTCATCTTTGAGGCACATGAAATGCAAATGTAACATGATATATGATTTATTATAATATAAATTTAATGTTTTTTTCTCTAATGAATTCTACCAAAATCCCATCAAATGTCATTATTTGAAATTGTCACATCAAATCATGATTGATCAATCAACTAATACCGATTTCAAATGTGTTATGATAGAATCCATGTGCCAATGAAAGGAGTTCCACTTTTTTTATATTTCATACACTCTGGCATGTCATATTCCTCTTTTCTGTCTGGCCATTAAAAAATAAAAGAACTTTTTGTTCAGGTTTAGTTTGCAAGAGAAAGAGGAAAGTGTGTTTTGGATTTAACAGTTGAAAATTGGTTAACTAGATCAAGTGATTCTTCCATTCTTTAATACATTTGTTATCTATATTTTCCTCACACTTGGCTCTTGATTATGTTCAGATGAAATTATTCACCTTTTTTGTTCTGCAGGTATCAGTTTAAATATCCTCGTCCACCAAAGCCAAAGGCCCCGCGGATATATGAGGCTCATGTGGGGATGAGTAGCTTTGAACCCCGCATAAACTCTTACAGGGAATTTGCAGATGAGATTTTGCCCCGTATTCGGGCAAATAACTATAATACAGTCCAGCTGATGGCTGTGATGGAGCATTCTTATTATGCATCATTTGGATATCATGTAACAAATTTTTTCGCTGTGAGCAGTAGATCTGGAACCCCTGAAGATCTTAAATATCTGATAGATAAGGCCCATAGCCTAGGTTTGCAGGTTTTGATGGATGTTATCCATAGTCATGCTAGTAATAATGTTACTGATGGACTCAATGGCTTTGATGTTGGCCAAACCTCACAAGATTCTTACTTCCATACTGGAGATAGAGGCTATCATAAATTGTGGGACAGTAGACTCTTCAACTATGCTAACTGGGAAGTTCTTCGTTTCCTTTTATCAAATTTAAGGTGGTGGCTTGAAGAGTTTAAATTTGATGGATTTCGATTTGATGGAGTAACATCAATGCTGTATCATCACCATGGAATCAACATTGCATTTACAGGGGATTATAATGAATATTTTAGTGAAGCAACAGATGTGGATGCTGTTGTCTATCTGATGCTGGCTAATTGTCTGATCCATAGTATTTTGCCAGATGCAACTGTCATTGCTGAAGATGTTTCTGGCATGCCTGGACTTGGTCAACCAGTTTCTGATGGTGGAATTGGTTTTGACTATCGTCTAGCCATGGCAATCCCTGATAAATGGATTGATTACTTGAAGAACAAGAACGACTATGCATGGTCAATGAAGGAAATCTCTTGGAGTTTGACAAATAGGAGATACACTGAGAAATGTGTTTCCTATGCTGAAAGCCATGATCAGGTATTAGCTTTGCCATTGTATATTCAGTTATCTTTGTGATAGAAATACTAAGAATTTAGGCAAAATTAAATTTGTAAACAGCAAAATGATGGAAACTGGAGGGGACACATTGTTTTTTAACTCCACTCCTATCAATGTCATTTAATTTTTGCCTTGGGCAGGCCATTGTTGGAGACAAGACTGTTGCATTTCTCCTAATGGATGAAGAAATGTATTCTGGCATGTCTAGCTTGGTTGATGCTTCTCCTATTGTTGAGAGAGGGATTGCTCTTCAGAAGGTCATTAATCTGATCATAAAGATCACTGCACCACATCATTCATATAGAAATTGGATTGCAAAGCTTCTAATGTAATACATAATCATTGTTGCTTCCTTGGAGTCATTGTTATCTCAATCTTTTGCAGATGATACACTTCATAACAATGGCATTAGGTGGAGAGGGCTACCTTAATTTCATGGGCAATGAGGTATGTATACTGCTTCACTCTTCTTCCCACAAAACTGCTGTTCGCTGTGTTATTGTAGGTGCAGCTAATCATGATTTTTTTATTAAATATAATGTAAATTTTTTGTAAGTAGCATCCCACTCTTGCTACTATAGTTGTATATCATGTATAAATTTTGTTAAGTTATATTCATGAGGCCATTTTTAGTTTGGCCATCCAGAGTGGATTGATTTCCCAAGAGAAGGCAATGGATGGAGTTATGAGAAGTGCAGGCGTCAGTGGAATCTGGTGGATACAGATCACTTGAGATATAAGGTAATATTGTTTATTTATTTATTTGTGTTTGGTGTTAGTCTTTTGTGGGGGTTGGGGGTGGGTTATAGTTCCCATATGTATCAACTCAACAGTAACACAACATTGATATCTCTTTTGTGAATTCATTTCTGGGACTTTTCGGAAAGTTCAATTATTTTTAACATCAACGGAATCCTTGAATTGCTATGCTTGGATGAAGCAAGTTTATTTTTAAACATTAACCACATTTAACATTTGAATCCTCAATTTCTCATCAACTTCAGAAATTCATAATCAAAATGGATTGTTACAAATGGAATATCTGTGCTAGCTTTATGTTAAGATGATATGCTAGGGCTGAAGCTGGTTATTTTCAGATCTTTATTTTCCTCAGAATAATGTGGTAAAACATGGGCACTGTAATTCGGCTTATTTTTGTGTGATGCAGAAGGCAACTATGCAATCTTATTTGTGGAGCCCCTTTTTTTTCCTTTCTGCAGAACTCTTTATTATCTTTTCCTCTAGCAGTGTGTTGCTTGTCTGAGATATATGTTATAATTTTGTTTTTGGATGTGCAGTTCATGAATGCATTTGACAGAGCAATGAACTTGCTTGATGATAAATTCTCATTCCTTGCATCAACAAAACAGATTGTGAGCAGTGCAGATGATGATGACAAGGTGAATATGCCCCCAAATGATTGTACTATACTCATTCATAATTTGATGTTTTTTGCCACTTGCTATTCAATTAAGAGTTTGTCTTGTATCAAGATTGATTAAAATAGAACTGCTTTCAAGTTTCAAGAAAATATACAATAGGTGTTGTGACCATAATGTGAAGAGGATATTTCTCAAACACGAGTGATTGGAGAAGATAAAACCGTTAACAAGCCATTGTCTACTCAGAGACTTTGAGTTAATGTCATGCGTAACTGATTGCTATTTTAGAATTAACTGCCTAATAGTTTTTTCTTTTATAGGTTATAGTCTTTGAGCGAGGAGATCTGATATTTGTATTCAATTTTCATCCAGAGAATACATATGAAGGGTATGCAATATATGTTCATTTTTCATCTGTGTTTAGGGATATTAATTGCAACAAATTGTGTATTTTGTTGGCAAATTTTAAGAATATTACTGTAGTAATTACTGTTAACCACAAATAATTTGGCTGAAATGTTGAATATGCAGGTATAAAGTTGGATGTGACTTACCTGGAAAGTATAGAGTTGCATTGGATAGTGATGCTTGGGAATTTGGAGGACGTGGAAGAGTAAGCCCTAATCTCTCTGCGGTAAACATGAGTATAATCAGGGAAGAAACTACTGTCAGCCCAAGGGGGATGCCACTCTATCGTCCCCAATTTTTTTTTGAAATTGCAATAGCTTCCCTTAAGTTTTTATTTTTAATAAATATAAACTGTTAAAATTTTATTTTACCTCCCAAACCTTCTATTCTGCTTGAGTCTAATGATTTATTACAGGCCAATTGGTACTTGTGAGCAGCAGTGAGATTAGGGTGTGTGTGGATGAGGTTGGATAATAACTAAGGAGAAAAAAGTGGAACCAACACTATGAGATCATATAAACTGTTCTGATTTTCCCCTGTAAGTGGTAGTGAAAAACGAAGTGGCTGTGAGAGGTGAAGAGTGAAGAATGGGAGGGGGGCAACTGACACATGACTTTGATTTTTAGAGTTCAACTCAGTTGCTATAATTCAGCGGTTCTTGAATATTATGTGTTCCTTGTCAATTTTTCATGCTGGGCCGAGATTGACCATTTTCCACTCCTAGGTGGGGCATGATGTAGACCACTTCACATCCCCAGAAGGCATACCAGGAGTCCCTGAAACAAATTTTAATAATCGCCCCAATTCATTCAAGGTCCTCTCCCCTGCTCGTACTTGTGTGGTATGTTTATCTGATGCCCTCTAATTTTTATTTATTTTTATATAAATTGTCCTCTTTTATCTGGTTTATTTACACAATTTTTTTTATAGACAAATGTTAGTTATTAATATGTTAGTTTTTGTTAGCTGGGGGGATTCAAACCCACAACCTCTCCCCCCCTTCCCTTCTCCCTTAACCACCAAGCCAACTGTGTAAGCTCAGTGTGGTTTATTAACATGATTTTATGCTTTTTTTGTTAAGTACATTTGAGCTGCAAAGTTAGCTTTCCATTTGTGCTTTCCCTACAAAGATGTGAATTGCTAATTTAGTTTGGCTGGAAAGTCGAAAATAATAAGATGAATGATTATGAAAGGCATATGTGAATTGAATCTCTATTCTGTCTGTGGTTGATTTGTTATATTTCAAAATTAAGTTTGAGCTGCCATGTTAAAGTTTTTCGTTTGCTCTTCCCTTAAAATGCCAATTGCTAATTCAATTTGAAAATTTTCAAAGGCATATTATAGAGTGGAAGAAAGTCAAGAAGACGACGATAATAACAGTTTGGTTGGGGTAGAAGAGACTTCTGCTGCAGCAGATGTTGCAAAAATTCCTGATGAATCCGCTTCTACAGAAAGTGAAGATATCAAATTGGATGGGGTGAAAGAGACATTAGCTGCAGCAGATGTTGCAAAAATTCCTGATGAATCTGCCCCTTTAGAAAGTGAAGATAGCAATTTGGATGTGGTGAAAGAGCCGTTAGCTGCAGCAAATGCTGAAGTTACAAAAATTTCTGGTGAATTGGTTTCTGTAGAAACTGAAGGTATCAATTTGGATAAGTTGGAAGAGACAATAGTAGCAGCTTCTGTTGAAAGTGAGGTAGTTCGAGACAAACCAGAAGATGCAGCCAACTGAGAATCTTTTTTCCTTGTGAATATTAAGTGTTTTCTTGGCTTCAAGAGCATGAAAATCCAGCTGGTGGATAGGCAGGCTTTTGGATATCGTTGAATAAATTTTGGATAAATGTTCGTCAAATTATCGTCGTGTATGTATATTATACATATTATCTAGAAGATGCAGACAACTGAAAATCTTTTTTAGTTGCGAATATTTATCATATTATCTGGAACATTGTCATATAATAGTATCCAATCCCCCCTGCAAAAAATAAATAGAAAATGCGCTAAATTTGTAAGGTTTAAAAGGGGGAAACAAACAGCATTTTATTCGTTCGTTTGAGATCGGTACTAAACAATGCATTAAAGTAAAATGATAACGCTCTAACTCTCCAATAATCATGATTTACCTGAAATGCCATTCTGTCGATTAATCACAATTTACTTATGACTCCAAAATTTGTTTTTAATATTTTTTTTTATTAAAAGTACTTTGCAAATCTCAGTCAAGCAGAAAAAGAGTAATTTATAAATTGTTAAATAAATAAATCAAACAATCGAATCAAATATACCCGACAAATGATGGATGTAAAATTAATGGTAAGTAAAATTAACAAACTATAACCAAAAAAGAGAAAAAGATTCAACCACAAACATCAAATTAAATCGAGTTCTCAATCTTCCCCTCCCAAAAAACATTAAAATCCTATTACATTTAGGTCCTTCTTGCTCTTGTTGTTCCCATCTTTTTCTCTCTGGCCACAGCAGATTTGCCAAATTTTGAGTACACTTATGGGGCATGAAAGGTGAAAGAAAGCAAAAATTTGAGACCAGTACACTACTAAACAGACTTCAAGTTCTTGGATATGAATTTTGAAAAATTGACCAGAAATGTCATTCTGTCGATTGATCATGATTTACTCATGACTCAAAATTTCGTTTTTAATATTTTTATTAAAGTAATTTGCAATTCCAGTCAAGCAGAAAAAGAGTAATTTGTAAATTGTTAAATAAATCAAACCATTGAATCAAATATAGCCAGAGAAAAAATAAATGCTAACATATAATGGATGCATTTACTATCATATGTGAATCACAAAGATGATTTCAAATGAACTGTAACGATCCATTGAAATGTAAGTAAAATGACCAAACTATAAACCAAAATAGAGAACAAGATTCAACCCTAAACATCAAATTAAATCGAGTTCTCAATATCTCCCCCTTCCCCCCAAAAAATAAATCAAAATACTATTAGGTTTAGATCCTTCTTCCTCTTGTTCCCATCTTCTTCTCTCCAGCAACAACAGATTTGTCAAATTTTGCAGCAAGAGGAGGTTTCTTATTTTCCTTAGTCATGCTTCTGAGCATGTACCTTGGTGTTCCACTCACCCCAGAAGAGTAAGCCGCAGAGATAGATTTCCTCAAAGTTCCCATTTTTCTGACACTAGTCTTTTTTCCAGATTCCATGGTAACCCCAAGAGAGCGAACGGGCTTAGCCTTACCTTCATCAACAGCAGTTACTCCTTTCTTTCTCATGAGCCTTTCGTTCCTTCTAGCGGAATACTCGTCATAGAATCTCCCTCTCTCGAACAGAACACTTGAATTCGTGGCAGCTTTCTCCGAATTCACTTTGCTGAATTCGTCACGAACCATCTTGGTCAGAGCCCATAACTCGCACGAAATGGTACGGTATTCGGGTCGAATGTTCGGGGAGAGAACCGGTTTCTGAGATTTGGTCAAGGAACCTGTTTCAAAAACACAAAGATAAATAAAAAAGAAAAAAAAGAGATTAGGGCTTGAAGAAGAAGAATGAACCTGGTGGCGTTTGAAGAGCAATAGAGTTTGATGAATGAGCAGCATGAGAGGGTCGAAGGCGAATTGGAGATCTGGGCAACGGAGGCTTGTACACGGATTTAATGGTTGATGCGGAGTACATGATTGATGATTGTTGGTTGAGAGAGAGAGAGAGAGTCAAACAGAGTACGCTAATGTTGTGTTGTGGGAATAGTGGTGAGCCGTGTTGTGAGAACAGTAGTGAGTCTTGTGTTGTGGCTGTTACTGTTGCTTTTTTTTTTTTTGAAGAAGGGAATGGGTTTGAATTGAGGAGCGGTTTGCGTTTACAACGGTCATATTTTGGATCTACGGCTCACACGCATTCTGCATTTGGAACGGTGAATATCTTTACCAGATTCTCTATTTTACTTTCCATAAATACGGTCTCCCATTCCTTTTCTTTTTCCTATACATTTATTATTCTCTCCATTCCTAAATTATAAGACAAATTTTTAAATTTTTTTTTATAAGTTTTTTTTTTAATTATCCTCTTCATTAATTATTTCTTTTTTTAAACAGGATACCATTAATTATTTTTTCATAAATAATAAATGATATAAATTGTCTTTTTTTCATTTATGATATTTAGAGAATTCAAGAGTTTAGTTTTAAAAATTATTATTAATTTTTTTTCAATTTTTAGGTATTTTATCATTACATGTCACAAAAAAAGTTAGAAAAAATAAACAATCTTGTTTTATTATAATTATGATTAGTAAACTCTCTCATTAACTAACTCATACAAGTTTATAAATACACTTTTCATATTGTCATATGTGAGTTGACTCTTGAGTAGATTTTAACTAAATTTTATAAACTCTAAACTTTATGATTTATTTTGTTTTATTATATTGTTAAAATGTTTAATTAATATGTTATTTATAAATGTTTTGTTATTATTTTTATATAAAATAAACTCTTACGAGTATGCTAGTTGAGTTCAAAAGTTGAGTTTATGAAACTTTCACGAATCTAAATTCTCGAGTTTGATAACCTTAATTATAACGTTATCATAAAATATATAAAAATAAAAAAATTGACTAATAAAATTCATAAAATGATAAAAATTTGATAATAAAATTTGTAATCTAACCAAATTAATACTATAGTATTGTTTTTCTCCATCCATAGATTAATCGTTTTAAGAATAATTTTGAAAAGTATTATAAATACAGACAAATTAAATGGCATTGACTATTTTTCTCAATACATTTATTGTTATTATTAACTATTTTTTTTTGCTTGAATATAAGACACTTTTTTAAAAAAATTGTCTATTTTTATAAGATTTTTTAATTATCCTTTGCACTAATAATTTTTTTTATAAAATCCTAATTATTTTAGTTCATAAATAATAAACTTTATGAATTGATTTTTTTTCTCTCTTTGACTATAGATTTGGAGAATTGAATAATTTAGTTTTGAAATTTCATACTCCACTACTATTTTTCTCTATCCATCGATTAATTATTTTAAGGATAATTTTAGAAAAATAATATAATTACCGATATATTTAATTTTATAAGCTAAATTAATCAAAAAAATTTAATGGTGTATGAATTAATTATAAATGTTTTATATTTAGAAGCGCATGAAATATTAATTATCAATTACTGATTATTATTATGATTAATGCTTTGGATGTTTTTTCTTCTTATTTGTTTTACTTCCTTCCTTTGATTCATTGGGGTGGGTTTGTTTTGGCTTTTGATCTGCAGAGTGTTTGCGCATGCCTTCTTCTGTTAATCATGATCTTTGGTATTAATTTGTTTTTTAAATGGCAGAATCTTTTGTGTTTGAAGTTTCACTTTGTAAAACGAAGACTGTAAAATAAGAGTATCCAACCAACCAAATTTATGTGAGGCTTTTGTTTAATATACCTCCCTTTTGCTTACTTTATAATCATTTCTTCTTCTTCTTTCTTCACAGTGAAGAATGTTCACCGGCAGTTTTCTGAAACATATGTCAGCGATCTTTTTATGCCTATAAAAGGCTTCTTACGTACCACATGAATGAGTGAATTCAAATTGTGAAACTTCTCTTCCTCTGTTAGCTAGTTTTGTGTGCGTGAGTGTGAGGCAAATTTTCTTCTTCTCCATGTTTTATTTGTTCCGCTCTACATGTTTGTGGGTTTTTTAGTTTCTATCCCACTGTTATTACTAACGTTTCCTATCTGGAACAAAGATGAAGATGAAACCAAAATAGAGAAGAAAGTTGTTGAAACAAGATGCGCGACGAGTAAGAGCGACATGGGGGGTGTACTAATTTCCAGGGGAAGAAGAATGATTGAGTAATTAAGGTAGTGCGCGGCCCAATTTATATTTTTTTCTCTTTAAAAAAAGAATTTGGGCCGAACACTATTTATTTATATAAAAGCTAATGAAATTTATTTAATTTGAGTTTACTTTATGTATATTGTCAATGTAAAATTCTTATAGTAAATATCACTGTTAATTATTTGCCTATAATAAATTAGGATTGAACCTTAATTTTTTTTAATTAAGTCAAACAACTTATTTAAGTATAACTTTGTCGAGCTCAACTTATTTCCATCGTTACTTTCCATCGTTACTGTAAGGATAATGAAATTTATACAGATTATTCATCATTAGGGTAGCTCCGCTGAATTTAGTTTCTAAACGTGTAAATTATTTGTTTTGCCGTACAAATGGCACACTCTTACACAAAATATAAATGAATATGCCAGAGTGAGGTTACCTTTCAACTATCTTCGATCGAGACAGTCCAACGTTAAAAAAGCTACATAACCTACCCCATCTTTTAAAAATTACATAAATGTTTATTTTCTGTTTTTATTATTTTTTATTTTCAGAAAATAAATTTTATTTTTAAAATTTTAAGATTTAAAAAATATGTATTGAAAACAAAAAAAAAAATCTTAAAACACTACTGCATTTTTACTTATTCAAACAATTCAATCCAAACACCACCTTATTTTGTCATTGGTGGAAGACAGTGGTCAGACACACTTTGATAAGCTAAATCAATAATAACGATATCAACATCAAATCAAACATTTACATAACATTATATTACCATAAAAAATGAAATGAAATTTAATCTGTTCATACTCTGTTCTGGATCTTGCCATGGCTCTTTCGATTTTTCAATTTCTTCTGTTCTCAATCAGCAATTTCTTCCTCGCTTCTTCTTTCCAAGATCTTCTTCTTCTCTCTGTTAATGCGCAATCACACAATCTCACTCAACCTTCAGTTACGCCAATCAACTTCGATCTCTACCATTCCAGGTAACTGCTCTCGCCGTTACTCCCTGATCTACTTTTTCTCACCTTCGAATCGCATGTTTTTAATTTCATAATTGAATTTCGAATTCGACAATGTTTATTTCTTTCTTTTTCTTGTCTGTTCTCTTTTGGTAGGGCAGATCACGTTTTATTTCACCGTTAAATTTAGGTTACGATTTTGTTGAAAGAATGTCAAGGGACGGTTTCTTGATTGGTAGCTTTCCTGTTTGTTTGGTGAGCCATTTCAAAATTAATTTTGAATGAAATTGATTTTGCAAAATTGTTTATATTCTAAAAGCAAGTTAACAGTAAAACTCAGTATAAATGTTTTTGATTCAAAATAGAAGTTACCTGAAGTTGTTTTAACTCAAAATCAAGTCTAGACCTAAAATTGAATCCTCAAGATAGAATAAAACCTGTGAACATTTATTTAAATCACGGTAACTGATATTTCAATGTGATTTTGGATGATCGTATGATCTAAGGTGAATCTAAACATGCACTTACTTTCTCAATTATTATGCTCTCTGCAGCATTTAATACTCTTGTTGTGCTTATGTATTGTTTGTTGATGAAGCAATGTTTTTGAAGCTATTTAGACAGCTCAGTTGATTTATGAAATTGTTTATTTGTTTGCTGAACCCTTTTGTGGGATTATGCAGTGGCAATTTGATGGAGGAGATCAGGGCCTTGGTCCATCGTCACCCAGATAAACTCACTGTGGGTCATTTATGGAGTATATAGATTGTCTGTCTATTGTCCATGTCTCACTTTTCTAGGATGCATAATTCATATCTTTGATGTTTCTAAATAGATGGAGACAATTAAAGCTGGAAACAAAGGCTATGGTGCTGAGGTTTCAGTGGTTACTTATTGCAAGGAAAAGAAAGACAATGATGAGAGGTCGAAGCTTCGGATTCTTCTTGTAAGCTTTCTTCATTTGTTTGTGTTAATGATAAAACTTTCATGTGGCAAGGCATTTAATATTGCAAACAATTGTATGTAATAAAAGGGTAAAAATTATGATAATATGATTATAACTAGGCATTCTTATTAGATAAAGTTATAATTTGGCATGTAGTGGATAGTTATCTCAAATTGGTTATTCTGGTGTTTTTGACAGATGATTCCTTGTCTTCCAGAGTTTTGGGCAGCATGGAAGGGAGCTGATTACCACAGAACTTGCTTTAAGGATTTTGTCTATCTTAAGTGAAGAAAAATTTCTACCCAGCATGGATCAAGCTTCCTTAAACAGTGCACTTGACAAGCTTGTCATTAAGGTAAGTTGAAATTTCTACCATAAGTACATGATAATTGTGAAAACCATCTGGAACTTGACTTTGATTATCAATATGCTGGTAAAGTTTGAGAACAATTTATTTTTGATATTAAAACTTTGTCCCAGTTGTTGCACACTTTATACTATGCAGGCATGCAGCATTACATTTGATGTTCTGCTAGGCAGTGTCATTACAATTTTTGGTATCTTCCATCCATATATTGAAGTTTTAGACTAAGCAAGTACTTTTACCAGAGGAAATTATGTCAGTGCATGCTATTTTTTTCCTTTTTCCTATTTAATATGCTTGCATGCTCAACCATTTATTGCCGGTCAATTGGTAGAAGGATTTTGACAATGTATTTAGTTGTATCTTGGAGTTAGATTATGAAAAAAATAAGATGAGAATTTAGATGTATTTGTAGTATAATGGAAATAAAAGAAGAGATTTGGTATCTTAAAAATGTTGATGGCTAATTATTTATCAGGTGGTTCCAATGGAAAACTTGAATGGCCGCAAAGTTGTTGAAGCTGGAGATCTCTGTGAGAGAAGAAATGGTCTTGTGTTTCTCCTTTATGATCATCAGTTAAATGATTGACTAGCTTTGAAAATGCCTGAGTTTGTTTTATGTGGCAGGTAGAGGAGTTGATCTCAACCGGAATTGGAGTGTAGATTGGGGCAAAAAGGAGAAGGTTCATTTTGATTCTTCAATATCTCAGTTCATAATATTAAATATTGTTAATTAAGGGTGTTTTTTCCGGTGTCCATTATTGACTTGCACCTTGTAGATAGGTTGCGATAACTGATAACAATAGTGTATGGTGTGGCTCTCTTTATCTTTTGAAGAAATTTATCAAATGTTTAATATTTTGAAGCATCTCTTTTTCATTTTCATTATTCACAAATCAATAGGATTATGATCCATATGAGGAGAATCCTGGAATTGCTCCATTCAGTGAGCCTGAAAGTCAAATTATGCGGAAACTTGCCATATCTTTTGAACCGAATCTATGGGTCAACGTGCACTCTGGAATGGAGGTAAGTTTAGTTCATTTTTCACCTGTTTCTAAAATCAAAATGATTGATTGCCCCCCTTTATCCACATCTGTGCTTAATTCAGGATTTGCACATTATATAGTCCAAGCATGAATCAAAATTAGTAATTGAATTGTAGATCATAATTCGTACGTGCTCTGATAAATTCCATTAGTATTATGCATCAACCATGTGCTCTAGTACTAATGTACTATTCCCAACACAAGCTTCATATTTGATCCTTCATCTAGGCACAACCATGTGCTCTAGTACTCTTGTACTATTCCTCTTCTTTAGCAAACTATATTCTTGAAAACCTAATTCTTATTTTTTGAAGCATAAAGTTTCAATCAACGGGAATCAAGGTTAATCTCAAGACTCCACCAGGATTTGTCATGTTTTTATGCAGCTGAAAGTTGTGATAGAAATTCTTGATAATATCTTTTGCAAAATAGAGGAAGTGTCAGCGCAAATATTAGGAATGGGCATACATTATAGACAGTACATTACTTGAGGGTTTTCTTCTGCTCTTCTCAATGGCAGATCCATGTTTAGCAATGTGGGTGTACATCCTGCCATTCAGTTCCAAAATTCTTTAATACTAATATAGTAGTGTCAGGTTGTCATTTAAGCATCCTTGTCTTTAAAACTTTGCCTCCATCATGTTGATTTTTATTACATTTTGTCTCATGAAGTAAGAGATAATGTCTTGCCTCCACTACCCAAATTTCTGGGCCTGTCACCAGCTCCGATTATATTATTTACTACTATTGTTTTGTTTGGTATTGTTGCTTCTTTTACATTATTTGACACTACATTAACTTTTATTGGCAAATGTGTAAACTACATTATTTTTAATTTGGTCAACATGCTAAGGAACCATTCATATATCACTTCATAGTTCATATGACAATTTTTGCTGTCCTTTTTCTCCCCTCATCCCTCTGCAGGCTCTTTTTATGCCTTATGATCATAAAAATACAACACCAGATGGATTGCCATTGCAACGGATGAAATCATTGCTTGAAGAAGTAAAACATCTTCATTGCCAAGAGCGCTGCATGATTGGGTCTGGAGGCGGTTCTGTAGGGTCAGTTGATTTTTTGTTTGAGATCTGATGTGGATTGATGCAAATTTTCAAAAGGCCAAGTCCCAAGTGTTTATATTTAATAAATGTTTTTTTTTTCCTGTTATCTATCTTTGTTGTGAAAAGAAAAAAACACTGTTGTGTCTAAAATTGGTTCAGCAGGGTTAGTTTGATTTCTGGTAGAAGTGGAATGAGTAATGGCTGCAAACATGTTTCTCAGGTTTTATATTTTCTCCTGCCATCTATCCCTGGCTCGCAAGTGATGTCCATTTAGTGGACTTAATGACCAGACGAAAAAAATTGGCCATTACAGTTTTCTGTGTCAGTTTTGAATGCATCATAACATATATGGAACAAAACCAAAGTGGGTGTAAGATGGAGAGATACCCTTGCTCAAAACACTGTCAACCTATAATGACCTTAACTTATTGATTTGCAAGCTGTACTCAAACGACACTTGCTGTCTGGAATTGTCATTTAAAGGTCTCAAATATTCTACCACTTTTGATAATTTGAAGTCGTAAGTGGGTAGCCTAGCACCATGTTTTAGGTGCCGATTTGTTAGAATGAAAACTGTAAATTTTGAAACTAAAAAATACACAATCTACCGTGCTTCAAATTTTTGGTCTCGAGGTTGTTAAATGCCTTTGTATTGCCATCTATACATCATTCATTCTTCAAAGTTTTTAACTTGCTTATCCAGGTATTTTGCACACGGGACAGCAACTGATTTCATGTATGACATTGTGGGGGTACCCATGGCTTTCACCTTTGAGGTTTGTCTGTTGAACTTCTTCCTTTTTTTTCTGCTGGACTTTTCGGTGTCCTTACGTCTTCTTGTATTGACTAGCAGATATATGGTGATGGAACTGCCTCATCGAGAGATTGTTTCAAAATGTTCAATCCCACCGACCTTGCTACCTACAATGTATGTTGCTTTGACTCAGCAAGGATCGCTCCATTCCATCCGAGTGTTTCCTATTCCTTTACTCTCAAGAGTTTTTTTTTTTAAATAAATGTTTTTAACTTACAATTAAGGTGAGGGGGAGTGAATGACCCTTGGCGCGCGACAATATAAAGTTATTACTAGGGGTGTGCAAAAATTAGTTCGGTAAAAAAATCGAACCGAATTGATTTCAAATTGTTTTAACCGGTTCGATTTTATATCCAAATAGTCAAACTGATTTAGAAACTAGTTCAAAATCGAACTGGTTTTAAAAAACTGATTTTGAATTGAACTAGTTCAAAATCGAACTGTTTAATCAGTTTTAACTGGTACTAAGAGTTGAACCAATTTTGAATTGGTTTTCAAACTAGTTTTTGAATTATTTTTTTCAAATGAAAAAAATATTTAAATAAAAACCAATTCGACTAACCAAACTGGTTTTGTAGAAACAATTTGATTAATCGAATTGATTTTATAAAATAGTAAACTCATTTTTTCTTGAACTAGTTTGAAAAAAAATCAATTTGAGTTAGGTTCGGTTACAATCTGGTTCAATCCGAACCAGTTTTTTTGAACACCCCTAGTTACTGCCTTGTACATTTTACCCTCCCAGGTCTCCCTATGTGGGAGAACAATTAAAATGAGGGAGATTACATGTGGAAAAAGTGGGACAACAATGATTCAAATATTTTATATTGTCATTTTCAGAGAGTTCTGAGTGACTGGTCGGCAACATTCTTTACGATTTTCAAATTGGTGCCGCAGAAACTTGGTGATTCAAACGCGTCTATTTTGAAGCCGGATAAGTTGGTATCGATAGATGAGTATCTAGATGGGTATTTGATGGAAAGAAGAAATAGATATGGAAAGAAGTTGGAGGTGCTTGAGCTTGGAATGCAAGAAATAAGAACATATTTTAGGCTCTTTTTATTATCTTCAGTGTTATTACTGTTCATGTTCTGTTCTAGAATTTCAAAAAGCAAGTGTAGACCAATTGTTTCTGCTATACCCCTCTAAAACTATGTCGTAGGTTAAATTGTATATCCATTTTTGGGGGGAAAAATTGTAAGTTAAATTGTTGTCTGTATTACTATGTAACGCGAGCCTTTTTTTTCTGAGGCTATATAATCTAATTCTTTATAGTGCCCAACTCAAGGACTGGTGGGTTGGGTTGTAAACGAATGTATAAAGGTTGTTTGTTATACCCGAACGTCAATCCTTCTCTTTTACATTAGATTCACGTACAACGTGGTCTAACGGGGTTGAGGCACAAGTAAAGAAATGCAATTGCATGATAACAAGGTCTAACGGGGTCTTTGTCTTCAATTGATATCTGATATTTAAAATAGATAGTTATTTGTTCATCAAATTTCCGATGAAGAAATGGCACGACTAAGTCCTCTACGTAACTACCGGGAAGCAAAGCAGTGGGGATGTAAATGAAGTGCATAAAATATGCATTTCAACAAATTAATTTTACTTACATTAACGTATGATACATAAATCACAAAGAGAGAATCAGTTTAAATTTCATATATTGAGGGACAGATCAACAAATACATGATACAGCATTACAGGAAGCCATAAATTTTCTATGCATTCCATGTCGTGATTTTCCACAGCTTCATTTCTCATTCAGGAACTGTTGGAGCGTACATATCCGGCATGACCCAGACATACTGCCCCAAAGCACCTGCTGTGAGGGGACAGCGGGGGTTATGCTAGTCTACAAGGAATCGTGATTTTATTATTACATTAACCTGAAAGATTAAAAAATCCATCATAACTTGAGCTTTCCAAATAAATACAGTAAAACAAAATATGACATACTCTAAAATTGTTTACATGAATCAACATACAACCACCAATCACTACATCAGCAACTATTAATATATGTTCTGACAGAGAAAATCAGTTTAAATTTCATATATTGAGGGACAGATCAACAAATGCATCTTCTTCAATGGAAGTCAAAGTAATAAAGAGCCAATTTCAGACTAATTTTTTACATATAAAAAAAAACTTCGTACCCCATTGCCCAGAGGCTCTTCGCTATGCGAAGGTATGGGAGAGGGATATTGTACGCAGCCTTACCCTTGCATATGCAAAGAGACTGTTTCCGGATTCGAACCCATGACCAACAAGTCACCAAGGCACAACTTTACCGCTGCACCATATAATGCCGACAATTTCATGGTTTGGTAACAAATCCATAATGCAGTTACCAAGAAAATATTCATTTCAAAATAAAAACTAAAGCCTGGTGACATGCAATCTTAAGCATAGGCTGCCAGTTAGCTAGCACTAACCTTCAGAATTATAACCATGTAAGGTGAGCAAATTTGATTCTGTTCTGTCTTCATGAAAGAATGTGCTTGATAATTTAACTATGATTTTAGTGTCTGCTTCATGTATCTAAGAGCAGACCGCAGCATTGCTCTAGCTTTTCGATCAGGAGTGCACCCAGATGCGACCATTTCTTCATACACAGCTGGAACCTGAAACCCAAACAATGCAGCATAGTTTGTGCAATGAAGTTGATTGACCTTAAGCAACCCATGAATAAACTAATAAACAGGCTACACAATTCTTGCCACCAAAGTTGCGGTCATTTTTCTTCCTTGAAAAATCATGCTATCATCCACGTTAGGGATAATGTGCAATGTGATGGTACTTAACCTCTCAATAACATGACAAAAAATTGATAAAAAAAAATGGCAAAAAAACTAGAGCCAAGTCAATTTATATGTTGAAACTTGAAACAATGCTATTTTCACTGATTTGTTTACTGTGCATCATCACTGCATAGGGACTGCAAACCAATACAGAAGAGAACTACGGAAAAAGGTCACACTTGGAATTCTAAGAATGTACCGCGGGCAAAAATAAACCATGATAATTTCCTTTGATGAAGTGCAAGACTGAAGGGTCATGAAAACATAGATGACAAACTGACCGTGACAATGCTAATTTATGTACCTTTTGGAACTTTTCAACACGAATCAAAGCTTTCATTAGTGTGGTATAAGTAACTACATCAGGTTCAATGTTCTGCAGTTAATATGAACAAATACATAAGTACTTGACCAAAGACAACTCAAAAAACATATAAAAGGGCACATCCATAAAAGAAGAAAAAGAAAGAACATGTGAAAAAATCATACGTTTTCTTTCATATACTGCAGCACAGCAAAGGCTTCAGCATCCCTTCTGTCTTCACCGAATGCATTGATCAATGAATTGAGAGCTAAGAGACTAGGTGTCAGACCCTCAGTTGTCATCAACCTGAATGCATTTACTGCTAGTTCAGACAAACCCTGTGAAAATTATGCCAAATATTACCAAATTCATTACTTAACCAATCCACTCACTGAATACGAGTTAAAGATGAAATTCAGGGGAAAAAAACATAAGGTGCATTTTCAGCCTAATATCCTTTCCCACAGCCAGTTCTTTATGTTTTTCAATGGAAGAAAAATAAAGAATCAGTGATTTCCTAACAGAAATTAAAACCAATGTCTGCCAGCACCACAATGTAACGTCAGGTCCTTGAAAAAGAAAAAAAAAACTACTTAATAGCGCTTCATCCCAAATTCCCAATGCAAAGTAAGTATGAACAAAGGAAATTTTTTAGGTTTCAATCGAGTGATGTGATTCAATATAAAATAGCAAAGCTGGGATAAGATGAATGACGTTTTAGACTTCACAGCTTCACTCATGGAAAAGGTCAGTAAATCAAAGAATAATACTCGTGCCAAAGCTAGTAAGGTGCAGACTGCAGACAGGTAAACTTATATCAGTTCATAAACAACACAATCAGCATGTTGGTGTATACCGATTGACGATGATTAGATTAGCAAGCATTGAATTACTTGTAATCACAGTTATTGATAGACTTCCCAGAATACCATACATACCCTTTGCGCATAGGCATTGATCAGAGCATTATACATGGTTGAAGTTGGCTTGAACCCAGTAGATTTCAAGACCTCCAAGCACTCAATAGCGTCGCTAAATCTTCCGGACTTCCCATACACATCGACCAGAGTTGTGTAAGTAATTGAATTAGGCTGCAACCCCTGACTCTGCATCTTGCTCAAAAACGCAGTCACTTGCTCCCACCTCTGCTGCTCCCCCATAGAGTTAATCATAATGTTATAAGTAGTGATGCAAGGCGAGTATCCCCTCTGCTGCATTTCACTGAACAATTCCTCGGCCATATCGTGGCGTCCCGACTTACAATGACAATCGATCAGCGTGTTCCAAGTAACGATATCCGGCGGAATCCCCTCGGACAACATCCTCTCAAACGTGGCCATGGCGTGATCAAGGCAGTTATACTTCCCAAACGTATCAATCATCACATTGTAAAAATGCCTATCAGGCTGCACACCACTGCTCTTCATATCCTTCAGAACCTGAAACGATTTCTGCCACTCCCCTTTGTCGCGATAATTCGCCAAGATTCTACTAAAAACATAAGAATTAGGTTGCACATTGCTCGCTTCCATCTCCTTCAACACAATCCTCGCACTCTCCCACCTCCCCGCGTGCGCATACACGTCAATCAACAAACTATAAGTTTGCTCATCAGGCTTGACCCCAGCCTTCTCCATTTCAGAGACCACAAACTCCGCATCCTTAAGCGAACCCGTTCTCACGTAACCTTTAAGCAGAGCATTATAAGCCCTAGTTCTCGGTTCCAAGCCGTTCTCTCTAATCTCCTCAAACAACGCTTCAGCCTCATGCGTCCTTCCCGAATTCCCAAGCGCCAAGATAACCGCCACAAGCGTCGAGGGCTTAGGGTTCAGTCCGTTGCTCTGAGCCATAGCTAGAAACCGCATCGCGCGAGTCGGATCGCCGGCTTTGGAGAATCCTACAATGATGTCGTTCATGAGGTGGCCGTCGATTTCGATTTTATCGGTCTCGATTTCGGCGTAGAGTTTCTGGAGAATTGGAGAGTCGATTTTGTTGGAGCGCGTCAGGTACTGAATGATGGAGCTGTAGTTGACGAAGTCCGGCTGGTAACCGTCGCGGCGCATTTTGGACATTAGGTTTAGGGCTTTCTCGACGTCGCCGTTTCGGGCGCACGCGCCGATGAGCGCGTTGTAGGTGAGGGGAGTGAGGACCTGACGCTGGGAGAGTAGGAAGGCTTCGTAGAGCTTTTCGGAGCGGCCGAGGGCGTTGATGAGGATGGAGTAGAGGAGCTCGTAGGAGAAGCAGAGATTGTGTTTCTGGAGCCATGAAACGACGGCGTACGCGAGGGCGATGGAGGAGGAGGAGGAGGAGGAGGCGCAGAGAGACTTGAGGAAGGCGTGCCAGAGTGGGGCAGGGACGGCGCGGTAGGACTCGGCGAGTTGGAACTCGGTTGAGTCGAGTGAGGTGGGAGGGCTTGAGTTGGAAGTGGTGGAGAGGAAGCTGAGGAGGGGGGTGAAGTCGTAGCGGCGGTTGTGAAGGGAGAGGATGTCGTCGGGGCCTTCTTCGAGGATGGTTGGTTTGGCGGTTATGGGGCTTGCGGAGGATTGCGGCGGCGGGAGGAAATGGATGTTGTTGTGGTGGCTGTGGCGGTGGGTGGATGGGGAAGGGAAGGGGGTTGTTGTTAGTTGTGGTGGTAAAAGGTTCATGTTATGTTATTGTTTATCATCAAGATGACCCAGTTGGATTCAAATTGGATATTTTTGGTATGAACCAAATACGTTACTACGTCAAAGATATAACCAGGTCGTTCATTAAAAATTACTACAAAACCAAGTCTAGCCTAATCAATGGAAGAGACTATCTGTTGATCAAAATATTCATATTTAGTGTTCCTTTGTATCTCAAATAATATAAGAGATGTGTGACATTTATGTTTTTCACATGCTAAAGTATGATCAACCTTAATCAAAGTACTATTGTGAAAGGTAAGATCTTATAATAAAATATTATCCATTAATTATTTATATTATTATGTTTCTTATGAAAAATTATGTTATTTTTTTATAAGAGCAAAGGTATTGCCTGTTAAATTTTATATTTATTACTAGTATAAATGGTTTTTATAAGTTAACCAATCAAAAGTTGGTATGTAATATTTTTTTTTTACTTCTACAATAATTAATTTTTTTAAAAAAAATTAACACAAAATTATAATATCAATTAATAAAAATTAAAAAATATAATAAATTTTTTAATAAACAATCTATTGAATCCTTGTAGTATTATTTTCTTTTTTTAAAATAATCTTTAAAATAAGAAAATTATTTAAATAGTCATAGAAGTATTAGAAATCATGTTAAGTAATTTTCTACATTTTAAAAATTCCTTTAAATTAGTCTTGAATCATATTAAAATACATCAACTTAGGGATTGGACTAATAAATATTCGGCACTCAAGATATTACATAAATAATTTTATTGGCTATTTAGGAGAGAATATAGTTATTTTAAACTGTATGACCCTTAAGTATTTAATTCGGTTGGTTAATCCCTAAAAAAAAAAAAAAACTGCATGACTTTAATGGGCTTGGTCCGAACCAGGTTTATATACGTGTAATTTTGTGTCTCCGAGTGTTGTTTGCTAAACCCTCTGCTCTGCGGCTTATTTGGTCACGAAATAGGGTTTTGCTTGCAACTAAGATCGATAAGAGGACGAAGCGGGGAAAGCTACCGTTGCGTGCGGCCACAATGGGAGGGTCGCGAGTTCAAGTCAACAAACCTCACAAGTCCCGTTTTTCATCCAAATCTTCTCGCAACCTTCATAAAACCTCTGTCAAGGGTTAGTATTTTATATCCATGCCGTTAATTTGTGTTTTTCTTTTCCTTTTTGCCTTTTTCCTAATGTTTGGTTTTGGGTTTTGGTTGTTTAGACAGACTCGCAATCGCAAAATCAGAGCGCAATGTCGGCAAAGGAGCTCGTGCAGCTCGAATTCAGAGAAATAAAATGGTATTTTTCTGTTTCTTTGATCCTATTGTCTCTTACGCGTTGCATTTATATTTCAGAGTCACTGATTATGAATTTTTTTGACAGATACGTGATCAGAAAAGAGCTGCTGTTTTGAAAGAAAAAAGAGAACTCAGTGGGTCGAGAAGTCCTCCCCGAGTGATAGTGAGTGAATCATGGCTTTTTCTTGAACTGGATTTCGCAATTTGTTTTTTGGATACTCATTTTATTTATCTTTTGTTCTTCACAGGTTCTCTTCGCCCTCTGTGCTTCTGTGGATTTAGAATCACTTGCTGATGATCTCTTGTCGTTATTATCTAAAGATACTTGTGTGGTGCTGTCAGGAACCGTTGCTTCTTCTGAATATAGGACAAGAATAACGGTATACCAGATTGCTGCCTTATTATTCTGACTATAGGACAAGAATTATTAATTTTGTTAAGAGATGTTAGTACAGAGTAAAAATAGGTTTAAACTTGTGTAACATAACATTCTTGCACCATTCAATAGCTTTATGTAGAATGCAGTTTTTATTGATTCAACTGTTGAATTACGACTATCTGTTATGTTGATGATTGTTAGTTTGTGTCAAATCTTACAAAAATTGAAATACAAGAAGATGGTCCTTATTTTCATATATGTAGAATGCAGTTTTTATTTTCATAGTTGGTCCTTATTTTCATATATTTCAATGGTTCATATATGGGTGTGCAATGCTTTTTTGGTGTGTGTCATTGTAAGCACTGAGTAATGAATTTAAATGAAAATTTACATAGATACATCAAGGATTGAGTTAACAGTTGACTTGAAATGAAGGTGAGGAGGAGTCAAAACCTCACTTTCTCTCACAGCTTTATTAGATTCAAAATGTTACATATATATAGGATACAAAAAAAAAGAGAGAGGAGAGATGACAGTGACATCTCACTGATGCCTTCTGAATAAGGCTTACAGATTAAGCTACCAAACAAAGCCAAAATACAAAAGAAATATTCAACATTCAACACTCCCCCTCAAGCTGGAGCATATAAATCATATGCACCAAGCTTGGAACATATAGTCTGAATTCTGGGTCCTCTTAGGGACTTAGTCAAAATATCCGCTGGCTGGTCATTAGAACCAATGAACTCAGTGACAATCTCCTTGGACAGAAGCTTCTCTCGAATGAAATGACAATCAATCTCTATATGCTTAGTCCTTTCATGAAAGACTGGGTTTGAGGCAATATGAAGAGCAGCCTGATTATCACAATACAACTTCATTTGCAACTCTTCACAAAACCTCAATTCTTGCAGAAATTGTTTAATCCACATGAGTTCACAAGTAACCATAGCCATCGATCGATATTCAGCTTCTGCACTAGACCGAGCTACAACCGTCTGTTTCTTGCTTTTCCAAGAAACAAGATTTCCTCCAATGAAGACACAATAGCCTGATGTAGACCTCCTATCCATGGGACAGCCAGCCCAATCAGCATCACAATATCCTGATAATTGCGTATTACCTTTGTCTTCATACAACAACCCTTGTCCAGGAGCTCTCTTAATATACCTCAAAATACGCATGACAGCATTCCAATGGTCCAAATGAGGATTTTGCATAAATTGGCTAACCACTCCCACAGCAAAGGAGATATCAGGTCTAGTGATGGTAAGGTAAATGAGTTTTCCCACAAGCCTCCTATATCTCTCGGGGTCAGGATAAACTTCACTTTGATCTGCCATGAGCTTCAAATTAGGATCCATAGGACTTTCAACAGGTCTACAATTTTGCATACCTGTTTCTTCTAAAATATCAAGGGCATACTTCCTCTGAGAGATCACAACACCATCTCCTGATTGAGCCACTTCAATACCAAGGAAATACTTCAAAGATCCCAAATCTTTGGTCTGAAAATGACTGAATAGATGCTCTTTTAGCTGGCTGATCTTAGTAGCATCATTCCCTGTAATCACTATATCATCAACATAGACCATTAGATAAACACATTTTCCAGGAGATGTATGACAATAAAATACAGAGTGATCAGCTTCACTTCGTTTCAGTCCAAACATGTGAACAACATGACTAAATTTACCAAACCAAGCACGAGGAGATTGCTTCAACCCATAGAGAGATCGATGAAGCTTACACACAAGGCCATACTCCCCCTGAGCAACAAACCCAGGTGGTTGCTCCATATAAATATCCTCCTCAAGATCACCGTGGAGAAAGGCATTCTTAATATCAAGCTGATGGAGGGGCCAGTGACGAATAGCAGCCATAGCAAGAAACAGACGAACAGTGGTGAGTTTGGCGACAGGAGAGAAAATATCACAGTAATCAATGCCATATACCTGTGTGTAGCCTTTAGCTACCAAACGAGCCTTAAGCCGATCAACCTCACCAGTGGGCCCAACTTTAACAGTGTAGACCCACCTACAACCCATAGGGGTCTTACCAGGGGGAAGAGGAACAAGCTCCCAAGTACCATTATTTTCAAGGGCCTGCATTTCATCAATCATAGCCTGTCTCCAGCCAGGATGATCAAGTGCCTCACGGACAGTGGAAGGAATGGCAAGGGAAGACAATGAACAAACAAAGGAACTGTATGAAGGAGACAAACGGTGATAGCTTAAGAAATTATAAATAGGATGAGGATTACGAGTAGAACGAGTACCTTTTCTGATGGCAATGGGCCAATGTGAATCAGAATGAGGAGAAGAAGTGGAAGGAGAGGGCGGATCCATGAGTGGAGGACTGGTTGAAGAAGGACGAGAATCACTAGGAGAGGCTTCAGGTACTGGAGATCCAATCTGCCTTGTCCTGTGTTGATCTGTAGTCAGAGGTGGTAAGATGACTTCAGGTGAATTTGGTGAGGAAGATGGAACAATACTGACATTTTGGCCTGAGTTATCTAGGGGATAAGGAGAAGGAATAGGAAGAACTTCTTGAAGAGATGAAGAATGGTCCACGGAGGGTGAAAAGAAAGGTGTGTCTTCAAAGAAGGTTACATCTGCAGACATGTAGTATCGTCTCATGGTTGGAGAGTAGCATTTGTAACCCTTTTGAAGACGAGAATAACCCAGGAAGACACATTTGACTGACCTAGCAGAGAGTTTATCTAAACCAGGAGACAAATCATGAACAAAACAGGTACAACCAAACACTTTAGGAGAGACATGAAATAAAGGATCATGAGGAAAGACAAGTGAGTGAGGAATTTGGTTTTCAAGAGAAGAAGGCATCCGATTTATTAGGAAACAAGCAGTAAGCACCGCATCTCCCCAATGATGTATCGGAACATTTGAATTTAGCATTAGGGAGCGTGCAGTTTCAAGAAGATGACGATTCTTCCTTTCTGCAATACCATTTTGTTGTGGTGTGTGAGGACATGTGGATTGATGTAGAATACCTTTGGAAGACAGAAAAGAAGAAAGATCATGAGAGAAATACTCTTTAGCATTATCACTTCTGAAAATTTTAATTGTTTTTCCAAATTGATTCTCAATTTCATTGTAGAATGACACAAATATAGGCAAAAGTTCAGATCTGTCTTTCATTAAATAAACCCAAGTACATCTGGAGAATTCATCAATGAAGGTTACAAAATATCGAAAACCAAAAGATGTAACACGACTTGGTCCCCAAATATCAGAATGAATGGTAGAGAAAGCCGAGTTACATCTTTGTACAGTTTGAGGAAATGACGACCTGACATGTTTTCCTAGTTGACAAGACTCACAATCTAAGACTCGAAGATTCTTAAGACTAGGGACCATCATCTTCAATTTTGATAAACTTGGGTGTCCTAGACGATCATGCAAAAGTTTGGGTTTTGAGATTGCAAAACAAGACCCAGGTGGACTGGATTCCAAATAGTAAAGTCCTCGTGATTCATGTCCTTCTCCAATCAGTCGCCCCGTCCCATGTTCCTGAATAACAAAAGAAGTAGCAGTAAAGGTTACTGAACAATTTAACGAACGAGTTAATTGACTTAGTGAGATTAAATTATAGGGACACTGCGGAAGGAATAAAACAGAGTTTAATTTCAAGGAAGGAGACAATGAAACTTGACCACTTCCTTGAGACGCAACCTTGGAGCCATTAGCTACAGTGACGAGGTGAGGAATTTTTGGTAAGGAAAAGGATGAAAAGGAAGACTTATTACCAGAAATATGGTCAGAGGCACCTGAGTCGAGTATCCAAGGACTAGGACCTTCAATTGATTGAGAGATACAAGCTGTTGAAAAACATGGTACAGATGAGGATTGAGCTTGGTTGCTGGGTCTCTCAGATTTGAGCTTCAAATACTCCTGATACTCCTCATCAGAGAACTTAGACTCTGCTTTCTCTGATCTAGAAACCTGTGCAACCTTGTCAGGAAACCCATGCAACGAATAACAATTCTCTTGGGTGTGACCCATCCTCTTGCAGTAGGTGCAATGAGGACGTCCACCCCTTCCATTGCGGCCTCCTCTGCTGTTGCGACCGCCTCCTCTACCACGTGATGCAACCATTGCTGACGTCTCCACACTATCAGTAGGATTTTCATCCTTCGATAAGTGAGGCACACGGAGAAGCCTAGTGATGAGAGAATCCATGGATGGAATCTGATCCCCAGCGAGTACTTGATCACGAACATGATCAAAGTCTGAGTGTAAGCTTCTCAGGATAAGAACCATGTAAAACTTGTCCAGTTTCCTGTTCACTTCTTCTAATGAATCAGCCACAAGAAACTTTCTCAGCTCTTCCACGGCAGCCCGAGCCTTACCCACATGAGCAATCATGTCATGGCTGGTTTGCTTAAGGGCTGTAACCTTCATGGTTGCATCAAATAAGCTCTGAATATCATTGGCAAAAATTTCTTGAGCCTTCTTCCAAAAGGAACGACACGTTTTAAATGATCTAAGGATATCCAAAATATCCGGCTCAACTGATTGCCATAACACAGCACACAGTTGATAATCAAGCTTCTCCCATTCGGCTCTTTTGTCACTTGAAACAGAATCGGAAGCTTTCTCCAAGTGGTCATGGTGTCCTTGACCAAGAAACCAAAGTTCTACGGAAGCAGACCATGAGGGGTAATTTTTCCAATTGAGTTTAGCAGCTGTGATGATTGGAGTCCCGGAGAAGGAGAAAACAGGTCCAGGGGAAGCCATTTTGACCCACAAGGTGAAACCCTAAGGGAGCAAAAAGGTGGCTGTAGCGTTCCAGGTGACGAAACTGGAAACTGAGGGCTGGAACGGACTCAGGAGAAGCCGACCAAGAGAACGGCGGAGGCGCGGCGCGATTCCGGCGGCGCGTGGACTGCACGCGCCGGAGGACGCGCGGGACGGTGGCGGCGCGTGGCTGCTCCGTTGCTGACGCGAGTTGGCCGGCTGGCTCGCGCTTCCCAAGGCGAGCCTAACCCTGGCTTCGCCGGAGAAATGGCCGCCGGAAAGTGACGGCGGCGGCGGCAGACGGCGGCGGTTGCGGCGACGGCGGCGGGCGACGGCGGATGACACCTGCTCTGATGCCAACTTGAAATGAAGGTGAGGAGGAGTCAAAACCTCACTTTCTCTCACAGCTTTATTAGATTCAAAATGTTACATATATATAGGATACAAAAAAAAGAGAGAGGAGAGATGACAGTGACATCTCACTGCTGCCTTCTGAATAAGGCTTACAAATTAAGCTACCAAACAAAGCCAAAATGCAAAAGAAATATTCAACATTCAACAAGTTGAAAAGGAAAAAAACAAATTTTAACATTTAATAATTTACTTAAAGATATGGAATTATGAAACTCAGAATTTGTTCATTTTTGTATGTTAGAACATAGACCTCCACCTGGTTAATTGAATAAATATTATGTTCTACACTTCAGGTACTAAAAGCACCCCATGGCGATCTACTATCATGCATGGAAATGGCCAAGGTATTATTGTTTATATTTGCTTTGTTTCATGAGTTTAAGTTTGAAAGGTGATGGAATTTGGCTCTTGATTACCATTGGATACTTTATATTGTAGGTTGCTGATCTAATGGTTTTTGTGGCCTCGGCAAGGTCTTCATGTGAAGAAACTGATTCCTACTACATTGACTCATTTGGAAATCAATGCCTTTCTGTATTTAGATCTCTTGGTTTACCAAGCACTGCTGTGTTTATTCGTGTATGTAAATGATGGATCCTACTTTTTTTGAACTTAAACTAATAATTCCCATGAGCTTATTATCATTTCATGAAGAAATTGAGTTTTAAATATTTATGTGGAATTTTTGTTTTATGCATTCAGGATCTATCTACTGATCTTAAACAAAGAAATGAACTAAAGAAGATGTGCACATCTAGTCTTGCCTCGGAATTTCCTGAGGATTGTAAATTTTATCCAGCTGATACAAAGGATGAGCTACACAAGGTAATTGTTTCATCAATTGTTGGCTAAAAATTCTGATTGTACCTGCTGAACTTATCATCAAATGTGCACTCAGTTTGATGGTCTAAGCCTAATACTTCTCCCCTATTTACAAATGCAGTTCTTGTGGCTCTTTAAAGAGCAAAGGCTTAAAGTTCCTCATTGGAGAACTCAACGATCATACCTCTTGTCTCAAAAGGTTTGAATTTATGATGATGGAACTTCTGTGTTTGTTTCAAGGTTTCGTTGAATTTTTCTTGCGAACTTTGAACTTGGGAATATAACATATATGTGCATATGGCCACATTGCATGTGTGTGATTTACCTTCAGCATGTGCCCACAGAGTGAAATTAAAACCCCTCATTGGGTAGGTAGGTTATTTAGTGTACAGAAGCTGCTCTTGTTATAAATAGGACTAAGAATAAATTTGAGGTAAGCTTTATAGAACCAGTTTGATCCAGTGAACCACCGGTTTTATTGTTTTTTATTGGGTTAAGACCAGTTGAACAGTTTTATGGTTTTCCAGAACACATTGCCGATCTGACTGATCTGACCGGCTCTCAAACCAGCCAATCTGATTCAGTTTTAATAACTATGTTCCTAGGAATATCATTCCCAAAATGTTATATTTGCCCAAAGAAAATACCTACCTAGATTAACAGTCTAGTTTAATCGTGTGTTTGCAATCTTGTGTCATTAAGCAAACCTGAAGACTATATCTTAATTTAAGAGAAAAAGTTAATGAGAAGCTTTCAATCATATATACTTTTTTCCTAGAGCCTTCTGTAATTTGATATGGGTGCTGTTAGATGCTATCAATTTACATACAGTTTTTTTGTTATTGATGACATTATCATGCTTACCACCCACCCTAAATTATAGGTTGATGCAGAATATGATGGCAACTCTGAAAAATGCACCCTGTTTCTCACTGGTTACCTTCGTTCTCGTAACCTCTCAGTCAATCAACTGGTAATTGTCAAGGTCATGGATTTGCTACTGTAGTTGCATTGATTTATTAGTTGTCTCACAATTTTTTGTCAGGTTCATGTTTCAGGTGCAGGAGATTTCCAATTGTCTAAAATTGAAGTTCTTAAAGATCCTTGTCCTTTGAATTCAAGGAAAAATCAGGACCTAATGGATGCTGATGAAATGCATGATGCAGAGGTATATACTTTTACAGTTTTATACAATGTTTTCAAAACCAGAGCAGCCATAGAATCGATAAAGGAATAAGCTTAAGGTTTTGTGATTAAACCGGATTTTACTTGGACACATAAAATCTTAAAAAGAATATAAATGTATATGCCAAGTATGTAGATTTGGAGGTCAATGCTTGTTTATATTTATTATAGACATGATTCACAATAGAACATTATAGCATTGTGTGATCCATCATGTAGTCAACCCTCCTAGTGCATGTGCTATGTATATAGTTAAAGTGCATGTTGGGTTTGTTCATCTTATTCTGGAGAAATAACTGCATACTTTTGTTGGCTTCCTACTAGAGTTCTTAAAAAATAAGCTATTATTTTTCCATATGTAAGACAAACCAAACTTGCTAAATCATTTAAATTAATGTTGAATTATAACAATTTTACTAACTGTCTATTTCTCTAATATATGACAGTCCCACATCTAATAACTAAAAGGGGGATTATGTAAATTATTTATGTTTGATTGATATTCATTATTCAAAAGACAATTTTGGTCGATTTTATGATAAGCACACCCCTCCCCTTCTTTTGAGTCGATTTGCTGAAAGTTTAATACCTGTTGTTTAGGAAGCACTTGGACATTGTGATATTTCAATTTATTTAACCTTTGAATCTCATGCTTTCTTTAACCATTTATTTATGTGTTAATCCTCTTTAATATTTTAGGTCATTGGTTCTCTAGCTCCTGATCCTCAAAACCAGGAAGCCTTAGTGGTTGAGAATATACCTGATCCTCTTGCTGGAGAGCAGGTAGACAATGAAATCTCATCTATTTTCATACTCTTTTGTTTCTTGAGCTTTTGTATTCTTTAGTTTTTCCTTAACACCCTTTTAATCAAATGAAAGTTTTCTAATTTTATCTATTTTAGTATTATAGCAAAATGACTAGCCAGGAATACATTTCTGAAGATCAGCCAAAATGACCCATTATTTATTGCCTGGTTGTTTTCACCGTTTCTTAGCCAACCCTTGATGGAACCCTAATTTGCGAATCTAATTTTTAGCATCAACAATCTGGGGAATCTATTTGCAACTCTCTGAAATTGGGTTGAATAAAAACAAAGAAGCAGAATTAGATAAGGAGATGGAAAGAACAACACCACAATCTTGAAAGATTGATAAGTTAAGGATGATTTGTCACAAAGAATAGAATTCTTTGATAAGAACCTAAGGTTTCACACGAGAATCAAGTGTTTTAGAAGTCTATTTAGATCTCCCAGTAATAACCCCAATGATTAATATAATAATTAAAAGACTTGAAAATAGTAATAAAAAGTTGTGGCAGTCCATCGCAAGTCCAAAAATAGGCCCAAAATACCATTAAAAACAAAAATAAATCATATTCTAAAAGTTGGCTAAAATTTGAGCTTTGCTTCTTCTCTTTCCTCCATGAGAGAATTTAGTCTCTTGTTGACCTCTTCTTGGAATCTCTCTTACTCCTTGCTCTGGTGAGCCCACCCAAGCCAAACTCTTCCTCCTCCGTGGATAGTCCTCTATCAATCATCCCCCTCCCTAAAAAAGTTTGTCCAAATTATTGGGTGTTTAAATACCCTTTGTTAGCCTATTTCTTCACTTAATGATGGGGTACGACATCATTTTTTGTTACCAGACATGGCCAACAGAGGCTGAAATTGCTAAGGCTGATGAAGATAAAAAGAAAAAGAAGATAAAAAAGAGGAGTCTTCCTCATGGCACTTCAGAATATCAGGTCTGAATTTTTTTATTCATTTATTTCTGAATGCTTTTTTTTATCTTTTACTTTTTAATATTTATATTTTTTTGGCCTTACCAAATATCGAGTTCCTGTATAGAAATAATATATTTCTAGGTCTTACTTTGATTTTCAGGCTGCTTGGATTGTGGACGATTCTGATGAGGAGGAGTCGGATTGTGACAATGAAAACGATGATGGTATGGTGTTGGATGAAGGGGAGGATGGATTTCCTGGTCAAGAAAACAGGTATTCAGACTTTGATGGTGATGGGGCTTCTCTTAGATTGGGAGATTCTGATGAAGAAACTGACATTGATTCAGTGATGATGGTGAGCGCTTCTATAAAACACATTAGTTAAATGTTTGCCATCGGACAGTCTCTGCCCCCCCCCCCCCCCCCCCCCCCGCTGAATTTGAACACAGTTATAGTAGGTAGCAATGTTGAATTAATATTTAATTTTACAAGCTCGTGCATCATACAGACTTTCAGCGGTGTAGATTTTGTGAGAATTTCATTCAACCAACAGTTATTCATTTGTGCAAGATTAATTTTGATTTTCATGGTGCCAATGGTTTCTAATCTATATCCATCAATGCATGATTACTTCTGTTGTATTACAGGAAGTAGATAATTTGACGAGAGAAAAGATAGAAGATGAACTCAAGGAACTTAAAGAAGCACATGCTGCAGATGAGGGTGCATTTCTCTCCTTTCCTATTCTTATTAGTATTTATTGGTCACATTTGTCTCTTTTAAAAAAGGCATGAATATTTGGTCTGCATGTATCTAAAGTTTATCTAAATTATTTTTCGTGTAATTTCTCTTGTTCCTTCCTGTGTATTTGCAGTTGTATTGCTGATATAATTATACTATTTCTAATTTGTTGCTTGTCATTTGTTTGTTTTCTTGTTGCAGAGTTTCCTGATGAAGTGGATACACCATTGGATGTTCCTGCTAGGAAGCGGTTTGCAAAATACAGGGGACTCAAGTCCTTTAGGACTTCTTCATGGGATCCTAAAGTATGTATCTTTTGAAGAATCTTTATAGTAAATATCGTTGTCCCTAACCCCCCCCCAAAAAAAAAAAACAAAAGTCTGACATTTCTAAATATCAGGAATCTCTACCCCAAGATTATGCCAGAATTTTTGAATTTGATAATTTTAAAAGAACACAAAAACACGTTCTTGCTAAAGCTTTAGAACTGGATCAAGAAAACCGGGAGGACTGTATTCCAGTTGGCTCGTATGCTAGGTTGCATATCATGGGAGTGCCCAGTGCTGTTGCTTCAAAGTTATCTTTGCTTGCAAAGACAATCCCGGTTACAGCATGTGGGCTGTTGAAACATGAGTCCAAAGTATCTGTCCTTCATTTCAGGTGATTTTGTGCTTTACTATTTTCATTGTGCCTAGCGCACATCTTATTATAAGTTGTGGAACCATTCTGAACATTCAAAAGATGTGTCATGAACTGAAGTCACATGTGCTGTGTAGTGTGAAGAAGCATGAAACATATGATGCACCCATCAAATCCAAGGAAGAGTTAATTTTCCATGTTGGGTTTCGGCAATTTGTTGGCAGGTATGGCATTCAATTTGAAAGACTTTTTGGCGTATAATGGATATATTCAGGGATAAATATTTTGGTAATTGCAATTTTTTTGCAGGCCAATTTTCTCTAGCGAGTTCATAAATACAGACAAGAACAAGATGGAGAGGTTTCTCCATGCTGGGCGTTTTTCAGTTGCTTCAATCTATGCTCCAATTTCTTTTCCTCCTCTTCCTACGATAATCCTAAAAAGAGCTGGAGAGGATGCTGCACCTGCAGTGGCTGCTGTTGGCTCACTGAAAACTGTTGATGCAGATAGGATAATCCTTAAGCGTGTTATTTTGACAGGGTATGTTTATTATTGATAATTTATGGTCTTTTCTATTGAAATCTTTCCAATACCGTTTCTGGGAAGAAATTTCAGCATTTTATGATTGTTTATGAAAATTGATGATTGAATTTATGTTTTGCTTATTTTAAGATTTTAAAATTGTGTTGCAGTTATCCCCAGAGAGTATCAAAACGTAAAGCTTCTGTGAGACACATGTTTTATAATCCGGAGGATGTTAAATGGTTTAAGGTGAAAATATATTACCCTGTCCGGATTCTTTAAACTATACTTGGATGGTAGTGAAGTTTATTCGCTGATACCTAATGAGATTTTTCATGTGGGTGGTGATTGCAGCCTGTCGAGCTTTATACCAAACGTGGTCTTCGTGGTCGAATAAAAGAACCTGTTGGTACACATGGTATGTTGGTTGTTAGAAACCTTTGCCATCAATTTTACTAATTAACATTCTGACAGCTAGTTATTTTAGGGAGAAAACAGATTATATGTTGCTTGGTCAAAGATTTACATGTGCATTCCATGATTCTTATAGTGACCCATTGTTTTGAGCTGTTTTCTGCAATTTCCTGCTTGTTTTGCCTATCAATGTTCAAATATGTGTGGGGTATATGATATTTTGATCATATTCTATTTATTGCTTAGGTACAATGAAGTGCCTTCTTAACGGGGTTCTTGAACAGCGTGATACTGTATGTATGAATTTATTCAAACGTGCATACCCGAAGTGGCCAACCCATCATTTTCCTCTATCTGAATAAAGGAATTCAGAAGTGTATATTGATTGGGAATGAAGCTCTGGTTCAGATTGACTTCCTCGTATGGAGGAGATGCAGTTTTGTGACAAATTTATTTTCCATTTTCTCCACCGCCAGTTACCCGCTGCCCATGTGCACTTGTGAGAGAGATCAGACGTTTTCTATTTTTTTTTTTTTGCATACAAAATACTGAGAATGTAATAGTTATTCACATGTCGGCTAAAGGGTGCTTGCGTAAAATTTATTAATCTTTTTAGTGCAGTACTGAATTTATCGTTTCATGCGGGGGCCTGGTTCATTTCTTTTGAAGTTGGGTTGTTGCTGACGCACTTACAGCTGTTACTGGGTTTGAATCTTTTAACAATCACCACCTCTAACCTGTTCAACAAGCTAGCGTTTGAAAGTAAATGTATACCGAATTTGTGTTGCTACAAAACATAGGAAAGGAAATTCTCTATTTGCACTTTCAAATAGTGAATTGACCAAATAATCCTTTAGTTCTACAAAACATAGGGTTTGTTTACCAATTTTTCATTTTTGCTTTTAGAAAATAAAGAATTTTCATTTTTTTTTTTGTTTTTAACCTGAAAGTATATTTGGTTTAGTATTGAAAAATGTTAATTTTAATTATCTTCTAAATTGAGGCAAATATGAAAATAAAGCGATCAATTTAAATGTCTTAAAAATGAGAATAGAGAAAATGTGGTGTTAAGCTCTCTATTGAAAATCGTTGGTCTTTCATTTTAATTTTTTTTATCAATTGTATCAATTAGCGGTTAATTTTTGTTATATAATGTCTTAATTGAATTAGTAATAGCAGTTAATTTTTATGTAACCGAGCCTAAGCCCAAAAACCAATTTATTCATGCCATTCTTCGTGAGAACATAAACAATTTCATTATATTCTCTAAAAATGTGACCGAACGTTACGCCACTGCTCTTCTGACGAAGGAGACCAATCATCTTCAACAGGAAACATCGATGCCTGTTATTACACTCATTTTTAATGAGATAAACAGCTGTTTGAGAATCTAATTTCACTATAACGTCTCTGAAGCCCATGTTAAGGGTTATGTCTGCACCATTTGATTATGGCCCAGAGCTCAAGTTTCATAATGGAGCAGTTATTAAGATTGCACAGTAGAAAACGCAGCCTTTGGACCCACAGTTGAAAACACCCCACAAGCATTTTAATACTTATTAGTTCTTCAGGAAATAAAAATATAAAAATTAAAATGCATGTTAAAAAAACAGAATTAGGAAAACTTGGAAAATATAACAACTTAAAAAAAATGATAGAATTAAAAATAAATAAAACAATAACAAATTAAAAAATTAAGTTAGAAAATATAACAATTTAAAAATGAATATGAAAAAACTGTAAAATGAACCAACAATAACTGCCGCCTTTAAAAAAAATCACCACAGTTCAGGCTGTCAAAGAAGTAATATAAAAGCATAGCACATCTTCAGGGAATCGACCTTGATATCTTTGTCAGTATAATTGTGAATAAAAGTTTCATCAAATATATTAATAATATTAAGAGATCAATCGTTCATGGCCGCTGAAAAATGCAGACTTCTCTTTGAGCTCATGACTGGCCTTTCAGCCAATCAACAAAAAAAGTGCAAAATCTAATTAGGGCACTTGGCTTCAACTAAGAGACACCAGTACTTTGTTGAACTACTTTACTCCAGACTGCTTAAACATTTTCACCTGGCGGCAATTCAGCTAGCTTTGGAGGGGTGCCAAGTACTCTTTCCATGTCATAACGAACTTCAATATTGCGTATGCTGTACCCAACCACCATCAACCAATAAAGCAGCTTCGCAAGTTCAGCTGCACTAGTCTCGGTCACGCTAGTCTGTAAAATCAGAATTGAAGCAACTTATTCAAAAGTCTCAAATGTATTTACAGTAAAAACAAGCAAAGAGAAGGCTGTTCACTCCTCCCTCACAATAATCACACGTAGATCCATAAATCAATTTGATTTTGAAGAAATCTAGTTTCGGTTGCCTCAGTTTATACAAATAAAACCATTACCAATTTACCTAGTATCACATGACCATATGATTAGTCAGGACAAGCAAAATCTAGCCTCTATGCTTTAACTCAGTTCACACAGTTAAAGAGCATGTTACAAGTCAATCAAAGTCCGGACGCAAAAAGGTAAAATGCCCTTATTTAAGTTAACAGACAAACATATCATCAGGTCAGCAATGATTAGGGGGTAGATGTCAAATGTACGTTTTTAACCAACTTTCCATCCAAGACCCAAGTAATAAGACTTCAATCTTATGGACCAAAACAAAATAAGTTCCATCTTTCATTTTAACACTTAAGACACACACCCTAAAAATGAATGAATTCCAGTCAAAGTATTCAATATTAAGTATTAACCCAGATATCAATGGTGAGTAGAGTAGAGTGACAGTAATTTGAAAAAGTTAGACACATTTGGCAGATGACAAGGGAACGAAGTCTACATAAATGATGGGATATAGAAAGATCAAAATAATGAAGAAGCAAACCTTCATTTGGCTAGGATCCGAAACAGCCAGCAGGCGCTTTATAAATGTATTCATCGCAAACACTACATCCTCGCCAGCACTACTGGTCAACTCCTACACAATAAAATGAAGGTTTATTATGACAAATGATTGACTTATATTGATCAAGTTGAATAGGCTGCATGGGAATGTCAAATTAATAGTTACAGAAGCAAATATCAATCTATGGAACACCTATGCAAGTAAATCTACAACAGTGAATTGTGGATTTATAGTTGTGATGATTACATTAACACCAAACCAATACCTAGTTCTGAAAAAAAAAATGCAACACCAGAATGTTCAACAGTGATTCAACAATAGTAGATCATGTAAAACTAATCTCAATAAAAGCTACAGTAGTAACAAAGTACAGATCAACATGTGAAAACTTACACTGAGCAGACAGCACAAGTCAGCAGGATAAAGGAAAGGAAGTATTTTATATTGACCAATGAAAAGTAGAATTAACCTTCAAATTTCGAGGTTCGAGAGATTTTAGGTATTCCAACAGTTCATTTTGTCCATTGCTAGATTGTCTCCCAACTTGACGATTCAGCTCCTCAATCTCCGCTTCAAGTAATTCAATGTACTTTTTAGCATCTATTTTCTCAGGCCCAGAAACATTGTTCCACCGAATAACTTCACCTGAAACATTCTTTTGTGTGCCAGGTGCATAGTCTGGCACATCCTGCACAACATTTTAAGAGCATAAATTAAAAAACGTACAAACTAAAGTATTATTTTTTTGGTGCCATAATGATGCAGTCCCTAAAGGAAACACTATGGCCATTTAGCAATCAAAGCAACTTTTTGCGCACCAAAATCCCAAGACTTAATCCCTAGGCTGAAACCAACTAACCTACCCAACAAGTGTTTCCTTTTCTACTAGTCCACACCAGATTAAAGAAAGTCCTTTGCAATTTTCTTTCCTCTATAACCTGATCGGGAATCTTAATAGGAAAAGCTAGTAAGGATAGGAAATTACTGGACCAACAGTCTGTATAAATCTTCTATCCACGAAAACAAGAATAACACATCCTTGCAATTATCCGAGCACTTAGATATCTTTTGAATCACAGAATGCTAAAAAGAGAAGAGAAATTATGTTACCTTTTTATCTTGCACATCCGGAAGAGCAACAACTTGTTCCAAACCTTCTTGCAATTCCAAACGATATTGTGCATTCTTGAACATGTATCCAGTCATCATGATACTGTACATGAGTTGTGCAAGGTTTTCAGCTACCTAATAAAACGCCAAATGATTCCACCGAAATACGTAAGATGCATGAAGCAAAATAAATGAAAAGGAAGAACTTCAATTCAACCAAACCGCATGGCTCAACATTGCTTATTGGACCATCTTGTGCTAAAAATATGTTACTCTTCCAACACCAGAACAGTTGTTAGTATCGATAATAGTCTTCAATTAATTCAGATAAGTACACCAGGGGGAAAAATTTGCAAAAGGCTCTGAAATTAGGGCTTACAAGGCAAAGTTATAAACAAGGGGGGGAAATGGCAGCAAAGGTAATGAGCATACTTTTGAATTATTTTTTTCAAAATTCTAAAATCAAAGATGACTTCATGTGACATGATATAAAGGGGGATAGTGATTGAAAACACAAATTTCAGGGACAAGTACATCAGACAAAGCAAAGTCTCCCACTCCATCGAAACAATTCATCAAAATAACCAAAGAGGTTGGCTGGCCCATCCAGCCAAATATAACCATCATAACATGCAGAACTGCTAATTAAAAATGAAAGTAGAAGTTAAGCAAGAAGAGAAGAAACTCATAACATCTTACAGTGGTAATTGTTACAGCAAAAAATTGAGGGGGCAGTGTTCCAATCATATTTGTCACTGTTTGTCGCATTGCATCCACAACCTAATCACCAACGAAAGTTTCATTCACTAAGAGGGTAATCAACAGCCACGTTGACTCACAATCAAGTAACAGTCAGATAATTGTTCATAGCAAGACAACAACATACCTGTTGTGGCGCTCTTTTCACAAACAATTCCATAAATTCTGGCTGCACATTCTTAACATATTCCAGTAAAATTTCTCTCCTGCTCTTTGACTGTTGATTTCAAAACATTTAATCACTAGTCAGATAACAGCTCCGGCAGAGGTAGACACTTGTTTCCAGAACAATTTATTTTGACTACAGATCCCATTTTAATTTTATATGTACCAAAATAATCACTTGGGCTAGGGCATATAATGCTGAAGAAACTTAGGATTTCATATAATGACTCAATAAATTGGAAGAAAATATGAAAGATAAACCACACCAAGTAGTAGGTATACGGACATGAATGCACATGGTCGCCAATTCTATAGGAGAGTTTAAATATTTGATATATTCATTCACTTATTAAGGGTCACACTAACCTATTCCAAGAGGTTTTCATGAACTAATTTTTTTATATTAAAATAATAATATATAAAATTAAAAATGAGATAGGGGTAATACTGAATTTGAAAGAGTAAGAAGATGAAGAAGTACCAAAGTGCCATTAGGGGGTTTGGAGTCGCCGCCAGCACTGGCAGGGTTGGAAGTGTCATTATTGGAGGAATCGTATGCTTCAACTCTGAGACCAAATCTTCCTTTGTGCTTTAAATTTCTGGGAAAGCTAATTGATGAGACCGAACGAGATGGGAAGGACACGAGAGAAATCGAAGAGGACGAAGTGGAAGTTGAAGAAGACGAAGAAACTAATTGAGGAGTGAAGAAGGGTTTCAGTGTCAACGAATACATGATCATATAATTTGTTCCGCTGTCACAGAGAACCAGAGAGGTTTCAGAGTTTGCCTTGGAAGTGGAGCGGCATTCACAGGGATGAGGTTCACACGTGATTTTGCACCTGCCACGTACCGATACCAATAATTTCTATTTTAAATCTACTTTTGGATCGAAATTACATACATAAATATAACTCACCAACAAACTCGAAGTATTATTATGTCTAGTTTAGTTGAGTTGTTAACTAATTTATCATACAGTAATTTGTGATTGTAAATTAGTTTTAGTATAAGAGAATATTTTACTATGTTAATTCATGCATAATCAATTTTTTTTAGTATTATTTTATAAAAAAAAAATGTCAACTTTAATTAGTATCTTAACTTTTATAATACACGTGATAAATATTGAGGAAAAGATTAATTTAGTTCCCCGTAAAAAATGTATCTGGATTAGGCATGGCAACGGGATTTAAATTCGTGGGGCCCGTCCCGGATTTCTCCCGATTTTGATGAGAAAAATCTGAATTGATCGAGATTGGGTCGGATTTTTCCCGATAACCAAATTTGGATTCGGGATCGGGAATGAGATTCTCAATACTCGCCCCGAACCCGTCCCCGAATCCGCCCAGCTAATAATTAATATATATAACACATTGAAATATGAAACTATTAGATTGAATTTTATGTTAGTGTTGAATTAAATTTTATGTTTTATTTAAAATTATATTTTTTATTTTATGAAAAATTATATTTTTTAATAAAATTTTATAAAAATGTCAGGAGCGGGGCGAGGAAAACCCGACCCCGTCAGGGACGGGGATGGGGTGTAAATATACACCCTCGTCGATTTCGGGGGCGGGCAGGAAGGGGAGGGAAATGGGGAGTCAGGGGCGGGGTGGGGTAAACAAAATCTGGCCTCGACCCCGACTCGCCCCATTGCCATGCCTAATCTGGATGTCTAGATAATCTCTAAAATTAAGAAAAATTAACTAAATTTCTAAAAAATATTAGGATTTTATTTAAGTCTCTAAAATTAAAATTTTCATTTATTGATTTTGATTCCTTGTACAAGAATTTAAGTCATAATAATAACATATGTTCAAGGAATAAGATGAGAAAAAATTAGGGACTTAAATGTAATCTAAAAAAAATAAAAATTTATTTGAGTTTTTCTTACTATTCTTCCATTGTCTTATTTTATCCTATGCAAAAGTGGTTAGGCCGTGTTTTAAGGTCCTTTTTGGTTATAAGTTTCAAAAATATTAAAAACTAATAATCAATTTTTAATTTTAGAAAATTGATATTTGTTTTTTTCTTCTAATTTTTAGTTTTAAAATAAATTGTTGATGGGAATAACAACATATATACTTAAGAGTGTCAATGTCAGTGTGACAATAATGATAACGGTAACAATAGTTGTGATAATAATATTAGTAGTGATATTAATACTCATGGTAGTAGTAACGGTGAAGATGATAATTGTAGTAGTTATAGTCACAAATGATGATTAGTAGTTATGGTGAAACACAATGATAGTAGCAAAATCAATGATAGTAGAGACAATGACAATGATAAAGTGATTGTGATGGTGATGGTTTTGCTAACAATGCCTATAATAGAGGTAAATGTCATTGATGATGAATAAAAATAACCATCATAATTATATCTATGATAATGACGATTAAGATAGTTAGAAGTAACGGGAGAAGGATCATTCTTAAATGTAAAAAGTGTTTTTTTAAATTGAAAACTAAATTCATAAAAAAAATATTGATTTTAGAATAAATGAAAAAGTATTTTGAAATTATTTTAGTTTCATTTTTGTCAAAATGTATTTTATTTTAAAAATTAGATTTGAAAATAAAATAAAAATTCAACTACCCAAGTATTCTTAGGTTGGACCATTTAAAACGTTTTGGTTTAATTTTTATTTTTTAACATCCCTAAAAGACATATATATTTGAATAATAGGGCATAGATTATTTTATTATCATATATTAACAATCAGTATGTTATGCCAGCGAAAGTCTGAAAGAGATTCAAATTCATTATTTTCTTCTCACTCAAATCCTTATGACTTAAAAATACAAATTTTTACGAGGAAGGCACGAATAGAAGAATAAAAACAAAATAAAAGAAAACTTTGATATTGGAATGTCTCACCATCATCGACGCATACTCATCATTCATCATTGACATGTACTCTCAAGAAGAGCAATAATAACAAGTGAAGTGTTCATCGATCGGGTATAATTATTAAGTTTAAATTTGAACAAGTATTTTCAATCTTTTACATGTGTGACGAGTTGGGTATGGGTCTGTTTCAACTTTTTTAAACGTCTTATTTTTCTTTCTTTTTTATTTTGTTTTATTTATTTTGTACTTTGTTCATTTGTTATTCACTTATGTTGGTCTTATATCAGTCTTCTAATTAATGCTTTATTTTTCTTTCTGCACGAAATTACAATTAAGCATATATTTTTGTTTCTTTGATCGCGTTATTTAGTTAACCATTATATTTTGTTTTATTAAATATTTAGCCTAATTCATCACTTGTTTTAAATATAAATAATTATTAATGATATAATAAAAAAAAAATTTAAATAATTTAAGAATTAATTAGAACTAAATATTTTCAAAAAACATTAAAATAATTCAAATATCGTTTATCGCATATAAATGTTATAAACACTAAATGGCTTTATTTTAAATAAAAAAATATTGATTCGAGGATGACTATGTTTTAGAAGTATACATAGTTGGACATGACATTTCAGAGATTTTGTTTTACAATTTTTAATATAAATTTATTTCATTTAAAAAAACAATTGATCTGAGTATAATTCTATGTGGATCTTATGTCTGTGAATATGATTGAAGATGACTTTTCGAGTGTTTCCATGTTTTTTTTTAATATGTAAAATCATTTTTATTCAAAACTAAAAAGGATATTAAGTCGAACATAGTACTCCCTGGACCCTATATTTAAGGATATGGTTGAATATGACGTGCTAAATTTCTTTACAATTTTTTAAATACATCAAATTATTCTATTTTGAACAAAAAGAAATCGATTTAAAATGATGCTTTACTAATAGTATGTTATGAAAATACGGTGTCTCAAGTATTCTCAAATTAAAATTTTTTTTATTAAAAAAAATTATCAACACATATTTTTTTTTTTTCTAAAAAAACTATGTAACTTTAATTTTTCCATTACATTGGAAGATATACAGGAACAGGGTCATCAACTCCCTGCCCCGTCAAACTAAAATATTTTTCTTTTAAAAATTCGAAATTAAATACCGAAAAAAATCAAAATCAAATATGTTTTAAAAAAATGTATAAAATAACTTGAGGATAAGAATAATTACAGAACTAAGTCAGATCGATAATATAGACGGAAATAAGTTATTTTTCAAAATTGTTATTGATCGTAAGGTAGATTTATCCTCAACAAATATCAGATTATTTTCTTCCTATAACAGCAATCCAGCATGTAAACTGATACACAACGTAGTATAGACCAGTGGGAGGATAAAAAAGAAGGCTGTGAAGTAGCATGTCAAGTTTGCAAGAAATCTCAGATTTGGATGCGCGTTTTTGTTAAAGAAATGAAGAAACAGAAAGACAGCAAGACAATCCACGTGCAAGGGAAGCATAAAACCTTAGCAGTGGAGTGAGAGAAAAAGAAAGAGCTTACCCACTCTCATTCTCACTCCTTTTATTACCATTTCCAAGCCAAGACGCTATCATATCAATTCCTCTTCCCTAAACCAACAGATCTATCACGCAATGCCATGCTTCTAATTTAATTATTAATTCTTTCCAACATGAAATTGTTCTAGTTATTCTATCCAATTGGTGCTTCTTATAAGCGCAGAGAGCTAGAGAAAATGGCACATCAGCGCCGGCGCCACCACTATTACCAACGCTTCCGTCACATGATTCCAGTGTTTTCCGCCGTCGCCGCCGCGCTATTCTTTCTCTTCGCTCTCCTTTCGTTTTTAGCTCCTTCTCCCGTCGAAACCGATCGTATCCACCGGAGACGCCAACACACTTCGGTACTCTCTCTCTCTCTCTCTCTTGCGAATCGCTGTATCTTATAATCAATCCCAATAATTGATCGTAAATTAATCTTGGTTTTGTTTTGGTGTGTCTGAAACTATTGTGCAGGTTAACGTTCAAAAGGATGATGCGATTGACAATCCTGCGTTCCGCGTTCCGGTTAGGGCTCTGATTCTCTGTTTTTTTATTTGAATTTGGCCTTGGTTTCACGTTTCTCGCATTGGATCTTAATTCCGTAGTTTTATGTTTTTTTGTTTTAATTTGATAATAATGACTAGGGTGATGGAGGAAAGTTGGGACGCGATATCTGGAGTTCTCTAAATTCGGAACACTTCTTTGGATGTAGCAATTCCAGCAACAAGTTTCAAAGTGCGTATTATTGTTGGTTCAGTAGTGTGGAGTGATGCGATGTAAAACTTATTTTGTTTGAAACTTGGATTCGGTTTTGGATATATGAATGATAATGACGAATATAACTATGTTTTTCGTGTGGCAGAAGCTCAAGTGATTACACAACCGAATCGGTATTTGATGATTGCAACAAGTGGAGGCTTGAATCAACAAAGAACTGGGGTAATTCTCTAGACTCTTGAGATTATTATAGTCAAACAAGGATTTGATGCTGCCTTCCGTTTCTACTAGTAAAAAATTGTGTTTCTGAGTCTGATTTTTTTATTTATAAACCTATGGTATATAAAAATGTGAAATAAACTCAAAAAGTGAAGAAAAAAAAATGCTTCTGCTGCCTCAATTGGATTCTGCCATAGATTGATGTTATTGTTGTCAAATGGAATCAACTTGTTCTTGCAGTAGTAAGTAATGTGGCATTTAATGAGTAAGGAGAATATTGTTTGCTTCTCTCTCTCTCTCCTCAAATCTTCTTGACAATCATATTGTTTGCATCCATGGAAGAAATACATCCCTTGTCTTTTTAGATGTGCTTGGCTTTGGAAAACAAAATTGTCAATTTAAATTGTTTGATGCAAAGCCTGGAGTATGGAAACCCAGTAAATCCGTTTGTTTAGTTACAATGCAAATCAAGATAGAACACTGCAGTATATGATAACTGTCGTTGAATTGCAAACTATCTGCATACTCGGCTATTAATGCCAATCTTTCTGTTTCTGCATTTGGCAGATTACGGATGCTGTTGTTGCTGCACGAATTTTGAATGCTACTCTTGTGGTTCCAAAATTGGATCAACGATCTTTCTGGAAAGATTCTAGGTCAGTCACAACAGTGGCACAGATTGCCTGAGCGGTGTCTGCACTTTTGCTATTGCAATTTTATGTGGTTATCTGAGTATTGTGAAATGTTGACATACTTTGCTTTTTGCAGTAACTTCTCAGAGATCTTTGATGTTGATTGGTTTATATCATTTCTGTCAAAAGATGTCAAAATTATCAAGCAACTTCCCACTAAGGGTAGGAAAGCATTATCTGCATACAATATGCGGGTTCCAAGGAAGTGTAATGAAAGATGTTACATAAATCGCATATTACCTGTACTCCTTAAAAAGCATGTAAGCTTTTTTCATTTCCTGAAATTACAACTGGTGCTAATGTGTCGTGCAACTCATTAGATTCTCTCTGTTAAGTAGGAGATGCAGGAAGTTCATTAATGCTTTTAGATTAAGGACTAGAATCCAAATCTTTATGAGGTAGATATTATAGTAAGTCTATTCAGGTTGATTAAAGGTCTTATCTAAATCTTTTCTATCAGCTAAGCAATCTTATAATTGCACTATTTGCTAGATCCATATCCCCCTCATAATTTGCCTAAAAAAATTCAGACAATTAAGATACCATTCACTGTACCTTAAGAGCCATAGATTTGATCCATGTTTGCCATATCCTACGGCCGAGGAAGCCTACTTTATTATTCAAATTTCAAACCCTGAAGTTCCCAACTTGTAGAGGACTTAAAATTCAACTTTATATAAATTGCACGATTTTTATTTTTATTTTTAAAAAATTTGTGGTTTTGGCTATTCACAATGGACATTTTGTGTTTCATAAAACTGCAATAGATTTTCAGGAAATTCAGTCAGTGACAAATGTTGTGTTTTTAAAAAAAAATTAATAAACAAGTAATTAATGCTTTAAATTCTGATAGCTATTTCTGACCACCATATAAATGGATAACTATTTGAATGTTTGCTTATCCAGGAAAGCTATTTATTTGCTTCATTTTGTGGCAGGCTGTTCAGCTCAGCAAGTTTGACTACAGGCTTGCTAACAGGTTGGATACAGAATATCAGAAGCTGAGATGTAGAGTTAATTACCATGCTTTAAGATTTACCAACCCAATACTTGCAATGGGTGAAAAATTGGTCCATCGGATGAGGATGAGAAGCAAGCATTATATTGCACTGCACCTGAGGTAGTCTGATTGATTCTTGGTCCTTCATAATTGTATTTATCCTATTCAATTCACATGACCTGGTATCAATTAGATTCATCAATATGATAACCACCAAAACTCTAGAATATATATAGAGTTATACCAATGTGTGGATCCATGCTCTCAGTAAACATTCACTAGCGTACAAATGCATGTCAAATAGTTCTTACGCTGCTGTAATACATCCATAAGCATATTTACATCCCTGTTGGTATCCTTTACCATATGTAGGCCACTTTAGGCAGGTTAGGGGTGACCACAATTAAGGTGGCTTTTCAATAGTAGGATAGTTGAGTTAGTCTAAATTGCTGCTACCTTTTATATTTTTCATTGTTTTGTAAACATGCATGTGATGACTTATGACAGCGTATATATCAGGCAAAGTGCCAACATGCTGGGTATTATTTGTAATACAGTATTACCAATAATTTCAGTATTCTAAGATATTGTAGAATTGAAATATACAGATTGTTGTATGATATAACGATGGAGCAAGGCTTCTTGGAAATGAGGTCAAATTAGAATTACCCTGGTCAGATGTGACTACAAACTTGTATGTTATTTATGCACCATCATTTTCTAGTATTAGGCATTAGCTTGTAACCTGTGCCATTTCATCCATTAATTCTGACAAATTTATTATCAAAATAAATTTTATATTTATACTATTTTTTTGACAACTACTTAACTTTTCCCTATCCGCAACCTTGTTATTAATCCTCCTTGCATCACCTTCCCATTAGTATCTTCCATTTTATCTAGGACAATATTTCTTGGAATTTACTTTATTTTGGGATTATCATGATGGAGAAGCTTTCATACTGGAGTTTCTTATAACAGTGTTTTCCTGTAAATCCTAAAAATTGAACTTTTATAATAAGGATAACTTTCTGCTTAGCAATTTCCTTTGGAAGTCCAGTGTCTTATAAAATCAATATCAACTATTTGTTGCAAGTTCAAGACCACACAAGCCCTTTGGTCTAATTTTATGTTATGTATTTCTCTGATTCCAAGACCAGTAGTGTTAGCAATAGGAACCCAAGATAGAAATAGAGAAAAGATTCAAGCTGAAACAGAACAAAGAGAATAAATTCTCCCCCAGTGTTTCCCCTTCACCAAGGATTTCTCCTTTCTCAGAATTCTTGTACTGCTAACTTCTTTTTCCCTTTCCCTCTGTCCAAACAATACCACCCACCCTAAAATTCACCTCGTTCTCAAGTTGGAAATTGAGGATTTCCCTTGCATGAGAACTTCTCTGGTAATCTCCCAATAATAGTGCATCTCCCTCTCAAGTTTGGATAATCTCTCTGTCCTTGTTAGGAACCCGAGATGTAAATATAGAAAAGATTGAAACTGCACAGAACTAGGAGACTTAATCCCTGCCAAGGGTTTTCCCTTCATAAAGGATTCTTGCTTTCTTGTAATTCTTTGAATTCTCTGAATGCTCGCTCCGTCCATCCTTATTCTCCCTTATTCATCTAACTAATCCCCTCAAATCAACTAACTTGTCCACTCTGACTAACTGCTGCTAATTGCCTTATTCCCTTCCCCTCTGTCCTAACACTAACAGGTAGCCAGTTTGTTTGAGAAACTCCCAAGCACACATGCACATGCTCATAATTTAGACCAAGTCTATATCATGAGCTTAATTTGGACCACTTTACTTGTTGATGCTTGTGTTGATTCTATTTGGACAGTAACCAATGTGGCTTTTACCCTTTTGCATTCAAGATGCAGTTAAATAGGTAGAATAACGGATGACAAGTGAATAATTTCTAAAATTGATTGCCTTTTTTTGCTACAGATTTGAACCTGATATGCTTGCATTTTCTGGATGTGATTATGGTGGAGGGGAGAAGGAGCAGAAGGAACTGGGTGCAATAAGAAGGAGGTGGAAGACATTACATGTAAGTCTCCCCTGTTAAATTTTATTACCAACCATAATTTATTAGGAGATACTGTAAAATGTAATCACATCTTATTCACTTTTAGGTAGTGTTTTAATATGCTTGAGTGCACATGCAAAACAGGACTACACAGGACATGTGAACCTAACAGGATCTTTTCATAGAATGAATATCAGTAATGGCTTTTAACATCTGACATTCTTTCACCCTGTTAGTGGCAAGATGCAAAGGAAATACAATTATTTTGTAGAGAATGTTTTGCTGAACTATGTGTACATATGTGAAAACTGATTTACGGATTGGTGAATAATAAATATGAGGAATATCAATATGCAGAGAAGCAATCCTGATAGGGCAAGGAGGCAGGGGAGATGCCCATTAACCCCCGAAGAAGTTGGTCTCATGCTAAGAGCATTGGGATATGGTTCTGACATTCATATTTACGTTGCATCAGGGGAGGTATATGGAGGGGAAAGAACATTGGCACCTCTCAAAGCATTATTTCCTAATTTCCATTCAAAAGAGACCATTGCTACCAAGGAAGAATTAGAACCGTTTTCTTCATTTTCTTCTCGCATGGCTGCACTCGACTTCATTGTTTGTGATGAAAGTGATGTTTTTGTAACCAATAATAATGGAAATATGGCAAAAATATTGGCTGGACGAAGGTATGCACCATTTACATCTTTATTTTATTTTCTGTTGAATCACTGATATCTATACCTAATTAGCTTTCTGGGAACTTTCTTGTAGGAGATACTTTGGCCATAAACCAACCATTCGTCCAAATGCTAAAAAACTTTATCGATTGTTCTTGAATAGAAGTAATTCGACTTGGGAAGCTTTTGCTTCTAGTGTCCGAACTTTCCAGAAAGGCTTCATGGGAGAGCCAAAGGAGGTTAGACCAGGTAGAGGCGGGTTTCATGAGAATCCATCATCATGCATATGTGAAGATTCTGCAGCAGCCAAAGTGGACAAAAATTCACAATCTAGAAAATATGGGAAGGATAATACAACGAAGAAAAATGTAGCAAATGATGAACTGGATGTTGACAATGTGTCTGAGTGGCCAGACATGGATGATGATGACGATGATCAGAATGATCTAGCAGAGAAGGGTACATTCAATGAAACAATTTCGGATTATGATGCTCTGAACTTCGAGGATCCCGAGTTGGAGGAAATTATATCAGATTAGTGAAGGTGCTTTATTCAGTGCTGATGTACCTGTTGACTTATTATGGTTCTTTGCCAGCTCCATTTGACAGCTGCTTATAAAGCTCAAAAACAGGAACAGAAAAGGCACGTCTTTCTCGATACTGGCCGAACTATAGTAAAAAGACATCTCAAAAATTTAATCATACGTTCATCTTCTGCATTTCTAAGGACATAATGGTCTCAGTTTGATGCTGAATTTTTGGAGTGTTTAGACTTGTACGAATCTGTAAAGAGGTTATCAGAAGCGAGCAATGGAAGTAGAGTTAGAGGACATCCATTCGAATATAGCTGCACACAAAATTGAGTTTGCTAGGAAGTAGGAAAATCTGTATATCTTTTGCAGTTGATAGACTGTACACCTTTGTTCCTGTCTTTCATTGACATTGATGCAGTCAACTTCTCTTTTAGAACATATCAATAGTGATGGTCAGATACTATAGCCGTTTTAAAAACATGGATAAATTCTTTCATATAAGTAGTCAATATGAAAAGTAGATTTTATTTCACAAATTGTGTGCGTGTTGTGCGTGAGGGTGAAAAATGACATTTTAGTGAACTCTGGTCCTTGTCTGACTGAGGGAGGGAAAACAATTCTATTGCCGTGCTTAGCATCATTTACGCGGCACGATCTAATTAAAGAGCACACAAGAAGTAATTTTTGTCCCAAAGCAAAAGTATCCAATATTATGACTTAAAATAACGTGAATGTCATCAACTTTAAATAACTAGAGTGGGAAGCCAAAAGGGGAAAAAAAAAAGCAAAAGGAAGAACACTAAAATGGAAAGAATGAATAAAATGATCGATCCACAATGTTACAAAACGAGTTGCGCTCGTTATGAAGGGATCTCCCTAAAATTGAAGAAAATAAATAATGAAGCTTGTAATTCAGATGTTTATCTTCATTGTGAAGAGGGAAAATCTTCATCAGGTGAGTCATCATGAGCTTCAGGCGATGGAGGTGAACCAAAGTCTAAATTAGGGAAGACACCAGGAGGCCTCTCCCGAGGCTCAATTGAAAGTAATTGGGTTGAATCACCCACAACATCCGCCCATCCATAATGAGGTTCGGCCCTAAATATGAGACATTATCAAATTCAAATTAGCAATATGCCTATCATCCAAAATGACTATTAAGGATTAAAATGACATTTTATGATTTTAGCGACCAAATAGACTAATACTCATAATTTTAAGGATTTGATATATTCAAAATATACAACTTTTAATTAACCGTCATGTTCTATTCTATTTCTAAAATGTACAAAACATAGAATGAATCAATGTTATGTTTCATCCGGTTCTTACACGTTTATCACTGTATTGCAATGCTTGAGTATTTTGTGGCAAATTAAAAAGAAAAATGTGTCATGGAGTACACATGCATCATAGGCTTTTAGATTAAACAAAGGATACATATACTCTTTATATGCTCACTTTTTCAATATATTTATATTGTCAAGCATCTTGCCGACATTGCCTTTTTTAGGGCGACACCCAAGTAGAGATTGGTTCCACACTTTAGAGTGTGGGGACTCCTCATGGTCTAGATAGATAGGTATATATAGATATGCAATAGAATTGTTAGTAGTTGAAGAAAATGTTCTTACTCATAATAAGTTTCCTCGTCTACAACTATATCCCAGCTCTCACCAGTTGTGCTATTTCCATACTTATGGACTTTCCTGATACAGACGAATGCAAAACCAATTTAGCAATGCAGCATATAGAATAGAAACGCAACATTTCAAGAAAGCATTTTGAAGAATTGAATAAACAAATCTGAGATATTGGACACAGATCTACATAACAGTCGAAGTCACTTTTAAACTGTTACCATGAACAAATAATTCAACTAATAGGTAAGCTTTTGATACCATACCCATTTCCAAAGTGTTCTTCTCCCCAAGTTCTTGACCAACCTGGTAAAATTTAAGAACATTGTGGCATCAATTTTTTTTGAAAAAAAAAAAGTAAACCAAATATGTTCAAGACAGAAAAGCATGCTAGCAAGCTCATAAAAGCAGGAGAGAAAAGAGAGACCCAGCAAGCAGCTCAATGAGGCTGCCTTCCCTTGGAATATGAACTTAGTGAAAAAATCTCATCTGGAAAGCTGAATCAATATGAGAAGCCCCAATTTACGGACCTTGAAAGAAAGGGCAGTTCAACTCTTCAGAGTCATAGTATACATGATTAAACCTTAATACAATTCTATATTTCATTTTTTATATACAAAGACATCGATGCTTGATTCAAATGGAATGCAACCTCCGAGTTTACATCTTTGGGAGCACTATGAAAATCATCAAATGGAATGAAAAGACATGGTGTTTGGTTACTGAATGGGAAGAACAAAATAGGAAATAAAATAAAACTTTTCACTAAAATTATAGTAATTATAACATACGTTCACTGCTTGGAGATACGTGCCATGTTTCTCCATGTCTTGAACCTATGCCTTTAAAGAATCTCTCCTCCCACTTGTCTCCCCATTTTGTTCCAAGCTCAGTTTCTGCCCACTTATCTGTCCTGAGGAAGGTAAGCAAGGAGGGAGGAAGCAAAAAGAAAAAAAAAAAATCAGAACGGGAAATGAAAAAACTTGCAGGCTAAAATTTTGATAAACTTATAAATAGTTCCCTCATATCCAACGAAATCAACAAATTGCAATTACTCCCTCTATCCCTATTTTAAAGACAGTTTTGAAAATTTCTGTCCCTTTTAATAAGACTTCATTTCAATTGTCTTGTGCATTAATTATTTTTTAACTAAAATGCCCTTATTTCTTTTAATTATGAATCCATAATTGAATGCTACTCTGAATTGTCTCTTTCTCTCTCCTATTGAGATTGGAGAAGATGAATAGGCTCCTAATAATTTTAAGGGCAAATTTGGAAAAATATTATAATTACAGACAAATTTAATTTTTTTTTAAAAGGCACAGACAAATTTAATGTTAATTCCTAAATTTAACCAATTTTCTTATTAAGCATAAATTATTCAATGTCTTATAAATAGGAACGGAGGGAGTACATGGTAAGCAAAAAAAGGAAAAAGAACAACTATGGCAAACGAAATTTAAATTGAAACACTGTTGTGGTCCTGGAAAAAGTATATCATAATTCTACACTTGATAATATCCATTGACATTAGCATAAATGAAAATCAATCTTACACCATTGAATAACATTTTATTTTATAAGATAAAATTCAACAAAATCCACTGTTGGGCTAAAAGTCTAAAAGTACATTGTGCATGTCATCTAAAAGTAAATTGAAGATGCCCACCATTTGATCACATACTTGATACTTGTAGTCATTTAATCTTTTAAAAATTTAGAGCACACAATCAATATAATGATTCAATGGTTAGATACATAAAATCATATTCTATAATAAATTATTTAAAGTTAGACAATATAATTGTGGCAATCCTCACTCACCTAACCACACAAAATTGTTGCTACAAAAAATGAATAAGCTATTTTCAAAAAATATCTAGTACATAGCAACATGAAATTGTAAATGACAGTTAAGCAAATTCAGTAGATGGGAAAATCAGAATATGTACCATTTGAGAACAGATCCTCTTCCATCATAATGCTCTCCCCACTTTTCCCACCATGATTGTTCATTCAGTCTACCGTACTTATGTGCCCCTTTCTCAGTCCAGCCTTTAGCATCATACTTTTCCCACCTAATGAAATTGAACAGAGACAGAAACTTTTCCCATGCATTAGACACATTAATAATGCATAGAAAACCAATCCCCCCCCCCCAGGTAAAATACATCATCTTACCATTTTTCATACCATCCAGCATTTTCAGTTCCTGATTTTGCTTGTTTTTGTGCACTTCTTTCTATTCTTGCTATGTTACTGCAAATTTAAACATGCAAGAAATTGTGTCAAGAATTCATAGGTTTTACCTATTCACAACAAGTAGAGAAATATAAAGACCTCCATTCATCTTGATGAAGATTTTCCTGCCATGTTTCCCACCAAGTATCCCCCTCAGAATTTCTACCAGATTTCTCCACACCTGCAAGAGCTTATAAAATGAATCAAATGCACTATTAAGTCACAACATTTAGATTTGTTGGAAATCCCACATTGTCTCATAATATGACCAAAATAGTGTATATAAGTGGAGGCTAAGGTAACCCTCACTCAATGAGATGGATTTTAGGATTGAGTTAGGTGTAAATACAAATTCTAAGACAGTATCAGAACTTATCCTAACGAATGCCATTGGGCCTATCAAGCCACCCATTATCAAACTATTATATCCAATCTAACAAACTTCACATCCAAGATGTCTAAACCTAGGCATGAGGGGAGTATGTTGGAGATCCAACATTGTCTAGTGATATGATCAAAAGTGCACTTTTAATTCCTTTCATTTGACAATTTAAGCTTATATCACTTTTCACAGGCTTTCCATTTTGAGACATTTCATAAATCAAATGTCATTCTAAATGTGCATATAACCATATAGACCAACTAAATGTTGTTAACAATCAGTCAACTTAAAAAATATCTAGAATTATGCTAGACGTGCTAACAAAATATTTGAGCAAGGTTCCAAAGGTAAGTTTGAACCCCTCAAACTATATTTTAATCAGGACAATCATATACCTCTGCCCAGAAGCAATTCTGCACTGGCCCCAAATGCACACTTAAGAATTCTTAAAAGTATATAGTAATTTCAGGCTGCTATTGCTATATCAAACATAACGGAAGAAACATACCTAGCTCCTTATATCCAGTCCAGTCACTCTTCTCCCACCACTGTCAATTAGATCAATAAAACCAATTAACTGAATCCACCTGGGGTATGATACTAATAAGATTATGAATATTGTCAATCTAACATATTAAAAATGAATCCACCTGTGAAAACATTTGATCAGATTATAAAAAAGAGTTTTGTTAATATCAGCCCATAGGACTGATTTTAAGTAAATAAAATAAGAAAGTATTTATTACATCAAAAATGCAAAAGTGCAATAAATGCTTTGTTTCCCAATAAAAAATTTCCACTATTAATTGCTTAAAATCAATCCTAATGACTGATTTTAACAAAACGGACAAAATACCATAACCAACCTACCATAATCCCAATAAATTCACCTTGAAATCATACCTGATTCAGCTACAGAAGAATTATATCCAGATTTTCCACGAATAGTTCAAAAATAAGAAAAAAGTAATAATTTACAATGAAAGAAAAATTCACATTATGATTGTTGATAATCAGATTGTACAAATGATAAAATATTGCAGATTAAAGAATTCTAAGATTTTTCCAAATAAGTTTCTCTGCAATGGCAATCCAAGGATAAATAGAAATTTCCCTTGTCGGGAAGAGATGACCATTTTTACAAGGTTACTTGTCCCAAAATACATGTATATTAAGAATAGCTTAACTAACTTTCAAATTACGAGAGCTATTCATATAGTTAAAACTAAGTTTCTGGAAATATTCAAATGCAGTGCTCAATATTTTCAAGGTATGTGAAATGCTTACACATCAAGATCTTATTACATTCAACAATATTTGGCATACTAACACATTTGTCTAAGCCACAGTTCTATTTAACCCAACAGGTGAGAAATTACTCTATTCCTCTGTCTTTAAAAGCAAAAACATGAAGTATTCAGCTATAAATTTTCATTATTACTGTTTTCACCATAAATCATTTCTCAACAGAAGGTTAGCACAGATTGTTTTATGATCTATGGTTTGGAAATTAAGATCATTCTTTTTATTTGGTACAAAAGATTGGTCCTCTATCATAGTCTAATGATTTCTTTAAGCTAACAATGATAATTTAAAGTTATCAAACAAGATTATCTCTGATGGCTTTGCATAAAAGAATTGGAAGATAGCTTTCATTCAAAAAATTGTGTTAACATAAAATGCTAGCATAGATTTGTTCTCAAATTTTATTTATTTTATTTTTAAAAAAGTACTTGGACATTCAAATATTAAAATTACAAAATACCGTTTCTTTCCATTCTGAGGAACCATCATGGGATTGACCACCCATTCTTGTCCATCTACATCTATATCCATTTTCACCCAGTTCTTCCCCACTTTCTCGGTACCAGGCACTCCCATCTTCATTAGTGCCAGACTCATTAACATTTTCGTTTAACAAGCTGATACCCCAGTCCTTCTCATTTGCTATACCAGTGTCTGTGTAGGAACCGGTGAACACAAACAGACATAATAGTTTAACATTCCATGATTGACCAATGGAAAACATCTATAAATGGCCTTGCTTAATGTTTCAGACAGGTATAAAGCAGTAAGGATATAAATCATAAATTACCTCTTTTGGGGGGTGTATCACGTGACTGTGGGCCAGAATTTCTCGGGGTGCAACGAGGAAAGAATTTTTCCTGCTTCAGAAATGATCTGTTGCCATCATGGCATAAAGCAGCATAGCCATTAAGATTTAAAAAAAAATTCAGTTATCACCATAGGTTGTATGAAGTATAAACGACAGCCAATTAAAATTCAATGATATAACCTCTTCATCAAAACAAAGATTCGTTTATTTTCTCAAGAAAACCGTGTGACAACTAGAACATTTCAGCTATCACCAAAGAGTAAAAATGAAAGGCAAGCTTCATCCTTCCTTGCTTTTAAATGTAGGTCAGAACATTTCAGCACCATGTCATTATTAACATCTAGATAAACTCCCTTTCAAACACACGCATAATAATTCAAATAGAGTTGACCTATTTAACAGTACATAATTATATAAACGTTCACAATTTCTGCATTCAACTCAATATTACAAAAAAATATTTAACCTCGTTGGCAACTTTGCTTAACCTAATTAATCGTTCAAGTCCCCAATATGGTCGATGCATCATAATTCTTACATACTGGACTGGGTTAAAGTGTATAAAACTACTCTCATCGCACTCTAGTCTCGTACAATTACAAACCAGAAATGGCCATGACCAACATCTCACCTCACCTGTTGGTTCCAAAAAAGTTAGAAAATATGAAAGAGAATGCCAAAAAAAGCATAGCAGGCTTCTTAATTAATTAACTATCTTAACGATTTCACATGCATTACCATTATACACTCCACTCCCCGGGGAATCAGCATAAACTACTAATTGACTAATTGAGCGAGCAGGCTAACGCGAATCACTAATGCATGAACATTTCAATTCGCTATAAGAAACTTGTCAGTACATTTGAATTCGTTGATGAAAGTAACTTAACTTCAACCAACTACAGATCCAATATCATATGAAAACTGCACATTAATGCCAACATTTTATTTTATTTTTATTTTCAATTTCCATCAATATAGAGAAGAAAAAAAGTTCTGAGACCTAGATATAGAAATGAATATTCACGCGATTTTAATTGTAGACGTACGGTGGAGAAGCGAAAGGCATTGCGGCAGGGGAGGCCTGAACCCTCACTCTGTGAATGTGAGGGGGTTTTTTGGTATCGAACCTCCACTCCTCGTTCTTGTCACTGCCGTTGCCAGGTCCACTCGTTCTGCGAATCGGAGTAACCGAGTCGGAACAGCAACAGCGCATTGCGCCATCACCGAGTCGAACTCGGTCAGAGTCGAAACAGAGCTTTCTACGCTTTCTGGGACCAAATTCGAGCACGTGACTCTTAGGAAGAAGAGCGGCATTGAGTCGCATTACTCTGAGCTTGAAATCAAACTGCGTCGTGGAGAAGCCTCTAGAACTCGCCGCCATTAATGAATGCCAAATGACATTGACGAATTAAGTGCAGTGTGTGACTGCAATGAGTGCTTAGAGGATTGCAATGCGAACGAAATTGGAATTGGAGGGATATTTGTTTAGTGAAAAAGAACAAGAGCGTGAATCGTTGTCCTTTGGAAGCATTTGATCTGAATGTGGAAATTGAAGAGAGTGAGTGTGGTTTACAAAAAAGAGAGAGAGAGGGCGATGAGATCAGATCCGGGCTGGACTTCGATCATGCTTCGAATCCCGAGATTTACTCGCATATATACATATACACGTGAGCACATGGGTCCCACCAACCCTTACTCCACTTTCGCCTCGCCACGTGTCATATCTTCAACCTATTAGTATTTTTTATTATTTAATTTGTGGATAAATTTAAATTAGGATCCCATCGTATGAAAGGCATATATTCTTTTAAAGAGAAATAATTCATTTATATTAAAAATAAAATTCAAAACTTTAATTTATTTCACTTTATCTTTAATTCAATTTATTTTATATAAAAAAAATATAATTCTAGTCTCCTATTTTTTCAATCTGTAATAGTAGTATATAAGAGCATTGTTGAGACAAAGTCTTTGTGAAGAAAGTGTTGATAATAATAAACTTCCAAAAAGTAAGTCATTAGTCATATAAGGTTAAGATACTATGTTTGCTTTGAGATTTAATTATAAGAACGAGACTTGATTAACATGCATGTACTAAGCTTGAGAAGTATTAATATGAAGAATAACAGCTTTTGAAATAGGATTCGCACATAAGAAATAGTCTTACCAAGAGGATAGTTGCTAATTGATTATAAGCATACAAGATTGAAAATGCATTTAGAATATCAAAGTGCAGTAACATAAAAAAAAAATTATGTGATCAGAAGCATATTAGAATGTGAGTTTTGGCCATGGGGTAATTTAATAAACTCAGAAGCTACACATGATCAAAAGGTTTGTCGAAAGATGCTAAACAAAACCTAAAAAACGTGATACTGATGTGTGCATTGTTCGTAAGCATAAATAGTTCAAAAAAAACTCAGCCAAACTAACAGAGGTGAGAATACTAGGTAGTGTAGCCTACGAACACTTAAACCTGCTAACTGTGAAAGCATGTGAAGACTTAGGACAAAAAATACTTATGTATTTAGTGTGATATAGTAAACATTTCACAAGAGGTAGGACTAAAAGCAATCCAAGCTAAGGGGTGAATTAATATAAAACTCCATGTGTAATATGCCTTCACTCTAGCCTCTCAATGTAGTTTGTTGTCATTTTTTTTTATGATAAAAAAAATCCAATTGAATTAATCTTTGATGATACTGTTAAAGTTCTTAAAATTAGTTTCATTAAAAAAATGATGATATCTATTAGAAAATAAATTTTAACAAAGAGAGTTTCTATGATGTCCCTAAAAATTGTGTGGATTTTGGTACTATTATTTTTTTAACTAATAAAATTGTCAGGTCATAAGTCTTCTCGTTAATTAAAGAATTTTTTCCTTGATTAGTTTTTTAAAAAATTAAATTACAACTATTTTAAATTTAAAAAAATTGATTAAACCTAATTTTAAAAGTATGAATCTTAATTTCCTTTACCAATATTAATATAAAATCACAATTATATTTTTCTTGAGTGTAATAGTCACTCTAATTTATATTTAGTCACATTTTTAATTAAAATAGTTATAATTTTAGATTTAAAAAAATGTTTTAGTAAACCAAGAACTAATTTGAAAAAAAAATTCTTTAATTAGTGAAAATACAAATCACATGATAATTTTATTGGTTAAAAAAATAACATTACTAACATCCTCACAATTTTCGGACACCATAAAAGCTCTCATTTTAACAAATGATTTTTCTAAAGTTGCTTCTCGACACTGTAACCTACTTTGATTACTTGTATTTAATTATCATTGAAGTGTGAGAAAGTTTTCTTTGCTTCTAACCAACTTTTGATCGCCAAGAAACATCTTAAGTACATAACTCAAAAGATATTTAGTGTTGCGCAAAAATATATAACAAAATCTGTCAAGGATCACTATTTACCTCCCTTTTAGTGATATTCTTAAATAGACTTCAAGTAAGTGTGGGGTTTGCGTTAGCGGTATTTTTCTCCTGTCCAAACTAGAGTTAAAAAGGTAATTTATTATTTAACATTTATTTTGTAATATAAAAATGTTTTTAGTGAGTCTTGGAAATTATGAATTGGAAAGTTATCGCACAGTCTCTATTATCATACATTAATGGCATTGTACCATGTAATAATTATAATTAATTATCTTTGCACAAATTAGGTAACGTGCATAATTAAATAAAAAGTTAGAGATTTTACATTAAGAAAAATGTATACAAAATTATGTTATTATATAAAGTGAAAAATATCAAATGAACTTTTATTGACATTTTGTTTAAAACACGATAATATAGGCAGAAGGATAAAGGAGCGACGAAAAAATGAACTGGTGGTGTGTTCTATTCAGCATTTGGAATTAAAAAAAAAAAGGAAAAGATGGAAGAATATTTTTTAAAAAAAAAGTTGTGGGTTGACATGTTTATGCAACCAATAAGGCTAAGGTGATGTATGAGGAAGGTAATTTGAGATTATTAAAGTTATATAGAGATAATTGAATGAACTAATTAAAATACCATATTATCCGTAAAAGTTATGTCACGCTTAAGAAAAAATCAAAACAAAATTCATAAGGACAAAATGATATATTTAGTATTAGGAGACAAAAGTTGTTGTAGTAAGATCCACTTAAACTCTCTCATCCATCTCTCCAATAGCAAACTGGCAAAGATCATTTCACTCTTCTCAATATTATTTCTCTCTGTTGTACGGAACAGAACATAAAGGATGATTTTTTTGTTTTACATCCAAAAAATAAAATAGATGGTTTCCATTCTCCAAATTGTAAATTCCAAATATTAATACGAGTATATTAAAATACTAATTTGAAGAGTCAAACTCCCGATCTTCATTTTCAATATTGAGAATTTTAAATATTATTCCCTCTCATGTAGAAGTGAATTTCAAACACTATTATTTTCTTAGTTCTAAAGAAAGTGTGTGAAATGTACTTAAAAAAAACTCCAATTGAAAAAAAAAGAGTGGGAATTTTACTCAAATTAGGAACTTGAGCAAAGGAGTTGATATTTTATATATTTTGATGTTATTTTTAATCAAAATTATAAAATAAAAATTAGTAAGTTATTAAAATATTACTAGTAATGTTAAAATCCTATCAAATATGATCATTCAGTTTTTTCAAGGAAAATTAATAATACTCTCTATCATAATAATAAAATAAAAAAATGAAGTGACTGGTGCGAGCGACATCCTCTCATTCTCATAGACTTTCCGAGAATCCAGAAATAAGATATTGGGCGGATAACGTGGCCGTAGGGACATACCGACACGACAGAAAAGGTAAATAAAGTGGTCATGAATCAATCCCCGTTGGAAAGCAAAAGTCGTCTCCCCTTATCCACACCTCAGCCTCTAGTCACTGAAAACTGATCGCACCTTCGCTTCCACCCTTTGTTTAACGTTGTCTCGGCACGTGTCTTTCAAATTTGCCACGAGGACACGTCAAAGCACCTGTTGACCATGAGAATAAAATTGGTGGATAAGAAGCTGACTCAAAATGAGTGCAAGCTGACGTGGTACCAGAAAGGTGAAAGAAAATCCGTGGTCATTAACCTCTTCACGTGGCAGCCAAAAACAAATCGCCTACCAAGTGAAATCACTCTGATTGCTCCTTGACTAGGAGACCAAACAATGCTAAATTTGTGTTTTATATCATATGATCCATTTCAGAGCCAGAACAAAAAGCGTAGCCGTATATTGATCACAGAGCAAGGCAATGGAACTCAACGTTCCTATATTCTTCCTCTTTCTTGAGGGCCACAATTTTAGTCACCCACTTAACATAGACTGGCTAATCAAAACAAAGAGGGTGGAAATCCATTTTTAAAGGATTAGATTAGGATGTCCTTGAGCCCGAAGTTACATCTATTAATGGATATGATTGAATGCTCTTTTTAAACTAGTATTTTCAACAATCCCTTGTTGCCAAGACTTCAAAGCGTAAAAGCCAAATGATGCTCAAATCTTTATATTCACCACAGACGCACGCCAACTACATGGAGTCATGGACAACAAATGATTTCCAATGTAATCATTTCGATGATTGCGTTTTGCACTTGGATAGGTCTCGATAACAATTCAGTAGCTGTACATCGATCAAACAAACTAATTATACCTCGATTGATAAAAATTGGACATCTACAACGTCAAGTTGTCCACGAATCTGACCAGTTATACATTTATAAATTAATATTATCTCCTTTAATTTTGAAGCATACATTAAGATATTAAGATGTGTGTCCAAAACTTCTCTCCATTTGCTATAACGACACTCAGCCAATTTCATATAGCAACTTTCTGTTTCCCAATTACAGTAGATTTATTACCTTTCCACGAAGACATATTAGAGGACAAACTCGAGATACAAAGAAAGAACTTGTATGAACTTGTAGTTCCATAGATATACAACGACTCCACGAATTACATAGCATGGATGTCTAATCAAAGAATAAACTTGCACATAATCCAGCCTAAAACCATTCAACGTTGAAAGATAAAAAAGATAAAACCAAAAATGTTGATTTCTGAGCTATCAATGCTTTCTCGTCAAAGATGTAATGCACATGTAACATTAAACCTGTTCAGCCTCGTCAAACCCAGCAACGGTGACATGATGGAATAAATATTAGGGTCTTTCAGATCTATTTATCTCAAGACCCGAGAGGCAGGAAATTACTGACATACACAAGAAGATGACATGACAAATGATGGCAACATGGCAATTGGTGCTGAACTTTATTTTTTGGAGATGAAAGGCTTAACTGATTCTACAACAACCTGTTTTGAAAATGAAATGTCAAATTAATGTGATGATTATTGATAAATGTAGACAAGTAAATTGCACGAAATAACCATCGAATTCTTATCTATGCTTTGAGAAAGTCACTGATTTAGATTGTCATTATACCCAACCCAAGGCCTAATCACGGGGCAAATAATAAAACAAGCAATTATCCTTCTGTTTATAAATATAAGTATTTATCTAAGTTGTATGGTCTTATGACCACATGCATGCTATTAGCACCCACATTAGCAGGAAAGTTCATTACCAAAACGGAGTGTGTAACAGTAAGATAAAGAAACTGGGAAAATTTGACACCCGAAGAAGTTTATGTTTTATGTATATTTTTTTTTTCATTAAGAGAATTTATCATCTACCATTGAGAATTAGCCTAAAGATTTACTTGTAGTCTTACCCTGCCATCATAGGATAATGATGCAAAGATCCATGGTTCACGAGAACTCCATGTGAGCCCTGTAACATGAATAAAATATTTGTGAAGAAAAGTTTGTGTGTGTGTTTGAAATGATGTTTTGTATGTATGTTAGAGCTTAAAACCATGTCAAAGTTGGCAAAAGAAGCAAAAGCTAAACAAAACTAAAGATGGATTGAAAAACTTGAACCTCTTTACCATAAATGCTGTCTTCATAATCACTGTACGTATTAAGCAATGGATCAACCCATCGGGCAGATGAATCGACTTGTCTGCTAAAAAGTAAGCATAGATGAATAAAAAGTAGTCCTAAAATAAAATGTAATATAGTAATATCTTAAGATAATAAGATGACCTTTCAGTTGTTAACTCATCATGATTTGTTGAGGCAAGCCACAAGTTGACAGTTGAATCCGTACCAGCACTCTGTAACATCCACATTCCATGAAAAATAACTAAATATCCCCTACATGATAATTTAGTATGCAGACAACCTTTGACCAACAAATGGACACCAGCAAGAGATTTAGAAGTCATTAAAAATGCATGTTTGTATGTGTGCACATGTGGGTGTGGGAAAAAGCTTCTCTAAAGCAAGTTTATATCTAAAGTAAGCAATTAAGGGTGAATCCACCCTCAAATTTTAGTTGGATAAGCTCACCATCCACTTTAAAATAAATCAAGGATCAATACACCCTTTGCTTTAGAAACAAACTCACTTAAGAGGATCTACATCCCTGTGTGTGTGTGAAAGAGAGAGAGAGAGAGAGAGAGAGAGAGAACCAAGATCATTCCATCATACTCTGGGTTACACTTGACAGTCCAAGTCCTGGCAATACAAGTAATACAGACTGCCAATCAGATGTCTGAAAAAATAATATGAAATAGTATATTTTCATTTTAGACAATATTTTTAATGGAATAAAGAAAAGTTATTTGTGCTTTAAAAGTATGATTGTAACAACATACAGTAAGCACTGAAAATAGAGCAGTCATTTCCCTCTCAGCTTTCATTTTTAGTTTTCTTTCATTTTTTCCACAACAGAGATGATGTAAAATTGGAACATAGTAGGGTTCTTGGACTGGGAATATAGCTAAAACAAAAAAATCTGCTTTGCAACTATACATGGTAGGTACCAATGAGTATGTCCTGGAAGCTCTTGGATGGGAACTTTAGGTTTTCTTAGATCCCAAATGTGTATCCCAGACTCATGTTCTGCAGTAACCTGTACAAAACATAGCAATTCAATTTGACAACATGAACAAATGGTGGCAGAATATTACCATCTCAGAAGGCAGTTGCTACTATAAACTCATTGAGTAGACGTGAGAAAAAGCATGTAATGCAAATCAAAGTATTTTAATACTTGGAAAACAAAAGCAAAAATAGTAATCTATGATATGATTTGAATCTGTAATTGAATGTGAGAGACAAATGCTGACAATGTGAATTTCAGAAAATGTTAAAGAACACATTATAAAACCAGTTTTAAGGTACAGTATAAACATGTACATTATAATGAGGATCACAAAGTTCAACTCTTACAAGTATGTGCTGCTTTTGGGGATGGTAATCAACACTGCATACATGGGAACACTCGATTGACATAGTCTTCCTGTGATTCAAAGAATCCTATTAGTAGACATGAAATTCCTTGGGGTACCAATTCAGACAAAAAAAACTAATTGGTTTCAGGGGAATGTATATTTGTCTCCCAGCAACCCCCCACCCCAATCCTGAACTTCAAACGAAACAAGCATTTCACTTAACCAAAAGGAAAAGGCAGACTTGCAAATGCATTAACTTCGAAAAATTAAACAATATTGAATAATTTTTCAGGATGCCTAAGATCATATAACTGCATAATTCAAAGTTCAAAAAAACTAAACAAACTCCATTCCTTGTGGGAAAAAAAGGAACAAATGCAACAATAAAATCACATTTTTGCTCAATGTGGTGGAATATTATCATGTCATCAACTAAAATAAACCAGTAAAAAAACTGAATGATGTTATATGAACATTACATACTTCATTGTTCTGACATCCCAAAATTGGAGATACGATTCACAAGTTGCAGCAACAGAACTCACATCATGTGGATCCCATGCCCCTCCAGATAACTTGTGCAGCATACCAGCTGAATCTTGTGATTGTACCTGTTTTTTTGTTCGAATTTATCAGAACATGGAGGAGGAACTAAGTCAAAATCATCAAAAGTTTCAGGAATTTACAAATAGTAGTGGCCATAATCACACAAGTCTATGATTATTTAAGTCCCAACTAAATCTCGAGTCCTAAATTTCCGAACTACAGTCACATAAAATATTATTTAACACCAACTTCCCAGAAAACATTGTGGTGTTTGACTTGAAATGAGATTGGGGAATAATATCAATATCAGATTTTCCAACCCAAATACAGTTAAGTGAACAAAATTAAATCCATTATGGACAATGTGTATGACCCGCTACTGAGTCCCTTTTATCATGAACTTAATCATCACAGATTTGTTTTAGGAAGTCCATTGACCTATATCTTCACTCATCTTCAACCATTCATTTTCTATAATGCCTCTCATTCAAATAGCTTTATAAGATTCAGTAACAAAAATCAACTGATAATTGTTCATATATAACAATTAAAGGAAAGTATATTGTAAAATATTTTTCCAATTACTTTTGAATTTTAAATGCCTAGATAAAAGAGAGAAACTATCCGCTTCATTTTTGCACAAGACGAAATGATCTTTTGTTGTTTACTTTCTCCAACACATTTTCTTCCTGTTCCAATGTAGGATTCATTAATCCGTTCATTATAACAAATGATGCTAACCTGAATAATGATAACATGTTATTTTGTACTAACATGTGTTTCCTGTATGTACATATGAGAAAAAAAAAGCTAAGTATTTGTGTCACAAAAGGTGTACCATGCTATGAAATTCATACCTGAGCAGTTTTCTTTGAAACATCTAAATTCCACAAGTACAGGTTTTCCTCATTGATGCTGATCAATTTATCATGCCTTCCAGATGGCCACCATAGAATACTGTTTGGTGGTGAATATTTATTAAGGAATACAAATAAATGTATCAAATTCAAAGTGTTAAATAAGTATATAGTAAACAGGAAGATTATTAAAGATTAATGAATAGACTTAATAACATTTTTTATCCCCCCTAATATTTTTACAGCAATCAAACGTCTCAAATTTTCTAATTGGAATTTCAAGTTCCATGTGAATCTAGTGTCCAATTACATACAGAAGTTAGCAACATAGCCAACAATTAACATATATGACATGACATTTTATTGGGTCAAGCTCAAGCACCTTAATGGACCCGTTAGTAGTCATTGTATATTTTATTTAAATTGGGGAGTAATTAAGTCAAACTCACTGGGGAATTCAATAATATGTAACTCAGTACAATGCCGTGCCATTTATGTAAATTACTGGTTACACCTCTAATTTCTATTAGTAATTGAACAACATGCTAATATAAGGATCTACTTTCTTTAACTAGAAAAATGGAGAGATTGATTACTTCCAACAACTATCAGTGGCAATCAGGTTATAATAGAGGAGCTAAAAGTGCAATTAAACCTAAATAATATAATCAAATTTTCCGGGAGAAAGTTATAAGGGTAGTCCAGTAGTGTAAACTAGAGAAATGAAACCTTGCTTAATATCATCATTTAACTATTTCACCCACATCTTCAGATAATAATCTATAGAAAAATGACATAGCACATAATGGAAGCCAAACTCACGAAGTGCAAAAGATAACACCGAAACATCATTCCAGAGTCAAGAGCAAACGGGAATTGCAAACTCACCATTTAATCTTGCCAGAATCAGTGTCGAGGGAGGTAATTCTCTCTAGCTGAGGTGAATTTAACTCGCCATATAGCTCGGGGATCTGCCATATTGCTGCCCCATACGTTTCACCTATAAATTAGAACATAAAGGTAATCAGAAGTCCTCCTAACCAAACCAAGAGCCTTAAAATGATGCACAAGAAGCACAGGCTATCTCAACGTACGGGAAAACACTTACAATGTCAAAATACACAAAAATAAAATAAAAAGAAGAGGTTTATTACCGTTAGAGTAGACGGTTGAAAAGATCCGTTGATCAAAGGGGCAAGAAACAAGGTCCCAGATCTCGTTGGGATGAGAGAACAATCCCTCGCAGAAGAGTTCGGTTCCACTCGACGAAAGCCGAATCAGATGTACCTATCACGGAACGATTCACTCAATTATTTTCTACAGGGATCAAACTGTAACAAGCGGAACTGAAGCACGAGAAACGAGAGAGAAAAAAAAAGGAATGCAATGTACCTCATTTTCTTCTTTGAGGCTGAGAGTGCCAGCGAGGAAGCTAGTGTGATCTGTGTCTGCCTTCACATCGGATATGCATCTAGCCTATCATATAAAAGAGTATAAGAAATGGAATAGTTAATTAGATCGATGCAGAAAATTTGTGAGGGTTTTGTGGGTTGGACCTGATATTTTAGACCGTATCCGATGCCTGAAGATGCAGCTTGCATTGCTCTTTCTTTTCTTGGAGGCGGAATCTACTGCTACACCCACCGTGCGACACCTCAATCCACACACTGCCCTGAGAGAGCAGAGTTAAACACGGAAAATGGCAACGCCGTTGCTTTCTGCTCGCTGTTTTTTATTTTTTTCTGAAACCGTGTTTAAGGGCCAGTTGTTCAGGGATTCATTGGTGTTGCTAGTTGCACCCAGCATTTAAGGAGAAAAGATTGAAATATTTTTTATCCGTAAGTCTTTTAAGTTGATCCATAAAAAATTTACGGATCAACTTAATGCATAAGCCTTTTACGGATTAACTTGATCCGTAGAAACCTTACAGATCAACTTAATTCGTAAGCCTTTTACAGATCAAGTTGATCTGTATGCGCTTAATATTAACATACAAATCAACTTGATCCATAAAAGACTTACAGATCAAGTTGATCCGTATAATTTATGGACCACTCTCACGTACACCCATCATAAATGCAAAAAAAGTGCAGAGACAGTTTTGATATTTTTAAAAAATGCTGGGTGCACCAACAATAATGCTAGGTGCACCTAGCAACACCCTCGTGGTAGTTACGATGGCGCATTGAGTATTTTGGGCCTCTTCCTTAAAATAACCCATGAAGCCCGTTTTGGATGAAAAACGCTAATAATTTATGGATAATGGAGTTTTCCAATTAGCTAATGTTTGTTCATTTTTTTTGGGTTCATCTCTTCTTTATTGAAATTTTTTTATTTTATGAATTATATAATTGTTTTGAAATTTTTTATTTTATGAATTAGATAATTATTTTTATATATAGGATGAGAAGTAATACTAGTTTATAAATACGATTTTAAGCCAAACCTTAAAAAGTTTTTATAATAGGTAAAAAAAATCAAATTCTAACTTTAAATTCAAGAATTAAGTCAAGTTCAACCTTTATAAAGTTAACTTCATCGTGCCTATTTGTATTCCTAATTACAAACTACGTGCCCAGTTAGGCCCTCGTACATCGAGAGTAAAGTCAATGTTTGGCCTAATTATCAAGTATTAAAGTTTTTTTTTTAAAAAAGAGTAAACTTCAAATATGGTGGGCACATAGTAGTTACAAACTTCTAAAACGATAGGTTGGGAAAGAAACAAATGTATCCTACTTGCTTATCTTGAGGTTTACACTTCTCGCGCAATTTGTTTATTTGAACATTTTTGCTTGTTCTAATTTTATCTTGTAAGCAAAAATAACTATTGATTTATGGTATGTAGATTGTTATCCGTCTCTAGTTTTTATAATGGTTTAGCTGGGAGGGAGAAGCATGAGAAATACGTGATGTCAAGAGAAATGGAAGTTAACCAACTTTCTTTTTTATTAAACAAAAGTAATTGAAGAATGAGGACGGATTTAAACTTATGACCTTCATTTTTCTTTTCGCCACTTAAACCACTAAGACGATTAACTTGTTTCGTCCCTCAAAATGAACGATAGTTTAATGATATAAAAAAACTTGTTTTTTAGTTAATGGCTACTTAATTTTTAGATAAAAACTTATATTCGATCAATTAGAGAAATGGGAGATGAGTGGAAAAAAACCATAAAATTTAGATCCATAAGCTATTGTATATATTAAAGTACCGGATTAATGTTTTGATTAGTTTTTTCACGATATTAGTCGTGGGTCAATTATTTCTATTTTATATATATATTTCATACGTTGTCTATGAGAGGCCATGATCCTTTCAAGCTTTGAAATTAATCGCGTAGGATAAGAATATAATTGTGACAATTTAATGTAATGATGTTGATGTTTAAAGTGGTCTTAGTTTGGGGGTTATCTAATTTGCTCCAAATAAAAATAAGATTGAACAACTCACTGCACTTAACTGATGTGGTAGTTCTCTGATATGTGTACGTTTAAATAATATAACTGTAGGTATTAATTACTCTAAGTAGATGTGATGGGATTGTTTAACCCATCTTACTTTGAGAGTCAATAAGACAACCCCTTTAGTTTGAAGACAAAGAGATCAGATATACATGTAAAACCTAAAACTTAAGAAATTCACAAGCTTTGTTAATTTCAAATTAATTGAAACAACTATCGTTACCAAACCCCACCCAAGTCATTCCTTTGCGTGTCTAATTGTAGTATCTTGATTCAAATAACTTGTTTTCCCAAATTTAAAAATACTATCAATCTTTTATTTTTCATTTGATAGAATATTAATAATAAAAATATCTCTTGTATGTTTTTATTTAAATGTACTCCTATATGACACATTACACAAGAAACTTACTAATCAGGTAATTTTCAGTCGTCATCTTTTACTTGCTACACAGGAAGTTACAAGAAGAAAAAAAGCACGTTAGGAAACGCAACGCAAGAGTACTCATGTGTTAATGGTCTTTATATTTTGAAATAAATTAATTTACTATTAACGGTTGTGAAATGCACAATACAAGGAAAAAGAAAATAAAAGAACGATTGGAAAAGTACGTAGAAGAAAGATTCGTGAGACTTATCCCATGTTCAGGAATCAGTAAATAGTCCTTCTCAGTTTCATTCACAACGTATCAATTACCTTCTCCTTCTCACCAATCTTCAGCCTTAAAAAACTTGTAAGAAATAATACGGCATTGGTTCTATGGATCAGTCATGTTTTTTGGTAATTCTGTTTAGAGCAAGTGGTATCCTATTAACCGCTGCATGGTGACAAATTAATCCAGCACGAAAATAATGGGTTATGGGATAAATTTACACCCGCTCAAACGTTATCCTGTCATAATATCATTACCTGCTGAATGTAGACGTACTATTGAATACTGCAGAACCTAATTCGGCCTTTTATGGTGATGCATTGCATGTCTTTTGTTTGTTTGAAAAAAAACTAAGAAAATAAAATTGGCCTTTTAAAAGTTTTATTACCTGATTAAAATTCATTCGTCAATTGTGATTTGTGAAGTTCTGATTGTTGAAATAGATAGTTAATATATAATTAATATATCCGATGCCCTGGTCCCCGAATATCTCACTTTGCATAATTGCATGTGGCATTCGGGCGAGTTTGTTTCAGTACTTTTTAGAAGAAAAAACAATTAGAAATATTTATACAAATCTTAAGATAATTATATAAAATTTTGAAAAATTATTTTTTATGAGCTTAAAAGAAAAAAATATCTGAAAAGAATTATACCATAAAAAATATTTTTAACAAATTAAAATTATGTATAACCTATTAATCTAATGCTTCTGTACATGTTTTCTTTTATATTTTCCCTATCTTTATAATTGTTTTACTTTTTTTCATGCAGTGTTTCTCTTTTTTCCGTTCGTGCGGACTCGTTTGATAACCTCGATCGTAACCGTAACTATGAAAAATAATAATGACATTTTTTTTATGTTTGAATGAAAAAATTATGTAAAAAAATGATTGATTGAAAAATAAAATAAAAGCAAAACAAATTATTTTATATAAAAAAAATCTAGTTTTACATTTTTCTTCATTCAAATAAATAAAGGATAAGGGAACAAGTAATCAAGTATGCTCACTAACTAACTAACAGTAGCATGTGTCCCGAAATAATACCATTTTAAAAGAATTGGCCGAACACCGCGTGATCATATATTAGATAGATATATAAATATTCAAATAAGATATAATCTTGATAGAGTACAGTGAGAATATGGATGCCAAATTTCTGTTTCGAATATTTAACAAAGTGTATATTTATAATTGTGTCATAATTAATTCGGTGATATACTTTTGTGTAAACACGCACTTAACATCTTATTTTTAGATACAATCAATAAAAAGTTGACAAGAAATAAAATATAAAGTAAAAATATTCTTTATTTATTAGTTTTAATTTAATTCCTTCACATAAGAAAATGATATAATTAGTTTCCTTTAATAAAGATTTAATCATATGTAAAATAATAAAAAATATAATTTTTCCTATTATCTTCTGGGCACGTAAGTAAAATAAAATATGTAACTAACGGACTAAAACAGATTTTTTAGATGATATAAACCAGAAATTTTATAAATATATATTGATGTATTTTTAATATATTTTTAAAATTATATTATATAAAATATGAGGAAAGATCCTGTTATTCCAAGAGTAATTCTTTTATAATTATTTTATATCATCACATTCATTTCCTTAAAATCTAATAATTATAACAAATAATTAATATTAATCATCAAATTTTAGCAAAAATAATTGTGACTATTTTAAAATTATTATTAGAGTAAATTAATTCATTCTCATAAAACATATAAAATATATTATTTAAAGAAATTGCTAATCCACACCCACACCTTTTTATAGTATGAGTACATTAATTGTCTAACCCATAAAATTTGGACATAAAAATCAATAAACTTTTTGTTATAGTAAGTTTAACTAAATAATATTACAGTACTTTACTATTGAAATTAAAAACAGTCATTTGTTTCTCTTCTTTCATTAACATTAAATTTTTTGATATTTTTATCTCTTTTCTCTTATAAACATTAAATTTTTAATCTCTCTCCTCTCATCTATCATCAATATGTATTATGAAATTTTTGTATTATAAAAAATAAATGTATATTTTAATTTATAGTATTTTTTATAATTTCATGAACATATTAAGTGGGAATAAATGAAATTAATATGAAAAAAGTTGATTTTTATATAATACACAATAAACATATAATTGAATGTAAAGAAATGATGAGAAACAAAAATATAAAGAAATTATTACTTTTTAAAATATTTAAAAATAATTGTTTCTTTAAGATTACAAAATCCTTTTTTTTAGTGTGACTCGAAGAGAGAAACATTTTTTGTTGAAAAAAGATATAAAAATAACGTAATTTATTATTATTTTTTACTATAGATTATTTTATAAAAAATATTTATTTTTTCTAAATTTTTAAATAGGAAAACTACTATTATTATTTAAATAAATATTATATATATATATATATATATATATATATATATATATATATGACATGAGAAGGTTAAATATGATTACTTAAAAACATACATATTAAATCTTAACTATTTATTTTTAGTTATATGACTTAGATTTAATTCTTTCACTCTCATGTAATATATCATCTCTCCGTATATATTTATATATGATAGTTACATGAAAGTCTAGTAAAGAAAAATAAAGTTATACGATGTTGAAGTAATAAATTTTTTCTTCAATGGCGTACAAAAATAAAACTCTATGTGGATTTAAACTGAATCCAATCTCTCAATCTCTTGCTATCAATTTTTTGATGAATTAAATTTTTTTAAAGAACAAACTCTCTTTCTACCTTTTAGGTTTAAAACTAAGCTTAACTTTTCTAGCTTTGTTCCTTTTCAAAAAGAAAAAAAAACAAAGATTTTATTTAAAATAATTCTATATCTCTTAATCTTTATAAAAAATAAAACTATATCATATCTTTTATTTTAAGAAATTTCCTTATACAATAAATTTTCTTATATGTAGCAATAAAATATTATTCTTATTTTATAGACAACTTTCACATTTATAAAATAATACACCTTTTATATTAATTATATTTTTGGTGATAGTAAATAATATAATAACATTCCAGTAAAAAATTTATTTGATTAAATTAAATTATCAAATAAATCATTTTTTTATGTAAAGATTGAAACACTTGTTTGTGTGTGATCCCATAGGTTTAAACTAATAGTAGACTAATCATAATTAATTTACTAGGTAGACGTCTAGCAACACTCCCTAGCATTCAGATAACATAAAATAACATATTTTACCTTCAATAACCAATAGAAAAATAATGCAATGTTTCCTTCCATCATTTACAATTCAATGTTATATTATTACTATCAAACTCTAATAAATTAACATATTATACTTAATCAATGAATGACTTAATAAACTATTTTCTTCTTTTATTGTCGTGTCCAAGGTCTTAATTTTATTGCAGAGATCAAACTCATTACAAAAGTTGATGGATTTCTTTTTTATTAATCATTAATTCTGTAAATATTTAATCATATTCAATATTCATTCAACCCAAGGCGTCAAAAATTAAAATATAACAGATAACTTATTAAATATTAGGATAATCTTAAGTCAAAGGAAATTATTATATTTCTTATTAAAAAATTTCTATTGACAGATTAAGGTAACATTAACCATTAGGAATTCTCACTTTGAGTCAGTTCAATGATGACATCTACATATACATCATCTACATATATAATTTAATAAATGAAATTTATTAATCTTTATCAAATAATGATAATTACATATATATTAATCTATCCGGATTTCGGGTTATTGATGTCCTATTCACAGTAATATTACGATTAAAAATAATTTAGGTTAAAATTATAAATGATTTGTTTCTTAGTATCATAAATAATTATGATAATAAGTCTCTAATTTTAGTCAAGAACTTTTTAAATTAACAATTTAATAAAACAATAAATATGATAATAAAATAAAGAATAATTTTTTTATTAAAATTAATAACATAATGAATAAATTGAATCTTGGACAAACATATCTCCAACAAAATATATATATATATATATATATATATATATATATATATATATGAGAGAAAAAGGAATTAATAATTGAATGTTTGAGATAAGAGAGAAAGGAGTATCTAAAAAATTTAATACTGACAGAGATGAAACATAAATGATTATTTTAAATTTGAATAATAAATTATTGTAATATCTTTAAATTTATCTTAGTAACACAAAAGAATTTATTGATTATTTTGTCCAAATATTTATATTATCGATTGCTAATACACTCGTAATAAAAACATATCTATATATTCATTTTAAAGTACACAAAAAATATATTTAAATAGATTAGTTTTTATATATGATCCGAGACTTATAAAAAAAATAAACATCACTTCTGGGTCATCTAAATAGAAAAGAGAAATTACTAAGTCTAACTCTCTCGCTTGAGTAGGGCAGTAGGTTGTTGTCAATTTTTTTATATTTGCCTTTGACTTTTACCAATAAAAAATCATAATAATAAATTACAAAGCTTAAACTTTAAATTTTGAACCCAAATGAAATCAAGGTTTGTTAGTCAAACACAATTGTGACCAAATATAAATTTAGCTAAAAAAAACTCTACAAAAAAGGAGGAAAAAAACTGTTTTTATTTCATTTTAAAAGCTCAAATTATTGAATTAGACTCTCCTATCCCGGCAACCTTAGCTTACATATAATTTGAGTGACATGTTATATCTAAAATCTGTTTGGACCATTTTTTTAATCAATAAGAAATTCTAGTAACACAGTTTTTTTAAATACACTTTTTTTTATTGTTGAAATTTATAAAAAATAATAAAAAATTGTGATTCTCCCATTATGTTTCATAATTTTTCATTACGGACGAAAAAATAGACCGACCTGCTCGACCCATGTGAAAATCAAGGGTTAAAATTTTAAGTGCTTCTTGTTTATACTCGAGTTGACCCATCAATCACAGCAAAATTAAAAACAAATAATAGACAAATATATTTTAATTAATTTAATGTTTTATAAACATTAAATAATAAGTAATCATTAAAAATTGAATGCATTATCTTAAATTTTGAATAATAATTTATTTAGATAAAAAAATTAAATAAACACTAATAACATTTGTATAAAATATAAAATTAAACATTATTTTTTTTAATATAAAAATTGGGTTTTCAGGTTGGATCCTTAATCCATTTTTTTTTGGACTAAAACATGATGAGTCAAAAGAGAATTGGTGGATTGAAAACGTCAACCTGACCCTAAAAAAATTGGGGCAAAATAGATTGTTGTGATAAGTCTAATTCGTCTTGTCATTCCTATTTTTTTATCATAATTTTTAATAAATTTTATTCAATTAGAAAATATGTTCTCACCACTTCTCTTTAAATAATTTACATCCAGATTTTGCACTAGATTCCACTCAACTCGTAAGGTCGTTTGCATGTATATACAAGAGTTCAACTTCAACCCCTTAGTTACGAGGAACAATAATACATAAATATTTATTTATTTTAAACATTTCACAAACACAATTTATTTATTATTTTATCTATTTTGTATTACATCATAAATTATATAATATCTATATTTTTAATTTTCTCTGCATGTGATTTATAATATAAGAGATATATATGAAACATTTTTCATTTACAAGATATTAACGTGATTTGAGTTGAGTTAGACAACCATCTAAAATTTCCCAAAACTGACCTGACTATATTTTACGGATTTAAGGGGGTGTATTGGATTAGGATTTTGAGAGAATATTTTGACAAAAACAATCTTGAAGATTTTAAAAGATTATGTGGGATTGTATTGATTTTGTGGGATTTTAAAAGATTTTTTTTAAAAGACTTTTTACAATCAGGATTCTTAACCCAAGATTTTAATGGATTTCTAACACAGATTTTTAAGATTTCAAAGTACTTTATGGATTTTTAAGATTTTGAAAGATTAATACATTTTAAACAAAAAAATAACGGAAGTTACAAAAGTGAATGAAAAAGATGATAAATAAATTATAATGTTTGAATAAAGAAAATAAAAACGATAGAAATTTTAAACCTTTTAATAACAAAGTCATTATTGCCTAAAAAAATAATAACAAAGTGATTCTCACTTCATGTTCGCCTAATTATTAGCATTTCTCCACATATCTGAACCTATATTAGTCCTCCATATATTAGCATCTCCTCGTTCCTGCTCTTGTGTTTGAACAATGGGTTCATGATCATTGTCTTCGTAATTTGGTAACACTGAAGATGAAGATGAAGACTCGTCAGTAGGTTCCACTGGAAATTGAACGACATTCTTTGCGAAGAAAATTATGAAGTGCTGCACATGCCAACACAAGCTCTGCTTGTGTTTTAAATAGAAATGGAGGTGCTGACTTAAAAATTGTGAACCGCGATTTAAAAATACCAAATATCCTCTCAATCACATTCCTTAAGGATGCATGCCGAAGATTAAATAATTCCTTTTCATTTTCAGGGTCATTACCGTGACCTGCAAAATCTTGTAGATGATATCGTACACCTCGATATGGGGCTAAAAATTTGCGTCGATTAGGAAATCCACAATCCACCAGATAATACTTACCTTGGGGCACTTTAAGTCCATTCTTCCTTGCCAAAGCATCACTTAACACCTTGGAATCATGTGCTGAACCCTCCCACCCGCTAAGAACGTACATGAATTTAGTTTTTGCATTGAGTTGAGGAAGTATTATTCGTTCTACATTTTGTTTGCTAAGTGACCCATTGGCATCACGCAATCCCCTATTCATAGCATCCACCAAGAGGTGCAACAACTCATTGGTATCCTCCATAGTCCAAGATACATAATTATCTTTGTCTCTACTCTTTCCTTTGTTATTTTCTTGTGAATCCCCCATTTGATCGCTAATATATATATAAGAAACTAGTTATTTGACAAAAATAGTTATTGTTTCCTAATTGTCAAAAGTATAGTGACTATATCCCGAATAATATACAATTCAATAGAAAAACCAATAAAAAACTACCTAATAATAAAATAAGGGTCATGCTAACATGCGCACTTAGGGCACATGTTAAGGATACTTCCAATAGTAACTATGTCTTAAAAACAATAATTTTTGACTTTTAAAAAAGTAAATTGCACAACTTTCAATACAAAATTTCTATACATAATACACTAACAAGTGTCTTAAGGGCACATGTTAGCATTTTCCATAAAAATAATACTCATATATCATAAAATCATTTAAAAAAAAACTATTAACAAAATAACAATAATAATAACACAATAACAATTAAAAAATTATTAACACAATAATAATAATAATAACACGCTGTCAAAAAAATAATAATAACACATTAATAATTAACATTTTAATAATAACACAAGAAAATAATAATAATAATAATGGACGTTGTAAAAAAACAAGTTGAAGAAACATAAAAAAAAAAAGAGTTTTTTATTTTGATTTGCATATACAATACTAAAAAAAAAGCAATATGAAATCTTGATGCATATCAATTGCCATTCTTTTGATGCATATTCATTGCCTGGACGTTGAAAACAATATGAATACGAAATCTTGAAGCATATACAGCACCATTTTCTTTTGATTTGCGTAATATACATATAGTATGAACAATATTGACTATCGATTGCCATTAAAAAAATAGGTAAAATTGATTGAAAAGTTGTAAGAGAATGAACCTGGTAGTGGTTTGTGTCTTGTTCGGCAGGAGAAGAAAAAGTCTTTGGAAGATTATGAAAAGTCTCAAGGGTTTGGGTGAGATTGTTGAAGGAGTATTTTATGTGTATTTCTAACTAAAAAGTCTCTCAAAATCCATTCCACACAAGAATCCATCAAAATCTATTTACTTTTGAATACCAAAAGACATTTTAAAAGTGGTAAGAAATCTCAATTGAATACCAACAAATTTTGTTGCCCTGAAAAAAAAAATCTTTATTGTCTTAATTGAATACCACAAGATTTGTTTATATTTTATAAAAGTCTTGATTGAATACCACAAGACTTTTTAATCATAAAAAAGTCTTTTAAAATCCTTTGAAATCTTAATCCATTACACCAATTGATCTAGAATTTGACCGCATTGACCCGACCCAACAACTTGTGGCACCGTGTCCAACCCGTCGCACCCATATATACAACAATTCAACACCCTTTATTAGAAAATACATAAAAGTAAATGTTTGTTGAGAAAAAATGAAGAAGATGACGATACACGTTCTTGATCGAAACACGGCGATACAATTAGGTGTATGTGTGAATGGGAAAACCCTGTGGGGACTTTTCAAAATTCTCATTCTGTAGGGTGGTACCTCCCAAACTTCTCGTCATACCAAATAGCCGCATGCTATGGTACCCGCCACCTTCATATATAACCCAACACCAATTCTCACCAAACCATGCTCCTTTCATCATTTGAATCATATTGCTCTCTCTCTCTGCGTTAGTTGTATCGCACACCATCACATGATCATAAAATTGCCCTTCATTTATCAGAAGAAGAAGCTAGGTAGCTACTAAAAACGGAAACCTCAGGGTTATGTGAAAAAAGCAAGAGATGTTTCAGAGTCCCAGAAAGTTTGTGACGCCCTTTACTAAATGGGTTTCTGATCTTAATTGGCGTTTAGGTTTAACTGGGTTGATCATCCCTCTGGTTTTATTCATCACGTTCTTCTCTCTGCATTATTCATCCACTTCAAACGGTTTTTCAGCCTTTTACCCTGTTCAGCAGTTTCTCTTCAACATCCCTTTTAAGTTTATCTGCGAGGACGATCCTGTTATTTCCAAGGATGAATTGTTGCGGTCGAAAATTGCGGTGTGTTTGGTAGGTGGTGCCAGAAGGTTCGAACTCACGGGACCTTCCATAATCGAAATGGTGCTCAAAGAATACCCCAATTCGGATCTTTTTCTTCACAGCCCGTTAGATAAAGACACGTTCAAGTTCTCGATCTTGAAGTTTGCGCCAAACGTCGCCGCCGTTCGAATCTTCCACCCCCAACCGTTGCCGGAGAACGAGCCGTATGTTCGAGTCCTCACCGCGCATAACTCGCCTAACGGAATCCAGGTAATTTCGCTGCTATTTTCTCTTATTTATTTATTATTACTTTTTTCCCTTTTTGGATTCCTGAAAACACCACTTCAGAATCATATTGTTAAACGTATTGCTTATTTTGTTGCCTGTTTCTTTTGAAATAATAATCAATAATCAATATGGACCACCCGCTGTTTACGTATATATAAGATTGTTACACATTACAGTGAAATTATATTATTATTATTATTATTATTTACACTTTTTTTGTATTCTTTTAATTTTTAATTTTTTAAGTAGTTGCGTCTTGCGTGCACTTTTTAGTTTTTTTTTTTTTTAGGAATCTCCATATTGTTTGATGGATATTGGTTTTAATTTTATGGAAAAATCTGAGCGAGTTGCTCGGTCAGATTTTTGTACCTTTGCAGATATTTTCATATCAGTATCAAATTCTTTTCTTTTTCAACCCTGCCCTTCCAGAAACCAGAAGTCTATTTAGGATGCTCTCTTAAAAGAAAAGTAAAATATATTATCAAATATCTTTACTTCCACTGCATTTCATCTTCCTAACCCATGTAGGTTGGTTAAAGGAAAAACTGTCAAGGTTACCCAATCACTTATGAGTGGGACAGAATATTTTAACTGTATTAAATACAGCAGGAGGTTATTATCGTAGGCACGTAACACGATCACGTTAGGTCGTGTATTTATGTGTATGTTTATCTTAAAAGTATACTTTTCTCTAAAAAGATACTTTGTAATTTGTATAACTTTATATTTATGTTAAAAGTTAACTTAGGCTTTTTTCAATAAAAAGTTAGTATTCTTCTAAAAAAAAGGGTAGTAACGTTCTTTTAAGAATTTATAATCATTATATAATAATAATATTAATATAAAATATGATACTAAACGTGAAATAAATTTAAACTAAAAATTATTTGAAAAGTTACTTTTCTATTTTATATAAAGTTATTATTAAATTAAATTTGATAAGATCTGTTTGTATTTTTATTTAAACAACTTGATATATCTCTTGAAATAAAACCTTGATACCAAATAATATATTTTCCACATTTAGGCGAAAAACAAATAAAGTTTGCCTTTTACTGGAATATATTTTTCCGTTTTTATGTAATATCCAGATCAGATTGTTTGACACATTCAATTCGTTGGCAAGATTCTTTTGAAAATGTTCCTGAACACAGAATTGGGAAGATAAAAGATACTTTTAATCTTATGATATATTTTTAAGATAATTAATTATAACATACAATATTAATTTTTAATTTTAAATATTCAAATGAATAATGGAAGCATTTCCTTCTCTTCATTTTTTTCACTAGCTACCAGTGAACCACTTTTGTACGTTGCTGCAATTCTAGCCCGCAACCATCTATATTTATAGCTAAATTAATTCATAGCCTGTTTTACTTTTTACTAAATATGTCTACAGGCTCGTAGATCTGTTAATTCTTTATCCATTTAATTGTTTAATACTTAACATATTTAGGAGTTGGATAAAATTTGAAACTTTGGAGAGTTAGGAGGCAGTTTTCAGTTTTGGTAGGGTTTGGCAGGGGTAATGAGGGCAAGTCCTTTCTTTCTTACTGTCAATGATTTATGAACTTTAATTGCTAAACCAGTAAAGCTAAGCCAAAATTGCTTAGAGTTGAAGTATATATGACGCGAACGTAAATGCTAATTATGACTGAATTTAATCAACAAACTAAATGCTAATTATCATTTACGTTATTAAGCAGGGGCTTCTTCAGTACTTTAACCTAGTGGAGGGATGCCTAACGATGATAAAATCACACCAACAGAAGCACAACTTCACGTACGATTGGATAATCCGAACACGTGTGGACGGGTACTGGAACGCGCCGTTGGGTCCCGAAAACTTCGTTCCGGGAAAATACCTGGTCCCACCGGGCTCCTCGTACGGAGGACTCAACGACCGTTTAGGAATCGGCGACCTCAGAACCTCGACGGTGGCACTGTCGCGTCTCTCTTTAGTTCCAAACCTCGATTCCGCTGGCTTCAACAACCTCAACTCGGAGGCAGCGTTCAAGGCCCAACTCACCACGCTGAACGTGAGCCACGTGGCGAAACGACTCCCGTTCTGCGTCGTTTCGGACCGCAGGTACGATTTTCCGCCGGGGCGGTTCGGGGTGCCGGTGGCGGCGCTTTCGAGCCCGGGCCCATTGAGTGGGGCCAAGTGCAGGCCGTGCAGGCCGGCGTGTGAGGGTTTGTGCGTGGAGACTGTGATGGATAACGTTGAGAAGGAGTGGAGTTGGACCCATTGGGAAAACGGTGCGCTTCAGCTCTGCGACGCACACGATGCCTGGGAGAGTGGTTGGGAGAAGATTTTTGACCGGTTTTCTGGGAACAAATTTGCGGCGGCTAGGAAGCGAATTCACTCTATGAGAATGGGGGAGTGCGTTAAGGATTTTGTTCAGTTGAGGAAACGGAGTGCGCATTGGAGTGCGCCTCCGGTGGATGAGATTTGTACATTGGGTTTGAGTCCACCGTGAACACCTTTTCTTTCTTTCTTTTTCCTTTTTATTCTTTCCATCGTTTGCAGGTACAGTGCACACAATTTAGTAAAGTGATTACTGTGTTTTCTTCATGAAAAGTTGGCAGAAATAGGAGAAATATCATTTTTTTTTCGAAATTTAAATATACTAGTGGGTGCGAATATGACACTCTTATAATTAAAATACTACTAGTAAGTACTTCGTGTAAACGAAAAAAGAGAGAGAAAGAAACTTTTAATCTTTAATAAAAGATTAATATTACATAATTATAATCTATTTATAATCCATACGAACATTTTAAAGGTAGTTTTTTTTAATACAACAGAAACGAAAAAACAAGAGGATGAGAAAACTAGAAACGATAGACAGAAACTCCTAAAACTGGGATTAATTTGGGAGTTATCTGAGAGTTAATCATGCATGATGATTGAAAAATATAATTATGAATAATATTAATAAAATCTCTAACTAGTTTAGTAAGAATTAGCTTTTTTGTAAGCCAAGTCCTTTAAATAGATAATATATAGATATATAATTTCTACACCAAACGCGAGATTTCTCCAGCATCAAATATCTTTTATTTTTTTATTTTATTTTTATATTTCTCGTCCCTCTCAAATAATAATCAGTACGAAACAATTTTTTGTAAAACTGCACGATCATTTTGTTTTCTGCCAAATATTTGTTTTACACTTCTTAATTTTTTTGCCTATTTTTAATCATAAATGATTTTTAAAAGGATGTAGGTCCACGTATTCAATTGGTGTATTTGGTGTTGTTTCTTTTTTTTTTGGATCGTGTTGTTTCTTTCGTAACAAACAACAATGTTGAATAGCGTAATTTGTCCTCTTTTAGTCATCCAGTTACCTATTAATCCTTCCATGAGTTCCATCATTTTTCCATTTTTTTCGTATCATCATCAAATAATGACAGAATAAGAAAACAAAAATGAAAAATGAAGACGACAAACAAAAAGGAGAAGAGAGGACGTGGAACCTCATATGATATGAGAGTTGATTTTCTACTTTGGTATTAGCATGGACCATATTAGAGTAGCCAAACACCACTAGTAGAGTACTTTACTAGTTTTTCTTTCTGTCATGCACCATAGCGCGGCACACACCAATTCTCATCAAAATTAGGCTAGCCACACTTTAACAGTGGAACAGGCACGTGTAGACTGTAGAGGACCCCACTTTCCCTTCCTTTCCTTCATTCTCGTTCTGGAGGGAGGTCACCGTAACTTTCACGTTCAAAAAGAGACAGACCCAACACAACCACCGTACCGTAACCTGTTGGTCCTCTTCTCAAGTTTGTTCACGTGATTTCACCACCATCATCAACGTGAATTAATACAACACACTGCATTCCCCAATCATATCATACCTTCTTTTCCTCCGATCCATCAGAAAACTACACCAGCAGCAAGGCTCGTGTATTCAAACCCCAAATCATTGCACTCCAAAGTAAATCCTATTCATTTGCTACGGCCACCGCCAACGTGAAATTAATACATTAGCCAACTAGAAGAAAAGAATAAGCACCATCAGTTATATGATTCTATCCATGATTTTAAATTGCAGTTATCGTCATATTAGATTAGATGAGCCAGACAATCTTTACTTTGTGAGAAAAATATAGCCACAATTGCGGTCGTCATATGATTAGGAAGTGTTAAAATATTTATCTTGTTACAATATTTAATGGTGATGCTGATAAATTAACAATAATTTTAAAGAAAAATTACAATAGTTAAAAATATTTTAGGATGTAATATTTTTTTTTTTAAAAAAATAATTTTTATTTAGGACAAGGTTCACGCAAATAAAAACCTACTGTGGTAGACAAGACATCCCGAGATGAGGATAGTTAACCTTTTAAACTAGTATTGAATCCAAGTATAACAAAAGATAACTCAATGAATTGAAACATCTTTGGAGCAAGAGGAAAAGAAAGCAAAGGATAAGTCAAATGGGAGCATATTTTAATTGATTCTTGATTCTTAAATTAATATTTTAATTTAAGAAATTAGGATTAGTCTCATGTATATTTTAAATTATAGTCAAAACTCTATAAAATACACATCATATTTACTACTTGTTATCATTATTGAATGAGTTAATGTGACTTTTGGTCCATTATATTTCATAATTATTTGGCTTTGGTTAATCAGGTTTAAAAGTTTTATTTTAGTTCTTTATGTTTTTAAATGTATCATTTTTGTCATTTTTTTATTTTTCATTAGAAATTTTGGTGTTCTATTAACTTTAAAATTTAAAAATAGTTTAACGTCATTTTTGATCTTTTGTGTTTTGTAGTTATTTCGTTTTGGCACATTATCTTTTAAAAGTTTAATTATGATCTTTTATGTTTTTTGAAATGTATCATTTTGGTAATTTTTTCAATTTTTCATTAGAAACATTAATGTTCATTAGTGTATTCAATTTTAAAATAGTTAACATAACATAGTGGGGACTAAAAATCGTCACTATCTTTTTCTTATTTAAAAAAAAATAAAACCATTAAGTAAATGAAGAAAAGACGGATTTGAAACTATGAACAACATAAATCTTCACTCTCATATTATTATCATCATCATCATTCAATTTAATCATTTAATAACCATAATAATTTCATCCACAAATTACTCTCAATCATAACAGGTAAGAGTTCCTTCTCCTTCCACCACTTCACCTCCCACCATCGACACAAAGAGACTGCTACCCTGACCTTGCTTCTATCTCTATCGCAACCTTCCTATGCAGCCAAAAATTGTTGCCTCATCTAACAATAACAATCATGTCATTGTCATCGCCAACAGTAGCACATTGACGAAGATGATAAAGAAGATTGACAACATCTAGATGTGGATGAGGTTTGATCGATTGGACTTGTCAGAACCCCTCTTTGTGCTACTCGTCTTGACCTAGCCCGATAGAGATGTTGGATGAAAAATCATCTACTTGTTTGACCAAATCATGTGCGACAGTGAAGATCTTACTCGCAAATCTCTCAAAGAGCCGCATTGTGACTTCCTAGCTTGTTCATATATGATTTAATTGGCAATTTAAGGTCATATTTTTGTATTTTACCGAAGATAACTTTTGTTCCGATCTCTCCTGATTTTGTTTCCAATAGAATAGAATATGAAAAAACAACATAAATATATGAAATGTTTTGATTTCCTGGTGAAATGTTTTGATTTCCTGGTGAAGAGTATAAAATTTTTGTGATTCCAACAAAATTATGTGTAGATATTGTTCGATTTGTGTAGATATTGTTCGATTTGTGTGATATTATATTTTTTTACAATCTATAAGAAATTGGAGAAGATGATTTTTTTATTGTTTATTTTTGGAAAAATAAAATAAAAATAATGACCGTTTTTATCTATTCTATATAAAATAAATTATTTTAAAAGACTTAATGACACTTTTCATCTATGATATTTTACAATTATTTAACTAACTTAAAATATAATAAACAAAAAATAAACTTAAAATATAATGAACAAAAACAAAACAATTATACAAAACATAATGAAGTACCAATGTGGCCTTAAGGCTTAATGAGTTGCAGTAAGGAATCAATTTTTTTTAAGAGAAGTAATCAAGCTGAAAAGGCGACATTTACAAAAATTTTATTCTTCGGGTAGCGTATAAATGTAATGAACTTGTGGTATTGGTTCTCTCTTCTCTGCTTAGCTGTTTCTTGCGGTTGTTTCTTTCTTCGTCATGATCATGTTACGCACACTAAAAAACAAAAATTTGACTTGCGAAATGACTTATTTCGATACATTTTCAAGTTTCTTTTTAAAGATTTTTTTATTAAGCACAAATCATTCCGTTCACTTGTGTATCATTTGTATTTATTTTAATACGGTTGAAATCACATTTTGACTAATGATTTATACTTGTACTCTACTATGATTCTGACTCTTAATTAGTCTTATGAATTTGCCAATACATATCTACTTGACTACTTATTTTTGGAAGGGGTATGCATTAGCAAATTATTCCCACTTGTTTTCAAAATGACTATGTAGCAAATTGTAACATCAGTAAGGATTAAAAAGTTGGCTGCCTAAAAGAAAACCAACATAAAGATGTACCCATTAAGTCACGAACAACAATAGGAAAAAAAAAAACATAAAAGAGGAAGCTACACCCTGATTATTATAGTGATTGTATTTACATATATTTTGTTACTGGATATAAGACTGGCCAGTGATATCTAAATCTCTGTCCCCAGTTGAAGGGGGAGGATTGTGTTTGGGCTTGATAGCGTCCTTATCAACGGGGCCATCAGCACTCTGGCTCTCACTTGCCGGTGGCTTTGTTTGTTTCTCCGGTTGCCCTTTCTCGGTACCGTACATTCCACCACCATAGGCACCATGTGTTACCGGCTCCATTCTTGAGATTTGGGGTCCTTCCCCCAGTTTTTGCTTTTCACCCTCTTTCTCCATTGATGACACTTTCACCATCACCTCACTATTCAATTGCCACTCCATTTGATTTGAGGCTGAGTGAGTCCTCCCTTCTCCTCCTTATGTACATCTTCATTGTCACCTTGTATGTTGGACGAGTGTCTTTTTTATTTACGTGGCAGCATATATCCATGCCACGCAACCGATGTTCTCTTTTAAACACTTCATGTAAACACCATATTCTTCCTTTTTATTCCTGTCTTGCACTTACCCTTGTTTTCTTTTCTAGAATTTTTTCGGCTTAGGCCCATCGAAAATTGAACAGTGACCATATTTTGTGGATAGAAAAACTATGACAAATGATATATCCAGTTTCCTTTTTCCTAAGCACACACCCTTTTCATTTTTGTTTAAGCTTTTTACTGTCACAAATACTCTTTATATCCAAAATATCCTTATATCATTATTTCAAAAAATAATTTCCAGAATATAATAATTAAGAATGCAAAATTTAAAACAAGAATTCCGGAATATTAATAATTAATTTTCTGAAATTACTTTCCAAAATACAATTTCAGATTTTTCATTCCAGAAATTACTTTTCAGACTACAAAATTTAAAACAATATAATTTAAAAACGTATTTCAATGAATGTTTGCCATGCAACACTTCCACCTCTTGTTTTTGTCATATCTGCGTAAATATATATTTTAACAAGCTACTTTTAGAGACCGGATCTTATTTCTAGAATGAAAAGTTTAACAACAAAAGCATCTGTAGATACGTTAAATTTGTTTCAAGACATGAAAGAAAATTACTGTGTAGCACAAATAACAATAATCGTAGTGTTTTTAAGGTTACATGTGCACTCAAAGCTAGATTTCCATGGAATTTAAAGAATGTCAAAGTGGGATCAATCATTGTTTGCTAGTTTTTTTTCCCTTTCTTTCTAGAAGTACTCCAAAATGATAATGACATAATGAATTATAGTTAGTATTAATTAAAAAAAATCTTAATGTAAACATCACCAGATGCGCACAATCTCACATCTAAGAAAGTTGAAATTAATAAGCAATTAAGTATGACCGTTAGTTCTGGAAAGTTAATGAAAAATGATAAGTTGTATGCATGAAAACAATTTCAGTTTTAACATTAGCAATCACATTAAAAGATGAGAACACAAGAGAAATCAAAGACGAAAACTTCACTGCTATTTCGTAGTCTCAAGATATAATAACCATTAAATTAATATCTATGGATGTGTTAGTTTTCATGCTTTATACACAAAATTTAACATGGATACCGTGCAAATCAAGTGCCACAGAGCAATCGCAAAGAACATAACTACAAGAGTGATAAGACACTATTTTTATTTGAACAATTTCCTTTGTTACAAAAGAAAGCATATTCAGTGATATTAGAATTTAAAAGTGCTCAAATTCATTGACTTTGTAAGCAGTCATTCCATAATCAATGACACCATGAGATCAATTAGAATTTCTTTATATATAATTGATTTTATTATTAGAAGCCAAAACTAAGTACGAGGAGTCAAAGCAGGAAGAATCGGAAATATATATATATATATATATATATATATATATATATATATATATATATATATATATATATATATATATATTGGCATGCTAACTGCTGGTCCGTCTGGTGTATGAGAAATAGAGTTATTTTTAATGAAGGAGATGTCTTAAAGAGAGCCTCTACAATCAAGGTAGATTATGGGAAAGTGAGTCAACCTTAATTTTAATCAAATTTTATATGTTTGAATTATTTTTAAAATTAAGATAAAATCAATTATGCTGCATAAAAATTATGATTCAGTTGAAGCAAGTAGAAATAATTACTACTTTTATCAAAATGAATTCTCCAGTAATCAATTAAGTAGAATTAATTTCGTTCAAAAATTAATTTTGTTACCGTGAATCCAAACACACACTAAAATAATTACTTGGCAATGGCTCCGTTGGGGTGTTTTAGGATATGATTTTTTGGATTTAAGGACTTGCATATGGGTGGTGTTTTATTGGATCCCCATTCACAAGTCATTTTGCATACAAACTATCTTGTACAGCAGATGTATACCCTGTATTAACATTAGTTTGACAGCAGAGACCTTCTTAATTACATCAGCAGCACCCCAAACACCTGCCCTTTCCGAAAGGTAAACATTAATAATACAATCACAAGGCATAAAAGAATTCCTGCAACTACACATAAATAAAATAACTTAAATATGCAGAGCACATTTGTTGCACTGTTCCTTGATTCCAAATACACTTGACAACCCGAAGGATGAAAAAACCCTAATATTAGAACACTTGATCAAGCAAGGGAGAAAGAAAGTAATACGGCAGCAAGAAATTGAATGGAGGTAAAAAGAAAAAGGGAGTGAAAGAGGAAGAACTTGATGGAGGGGAAGTGTCTCGTTGCCGTGCTCGGGGAATGTACTTAGGAAAATAGGGGAGTGGATATAGCATTTGCCGAAACTATTAACAGGGACTACAGTTTGTCTGGGCCTGTTTTCTTTTCTTTTGAGCTTTGTATCCCGTAGGAAAAAAGGAAGCAATGTTTTGTCCTAATAATAATAATATTATTATTGTTATTATAATAGACGTCATTTCATATTTTACTTCATTCTTATCGCTCAATTATAGATACTTTTATCTATTTATTTATTCTGCCGCCTCGAGAAATGTATATTTAGCATTAAATCATTAACATTCATTAGTCTTACATGTATGATGTACCTAATGCAATCTCCGAAAGTGACATAATATGAATCATGAGAGTTGTAAGTTTAATGATTAACTCAAATACTTACGCAAACCCAATAAATGAGTAAAATGTAATATATGAAGAATACTTTCAGGTCCCACGAGCCGACAAGTATAAACAACTTATTTTCCAATAAAAAATAATTTAAAATAATATATGATGTAGGAAAGAATAATCGTATCAACACGAAATACTTCACATCACTGTGAGGTAAAAGAACTTAAATTAAATAGGTAATAATAAAATGAATTTAATCATAATTAAAATTAAATAATAAATTACTTAAAGATAAAATACGTGTATAAATTTGCTTGAGAGTCGTTAATACAATAAAATTTGCAGTATAATATTCCTCGTGTTATATTTGTCATATTAAATTGGAAAAACATAGGAATGAGGACACCTATTCAGATAATACTACCCCAAAAAAATAATTTTAATAGTATTTCGTGCCATATATTAGCAGCGCTTGTTAGGTATTATCTCTATTCTTAAATTTTAGTTTTTTTAACATTTAATTATTATTTCAAAACTTTGGTTATTTTAGAATTTTAATTAGATGTAATTATGCATTTATTTTTTCAAATATACCTTAAATATGTTGGGCTAATTAAAATGATAAATTAATAACTTAATTTTCACAAACTTGAAAGAAAATGTTCAAGCTCGAAATATAGAGAATAAAGAGAAAAAGTGAATGGTAGCACTGATAAACTCAAATGTAAATGGTAGCAGAGTGATCGGCAACGGGTGAAACCTTAAAGGTGCGGTGAGAAAAATGTGAAAGCTTAAAGGAAACTTGAAGTTTGAAGATAAAAACCTAAATCATGGATCTTGAAGATGGACGATAAAGGAAAATAGTACTTTGTATCAAAAGTAGAAACATAAAGATGAAACCCTGATTTTGAAAGTTAGAATAAAACTTCCTTAACAAATTAAGATTGTATGTTTGGAATGGTAGCGAGTTGAATTCATCATAATTTTGGAAATAATAAATAATTATTTTTATAGTGAACTTACTATGATTTTGTCTTTATAATTTTTACCATCAACCTAAACATACTAGAAGTGTCATCAATAGTATTTTTTTTTTTTAGTTTTATAACAACACTTCCCCTAAGAAAGTGTTCTAAAAAATGATTCAAATTTATCTATTTTTTAAATAAAAATAATAACTTAAATAGGGAAGTGCTCTCAAAGTCATTGTTCTTATTAAAATAAATAAATAACATTTCTTTAGAGGTGCTACTAAAACCTTTACCCTTTGAGGTGAGGAAGGAAGGGAGGGAATGGAAGAGAATAGGGGAAAAATAATACTTCCATTTATCTCACAAGTGTTATTGATACTTCTATCTCACAAATGTTACAAAAACGGTTGTGGATGAAGTCATAAATTAAGGTCACTTTTGTTATAATGTAACAACGATGATGACCTTGAATATCAGCTATTGAGTGCATGTCTTATGAAAAGTGCACTTGTTTTATTTTTCCTCCTTGCTAGCTATAGCTCTTCTAGCAATAGGTTTTATGAGACGCATCTTGCTGGATCAGCAAGGCAACATTATTTTACTGTTTGTGAACATGAATAGATTGCAGCTTCTTCCGATATAGAAGAGGTGCTACCTTTAGGATGGGGACTCTATCTCTAACTAGAGCGCTCATTCCTTGAAATGGAGTCAAACTCTTCTTGAATGGTCAATGGTTTTACAAAAAAATTGAGGTAATTGTTGGAGTAAAAGTGTGAGATGAAATTTACACCGAGTAGAAATGAAAAAATTGATTACCATACAAGTAAGGAGAAAACCCATAAAATTAGTCTTAAGATTTTAAGTTAAAGTGTGTCATCAAATTTCCTTAAGATTTTGGGTTTAGAATAAGAATTGAGTTATTTTTTATTTCCTTTAGTTTTTTATTTTTTTTTCTATTTTTTGTAGTTTTTTTAAATTAACTATTTTTTGTTTTAATTTTTTTATTTTACCAATTTATATATATTAATTTAGAAAAAAATATAATTTATCTAGGATAGCATTTAAGAAAAATACATATATTTAAGTGATCTAATTCTTTTACCTAAACAAATTAAATAAATAAAACATGTTCAATTTTAATATAGAATGAATATAATAATAAAATTAACATTTTTAATTCATAAATCTTGCACTTTTTTCTTATATAAAGAAACTTGGTGAATGATGTTGCTTTAACTTTTATTTTTATTTCTATTGATCTTTTGTGTCTAAATATATTTATGATATTAAAATTAAATGAACCTAAAAATGATAAAAAGATCAAGATAAAGAACTAATTAAATTTCATACATGATGAATAATTACAATGTAATAAAACAAAAGAATGATTTAGTGAAAATAATTAGAGTTATTTAGTGAAAATAAAAAAAGTGATTTTAATTATCCAACTAATAAAATAACAATGTAGTATTAAGAAAAAAGTGTAAAAATTATACAAAATTTTATTTAACAAATTAAGAGAGTTTTTTTTCCTATACTAGCATATAAATAATTAAAAAGAAAAAAAACAATTTTAAAAAACAAACAAAAAAATTCAATTCTCATTCTGAATTGAATTAAAAAAAAAAACCTAATTTAGAAATCGATCCTTGAAGTGAATAGAATCTTGTATTATTGGAATAAATATTTTTTGGGTTGTATTATTTGGATAAATATTTATTTTTATCATTATTTGAGTGAAAAATTCGTTAGAAGGCACCCAGTGATTCCTAAAAGTGCTTATCCGTGGTAGTTGGCTTTACTTAAAACAATAAACGGGTCATTATATAGCAGTATTACACTGTAACCAAAGCACATTAACATGAATTATCATACATGATCAGTTTACAATGTAAGTCGATCCTAATTAAAAGGACTATGGAACAGTTTTTCAGCAATGTCTGCCAAGAAGATTAATAATAGTTTCAGTTTTATTGACGGAATATTTAAGCCTCTATTTGGTTAAAATTAATTAACCCCCGAATTTCAATTTCAACCTCATAAGTTGAACAAGAAATACTTTTCTGCGAACAACAATTAGCTTAGCCCCTTTAATTTTCTTATGCACAAAAAAGGCTCGCTGGCTGTTTGACTTCAAGATTATTTTCCGGATATTTTGGAGGATTATTGATTTCCACATAATCTTGTTCGAAAAGCGTATAATCTTCTTGGACTACACATTTTGAAGATCAAGTATTTCGAGTTCCAAGGGATGGCAATATCTGTGTAATTACAACCAACACGCGTTAAACCAATAGAAAAATTAGAGAATCGCGAGGAAACCTATGAATCATTTAAGATTCCACTTCATCCATATCAGACATTACAGGAGAAACCACGCCGACGCACGCGGTTGTTTACATGATTGTGCACCAAGTTGTATTAGTGACAGCTGGTTAATTAGCTATATATAGTAGCTAAATATATGTTTTCTTCAAAAAGAGAAAAAAAAAAGTTTAATGATATTTTTTTCGTTAATGAAGTGAAATAAAATAAGAAAAATGTTAATCAATACCCTTAAAATATTACTGGTTAAGGAGTGAAAAAAAACTATCGGGGTGAGGAAATCGAGTGATTATAAATGTAATTCAAATATAATCTTCAATAAAAATTATTATATATTAATTCCTTAGCAAATAGGACCCATAAAATGCATAACAATAGACTAAAAAAAAAAAGAAAGAATATAAAATGATTAACAAAGTATTTTTTGATTTTTCTTTCATTGCATCAAAATTTTGATATTTGAGAGAGGTACTGAATAGAAGAAGCTAGAATAGTTTCTTTTACATTACTCTCCCTTATTATTAACTACTAACAAGAAATTTGATAAAAACAAGAAACTAAAATAGTACTTCCTCTGCATTCCTATACAGAGACTCAATTACTTAATTCATTAATACTAGAAAAATATTAATTTAATGGATAACATTAAATTTATTTTAAATTTATAACTTTTTTCAAATTATTCTTAATATTAATACTTTTATCTATTTACATGATTTGTTAATATTTTTTTTTCTTTTTTTCTAATGAAAAATATTTTTTTAAAAAAATATTATAGATTGAATCTTATAAAAGAGTATAAATATAATTTTAAAACTAATCATTATAAATAGGATGGAGGAAGTAGTTTTTTTTTTCCTTAGAGGGGAAAACAAGCTAGCTAGGCGACTGTGTCTATGTCTTCGTGTGCACGTGTATTTACAGAAACTAAGCATATAATGTGACAGAGAAAGATTTAAAAATTTTGTTGAATAAATTATTGTAGTAAAAGGTACATAAATCATTCTAATTGATGATAATTCTATTACACACATATGATATCGGCCATATAAATACTTGAAGGAAATCCCTTGACGCTCACCAAAACACAAGAAACTTCTCTCTCTCTCTCACTTTGGCAGTTGGCACCAAATAGAAACATGGTAGGCGTTTTCCGGCGCTCCCTTTCTTTCCCAAACAAAAATCCCAACCGTCCATCACAACAGAAACCGCACATATCACACCACATCAGGTCCATCAGTCTTCCGTGCAGATCTCACCCTCTGATCTCAGAGATCAAAGACGAGATCAACGACCTCACCAGCTGGGCCTCCACCTCAAAGTCCAATCCACAAACACACACAACCATTTCCCACGGTTTAACCCTTCTCAAAGACACACACGAAACCCTTCAACACATCCTCCAACTCCCTCAGACTCTAGAAACCCTCCGAAGCCACCCTCTCTGGGTCGAGAAGCTTCTAGAAGACTTCCTCCGCTTCGTCGACGCCTTCGGAATGTTCCAAACTTCCATCATGTCTCTCAAGGAAGAACACTCTTCCGCTCAGATGGCCATACGAAAACGCGACGAGTCCAGGGTTGTCGCCTACGTAAAGGCTAAGAAGAAAATTTCCAAGGAAATGGAAAAGCTCGTGTCTGTCCTCCGATGTGTTCACGTCACACAACATCAGCAACATTCCACGCTGCAGGTTCCATCTTCCGTTGTGGACGCTCAACTGAGACACGTCATCGCGGATGTTATGAGCGTGACTGTGTCCGTTTCCGTTGCGCTGTTCAACGGGATTGGAGTGTCGTTTGCGTCACGAAGGTTGTCGTGGACGCAGATGGTGAGGTTGTCGAGAAACGGTGGGAGGGAGAATAATAATAAGGAGCATGAAGGCATTGAAGAGCTTCGAAATGGGGTGGGAATGGAAAGGCTTCAGAATCTGAAGAAGAAGGGTGATGAAGAGGTGAGGTTGGTTCTGAAGAAGATGCGGGATTTGGAGGAATGTGTATGTGGCATCGAAACTGTTACCGAGAAAGTTTTCAGAGCTTTGATAAACTCTCGGGTGGCGCTGCTTAACATTCTTACCCTTACACAGTAGATACTTCTTGTATTTTTTTTTAATTAAAAATTATTTTTTTGAAGAAAAGATATTAGTAACAAACTTCATTCTTTTTCTTTTTTTATAAGAAAAGTATTACACAAACCGCTCAACAGTATCAGCGGATGGCACAAGGATGTGTGTTACTGTTGGGTGCGCTGTGTATCACTCTTCTTTTTATAATGTATCTTCCTCCTCTTATCTTTTAACGCCATATATACGCATACGAAAATTAGAAAATTTCATCATGCTCATCTTCATGTAAACACACGCGTGTATGAAGAAAACAGTATATTTGATTGAATAGCGTTACACAGAAGAAGAACATCATGTATCATATTGGCTGTCTTCTTGGATAACCTTCGATATGTTGACCGTATTGAATATTAATGTGTTTTAATTTTTTTTTAATAGATAGATGTTAATTTGTTACTTTTATTATAAATATTAGTTGGAACGATTAGAATCTCCCATTCCTCTCTTTTTACTTTTTTTTCTTCTCCTTTTATTCTTTTCTTAATCACTGTGTGATTAACCTTTTATCTTTTTAATATTGTAAGTTAATTCTCAGAGTTTTCTCATTTATTTATTTTCGAAGCTATTTTTCCGGAATTTTTGTGAGGATTGAATGTTTGAATCTGAATAAACTCATTTGAGGATGGACAATAATTTTTGTTTTGGGTAAGTAACCACAGTTAGACTCTACCATGTCATTGATTCATGTGCTGGTGATTTATAGTACCATAATATTTATAAAACGGGAAAGGTTCGTTATATAATAAATATTGTCCATAGGTATTTGGAGGAGCGCATACTTTAATTAAACCCGATAGACAATTCAGTTTTTTTTTCCTCCTTTTGATGTAGAATATTACGTGCATTTCTCCATTGTATTGTAGACCACTAGAGCAAACACTTAGACACGCAAATAAATTTAATTGAGCATGTCTCAAGAACTTATTAGCCACATGTTTAACACCCTGGCTCCCAAACCCCAAAGAGTAATTAAGACCATCTTCACGTAGGCAAGTCCCTTTTTATATAATAATATAAATTAAATTTATTTTCAACTTTACATGCATTATTTAGGAGTATAGGAATAAGATTCCCTTTAATACAAGAAAAGAAAAGATGGAAGTTGCGAGTAGCCATTAGACGCACATGGCATGTTGACGGTTCTTAAATACGAAGAGGACATGAAGTGATGACAACCAAACTTAATTAGCCCCAATGCCTAAATCTGCAAAGGATTAAAAGGTAGCACGTTAAGCCTACCATCACCATTTGAAAATAATTAGAGCACACATGATTTCTTAAGCACAGCTGAACATCGGGCTACTGGGTTGTTGTTCTTAATCATTATGATTATTTTATTTTAGGCTTATGATTTCATATAAATTATTATTTATCTTTACCACCGATGAGTTATTATTATGATTAATTTTTCGAATTCGCTAATGAAAACTTGAGGCACACTTTAAAGAATTAAAAATAAAATTATGATATATTGAAAACTAAAAAACATTTAAAAGTTTAAAGTTTAATATTGTAATTTAAAATATTATTAATCCACCTTAACTTAGTATCCTTCATTTTTTTATTAATCCAAAAGAAAGAAAAACTTTTATTTTAAAGATAGGTACTTCGGAGCGTTCTCAATCATTTCTTTTTATATATGTATGTGCACTTTCAAATCATTCGTTCATTATTGGGACTGTTGCTCAAGAAAATTAACATTTCTTTTTCTTCTAATCATTGGTCCTGCTTCCTCTTGGTCCTCAACTTGTGTAATGAAAATGAATTATCCACCGGCACAGACAGCCCATCTTTGCTCATGACAGTATGGGATAGGCCGGCCTCCTTCTAGCAGGCCCAATTCTCTAATCACAAGGTAGTGTGGTCCCTCTTAATCTTTTTGTGTTAGTTGCAACTGTTCTAAAATGTGGTTATACTTTCATCATCAAAAATAAAATTGTGGTTATACTTTAAATATCTACGTGAATTATGCTTTGCTTTGAATATAAGTGGTCAAAAGAGAGGGGTCAAAATTCAAATCCTACCCTTCAAAGTGTTCTACATGATTCTTTTAGGCATAATTTTATGGTTAAATTAGTCAGTAAATCATCACAATATTATTAAATTTTTAACTACATCTTTATAATTTAAAATTTTCATTAAATCCTTATAATATTACAATTTTATAATTAAATTCCCATCACTTAATACTAGTAGGCGTTTGAATAATTATATATATAAATAAACATTTTTATTTATCTTCATATTAATTTATGAATAAAATATTAAATAAAAAATAAATACTATTAATGTCGTCTCAACAGTATATATATATATATATATATATATATATATATATATATATATATATATATATATAACTTTGGATGATTATTAAGAACGGGATTTAAAATTATTGTCAACATTTATGTATAGTTAGCTAATATGATATGGTGGAAGGCTTATAATTAAATGGCATCGGCCACAAAGTATATATCCATTTGAAATTTCCACCTACTCTTATTATTGTCTTTGCGACAAAGGAATTTTATCTTAAACTAAAAAATGACACACCCTAATTATTTTTCAACTTGGAGAATATGAGTGGTGTAAATGGGCACGAGAACATGCTAGACTTAAATATATATATATATATATATATATATATATATATATATATATATATATATATATATTGCTGCAAACCTAAATATTGGATATATCTATTACGCTACATTTTCATTTCAAACATCAAAGTCCATGTGAAATTTAACTGAAAAAATTGTTAGCATGACAATGTTATAGAATATCAACCAATTTGGATGATAATTAATTTTTATCGAAAATTTTTTAATCATATTTTTTATTTACAAAATTTAAATTCAAGTTTTTAATTACTTAAATAGACTGAACTTAATTTCCAACCAATGGTCATGTTGTTAAATAAATCTAGTTAAATAGATCTATTTAAAGTGTGGTGCTTAATACAAGCTTGAAATATTTGTAAGACCCCTCATATGAACCTTCGTCATTTAATTTAAACCACATAAAGAATCAATAATGGTACCCCAAGAAAGAGGTCGTGTAACTTCAAGTTAAAAATCTAATTTTTCTTTCCCTGCCGAGTCATTTTTCTCTATATTCATTATTTCCTTTGAACGGTAACACAGTGAACCTTGTCTTATTTTCGAAGTTCTAGTTCACGAGATCTACATTGAACTCTCTTACATGAAGAAATATTTATGAAAGGCAATTAGATCCTAGCAAAATATATTTTCCTTTTAAAAAAAATCTTATTTTCCTATGGATCTTCCAGTTTTATATCCCTTATTATTAGGTGGAAGATTTCTAATAGGATTTAGACACATTGAATACTTGCTATTGAGATCCAATTAAACGTTGATGCATCTGGAACCATGCAATAATATATTAAAAAGGAAAATAATAAGTAGAAAACATCTATATTCTTATAAAATCAATATTTAACTCAAAATCAATTCTCTTAATTCCTAGCATGAACGAAACCAACTACACTCATAATCAAGGATTCCATTTTAAATTTCAAATTTACTGAGTTTTGATATTCCTGCTTCCTATTTTTGGCGTGTCTTTAAAATTTGTTTGGTACTGTGAGGACAATTTACTGCATAATGTAATTATTTTTTTGACACTGACATGCATGCCATCAGTTCAGCGTCACACTCATACGACAAAATTATCATTTTGTTTAAAATTGCTTAAGTTTTGCAAAAGGAACACGCATAAAAAAGGGGAGAAATTTGGTTCATACTAAAATTTATTTATCATTTATATAAGAAAAGAGAAAAATAAAATGAATCTAAGTATAATAAATACTATAATGTAATAAAAAAGAAAAAAATAATAAATACCAATAAAATATATAATATATAAAAATATTTATATATCATTACTAGTAGAAAAGAGATAACCCGTTAAAATAACAAGAGGAATATAGGTGAGCTCCTTCCACATAATGCTTGTTTTTTTTTAGTATGGAGTGAGTTTGTTTAAATTTTTTTTTAAAATTTTTAAAGTAAGTGTTTTTTATATAAGTATTTTTTTAATAGGTTGATAGAATTTTTTTTTAAAAAAAAGTAATTTTTTTAAACAAAAATAATTTAGATAAATATACTAAAAAAATAAAAAAAATTATTATTTTTATAAAACAAATACTTATTTTAATAATTAAATTTAAGCTGATTATTAGAAACACTATTAAAAATATATTTTATTTCAAGGTAAATTAGGACAACATGGTATAAAGTTATGATTGTCTGTAAAAACGACTCATCCCCACCAAACCAGGATGAAAAATAGAACTCTAACGACTTTATCTACTGACAATGACCCACCAAAAAAGCAAAATGTGCCTCTAAGCAAATTACAATTTCCGAATTATCTGCCTTTTATCATACGTATGTCACATATATATCAATGCATTTAGTAGCAGACTTTCACCATGTTTCTGTCGGACTAGGTGTTTGGGATTGGTATTCGAGGTTCTCTAGATTCATAACATAATTCTGCGTACGTCTGTGTGCGGATTTTATAATATATATATTTTTTATTTAGAAATGACTATGACTTTTCTTAGAATTAGGATATGGCAATTGGCACGATATAGCAGCAAGAGCATTGTTGTTCTATATATTCGGTCCAGAGTAAGTGTAGAGTAGTTTCCACATCAGAAAAAGAACAAGGGCACTATTAGAAAAACACTTAAAGAGAAAGCATACACATGCCTACCACACTCAACGCGAGTTGGAATTCCACCCACAACTTTCTTTTCATGTAAAGACAAATTTAATTTCCCATCAAGGGCAAAGGGCGTGCGTTGGAAACTTTTTTTTTTTTCTAATTATAATAGCTTTGCTCCCATTTTCATCCTCCCACCTTCATCACCTTCATCATATTGCCTCGATACCAACCCCTCAAAAATTCCCTATGGCGTCATAATAGTTCACTTTGAACTTAATCAAGTGAAATGATAACGTATGATCGACCAAAAAGCTAGGGAATTCTTGCCTTTTACCTTTGGTGAACAATCATTAGTATTAATAGTCAAGTTGAAAGTTGCGCAAATTTAACGAAGTCCGGTTGCAACGGCAATGGATAGTTACCACGGTTTTCCGAGTTCCGACTCTCAATGATTAGACATCAAATGTTATTATCTCTCTCTCTATATATATATAAAGAAATATCATATTTTAGTGTACATAGTTTTATGTTCATTTTATTTTTAGAATTACGTCTATAAATTATTATTTTATCTTTGTAATTATGTTTATAAATTATTTACTAATTTCTATTATCTTAAAAAAAATGAAAAAAAACAGTTAGGCACGGAGTGCCGGTTTTCTCTTAGTTTTTTTTATAAAGAAATCACTATTTTTTTAAAATAAAAGTCTGCTTTTAATTTTCTAAATTTTATTAAATCTTTTAAAGAAATCGTTATTTTTTAAAAATTTATCAATTTTCTATTTCAATTTTCTCTTCTCGGATAATTATATATAAAGAGAATATGATATTTTGGTGTACACATTTTTATGTCTATTTTATTTCTATAATTACATTCATAAATTATTATTTTATTCCTATAACTACATTTATAAATCACCTACTAATTTTTATTATCTTTCTTTTTATTTAAAAAATATAAAAAAAAACAGTTAGGCGCAAAATGCTTGTTTTCTCCTAGTAAATTCATAATGACTTGACGAATAGATTTTTTAGGAATAAAAAAAATCTACAACCTGACTTAGGGTTAATTAGTCTTGTAGTTAGATTAAGACATTGAAGTTTGCAGAGATGTTTTGAATCTATACGAAGATAAAGAGTCAAAGATTTTAACGATGGTGGTTATTAAAAATTAGTTAAATGATTTTATTACTTTTGAAATCAACATAGATAAAAATATGCTTAAGTACTCTTACAATTACATTTTTTTTGGTTGATAACTACAAATTTTGGGTGATATCATAAATCTGGATTTAACACACTAACTTGATGCCACACACTAGGACAACTAAAAGTGAAGTCACACAAATGAGGGCATTAAGAATATGTTTCTTTTTTTTTTAATACGAATGACATTTCATAAAATTTATAATTTTACACTTGATGCTAAGAAGTAAGAAGCTTTTTGCAAGAGACCATACATACTCTCTACTATACTAATCTTGTTTGAGTAATATTACCATGAACAATTTTTTCCCCTCTTTAATTATATATTTAATGCAACAAATGCACAAAGCTTAAAGTTAAATTGTCAATTAAGTTGATTTTGCATGTGTACTCATAAAAAATTAAGTTGATTCAAGCGTTTGACATCTCACCCTTTAAGTGTTCATACCTTTTTTTTATATATCTTAAAAGATATAAAAAAAACATATTTAAAACATCACTACTAAGGAAACATTTAGATTATTTTTTTATATTATAATTTGGCTATTTAGTGGTTGAAGTAAAAATTCATTGCCTAAAGTTATTTTATGCATACAATTTTTATGATTTTTTATTCATAAAAGTTTTATGATTCTTACATCTCTCCACTGTACATACATGCAAATTTAATGATAAAGTTGTTTTTTTTTAATTAGAATTTGTAATAAAATTATTTCTGCATGTCACGAATAATTGAAATTAAACTTATTTAAGAAGAGGATGAAAATATGTAGGATTTGGATAGGGTTGTATAGTATCCGATCCCATATTTTCACAAGTAGTAATTTTAATCTTATTTTCATATAGATCGAGTATTTATATATTTATATTTGGATCCGCAGTTTATTTATGTATAAGGTTAATAATTATATATTAATAAAAAAATTGCATAAAACATCTACTATAATAATAATAATAATTCACTTTTAAATAATTTAAATATAACATTAAAAGCATACACACATAATATTAAAAATAAATAAACATAACATTAGTTCATTCAAATTCAATTCATAAATAAATGAAATTACAAAGATAATCATCTAACATAACGATTGTTAAGTTAATATTCTAATCGTTTAACAAAAGATATAATTAAAGGTTTAAAGTTTTTTACTCTGGAATAATCATGCAACATAATAATCTTGGGTTTTCAACTCTTTGATAATGATATTAGCGGAGATTAAAAACTTTGAGTATTAGTCATAAAAATATAATTATTTTTCACAGAAAATTTTGTATAAATAACATATATATATATATATATATATATATATATATATATATATATATTTGGAGTGGGTATTATAGTAGTATATATGCATAAATTTATGGATTTATACCCGTCTCTACCCGGTCTCTCAATATTACGGACAATTATTCATTCCATTTGTAGATATTTTTGTGGAACCAATTTAGGTACACTTTTTCATCGAATTTATAATTTTCACTAACTGATAATCACGTTTTTTACAAAATGTGATAATGATTTTAATTTGATGAACAAAAGACACGAAGGTGAGTTGTACAAAAGATTAAAAGAAAAAAAAAAAAAAGAGAGAAAAACAGCATGTAGATCAAGTTTTTCCTTATGGTGATTTACTTAAAAAGAGTTATTGTCGTTTCCTTTTTCCAGCAAATATTCCAGTGAATTTGAATGCATCTAACGGCGATGACTGTGCTGTGAGTCGAGTTAACTTAACTTACCTTGTTAGAATGCACATGCAATAACAGTGGAATTGAGGACCATCCGTGCAAAAAAACTAAAAAAACCACAGCAAAGAGACGTTAGATGCGCTACCCGCCACTTTATTATCACATTGCACTTAGCGGTCCACTCCTAGCTTAATTATCGAACTGACCAATTAACACAAAACGCTTTTCCAAATCAACTTCACTATAACCGATTCGTTCCACCATTCCAAACGTCACAAATATTTAAGAACCTGGAAATCACACTCTTTTCCACCAAGCGTTAGCGTATACTATAATCTAATTTTATTTTGTTTTTCGGTTTGGGGTTCCTAGCCGGTGGTGACTCGTCGGAACCATCATGGGCTGCAACACCTCGAGACTTGACCGGCTACCGGCGGTGGCACTGTGCCGTGACCGTTGCAAGTTCTTGGACGACGCGCTTCGCCAAAGCTACGCCCTCGCCGACGCACACGTGGCACACATGGAGGCCCTCAAAACACTTGGCCACGCTCTCCTCTGTTTCTTCGACGGTTTCGAGGATTCCGACGAAACTAATGTCCCAAATAAGGAAACCAAAGTTCCTGTCGCCACGAAATCTCCACCCCCTCACTCCCCTTCTTCCTTTAGTTCGGACTCAGACGACGCACACGTGCTTTTGCATTCCGAATCAGAAACCGAAGACGCAGAAAAAGAAGAGTTCCAATTGTTCACTCACGCGCGTTATGACTACGCTCACTCGGCTCGTTACCCCCCGTTTTCTCCGCCGCGTGGCTATTCCGGCTCGAAGCCGCCGTCTCCGCCGCCTCCTTCCGGCTCCGCCTGGGATTTCCTTAACTTCTTCGAGCCGTACGAGAAGTACCACGTGCCTTATTTTCCTGGCGGCGGTGACGCTGACGTGGCCGAGAATGAAAAGGGGAAGGTTGAGAAACGTGACGGGTCTAAATCTAAGGAGGAAAATGGAGAAGCGAAGAAAAAGAAGGGTGATTCGAAGGAGAAGAAGGTGGTTTCTGAGAAAGCGGAAGTTGTATTAGTTTCAGAGCAATGTAGTGACTCTGCGAAAGGTTTCTCTGAGGCAGTGAAAGAGATTCAGATTCTGTTTGAGAAAGCGTCGGAGTCGGGGAACCCCGTTTTGGAGATGCTGGACGCTGGGAAACTCCGTTACCATCGAAAATTTGACCTCAACCCGGGTAAGTATGGTGGTGCATGTGTTTTTTTCTGTTAATTTATCGTTAATTTTTCAAGTGTTTGTGGTTGGTGAAACTAACGGAAAAGTGTGAGATATTCGGGATCAGTTTCGTGCAAGATGATGCATGTGTTTACTCCCTCAAGTCCTCTTGGGGTTAGATGCATGAAATCCTCGGTTGGGCGGAGAATGGGATCTGGGTATGAAGGAGACAAGGATCTCACTTACGCCAATCTCTGCTCTACTCTGAAAAAACTATGTATGTGGGAGAAGAAGCTGTATCATGAAGTCAAGGTATAAACTTCTATTTTTCTTTTTAGTTTGCTTCCTCCTGAGTATGTACAAAGGGTTACTTAGTCTTTTGAAATATAGCAAACTAAATAACTAAGTATATTGGAAAAACCCAACTCTCATTTTGACCAGAATAACTTAGGCATACCTCACATTACAGGCCGGTTTTATGGAGATGAGTTAGATCTATTATGGAAATGTATTGTTCAGGCACTACACCTAAAAATGATATATTGGGAAAAATTCATGTTTTACATTGACTAAAAATAGTGCATAATGAGAGCTTATAAATTTTATAAGTCAGTTTTGTGAGGAAGAGTAAGGCTCAAAATTAAAGAAAATGAAATGTGTCTTTTACCTGTTGACTATCCCTAATTGACTTTTTTTTTTTTTTAAGGCTGAGGAGAAATTGCGTATGCTTCATCAGAAGAAGTGTAAGCAGTTGAGACGTATGAAACAAAAGGATGCCGATGCACAGAAAATTGATTCTGTTCAAACTTTCATTGGGATTTTATCTACAAAAATGAAAATTTCTATCCAAGTAGTTGACAAGATATCTATTACAATTAGTAAGTTGAGAGAAGAGGAGCTGTGGCCGCTGATCTACAGGTTTATTCTCACGTAAGTCGTAACTAATTTCTTGCCAAATTGTTGTTTGAGCCTCTGTAGTCGGCAGATACATCATACAGCCATGATCTTGAGCCATAATAAGTGCGTTTCTATTATTCACCTTTTATGGAAAGGTTTGAAAATTGGATAGCTAAGAATTACGGTAGTAATTTTACTCTTGAAGGCCGTTATCTTGTTTTTTAGTCTGCAGCATACAGTGTATAATCTTATACTATTATTGGAATGATTAGTATGAGCGTGAAGACAATAACACCATATTATTATTGCATTAGAACAGAAGCATACCATCTTCTGTATCAACTGAACTGATTGTTCTTTTCCTTCCATTTTATTTCTTTTCCATCCTTCACTTGCTGATGATTATCCTTGTATGGAAAAGGTTTCTCGGAATGTGGAAAGATATGCAAGAATGTTACAAATGCCAATATCAGCAAATTGTTGAAGCCAAAACTTTAGATGCCTTATCGTTAAACACAAAGCCTGGCAATGCTCATATTGATGCAACAATAAAACTCAAATCTGAGGTACAGAAATGGAATTTGAGCTTCTTAGATTGGATTCACGCCCAGAGGTCCCATGTGAAAGCCTTGAATGGTTGGCTGGTAAGATGTCTATTATACGAACCCGAAGAAGTACCCGATGATTCAACTCCCTTCTCACCTAGCAAGATTGGGGCACCACCTGTGTTTGTGATCTGTCACAAATGGTCAAGGGCAGTGGATAATCTCTCAGAGAAGAATGTAATTGAAGCCGTAAATGGGTTCATGCTACGAGTGAACGAGCTCTTGGAAAAGCATATTTTAGACCTTCAACAAAAACTAACATTGGACAAAGAATTTGAGAGAAAGGTGAAAATGTTGGAGAGGGAGGAGCAAAAGATGCACAAAGTGATGCGGGCTCATGAGAGGAAGATGGTTACAGTTGGCAGAGAAGAATCTGATGCACTTTTACGTGGAGATGCTGTGCATCACGCTGATATCGTTGATTCTACTAACCTACAATCAAGTTTGAAGCAGATCTTTGGTGCCATGGAAAAGTTCACAGACTCCACTGTTCGCTTATATGAAGAACTTTGTCAACAAATTAAGCAAGAGGATCATGTTTTGGGAGAAACCAACAAAATTAGCTAGCTTTACACTTTTTAGATTGGATGAATTTTGTAGGATTGAAGTTATCAGAATTTTCTGAACCTAATTTTTATGTATACAGCATCTCAAAGTTTCTTCCGGGAAACATTTGTTAAATTTTCGGGGACTTGTTTTTCACATTCCTTTTTTTTTTTTAACTTGGACACCCCCCGACATTTTTATATTTTTTTTCCAAAAAGATTCATTCTCAGAATCTAATTTTAAAACATATTTTTAGATGTTGGTGCAGGATCTAAAATTCGGTGTCTCGAATAAATTTATTACAATTCAGAAACTAAATTTGGAAATGTGTTCTAGAAAGCTATGAAAGCACCAAACATAAGTTTCCCACTTCCCAGATGTATTCAATACATTCTAAAAGTCTTAAAATTCTAACACTTGGAAACCGTTCCTTTGTTTTTTCCACTGCCTAATGATGAAGTTGTTCAAGCTCGCAAAGGAACAGATAATTATTCTTGCCGTAAGTTGAAATGTCTACTCCCTTCTTCAAACTCGCTCTGTAGTCCTTTTATATCCAAGCTCTGTTAGCTTCATGTGCCTACCATAAACTAAATAAATCCAAAAAAACAATCGTAGAATGAAGCATACATTCACACTTTTGCCTTCAACATGTAATGACCGAGGATACACATGCCAGGCACCTTCATATATTCTATAATTTCTTTTTATTTCTCAACATCGTAACATACTTATATTTTTTTTCTTTCTCAATCTAAATGTAAATTAGCACTAATGCTCTTTCTTTGGATATAGTATCAAGTGAGAAGAAAAGAAATAGAAAAATAAAAGACCTGTTATTTGGATTAATGAAATTATGGAATGAAACAAGAGGTAACATAAAAGCACCATTTTATCATTAAAAAAGTCTTATAATAATGAACAAAAATTATAATACATGGACAAAATTGTAAGTGCATGCTTAGTAGATTAATATTGTGATAAAATCTGCTCCCTTTCACGCATGGGATCGGAGGAAAGATTTTCATGAGACTCAATTTTATTCTCACTCTTATTTCCCTGCAAAAAGGCAACTGAAATATTTCTTATCCCTGCCATTTCAATTCCATCTATTTCCCTCCCTCATATTTCAGTCAAAACATACGTAGTGCAAGTGTACACGGATTATTTTTCACATGTAATAAAATACAAAATCGCCTCCTTCCTTTAGAGTGCGTTTGAAACAAATGATAAAAATAATATTAAAAAGAAATTTTATATTTTTTTTTTTAGTAAAACCCACATTTTTTACACTTTATCTTTTATTTCTATCTTTTTTATTTTTATCTTTACCAAACACACCTTCAATATTTGTTCCTTCTTTGTCGGGCCTACTTCTTGAGTTTTGTCCATTTGTGTGTCTCCTATTCTAAATACTACTTTTTTTTTCCTGAATACTTCTAAAACCACTGTAAGTTCTAGAACTGTTAGTTTTCAAAATGTTATAAAACAAATCATTTCTAAAATGTATTAACTATATTTTTTTAACTAAATTCTAGAAATTCTATCCACAACAAAAAAATGAATTTCGGAAATTGATTTTTTTTTAAAATATTTTTTAAAGAAAAACAAATACTGAATAAGGCGTATAATAAAAAGGAAAAGCAATCTATTTTTTTTCAAGAACCATGATATTCTTAATTCAAAAGTAATCTATTTGTTCTTTTTTTTATTTTGTGCTTTTGGAATACAAATTTATGTATTTAATTAATATTTTGATTTTTTGAACAATAAACTACTATTTAATTATGTATGGTAAACTGATAAAAAATCAACTTCTACCAAAAACACTTTAAGGAGGCATTTGGTACATGATTTTATTTTTTATTTTTGTAGGAATCTTAAAATAAAAAATTATGATTCTCATATTTGGTATGCAATTAATAAAAAAGATTGTTAGGAAATTATGATTTTTGGAAATCAATTTTAATTCATTTTTCTGCAAAAATATTCTTGGGGCCAAGAATACAACTTTCTCCAGTGAAAGGAAAGTTTTACTTACATATTTTACGGGAATCATGATTCTCAAGAATCCATTTTTCCAAGAATCATGCTTTCAAGGTAAGAAAAAACTTCTCTCCTACTAAATGTAAAATTTTTAAACTTAGAAGACCATGCTAAAACCAAAATATAAAATGAGGAACCAAACATATATTTTAACCTATAATTTAAGTCAATTAATTTTTTTTATGTATAGTTGTTTATTTTTTTTACAATATTAACTTATACTGTTAGGCCATAGCATACACCAAATGGGAGTGCTTTACATTTCATCGATGATTATCATCGGCGTACAAAACTACCAAGTTAGAGATTAGAGATATTAACAGATGATATTTTTCCACATCAAACTAATATCCACCAATACATATACAATGGTTAATCTCTTTTGATGTATTATCCATTAATACATCACAAACACATGTGTGTGGCCAGGTCCATTTGCGTTATTTTCTTCTACGTGTTGGTCCATCCTGCATCTCTTCGCAAGATTTTATGTATGCTGTCGCTGGCTAGTAGTTGGCGGTTTTGGCCTCAGACTCACTCCCATCCATCCAGGTATTATATAAGACTACTTCCAATCTCACCTTACCAAGAATTTCCAATCCTCAACCGTCCTTATAACTATAATAACATTGTCTCTCTAATGGCGTTACCACTATTATTGATTTAACTGCTTTGGGCACCAACAGTCAGTATTATTGATTTTTTAGATAATCCCGTTACTGTATTCACAATTCTAACACCTAGAGCTTCTTGTATTCCTTTGTCATAAGTCAATGTTCATGATGAAATAATTATAATTATGTGAAAAAGCATCCAATAGTTCACGGAAAAATCGAGTAAGATGAAAGATAGGAGAAAAAGAAATGAGTTTAAAGAATAATCAAATATCAATAAAATATTTAGTTTTTTTTTATCCCTAACTGCAATAACTCAGAAAGATTGGTCTTGAAGAATAGGATATTCTTTAAATAACTTCTGAAAAGAGTGCATCTAGAACATCTTGTTCTTACAGGGAGTGCATCAAATAGTTTCCATTGGTGACACAAAAAAATGAAATAAAATGAAAAGTTATCGGAGAAGCAGCAATGGGAAGGGATATGTGAGGGAAAGGGGCAGAATGGGAATTTTCTTATATATAAAAAATAAAATAAAAACAGATGGGGTGGGGTGGGGTGGGGTGTGAAAATAGAGAAAAGGAGGGTGTCAAACTGCCAATAACAATACCCTTCTTGAAACTACTCTGACCCATGATCCAATAGGATTAACTACTAAAAGTAGAGCATCAAAGAAACCACCCCAATGCCTCCTCAGTTAAACTTGCTGGGCTTTGATAGAGGGCCACACCTAGATTCCAATACCATGGAGCCAGTTTGTCTTCTAAACACCGCTAATGAATCTATACTACCATATAAAACAAATACAACGTGTAAAGTTAATTCGTATGGCAACAATAACCCACTAACCACCAGGTAATCACCCACTAATCACTCTTCACTGTTTCATTTATATCTTTTATTTCATTTTGATTTGTCCAACTATTTATACGGTACAATGATCTACTTACACTAAGACGAGAAATTGAGAATGGAAATTAATGAAGGATTGCCAAGTGAGGGGAACAGTTAGGTGTAGAGTTGACTTTTTCTATCATTGTAGATGGTGTGAGTCCGATACAAAGTCCCAAGGAATTAGCTTTTATCCCCCAATTTTTTTTTTAATTCCAACTTATTTTTACATATTTTTTTTTATATTTTATTTCATTTATTTGTTACTAATTACTATTTTAATTAATTTATTAATTTAACATATCTTTCATGAGATATGCACTTGGAAACTATTATCCAGATACGCAGTTGAAAACTATTATTGTCAAGGAGATAATTTATGAAAAAAGGAAAAGGAAGAATATTTTTTCAAAACCAAAATTATTATGATTCAGAAATTGTAAATAGAAATTATTGTATTATATTAATTTTTTATACAATAGCACAATAAAAATGCGGACACAACAGGGCCTGTGTGTCTGCTAGTGTAAATAATGAGTATTTTAGTTACCACATAGTTAACAAAAGAAAAATCATCACTTACATTTATAAAAAAAATATCTTTTTATGAATAAAAAAATAAAAAATAACAAATTACTTCAACGTATTAGTTTAATTAGTATCTTTACAGATTAAGTATCTCGAGATGATCAAATAAATGCAACTTGACTTTTATCTTAGTACGCGTCCTCTTCTTCGCACAACACGATCTAATTTAGTTTCCTTGAGAAAGATAGAAAATTAAAAAGTGGTTTAGTAAAGATAACTCTCCTCATCTATCTAATTAATAGAAAGAGTACAGATTTACAGTTAATGTACCATGAGCAACATGGAAGTGATGGATTCACGTATGACCGAGACGAAAGATAAATTACCTCAGAGTTCATCAAATTGAAGTCTAATTTTGTGAGTAAACCACTTCACATCGGTTGATGGGTATCCTAGAGCATAAGCCTGCATCAAAATTCATAATTCAGGGAGAACTTTGATGTTATAAAGTTGTCATCCTTTATTTTTACCTATTTTCTATGTATTAGGTTCTTCCTACACATAATGAACCAAAAAGAGGCAAATTAAAAATCACCTTGTACCCATCAAGCGCACTTTGTACCAACTGTGATATCTCAGTAAAAGCATCTTGTTGAGAAGCCCCACGATTAAATACCTTGTCAAATGTAAAAGGATACCAACTATATGTTACCAAAAACTTCCATATGGTTAAAAAAACTCAGCAACTCAAGTGCCAGGGCTTACCAAGTCTTACAGAATTTAACCACTGCAAGTGCAGGAAACCACCTGTATGGAGTCAATACACGGTTTACTTAAGATCAAGGAGTTGTGCTGTTGTATTTTGAACCACAAGAGATTTTCTGCAATTGAACTGTACTTATAGAGGGTTCTTTGCATTTTGACCTAAATCTTTAAATCTTTCTACACAATCATGAATGACAATAATGTTGAACAATTTTATGACACAACCACATTTCTATCATGTATATTTTCTATCATGTATGTTACCAACTATGGAGCCTAAGAACACAAGAATTTTCTTAAGACCAATTTTAAAATGTTTTTGTCTAGGCAAATCCTCAATAATAACTCTCCAATCTTTGTACAACATAATTTACCAAAAAAAAAGCGAGCTTCACATTTCATTTTATTCAATTTCTTTCAAAGAGAATTCCGTATACTCTGAAGTAAATGCACTCTCATATGAACAAGAAAAACAATTTACTAGCACTACATTTTACATAAAAGAGACTAAATAAAACCTATTTCATGTAAGAAACTAATTTCCAAATCTAGAGGAAAAACGAAAAATCCATGTCTGGGATTTTGACAAGTTTCACATTGGCTGTAAGAGCCTAACACAACCCTCCTCCTTTACCCGGACTTGAGACCAGCCATGAGACCATGAAAAGTGAAAAATGAGACCATGAAAAGCGAAAAATCAACTCAACAAAATTAACTAGAGTATACCTAATGTCAGGTCCAAAAATATTCAGCAGAAACTTGGAGGGAATGACAATGCAAATGTAAATACTGATAATCTCCAGAAACAAGAGACACCCTGCCCAATGATAGCATGCCTTTGATCCACAAGCTGGAGACACCTGCACCAAGTACTCAAGGCATAATGGTGGAAGGCTGTGTCAATCCACTGGTTTGCACTTTGCCATAGAACTTCACTAAACAGCAACAGGTATACTTTCATTTGTGGTTTCATGATAAGATTTCTTTGATGATGTAATACCCAATGTCAGGTTCTGAGCAAGAACTTTCTTAACGCGGGCAGCTTCACCAGGCATTCCAGCCTTCAAAAGACAGGATCTTAAATTATTTACAGTGATTTCATCTGGGGCACAACCAACAGCCAACATCTTATGAAAGATACCAATTGCTTCAGGCATTCTCCCTTTCATACAATGCCCAATAATAAGAATGGTAAACGTCAACTTATCAGGCTTGCACCTATTGACCTCCATTTCTGCTACAATTTTATTAGCCTCGTCAACATTGCCAGATTTGCAATAGCCATCAATGACAGGATTATAGATAAATGGTTGTGGAACAATGTCACTCTCATTCAACAGTCTCAAAATGTCACGAGCTTTGTGTAGTCTGTTATTATTGCAAAGACCACTGACAAGAACAGAGAATGTATATAAAGTTGCACCAATATTTTTGTCATTCATTTTATGCCACATATCCATTGCTTGGTGCACCTGCCCAAGTCGAAAATACCCATTAATCAGAGAAGTGAAAGTAGCAACATCAGGCACACAACCTTGAACGAGCATTTTCTCGTACAAGGCTAGTGCAGAAGCCATGTCACCCAACTTACCAAAGCCACCAATAAGAGCATTAAACGTGAACGTATTAGGTGCAGTTCCAGATCTAATCATTTCACCAAACAGCAAATTCCCCTCCTCCATCTTACTAAACTTGCAATAACCTGATATAATAGTCGTGTAACTAACAACATCAGGTGCAAACTCCCCATTCAGACAAACTTCCTTCAGCAAACTTCTAGCTCTATCCACCTCATTAATCCGACACAAACCATGAATGAGAGTATTATACGTAATTACATCTGGCAAACAACCAAAACTCCTTAAATCATTGAGAAGCCTAAAAGCCTCGTCAATTTCCCCGGCCCTGCACAACCCCCGCATTAAAATATTGACTGTGTAGGTCACCGGCTTATACCGCAACCTGATAAGCTCCCTAAACAAAACAACAGCATCAACTACCTTATTCTGCCTAATCAAAACATTGAACAAGTCATTATACACAACAGCATTGACTCCAACATTGTTGCACTGAACATCGGCGAGCAACTCCCTCGAAACATCCAACCTACCAACAATGGCATACGACCAAACCAAAAATCCTAACAGCCGATTATCAGGAATCTGGCCATCACACCTCATCCAATCGTACACCACTTTCGCCGTATGGTGAAGATTGGATCGGCAGAGTGACCTCAAGAGCAAACTATAAGTCAAATAAGAGTGACTCATGTGCAACTTGTGTCTACAGAATTCAACGAACTTGAAGCCCAAATTGGGAATGTGTAGCCTATTGACGACCTCGTAAACGAGCGAAGGGGTTAGGTGCTTACTGAAATAACCCACGAACGGATCCAGCGAGTTGGAGCGAACGAAAACAGTGCAAGCGATCTTGACAAACCAGGCTTCGGCCCTTCTGATCGAACCCATGGTTTCCGAGGCGATAACATCGGTTCTAATTCGCCGCAAATGCACGCGCTTCGGGTTTTTCTTCCTTGGGCCCGATTGGGCCTTCGATCTCTATGAACTCATCTATCTACTCCACACTTCTAAGTTCCTCTCCATTAGTATTCAGAAAGTGCGCAAGGGAAATCGCTGCTGCACAGACCGTTTGGAATAATGAATTAATATGTTGGATTGTGTCTACGATTTCGGTTTGGCTACCTGGTTGAATTGATGGCGTGGATTTTAGAGTCTGGTATGCGTGACCTAAACTGGAGGCATATATTTATCGGAAGGTCCATTGAGTGTGGAGAATGGGAATGGGGCTGGCCGAGAAGATAACGATTCTTCCCCAGGGACCGATGAAGAAAAGAAAAGACTGCGTTTTCTGATTGGAAAAGGAATCCCCCACTCTCACTGCTTACTCCCTGCTTAGGGTTTTAGCATCTATCACCTGAGCCGCCCAGCCCCCATTAAGAGCAGAAAAAACATGATTGTGGAACACAAATAATATATTAATTGGATGTATGGAAATAAAAATAACTTATTTAAATAAATGAAATACAAAAAAATATAAATTGTACATTATTCATTTTTTGTTATAAAAAATTATTTAACTTTTTGAGAAACTAAACATATGATAAAGAAAGAATTCTGCCCTATTTTACTCTAATTTGGCAGGAAAAAAGGGATATAATGTAGAGAGAAAAAAAACCATCAAGCTACAAATAAAGTTATTTATACATATTATTAATATTTAAATTTGTTTCAGACAATATATCACAATTCGTGTATCATCCTCTATGAAAAACTCCTTATTTTAAGTAAAAAGAAAAGAATTTGACGTGGAGATATGAAGTATCGAGAACTAAGAAGTAGAAGGACATTTTGCTGCTAAAAAAAGTAGACGCACTTTCATTCAAGTCATAATCTAATTATTTTAATTGTTCCATTGGCATTTTAGATTTGATTTTTTTATCAGTAAAAATAAAAATATATATATAACAAATTTATAATAATTCACACATGGTAATTGAATTAAAATCATTGGCATTTAGATTTGATATATAAATTCTTCTTTGTAGTTTTGATAATATTTTTCCACTGTCTTGCAAACATGTTATGTCTGTTATCATCACAAGTCAAGTTTTTTTAAGAACAAATTTGGTGGAAATTGTTAATTGATATTGAAAATTTAGCACAAACTAAATAAGATGGATATTTTTAGCATTTAACACCTCTATTGAATTGAACTATTGTTGTAGCGTCTCATTAATCATGGATGGTGCACTCAGAGGAGAACGCAATAATAATGGATAATACAACAATTCATATAAACTAAGAAAGAAAATATTACTGTTAAAAAATATATATTAACTGCATGTTTGGATTATATTCAAAGTTCTAAAATCTATTCTAAAATCACGTAGAAAACCAAAGCAATAAAACTTGCTTCCACCTTTTTAATTTTTCATCATGTCTTCGGGGTCAGAATGAATTCTGGTAGCTATCCAATTATGAAATAAATGATAAGGATTATTTGATAAAATTTGTTGCAACATTTTTAAAAGTGAATTTGTTATGAATAATTATGATATGCATACTTTATCTTCTAAAATACATGCCGCACTTTAGTAGTGCCCAATCTTGAGGAAGCACCTTCACAACATCCTTTATCTCCGATGCTTGATGCTTATTATTTTATGGCCTTACTGTTATTCATCAGATTTTATTGATGACTAACCTCAAAGATAATAAAGGAAGTGACGAGGTACTAAGTACTAACTTGTAAAGATTGAAATTCTTTATGTGCAAGTTTCAATTGTTACATTGAATACGTCTTCATTCATGCTATCTTTCCAAGAGTGGAGCCAACGAGGGATATTGCCTGGTGACTTGTCATTTTGTGACAAGGATTTTAGACCACAATTGAGTGTTACTCGCCAAGTATGTATTCTATTACATTTCAAAGAAATTTATCGAAGCAACATGATATAATACTGACCCAAGACATTTTTTTACATGCAAGCGGTCGCTCTCTCAAAATTAAATATGAATAAGGATGCAGACATGTCGATTGTGGCTGCTGCTCACGAAGGGAAATAACCATAACATTCTGTTATTAGTAAATCCTTTGCATACTTGAAGTTGGAAATGAGCTTCATTCGAAAGTGTAACTCAGCCGTAGAACCATATTTTTTATTTATTTATTGCGTAAGCTGCTGTGCTAATTGTTTTTTCTCCTTGAATTTGATAAAATAATTATTGATTCTTACAGTGTACAAGTCAGAGCGTATTTTATAGTACAAACATAATTCTGTGACTTGCGTGTATGATTATGCAACATATAATTCGGCTTTTCCATCAATGAATAGACTCATGAACTCTTCACCATCCACAGTTTCTTTTTCTATGAGAAGTTGAGCAAGCTTGTGAAGGATATCAATGTGAGTTGAGATAATATGTGTTGCCCTAGAATATGCTCTCTCTACCAGTTCCCTCACTTCCGCATCCACTACATCCGCAGTTGCCATGGAGTAATCCTTTTGCGATGACATCTGCATTACAATCATTTGAAATGGTCAGGCATATATTTTGGTGTTCAAGAGCAACGTTTACAGTGTAAAAGGGATCAACCTATTTTAGGTCATAGCATACCTGTTGACCCAAGAATGGATTTCCACCAGGTCCACCAATGGCAACTTGTCCAATTTTTTTGCTGAATCCAAATCTCTCAACCATCTGCCTTGCCACTCGTGAAACTTGCATGAAGTCGTTTGATGCTCCGGTGGTGACATTTTCCTGGCCAAAAATAACCTCTTCGGCAACCCTGTTTTGCCATAGAGACATGGAATTTGTCAGGATAATATTCAAACTTCAAAGCACAAAACTCAAATCTACAAAATAACAACCATGTCCCATAATGCAAAAGTAGACAATAATATAAACAGTTCATAAACAGTCATACAGATCACACTCAAAAGTAGGCCATTAGCCAATTGACAACAAGTGGAGTTTGTTAAAGAATGAATGACTTGCAAATGTCAAAATCCAAGATCAAACAAAGTAATTGTGCACGTTGCACTGACCTTCCACCCAGGGCAACAGCCATCTGATTTTCAAGGTAACTTCTACTGTACAATCCAGACTCGAGCCTCTCTTCGCTGGGAGCAAAAAATGTGAGACCACCAGCTTGGCCACGAGGAATAATTGATATCTTGGCTACAGGGTCATATTCTGGCATTAAAGCACCCACTAGAGCATGGCCAGCCTCTGAAAATCAACATAGAAAAAAAAAAGGTTGAATACCCAAAAACAAACCAACACTTACCAAACTTGGGTAATAAAAAAAATGCATACCATGATAGGCTACTAATTTCTTCTTCTCATCTGAGACAACAGCATTTTTCTTCTCAGGTCCAGCTATGATCCTTTCAAGCGCATCAGATATCTCATCTTTACTTATTTCCTTGAGGTCACGCCTGGCTGCAAGAATAGCCGCTTCATTCATCAGATTCTGCAGATCAGCCCCAGTGAATCCAGGGGTTCTCCTTGCAATTTTTTCAAAGTCAACATCCTTTGCAAGTGCTTTTCCTCTAGAATGCACCTGAAAGAGAAGAAGAGTTGATTAATCCAGACATAGAAATGGGCGCAACAAAATCAATCAAGAAATATTGCATTCAAGCGTGGACCTACCAAAAACTTCCCAAGTGCACCAATCTAATTAAAAATGCGCTTAAAACTTACATGCTGAGGTGCTCTTGATAAACTTTCTTCAATCAAAATTAGAAGTTCATCTCAATAATCTATGTTAGAAAATTGCTAGCAAGTTGCAACACACTCTAACACTATTATTAGCTGAAATTTATTAAAAATCACAAATTTATGCAAGTCTCACTCCTTACTCAATGATCCTCTCTCTATTCACGATTTTATAGTTTATATAACAATTTTTTCGGTAACCACCATAATAGTCCTTTGGGCAAAATATGGAATTAATCCAAGTCTGGGACTTAGCCACACCTTTGTCCAACAATGTATTTTGTGATATAATTGAACTCAGACCCTCTCCCACAAGCTGAGTTCAGCTTGGTGTTGCTAACTAAGTCACACTCATTGTGTACAGTGTTGAAAATGAATATGTCAGACAGTGTTATGCTAGCTAGCACTCCTCTCTACTTAATAAAGGTTAGGTTAGGTATGTTATGGAAGGGAAATTCTAATAGTAATTAAATAACAATTTGAAAAGGGTTATGTTATGTCACCTGAAGAATTTTAACTCTGCCGGCAACATCAGGTCTATCCACAGTAACTTGCCTGTCGAACCGGCCAGGCCTCAACAACGCCGAATCAAGAACATCCGGTCTGTTAGTGGCAGCCAAAACAATAACACCAGAATTGCCAGAAAAGCCATCCATCTCCGTCAGAAGCTGGTTAATAGTCTGTTCCCTCTCGTCATTCCCACCTCCGAGCCCCGCCCCTCTCTGCCTCCCAACGGCGTCAATCTCATCAATGAAAACAATGCACGGCGCCTTCCCCTTCGCCTTCTCAAACAAATCTCTCACCCTCGACGCACCAACTCCCACAAAAAGTTCAACGAACTCCGAAGCCGCGCACGAGAAAAACGGCACCCCAGCTTCCCCCGCCACAGCCCTCGCCAGAAGGGTCTTTCCGGTTCCCGGTGGGCCCACCAAAAGACACCCTTTCGGAATCTTCGCGCCCAGCGCGGTGTACTTATCGGGATTCTTCAAGAAATCAACAACCTCTTGTAATTCAAGCTTCGCTTGGTCCGCGCCTGCCACGTCAGCGAAGCTCACGCCGGTCTCGGGGACTTCCTGGAACTTGGACTTGTTCCGCCCGAAGTCCATGGGCCCTCCCAGCCCGCCAGGCCCGCCGGGCCCGCCTTGGGCTCTGCGGAAGAGGAAGAACAGGCCCGCGAATGCGAGTAAGGGGAAGAGCAAGTTGCCTATGATGTTGAACAAGCTGTTGGGGGATTCGCCCTCGGCGACGGAAATGTCGACGCCGTTCATGGCGAGGATGTCGATGAGGTCCGGGTCATTGGGGACAATAACGGAGGCGCGACGGCCGTCAATGGCGGTTAGCTGGAGGGCGGAACCGTCTTTGCTGAACCTGACTCGCTCGACTTTACCCTTCTTGACGGCGTTCAAGAACTCGCTGTAGCGCCAGTTGGTGCCTTCGGGGAGGTCGGAGGAGGCTTGTGGCTTTGGAGCTGTGAGGAGGAGGTTCTGTGAGAAAGGGGAGGATGAGTTGGAGGGGTTTAATTGGCTCTGTTGGGCTTCAATTACAGGGGGAGGGGTGACGTTATCAGCGGCAAGGGCTTGTGGGGTCACAGAGAGGCTCGCGGAGGAAAAGATAAGGGCAGCTAGAGCAGCTTGTGAATTGTGAGCATTTAAGATGCTTCTCTTGAAAAGGAATTGTAGCGGAGTAGATGATTTGGTTGTTTTGGGGGTTGGGGGTGAGACAAGAACATTCCTTCCGATCAAGGCGCTGGTGCCCAAGGCCATTGGAACTGGAATCAATCACTTTGCTCTAGATTTTCGATTTTGAAACACACCCTCACCGTTTCATACAAAGCGTCTATATATGCCCTACTTGCTGGATTCTATGCCATAGATTTTTCCTGGTCTTCTCTCGCGTGTACGTGGTTTATCCACAGCTCTATGTTAATAAACCCAAAAACTAAATCAAAATATCAAGCCTGGTTTGCTTTTATAGGAATACGGCTATTCCTCCTAAGCCATTTAAATTTCTTTTATACTTAATATGTTTTTTAAAAAATTAATTTTTTTTCTTTTTTACTTCTTCTTTTCCGTTCTTTCTTTTTTTTTCTTTTCTTAATATAACTTACCAATTAACAATCTATATACAAATTGTTAAAAATATATTTTATAAAATAATTTAAAATTAATGGTTCATGTAAGTTTATATTTGTGAGTATCAGATTATTAACATAATGTTTTAACAAACTGAATTAATAAATTAATTATATTAAAAAAATAATTAATATCATTATATATAACATTAAATTTTTTAATGTAAATTTAATACAGATATAAGTTTATATAAAAAAATTTATAATAATTAATCCACATGATATTTATGAATTGTCAATCCGTAAGTCTATAATTCTTTTATGGATCCATATGAAACTATAGATTGACCATCGGATGGTTATGGTTATATGTAAGGTTATTTTTGGTGCAGGAAGAAAATTGCAGGACTAATTCTAAACTAATAGATTTTGTGTGTCGGGCTTTACTAGACTAGGCCTACTCTTATAACAGATTTTGGACCTATGCTTCCTGCACCTCACAATTTTTACCTGCACTCCATATTAATTTTAAAATATTCAAGTCCAAAAATACCCTTAATTAACCCTAATGTCTCATTTTCATGCAATCCGTTTCACTGCAACGGCAACTTCCGTTCCCAGACCACCACCAACAATCGTGCTCGTCGTAGAGGCGTTTGTTTCCCATTTGTGGTACCACATCATTTGTTTTCCCTTTGCCATAGAGGCACGTTTTTCTTGTGATGTTGTGTTCTTAATGGATTACCAAATCTGGAAAAATAAATTCGTACGAAAAACATGAACAATTGTTATCAGTGAAAGAAAACACTTTATTTTTTTTATAATTATAATTTTTTTAAAAGAAAGTTAACACGAACGGTTGTTTCAGAAAAAAAAAAAACACACACACTTTTCATATTGAATAGCAGTACTCAATCTAGAATGCATCAACTAATGCCGAATCCCCCAGTTAGAGTGCAATCAAATTTTCATTTTTCAATTCGTCTGCGCATGAAAGCATGATGGAAGGCTTTTGAAAGCATGATCAATAGATCCAAAAAATATTCCAAATGAGCAAGAATTTCAAATCAAAAGGTGAAAGAAAGATCTATTGGACGATAGATGATGCTTATTGTTTCTGGTTAGGTGTTTCAGCTTTTATAACCAAGTTTATGCCTTATCTTGACATTTTAGATTTTACCACATTTAATGTTCAATACAACAATGGGTCTAGTCCAATTCCAAGATTCATTCATGGGTTTTTCTTATCTAAGTTATATTGTCATATTAATGCCTTGGAACTAGGAAGCATGAGTGGCACACCTTCAGCGAGGGACGTAGGCAAATGAGAGGTGGAATTAGGAGGTTCAGAGTTTAGGAGAGTTGGGATGCGATAAATACTTACAAAAAAAAAAAGAGGGCAATTCGGGGATTGTGAAAATTTAAAAATTAAAAGAAGGTGCGGGAAGCCAAGAGAAGCAACAACCTAAATTTTGTACAAGACTTCAACTTTGGGCCTTTCTCTAGGCTTTTTGTCTTGTTTCTTCTTGATGTGTAATTCTAGATCCCAAAAAGAGAGTTTCTTCCGGCATCTCCCAAATTTTTTGTGCCACCTCCTTTACATTTAAAAAAAGTTAGTTCAGAATGTAATTTGTAAAAGTGGTGGCGTGGGAAATTTGCGAGTGCTGAAAGAAAGACTTAAAAAAATACCTGCACACAAATCTTCCATCTTGGAGACTTGGGTCTCTTGGCTGCTTTTCGTATATTGCATTGGTTCTTTACTAGTATTTAGAAGACCAAAAAATCAATTAAACATAAATATGATTAATAATTTATAGATTTTTTATACAAAAAATCACTTATAATTAGTAAAAAAGATGTAGATATTAAGCTTAATCATATTAGTTTTACTTTATTTTCTTTTTTAAAAATTTAAATCTTATTATTTATGTATTAACCTTTAAAAGGAAAAGATAATTTTTATAATTAGTATTTTTAAATAACATATGATGATAATTCTTTTAGTATCTTACTTATTTTTAATTAAAATTACTAACAAAAAGACATATGATATTTAATTTATTTGGACAGTTTTTAGCCATAAAAAATTTTAATTTAAAATTTGAAATAGATAGTGACCATTTTTTAAGTCATCGAAAATTTCATTTTAAAATTTTTAACTTCCGTATATTATTACTTAATTGACAATAAATATTCACATGAAAACTTTTTTTTATCCCAGACCCAACGCAAAAAAAAAGTTATCTAGAACTCAAAGCAAAATTCAAAATTTTATCAAGAATCTGAAAGTTGTATAAATAATATAATTTAAATAGGTGATTAGGTGAGAGAAAGACAATAGTATACAAAAAAAAAAAAATAGTCGTCGATAATTTCTTAGGTACATTCTTTTCCCTACCCAAATCTATGATACTTATATATGATAACTAAATATAAAGTATGATAATGTGTTTTTTTATTAGGAAAAAACTTCTTAATCAATATTCAATAGAATAAACTTGACTTGAGGTACAAATGTCTCAAAACAAAGAAACGAATAATTACAAAATGTTGTTCCTATAGACTAAAAGATGTCACCCCTGTCTATTATTATTATTATTACAACTTGTCATCTTTCCATAACCAAACAAAAAAAAAATTGTAGGATTTTATGTGAAAGTATTATAATAATTGCAATTTATAAAATTATAGTCAATTAAAACAGTACTCCACACACCCACCTAAAGTAGATCATCAAAGAATTTTCACTGAACCCAAAGAGTATGATTAAGTGAGATAACTTATCCTATCAATGACCAGCTGAAAATGGGTTGATCAATGGGTCGGATCAACCCATTCTTTTGTGCAATGTATTGAAATAATTAATTCATCCGTTTTAGTGTAAAATGGCATTTAACTTACGGTAAAATCCTTCATGTAAAAAAACTTACATTAAATTAAAAAAAAGAAAGAAAGAAAAACACAAGATAAATTAAAAAAAGGACAAAAAAACTAATAAAAAATATAAGAAAGTTAGAAAATAAAAAAAAATCCCACTTAAATAAAGACAATTTTAATTAATATTAAAATTTAATTTTTGTTGCATGCCAATTAATTAAAACTGTACATGCTAAGATTGGGAGATAAAGAAATAAAGTCCATTTTATGTTTTAAAATTATGCGGGTCAATCCAAATGGATTAAACTAATATTTTTCCTAATTCATCTATATCTTGTATGTTGTGAAAGTAAGAATGTAAATTATATATTTTAATATCCTGATAAAAAAAATATTTTTAATATTTATGATTGAATAATGTTTCATGAGCTCATTAACTAATTTGATTCACTTTTATTAGTGAAGCTATGATGGAATTTCGCTTCGTAATAATAAAATATTAAAAAAGAGAATGACAAATAGGATATACTATGAATCATTTTTTCTAAAACAAACGAAGTATCTTTATACCGAAGCAAAGACAAGAAAACAAAAGTGATGGCACGAGAAAGTTTGTCAAGAAAATTAAAGAAAGCTCCAAAGCAACTTTGATAAAAGAAGCCACTTCAAACATGCATGCAACTATAAGACCCAACTACTTGGTCTCAAAGGTTTGCTCATTATGGCAAACCATTGAATGTGTAGAAAAACTAGAGTAGCCACATGTTTCATGCACGGAAAGCTCAAGACACATAAAGGGGACAGAAGCAAGTAGGAATGAGCAAAGTTATTGAGCCTTTGAAGAAATTTGGTAATAAGGCTTTATCTAATTTTATCAGCACATCAAAATATGTGATTTAAATAAATAAATAAATATAATTACGACCATAATGTGATTAATGTCCGACTCATCACACAGCTTACGTTGGGAAACTCGGAAATTTAACAATTTGTAAAAAAAAAAATACTGACTAGCGCCTTAAGAAATTTAACATAAAAATATTTTATTAAAAGATAAAAAATTATACCGACCATGATTATTTTTACATTTTTTATAATTTCTATAGTAAATATTTTTTATTTTCTTAATAAGTACTCTAAAATACTTAGTTAACAAGATCAAAAAAGAAAATGCTAACCATAGAGTATGTAAATTATGTAATTCTCAGGCCTATTTTTTTTTATATACCTTTCGTTATACACCTACTTATTTGATGGGAAGAAAATAATGGAGTACTATTAGTTTTTCGGATTGTGTTATTTTGGCTTTTTAGATTTCAATTGCCATATATAAATGGGTCTTTTGGGTTTTCTATAATTTATAATCGGATACTCACTTTATTTAATTTGATATTATATTTAACATTTACTTACATTTTTTAAGAATACATTATATGTTAAATATAATTTATTTAATGAAGTAAGTAATTTTAAAATTTTGTAAAAAAACTTTTATCTACTTCATATGAATTCTTAGTTTAATGTCTGAATTAATGAAACTTAATATGCACAAAAGATTATTGAACTCCTAGATCATATATACTAAGATCCCTTCTCTTCTTATATGCGTGTAGGGGGCATATCTAGTGAGATTATTTTTTCTTGTGAAAATGAGAAAAATTAATATTTATAATTACATATTATTACAAATGATCAAAATTAAAACATATAAATCCTACTTATAAGTTTGTAAAAATAGCCCAATGGTTTGGTTTATTGGGTTTGACTTATCCCTATCAATCTAATTTATTTTATTTAAAGTTGATTTTAGAAAAAGTGATTCAATCTATCACAGATTTTTAGTTAAAAGGATTTGTCTATCGATCCACCTAAAATGAAATAAAAAATAGTTGTTTTTCTAACAGAAAATTCAACAAAAAAAATCAGTTTTTTTTTAAAAAAATTAATTCAAATAAATTATAAAAATATAGTTAAATTAAATTTTCACAATCCATGCACAACAACTAGACATATTTTCACAAGCTAAAAGTCTAGAACTATAATAACAAAAATTTTTAAATTAGTCTTAAACAAAACACTAAATAAAATAATGGTAAACAATATTACAAAATACTAAAAACGTATTTTAGATAAATTTTACTCTATTTTTAATTAAATGTACAAAATATTTAAAAGTCTTAAAAAAATATTACAAAATACTAATAAGTTTTCTTTTAGGTTAATTAAATAGATCAATCCGACACATCATAGATTGAACCCGAATAAATCGGATCATAAATGGAAATTATGTTTTATTATCAATTACATTTTTTTCCTTTTTTGGCCTCGTCAGTGATACACCAAATTGTTTCGTAAGTTTGAGTGATTATGACAGCTCTAATATTCACCCAAAAATGAATTAAGGAATGTTTTTATTCTTATTCCATTCTTGTCTAAATCTAATCATGGAGATGATATTATTGGTTGTTGTGCATAGACATGACAATGGGATGGGGACGGGTATTGTCTCCCCAATTCTCGACCCCGACTCTCCAACATGGCCCCATACTTGTATCCGATATTCGACGGGTTAAAATTTATTATCTCGTATCCATCGGGTATCTCAGATCTTGTCCCGTACCTGATTCAAATTAGAAAAATATTTTTTTGTAAAGAAAATATTAAAAATTTGATTTAAAAAAATAAATTTATTGTTAAATATTTATTTTTAACTACTTATATATCAATAAATTAATTATAACGCATGTGTCTACAAAAATCGTTAAGAAAATAATATTAAATTATGTAAAAATTCTAAAATAAAATTAACAAGTAATAAAAATTCTAGATCTTTTGATTAAATTATGTAAGAATTCTAAAATTTTTAAATGGCGTGACAGGTCCGGATTCGGGGTCGGAACAGATGTAGTAATCTCATACCCATACCCTACTTTTGGTTATGAGGAAAAACCCGAGTCCATATCCGATCAACTCGAATATTATCCATCAAAATCGAAACAATTGGAATATCTCCTTGGCCAACCCACTACTTGGACCGAAGCGACTGCTGTTTTCTAATTGAAAGATTGGTTAATCTACTCACAACAACTCACAGTATACTGTGAGTTGTCCGAAAATCAAATATGCAAATTGGACATGCACGGGTACTTTTATTTTATAACAATCCATTCTTCTATCTTAGTATCTTTTACATTTAATTGCATCTTTTCCTCCACTTCCCGTCCATACTTCCCATTTCTTATATGAAAAATAATTATTTTTAGGACATTAATTAAGAACCTTAAAAGATAAAAAAAATTATTGAGATATGTAAATTATGCTTTTATATTTTTTTTCACTCTTTTATGATTTTTACAATAAATAATTATTCTTTTTAATTTATTAATCAATATCCTGAACACACTTATCAGTAAAATCCTTCTTATATATACAAACTGAGGCTAGGATGCTAACATCAAAATACAAGTCGTGATGGACTTGACTTAAACTAAAGAAGAGTGGTGACGGTGAGGAGTGAGACACAGATCGAGAACTGTGGCAATTATAATGGAAGAAGTGGTGGAAGTAAAGGTGAGTGGTAGACCGAGAGAGACTCAGAGCTCTCCGGGGATTTCAACTCCCAAAAGCCCATTTGCAACTCGTTTTATGAGCACCCCTTTAGCCAGCCCCATGAAGAAGGCCATTGAAAACATGCAAGGTTACTTGGGAGAAGTTGGTCGCTTCACCAAGCTTGACCCACAAGATGATTGGCTTCCCATCACCGAGTCAAGGAAGGGAAACGCATACTACGCTGCGTTTCACGTTCTTTCTTCAGGGATTGGATTTCAGGCTCTTGTTCTTCCATTAGCCTTCACCAGTCTTGGCTGGTCAGCTTTTAACTCTTTTTTTTTCCCCACTCCGCTAAAATATATATGAGTAATTAATGACCTCTATATATTTCTCAAACTTTTTCTTACATAACTCATCGTATTTACTCTTCTTATTCTTTTCCTCTTTAGGTATTTGGTTTCCATATACTGTTTTCCAATATATATAACTGGATTAGAATGATCAGTGGCTAACAATACTTTTTATTAAGTTGCATATATATATATATATATATATATATATATATATATATATATATATATATATATATATATATATATATATATATATTGGTGTTGATGCAGGACTTGGGGAATCATATGTCTCTGTGTGGCTTTTACATGGCAGCTCTACACGTTGTGGTTACTGATTCAGCTTCACGAATCGGACTCAGGGGTGCGCCATAGCAGGTACCTCAGACTTGCTATGGCAGCATTCGGTAAGCGTACAGTTATAGTTTTTTTTTTCTGGGGGTATTATTACGTGCAAAATCGCCAACTCATACATAAATGATTTTGGACATCTAAAAACTCATATTTCGCACTTAGTAAAAGAGGAAAAAAATATAAGTATCATAAATAAAATAACATGATGTCAAAAAAAAAATATTAATAAAGTATTTAATTAGAAAAATTAAGATATCTAAATATCATTGCTCGGACTTATAACTGGAATGATGGAAAAATATGGAAAAATCGCTGACTCTCAACTAATAATTAAAAACATCATTATTATGAATATTAAAATAAATACGGTAAAAAATTAGAAATCTTTTAACACATGATGATTTTTAACTGAATAATAACATACAAATTAATCGATACTTTTTAAAATTTTCAATTAACATGAATGTACGTTTTATATAAATATTTCTTATCCCATTATCTAATATATATTATCATCTAAGATAAATTTATTGAATTTTATACCAATTATTTTTAGTTATTATTATAAAATTCATACTTAAAATCATTTTTGATTATTAGTTAAATATATAAAAAAGTATTTTTAATATATAAAATTTAAATTCTTAATTTATTGAGTTTTTTATATATACTGTCAGTGTAAAATTAACACACTAATTATATATCAAAGATTGCACTTAAATAATTAATGGTGTAAAATACACTATCCACTATTTACCCTAATTTAGTTGTATGCAGGACCATATATTTTATGCCAATATAGTCTAGTTCTTTAAGAAAATAAAAAGGAACAAATGTTAAAAAGGAAGTAGATATATTTAAGGTTATCAAAGTCGAGAATTTAACTAGATTCGTGAGAGTTCCATAAACTCGATTTGTAAACTCAACTCGTAGACTCCTAAGAATTTATTTCATATAAAAATAATAACAAAAAATATATAAATAACATACTAATTAAATATTTCAACAATATAATAAAATAAAACAGTAAATCATAGAGTTGAGAATATTTAAATAACCAAGTCTAGTAATAATACATCACAACTAGACAATAACTTGTAGAGATTATAGTAGTGGTAGATCTTTCTCATCGAGGGTTTGATATTATTAAAGGTGGAAATTTTATATTTGAGAATAACACGTTAAATGAAAGTATGTTGGATGTTAAACAAATAAAAAATAATCAAAATGACTTGCATTTTGGTCTAATTTTTTTAACTTGCTAACTCGTTGACTCGGTGATAAACTCAAGAGTCTACCGAGTTTACTTTAAGTTTATAGAGTTTATCTAGAATCTAGTAAAAAAAAGTTTACTCAAGAGTCAACTCACAAAAAATAAGTGAACTTATAAACTCATAAGAATTAGCAAGTTAACTCGAGAGATAGATAATCATGAATATATTATTTATTCATATTTAAGTAACTTTAAATCATATCATCTCCTAGTAACAGCATTAAAGTTTAATAATGATACAGATCTTGCTTTTTCTTTCTTTCTTTTGATGTACTGTGTACATACTTATCCACATTTTAACATCATAAACATTTAGCAAATCTTAAGGTAGATTTATTTCAACTATTAAGAAAACAAAATGCTGTCTAATGAGTATTGTTTAAAGTGGATGCGATATGGGTATATACAACCCACCTAATATGACATGTCAAATGAATAAATGAAACAGAAAACATCATCTTACGTGCGTGTATCTAAAATATGTCGTCCTTCTTATTACATAATGATCTTATTTAATTGGAATAGGGCTATCACTTATAATGATACATGTACTCTGCATAAAAAAATGTCTCCCTCTAATCTAGTGATTCTGCTTGATTTTTACATCAGTTTTAATTATTATATCATCAAATTAATAATCGATTACCCAGAAAGAAGATAAATAATTGACATCGTATATAATTTTTTATTTCCCACTTATGTTTTATCATATTCTTTTATACACATTTTAAAATTATTTTTTGAGGGTCAAAGAAATAACAAAATTATTGCTCGTTAATTTTAAGAAATAAGAAGAAATTAACATTTTCCTTTAGAGTGTATTAGGATAGAGAATTTTAATTGTGGAAAGTAATTTATTAGAGAATTTAAATTTCTTTAATTTAAAATTAATTGTTTTGATATTTTCTATGACGAATTTAATTTTTTAGAATTTTAAAACATAATTTTAAACAACTAAAAATGTAGAATTTTAATTTTCTTATAAAAAGTGAGAAATTAAAATTCTCTTTCTTGATAGAAGAATCTTTCAAAACGTTTTCATATTTTCTTTATAATTTTTATCTTTTCTTTCACCTGAAAGTTTTTGAAATTTGTGATTCATTTTTTTTTACCCTCATAATTTTAATTTTTTTTATTCAAACACAAAATTTTAAAAATAAAAAAATTTCAATTAAAATATTTAAAATTCTTAGAATTGAGAATTTTTCAGAATTTTAAATTCGCTCGCTCGTTGAAACACTTTTATTTTTTTTTATAAAACTCATGCTTGTTGCACTTTAAGCATGCACAAGTTGGTCTGTTAGGTACTTAGGTCAACTTTATATATGGCTGTTCTATTATGGTTGATTGCCTCTCGTAAAAGCAACTTCAAAAGTAAATTACATATATATTATATTCTGTTAGTGATTTATAGTATTTAAAAATAAGCACCATACCCGAATAGTGATTAGTAGTGTAATCAATTAATTAATGTTTATCATATGTTGACCGAAACAATCATCGGCAATTGACAAGACAAAGGACAAACGAAACTGCGTGCAGGAGAAAAGATGGGAAAACTACTAGCACTCTTCCCAATCATGTATTTATCGGGTGGGACGTGTGTGACACTGATCATGATCGGAGCTGACACAATGAAGATATTCTTTCAGATGGTGTTTGGAACTGCAAGCCCACTCACAACCATTGAATGGTATTTGGTGTTTACATGCACAGCCATTTTGCTTGCCCAGTTACCAAACCTGAATTCAATCGCAGGGGTTTCCCTCATAGGAGCCATCACTGCAGTGAGTTATTGTGCTCTTATATGTATAGTATCTGTAGTCCAAGGTAGACTTGATCATGTATCCTATGAACCACCAAGGGGACAATCAGAGGCTAGCATGATTTTTAGCGCGTGGAATGCACTAGGCATCATTGCTTTTGCTTTCCGCGGTCACAATCTTGTGTAGGAAATACAGGTACATAAAAAGTATGCATGGTCAAGCATTTTGTTTGTACATCATAGGTGGATTTCTATAATCGGTGTTGCTGCGCATGCAGCTATTTTTATATGGAGAATGTTAATCAGTCCACTTTTAAAGGAATTTAAAGTGAAATTTTTTGTTGGATTAAAAAAATTATGTTGTTTATAATTTTTTAATTTTTTTTATAATTTTTTGATTAAATATTTTTTATTTATTTTAATTTCTTAAATAATGTCCTAAAAATACTTATTAACAAGAACTAATATTTATTATTGTTAAACTGTCCCCACCCCCCAAAATTGTAGGGAACCATGCCTTCGGATGCTAAGCAACCCTCACGCTTGGCCATGTGGAAAGGTGTTATGTTTGCTTACACAGTCATCGCCTTGTGTTTGTTTCCCCTTGCCATTGGAGGTTATTGGGCCTATGGAAATTTAGTAAGTATAATTAATAATTAATATCCGTAATAGACTATGTTTCGAATTATTGACTTTACGATTGATCATATAGAAGCTAACCGCTTGCTCTTTGATGGCAGATACCTACCAATGGAGGGATGTTAGGTGCTTTGCAAAAATACCACGAACATGATACATCAAAATTTATCATTGCTTTGACAAGCTTGCTAGTTGTTATAAACAGCCTCAGTTCCTTCCAAATCTATGCAATGCCAGTATTTGACGATCTGGAATTCAGATACACTAGCAAGATGAACAGACCTTGCCCGAGGTGGCTACGAATAGCCTTCAGGGGTCTCTTCGGGTGCCTAGCATTTTTTATTGCTGTAGCCTTACCATTCTTACGGAGTTTGGCAGGTCTGATAGGAGGCGCTGCTCTACCAATAACCTTAGCATATCCCTGTTTCATGTGGATACAGATTAAGAAGCCACAGAGATGTAGCACAAACTGGTACTTGAACTGGACACTAGGTGTTGTTGGGATGATTCTAAGTGTACTGGTTGTCATAGGAGCCATTCGGGGCATAGTTGCTCAGGGCATAGAGATCCATTTCTTTAATCCACAGTAGGAATTAGATACTATACTACGCTCAATCACAACACTGGAAGTTGATTTGCAAATGTTTCATGGACAAGCATGCGGAGCACACAAAAGTTGGGGACGTTAACTCCCATCAGAAATGAATGAGAGAATGACTCGCTTGTGACAACAACAGACATTCTATTCTAATTGTTTAATATCGATCATGAAACATGGGTCATTTTGATGTAAAATGTGTGGAAATAAAATGTATTTAACTTGCAGAATGTGCCAGAAAAGAAACATTAAGTTAATATGTTAGTCTGGCCAATAAATATTCCATTGACAACCACAAATCAAATAGGTCTTAAGTCAGATAAGGAAATATTTTCACATCATCGTCCAAAGTGAAGTTAAACAAGGGTTACATTCTCCATACAAGGCCAACACCACAGGAATTATCTTCTAAGGCCAGCAAAGCTAACAACACTTCGCACCTATCATTTAATCACCTTGTGCACAATATCACAGTGCTAAACCTATCTCACACATATGTCGTCATTATACAATAACTCATCTGATGGTATTTGAACATTCAAAGTCAAGGGGTCAAAAACTCAATAGTAACTTGCAGCAGTTGCACTGTGTATACAGAAATAAACAGCAAAAAGAATTGCCAAATATACATAGGTTGTGACAAGATCCTAGCATTACTAAGCCACATTGCCTCCAACAATGATCAAGATCAACCAATTGGATAAGCTTGTCTTGATGTAAAAACATCAATTATATAGTTCAGTCGACTTGCTATAGGTGGAATCAGATGATACACAATCCAGTGATGAATGAGAAGCGGGACCGATGGAAATGATTACAAATGGCCCAGAACCTAGCCAGTAAATGGGTGGTAAGAGAATAGGAAATATGCCAAAGGTCAAGACTTGATACCATTTTACATTGACAATGGAAGAAGCATCCTTCGTCTCTTTTTCCTTGCAAGCCTTACTTGCTTTGTAATTTTCATGCATAAAAGCAATAGGATTGTGATGCAGACTAAAATAAAAGCAAGCCGGATGTGCTTGAAGTACAGAGAGACTACAGAAAAAACCAAGAAAGCTAAAATAACAAGTTCCCATATTACAAAAAGCACCACATCCACCCTGCACCGCAATAAAGAGACATCATTATCACCAGATTATGTTATTCAAAAAGAATTGACAGACAGAAATAACAATTAACCCAACTAAATAGACTGCAACTATTTTATATGCATTTCATGGCCTTAAGTCATTTGTTTCATAGTGTTCAATTGGTTCATAAATTTGGGGGAAAGGGCAAAAAAGAGACCAAAATTTACTCATTTTCGTTGCACTTCCTACACTAGGGAGATTTGAAGTATACTACTTTTATTTTTCCTCTCTCCTCTTTTAATCAAAACCTATGAAGGGTCGATACTCAAAAAATGCAAAAAGTATGGTGTCCAACACATATCCAATATTGATGCACGTTCAATATCTATCCAAAATTATCCATTTACTTTCATTATTACTTTTTTTTTTTTTAAAATGCCTGATACACCTCTGATATTCCATGGATATGGCTCAGGACACAGTCATGTAACTACTGTAGTTTTTTTTTATTGTTAAAAGGCACCTGATAATGTCCATTGTTAATACGGAGCAACTCTCTTCCCAATGAAAATCTTATTATTCTATGAAGCCAAAACTTCTTTTGTATAGGACTAATGATACTTTTTAATTTTTATAATTTTGAGCCAATTTGTTTAAACTTAAAAAAAACAATTTTTAAAAAAGCATTTTTCATATAGTGCTTTTTTATGAAGTAGATAGGTTTTTCTACTTAAAAAAAAAAACAAAAAACAGCCTATTTTAAATAAAAACAGTTTAGACAAACATATCAGAAAATTATAAAATTGCTTATTTTATTTTAAAAATAAGCTCAAACAAACTGACCCTTTATGGCATTCAAACTTGGGCAGGGAATTGCATATTTTTGTGGCATGTTCATAGGAATAAAGAAATAAATATTCTGATATGGGTGGGGGAAAGATATGTAACTATGCTTACTTGTTATGACTACAAATTATATCTTTTTTGTAAACTGTAATCATCATTTATTGACTATTATATGTTTATATATTAATGAGCAATTAGGGATGCAAACGTCTCTTTACAAATAATGTGTATTTACATTAAATATATATAAATTCTTGTTAGCATATCTTGACCATGTGTATCTTGATTTTTAAGAAATTCCCTGTAACCTCATATCCATATCGTATTGTGTATCAGGACTTCCTAGACCAGAACAAATAAGAGAAATTTATTTTCCCCTTTGATCCTCTCCCCACTACATTAAAAATCCCTACATACCAGTAATTGTAAAGGTGAAACATTAATTTGTGCTTATGATTAGTGTAGCCATTTCAAGTTCAACAAAAATGTACTGATTGCTGGTCATATAAGATTCCAAAGGCTTGGCAAAACAATGATATAATAATTAATAAGTAAATACATGTGCCATCTGGAAGAAAAAATGGTTTATCAGTATGAACTATGAAGTTGGAAATCTTTTAGAGAAGCCCCTAAATATTAAACAAGTAGAACCTTTTTTAAAAGCAGCAAAATATCTGAGATCAAAAGTGTATGAGAAGAGGAGATTCAGATTGAATAGTCATCACTTCTGATTAGTTTAACTAATAAAGGTATACCTGTCATCCTAACCAATTGTGTTAAAACTTGGAACTTAACCATAGAGCCTAGACAACTACGCCAGTATATATACAGTGACAAGATCAATTTTGATAACATACCAATCTTCTCCTACTCCTACACATCAAAACCCCCCAAAGTAACTAATAACTCTGCACTTATTTTGCTTTTGTAACCAATGAATCTGATAACTACTTGAAGCCACTTTTCACCAAGCCAAATTTCAATATTATGCCCAACAAGATATAAGTCCTCCTTTTAAGACTAGCAAATCATATGAATCAAAACCTTGTTTTTCTGTTTGTATTCGTTAACTATCCTTTATCCTGGTTAGGAAAACCTACCTTATTTTGAATAACGAGATTAGGCAGATACCCAAAAATCAAGGAGTCAAACACAAATGGTATGTATGTGGAAGAACAAAAGGTGTGCGTGTGTGTGCTGGGGAACAAATTGAATACTAATCTAGACAACCACGCCCAATCGAATCACCATGTACGTGCCTACCAATTTATTTATTATAAGACTATTTTCCTAATCGAATCATGTTAACAAGTAACAACAATTTCCATCTTAATTTAAAAAACAAAAACAAAAAATTGTAACGGGAAATAAGCCAAATCCTGTGGGGAAAAAAACATTGGAAGTAAGAAAATAAAAAAACTCAAAATTAGCCGAGCGAAATTTGTGATCTTTCAATCCCATGTGTACAATAATTGTGAGGCAAACAATAAACATGGCAAATAAAGGGGGGGGTAGCGCATACCTGGAAGTGGTGATGTTTGAAGAAGTGGAGGAGAAGAACGAGACAGAGGCCCAGTCATGCTTGGATCGAATCTGATACTCTCGCAGCTGTTCAACCAGATTCGATCGTGTTATCATGGTAGCCCCCCTCACTCGCTGTCTCTAATTCTTTCTCTATCTAAAACGAAAACCAGAAAATGAATTTGATTGTAGTTAGAGCGAACTGACCATGCATCCCATTTGTTTTAGTCTCAGGCTTTCTGCTTTCAAACGGGCCGGCCTAGGCTCAATCTACATTAGGTTCCACTATTTTCTCTAAGTACACCTCATATCCCTTTCCTACCTCTTAATTACCCATCATACCCTCTTTTCCTTAAAGGAGAACACCCCCTTGGAACCCCTTTTCCTTTCCAGAGATGTCCATACTAACATATACCTATTATGAAAATATATTTCTAGAACTATGAATTAGTTATGGAAATATATTTTCTAGAATATATATATATATGAGCCTTAAATTTTGTTGGGTTGTAATTTGTTTCAAGGGTATTGTTAATGGCATCCTCTTTATTGCCAAGTATACACCCTGCTTTAGTTTTTTTATAACAAAAATACTCCTCACAAAAGGAAGCATGTTTGTTTGTTTGTATTATGGGTGTGTTAAAGAAATGTGTTTCCATTTTGTATCAATTTTGAATGCAAAAATAGAAAATTGATTTCATTTCCAAGTATAATTTTTTTAGTTAACTATTGATGGTCTAATTATTAGAGTTGGTTTATACAAGTTTGTCATGATCTAGTTGATGGATCTTGGTTGATGGGAAAGAGACCATGGATTAGTCTTTGGAGTTGGTTGATATCTCTAGTTGACGCAAGGAAATCATGGTCTTTGTCATTAGATTTGACCAATGCCACATATAATTAGGGGTAGATATATGGATTAACTCTTTAAGCCTATGAATTAAGAGGACAACATGCTTCTTTTTTTGAAAGTTGATATAATTATATTGAGTTTTTGAGTCTGACATGTTAAAAAAACATATAAATTTAATAGACTATTCATTTAACTCACCTAAGTTAAATATACAAATATTATTAATTTGTTAAGTTAAGATTTTCATCTTTAATTTATATTATTATTTTGTTATGTTTAAAATATTAATATATTTTAGTGTAATAGATTTTAAGTAAGAAGTTAAATTTTTTGAAAATTAAAATGATATTAAGTATTTACTCTGGTTAGTATTATTTTACTAAAAAAATATTATAATCACATGTATAGTTATAGAATATTTTTCTATTATTTCATCACAATTTTTTTTATTAAATTGCAAAATTTAATATTTTAATTTTTTTTAACGAGATAAAAAGAAAAAAAGAGCAACAAGAAAGTAACGCGGAGGATTACACAGGTGAATCCGTCGACATTCATTGCAATTTGTGATCAGCGAGGAAAGAAAGCAGGGAGGTTCTGTTGTAGGTGGGTGAGTAATAGTATCGGTCGTGTTGTGGATAGATCGGCATGGCTTCTTCTTCAGCTTCTCCTCGACCGAGCGCCGCCGCGGAACATTCGAGGAAGATATTAGGGTTTATGGCGCACGCGAAGCAACGGAAGGACAGCTTCATCCAATTCTTCGCCATGACGGGTATCCTTCTATTGAGCATGCGATCTTTGAGTCAGAAGTACAAAATCCATGGCCTCCAAGAAGACATCCACGCCCTCAGGGTCGACCACGGTTCTCTCACCGACCGCATCAACAACATCAAGAACGACCTCCTTCGAGAAGCTTCTCAAGATTCCACCGGCCTCTTCGCTTCTCGCCTTCGCCACCTCTTTGCAGAACAACACTGATCCCTTTCCCCTCCCTGTGAGTTTTTTTTTTTCCATCTCTCCGAAGAAACAATTAAATTGACTCGTGAATAATAATAGTCTTTGAAAGTGTTTTGTTGCTCTCTAGGAAAATTGGTTCTTGTTGAGGATATGTCTAATGTTTGCACTTAAAAGATTCGTATTAAATGTAATGTCCTGTGAGGATGAATTGAAGGGATACAATTAGAAGGGTCTTCATATATTTCTAACAGCTTCAAGGACATAAATTACATTTGGAAATTTGAATCTTCTTAGAAGCTAACCTCAATGTCGAAATTGTTCATTTTGTGTTTGTATTTGAAGTCACTTTGCTGGAGTAATTTCCCTAAAAATTCTGATGCCAAACCATTGTTCCTTCCAGCACACCTCAACTGCAATAAATTTCTTTGTTGTGCTGTTTTACAATTATCAATGGTTCCCCATGTGGTTTTGGAGGTAAACTTTAGTGGTTGCATAATTTATTAAGCATATAACTTAAGTTTGAATCCACACTCTTCCACATTTGCGACCAATTTACTGAGTGATAATATATATATATATATATATATATATATATATATATATATATATATATATATATATATATATATGCTTGAATTTCTTCAATGCTTGCAATGTCTCCATCTCTCTATGTCTCCATTTCTTTTATCTTAGCTTTTCGTTCTGCAACTCCCTTGCACAGTGGTTGATTAAATATCCACGCTTTGATTTGGCCTGATTTCCCTTTGAACAATGGTTTATTTAACTACCTTGGTAATCCGTGTATACTTAACCACCGATTTCACTCTTTCATTTGCTGTGTATGGACTGGCTTCTGAGTTAGTTGTAACTCATTACACAACTTATTTTAAATTTTGACCTAAAAGACCAATGTTAAGGTTCTTCATATAGTAAGATGATTGCTTCATAGGTTGTGAACTCATTATCACGATTCTTGTTACCACAATTTCATGGACTATTAGGTATATGGTTAAAATATATTTTATAATGAGGTGAGCAACCCTCTTCTCTCTATTAGGCTAATCCATTCTCAATTCTAATATGATTTGACGGAAAAAAATATAACAATTACTTTTGACTATGGAACGTCATAGAAACAGAAAAGTTCACAAGCTTAGTCAGAAAGAGTCATTTCATACAGATCCTCCTTTTAAGTAAGTTCCCTGTCTGCAGCTACAGCCTTTCTGCCTCAGTTTCTGTGTAACTGGTAATCCCAAATGCCTTTTTTTTATTCTCTTTCTGTAAGGTTGATACAATGGACTTGTATATTGGTCTATGTAGTGGATGATCATATATGTTTGTTTGTTTTTGTTAGATGAGTTTAGCTGAAAGGTTTAAAGGTTTCCATCCTTTTTCTCTTTAAGTTTTCTCGTTGATCAACCTGCAGATAATGTCTGTTCTTTTATTTTTGTTCTAGTAAACCCTTCCTTAAATATGACACCTTTTTTTCTTTATGATTACTTTGGAGATCATGAAATAGGGGAAACAATGTTTGTGGATAATGTTTTCAGGCGAATGAATTTTCTATTTTGACTGCAAAATTTAGACAAGTTTGAGAGGCACTTTAACTTACACCAAAATGATTATGGGAGATTGTGGTTTTTCAGGTTAAATTGGAGAGATGGAACCACAACAAGAAATGGAGTGGAATGAAGCCCAAAAGATTCCAATAAGCGTGGACCTTATAGTCATGACTTTATTAGTTTATTCTAAGAATGTAGACGAATATGGGTCAGCCTGCAAACTTGGTCGACCCAACCTAACTTGAAAGGGATTTTATGTTTTGAAAGTGGCATGGTTACCGTTGGTTCCTACAAAATTTGTCATTGGCTCTTAACACCACATGAAATTATCCTTCTATCTCTAATTTAAAAATTTCCCATCCTTCCATCTCCTTTGTTTCCCCCCCTTCAACGTCCCTCTGCAACGCTAATTTTATTTTGCATTATTTTGTTAAACAGAATTCTGTTGTAGATAATGCTGTAGTAAAATTATGATTCTGGTGTTTTTTTTGAAATAAAACTCAGTAACGAAATCATGGTTTCGTTAATTATTTTTTTGGGGTTTTGAATGTCAATTGTGATTTTATTATGTATCCTAGTGTAAATGACACAATTTCATGTTTTAGTAATATGGTGAATATGGATAATATGCCTAACAGAAAGTAATGTTTAGTTAACGCGTATCATAAAAAATCGTGTTCAGTCAATTATTGCAGTTCTCAGTCAATAAAGAACACTGTATGTATTTTTAATTTTTTTCCATTTTTTTTGTAAAAAAAATAGTAAAATGGACTCACAATTCAATTGTTGTTTTTTACGCCCCTTAGCTCAAAGAATCACGATTCTTTTGTGTTAATGCGGGTGTCACGATTCTATTATATTAATAACAGTGTGAAAATTGTTGTAAAACAAAACCATGATTTTATTATGCATGACTAGAACCATAATTTCGTAGGAAAGACAATTTCAAAATAAATAAAAAAGGATCAATTTCTTGATAGAGATCAATAGCAACTCCTCAGTGGCATCAATGTAACTCAGTTTTCAAGTAGGAGAACTTTTGAACCAACTAAGTCAATTCATGTTGTTTTTTTCTAATTTTTAAAATGATATTATTGATATTTTTATGAAAGCAGCTAATTAGTGATTAGTAACGAGAAGAAATAAACCTTTGACAATAATCACCAGTACTGATAAAAATATTATAAAGAAAAATTAACATAAAGCCAACAAAGTTCAAGATTGGTCACCAACCAAACCACACTGTCTTAAAATTAAATAAGGAGTATAAAAAAATTCTAAGTAACTTAATCAGTCAAAAGTATGCCCGCCTAATTGAGATATTGTAATAATGATTCATGTTATTGATAGTTAGACTTATAAATTACAACATCATAACAATACGTTTAATTTTTTGTTATATTTTTTTTCCGTCAAATCATATAACGAAAAGACGCCATGATAACACTTCTATTTTTTTTGTTACATTTTCCCCCATCATATCATATAACCAAACATATCATTAATTTATCTTCTCTTCTTGTCTTATCTCTCTCAAAAGATGTAGACACATGAGAGGTGTATAAGCATATTTTTCGAAAATTTATTGGCTTTAGAAATAAGGGTAGACTTGTTTGTATTTTTGGAGCAACAGACATCCAGAGATAAAGAATAAAAAAAATAAAAATCACAAGCACCCTTGGTGCCTGGTGGGAATAAAGAGATATTAGATTCTTTAACTCCAACTTCAATTTATTAGTTAACCGATTATCTGAGTAAACTTCAGCTACCAGATCATGAATCTCTCTCTCTTTCATTTTGGTTGAGGGACTTCTGCTGCCATGTGGGGTGGTGACAAATATGGTGGATTGTTTGTACGTGTAATGAGAGACCTGACAAATGTAAGAGCGGCAGGAAAGATGACACATTTGCATTTGTCAAATGACCAGTTTGCTTTGTTTCATTAACTGGGCAAAAAGTCAAAAAAGTACATAATAAAGCTACATTTTTTTATCATTGTACCAGCACCAACCAAATTTAAACAGTAGTAGTATTTTTTTTTTGTAAAATATATTTAATTTATAAAATATTACTCCCTTTTCCATCGTCAAAAAAAAAATAGTGAAAATTTTAGATCTCGTAGATAATTACTATCACAGTTCACAAGGACCAAATTTTAACAGGCAAGCTCATAATATACATTGATAAAGGAACCTACCCAGTCCTCCTTCAAATCGAAGCAACTCCAACCATGTTTTAATACAAAAAAATAAATGGATGGGAATCATTAGATTTACACAATTATAACTTTGTTGTTCCTTATTTTTTCTTTTCTTTGCTTCCTATTCGAAGCCTATTAAAAAGTGCAGATGGTTTACATTCTGACAACATATTATTATCAATATGTGAGAGGGAGATTAAGAGCGTGTACTTGAATTGGTCCCAATTGTTTCAATTGAAGAGAGAAAGTCGAGTTCTTGTGTGAGAGTAAACTATCCACTTTTTTGGAGAATGTTGTATGTGTATGTAAAATTGTTTGATGAGGAGACAAATTTCTATCTCACTAATAAATAGTAGGTAGGAGTTTCACTACTGGTTATAATGAATGATCCTGCCCATTATGGGCTCACTCTTAAACAAAGTCCAATACAGTATATATCAACAGTGTGGTATTTTAATAATAATAATTGACTATAATTAAATGTTGATAATTAAATAATATTTTCTAATAATTAATTAATATTATTCCACAAAATAAAATAATTAAATAATGCCTCATAGTTGAAATCCAAATAGAAAGAATTAAACAACTCACCTAATTGGGATACATTATACAAAATAAGAAAGACTATCAAACCAATAAGAGAGATCAAATTCCAGTTGATTGAAGTATCTGCAAGAAAGCAGGGTATATAAAAATCATCACATCCTTCAACAATTGAAAGCATATCTATGCGTGTTTGAATAAAGAATTCACACAAAAATATTACAGAGGTAATTTCAAAAAATGTTCTTTATCCAATTAATAGGATAATATAAAGATAATTGAGATAGTAAATTTGAACTATTTATTCATTCTAATAATAAGTGGTAAAATAACGAGATTTAACTTTGTGTTTTGATCATATTGTAGGTATATAAGCCAGTATAAAAAATAAAACTTGTGTGTTTGTTGGTCAGAATTGCGTCTCTCAAAATCTCAAGACTAATGACAACTAAATCCTAATGGATTGCTTTAAAAAAAATCCGAAGGACTTGTTTAGGGTTGTTTATTGATAAAGAAAATATTAAATAATTTTCTCTTGATTATTATTAAGAAATAAGGAGAGATTAATCGTTTTTTTTTGTAAAGAATACTTGTTTAGTTTGAAAAAAAAACATCTATCGTTTTCAAAATACAAATGACAATTTTTATTAACTTAAGAAATAGAAAAGTGTTTTAAACCAAACATAACTCAAAGTAGCAATCAAATTTTTTGTCATGTGATTGTCACTCATAATTAAGTTGTAAATTGATAGTAGAGTTTAAGAACATCCAAACAAAACAGCCAGTACCGGTGCTTCCACATGGGTCATTAATCTAACTAGGGCAGCAATTTAAAAGAGGAAATTGCGTAGGACTGCTATTCCATTGGAACATCTCCAAGAAGAGGGCCCTTCGGTCTTCTTTGCGTCTGAACGCGTCATGTTTGTAATGCAAGAGTAAGCCCACAAACAAACACAAAGGACCCCATGCGGAAGACAAATTAAACTGCATAGTTCAAATATAAGTAAGCTAGTGTGAGGACCCCACGACCGACACTTGCATTTAATTTCTACCCTCTAGAAAAAACATTATTTTTCGTATCCTGCCAAATTCCCTTCAATTTTTCCCACTCTTTTATTGTAACTTTTTCAATTTTTCACGGCTATGTTACATACTCCTCTGTACCGCACTTAAATCTAAATGTGTGCCATCCCTAATCATTTCTGACCCCTCCCCCTCGTTCCCTTTAAAGTCTCTTTGTCCCTTAATAGAGTGAGCATTAAGTACACTATCGGGGAGAGAGCAAAGAGTGTTGTGTTGGTAATTAAGAAAGAGAGGAAAAATGCCGCTCAAGTTGGCGGGAGGAGCCACTGTCGGTTCCCTTCTCCTATGTGTTGCTATTTCTCTCTTTCACATCGCTGGGGCCGAAGATCCCTACAGGTTCTTCAACTGGAATGTTACTTATGGTGACATTTACCCTCTTGGTGTTCGCCAAACGGTATGTCTCTATCTCAATCTCAACCTTCTCCACTGGAATTACTTTTTTACACTTTTCTGTTTTGTTACTATGTATTGTGTTTTTTTTTTTTTTTATAAAAAAAAATACTATAATGGATTTGGATCATATGGTGAATAATTGTTCACAGCATGTCTTATTTAACAGGGAATATTGATCAACGGGCAATTCCCAGGTCCAGATATTCATTCTGTTACCAACGACAACCTCATCATCAATGTCTTCAACAGCTTGGATGAGCCCTTTCTTCTCTCTTGGTACTCTCTCTCCCTCCCTTTATTCACTTACTACTTACCATTTGCTCAAATATTTTCGATCTGTGGTTTTTGTTAACAATATTAAGCTTAAAGCATGCATCATAATGAGGTTGAGATCCAAGTTCCAAGCGTGTGATTAGAGTATTTTTAAAATATATAAAAAATGCTCTTTAGATTGATATTGTTGATCCACACTGAGTCGGTTGCACATTATTAATTGCTTTAGACACTTCTCTACTTTGGATGTTTGTTAAGTCACATGATTCGTCTCCGGCTGGAAAGTGGAAACACTGAAATATGCTATGTGCTGGACCGAGGAATGTGTGGACGTTGTTCTAGATCTAGCTTGCTGCTCTTTCATATATTATAATTATTATCTGAATGTACACTAAAAAGGAAAGTATTTTCATGTTTAAAAAATGTTCTGAGCAAAAATAAAAAATATTTAAGAAATGTTAAAAATGAACATTATATTCTTTCTGAAGAAGGACAAAGACACGTGATTGTGACCTTGTGGTGCAATGTTTGAGTGGGAGAGGAAAGTGTGGGAGGAGGGGACGTCGTAGGTTATCTTTTTAGTTTTAATATCTTTTTTTAATGTTTAATCATATTTATATGATATGATATACAATATAAATAAAATGCTTTTTATTTTCATTATAGTAAAAGCTTTAATATTTATTATAAACTAATTTTCTCATATTATTTTATCCATTAAACTAATATACTTTCTTGACTGTATTTTCACTCTATTTTTAGTTTTCTAATTCTTTCTCCTTTATTTCTCTCACTCAATCGAAGAGGAATATAAGCCCTTATCATCACAAGCCTCGAAGTCATGACTCATGAGTCATGGCACACTTCTGATTTCTCTGGAAGGAACTAGTAAAAGGAGTAAAAGGAAGAGTTGGAGAATCTCTCTATAACTAACACACACACACAGATAGATATATATATATATAATTCGTTAAATACAAAATTATGAGTTAAATACATTTTAAAAAATGTTAGAAAACGTGCATGTTAGGAGCATTTTTCAAAAATAAAAAGAGGAAAGTTTCTAGGATTATTTTTGTAACACTTCTTTTTGGTATTTTTTTTAGCACTATGATTATTGTTTGAATTACAAAAAAATGAGACTTATTAAATAATATTTGAGATTCATAACATTTTATAAATTTTAATAAATATTAATTAATAATAAAGAGTATATTTAAAATAGGAGAAATGTTGTTTATACAATAATTTGTACAACTTATTGTATAGTAATTAGGATGGAAAAGAGAAAAAAAGCATGGGATGTAATATGAAAAAAATATAAATATAAAAAATATTACTAGTATTATATGAATTAATGAATTATTGTATAAATAATAAACAGTGTTTTAGAAAATGTATTAATGCGATGGCCCACTTACCTTTTCTCTTTCTCTTGGGCTGTCTGTCGTGGACTGGAATTTACGGTGACTTATCAACTAATCCACGTTTGTTTCCTAAAATCACGAGCGCTCGGTTCTATGTGATTGCCAATCAAGCACTAAGCATAGATAGGATAGAGTATCGTGTTTAGATTAAAAAAAAACACTTCTTAATGTTTGTTTAGATTTACAGAGAATTTTGTAATTTGTTTAAGAGGAAAGAAAATGAGTAGGGTGAAAAAAAAATGTTGAAATTTGAATTGGAGAGCATCTTCAAAATACAAATAAAAAAATAAAAGAGAAAGGAGGAGAAAATAAAGGGACAAATGTGATTAAACGGAAAAAATTAAAATAAAATTAGAGATCCTTTCCAGGGAAAAAAACATTGATTGAATCTTAATAAATTAGCATTATTTATTAGCCTGCGGAAATATTATTAGGATGAATCAGAAATTTAAATGATAGTCATTTTTACTGTCTGATGGATGGCTATTAGGATAAAGTATAGAATATCTGAATCCATCTGACTAAGTAAACAAATTTGGTATAAAATTACATAAATATGAATTTAAAGTATGAAACGAATTACTAATATGAAGCCCAAGAACTAAAATATGAATTTAATGATACAGGAATGGGATCCAGCAGAGAAGGAACTCATTCGAAGATGGTGTTTTTGGAACAACGTGCCCCATCCCACCAGGGAAGAATTTTACTTACATCCTTCAAGTCAAAGATCAAATTGGGAGTTTTTACTATTTCCCATCCCTTGCATTCCACAAAGCCGCTGGCGGTTTTGGAGGCATTAGGATTCTCAGCAGACCAAGAATTCCCGTCCCATTCCCTGATCCAGCTGGTGATTACACTGTCCTCATTGGAGATTGGTACAAGTCCAACCACACGGTAATTATCCCAACCTAAAAAAACCAAAAAATCCATCATCCTACCTACTTTTTCTTTCTCTCTATGTGCCAAGTCCCCACGTTACCGCTTTCTCTGTCTTTCTTTGAGTAAATGGCAAGGAAAATTTTCATTATCATTTATTATATGTGTCTTCTTTGAGTAACTGGCAAGGAAAATTTTCTTTGAGTATTTATTATAGTAGTAATATACTACTCTGAGACAAATCTTGTGAAGATTCATATTTCTTCTGCAAGACTGCAATGACTTGGTTCGGTGGCAATCCCCTAGGCTTCCCAAGCATTGCGTGTCAATAAATATTCACTTACTCATTTATCAGAAATGCGTAGGAAATAGCAAACTTGGCAGTCGGCATTGCATTTTTTGCTTTGTGTGCCAAGAGATAAGCTTCTTGTTTTTTTTTATGTAAAGATAAGCTTCTTCTATCGGTGACTGCATCATCTATTGGCAAATTGGCTGCTGGTGATCTGACTATCTCAACAGCATCCACGTTCTATGCAAATTATCATATAGAATAGCCTAATTCCTGTGATCAACTTTTTTTTTTATCTAATTAGTTCAAGTATGTTTTAAAAATAATTAAGACAGTTATAAGTGTTTAACTGTTTTTTTAATTCTATGTACAGTACTAAAGTTAAGGGATCATATATATATATATATATATATATAAAGTTAAGGGGCTATAAAAATGTTAAAAATTATTATATAAAAAGAGAAGGGGTAAAACACATTATGTAATAATTTTTTTAATACATTCTCTACCGAAAAAACAAAAATACGAGTGAGAGCCTGGTGGTTGATAGAATACATATCATTTTACAAGCTTAATTAATTTCATGATAGAGAGTATATTTGAATGTTTGTTAAAGTATTTGTTGCAGCATTTTTTATTTACAAATTGTCAGAAAATATGGCTTAGATTAGGTAAAACTGTTATTGATATTTTGAGTGACGTAAGTACCTCTAGTTATTTTTAGGTTTATATATAAAATGGTTTAGACTACCTAACAACAAATTATTATTACGCTGTGACATGGTTGACAAATATTTTTTTTATATTAAATACAGTATATGATATGAGGTTCGACTCTAAGTTTATGTGTATGAAGAAAATACTTTTTTTTGGAAGAAATTAATTTTTTAAATGAATTTTGAATGGTACTTAAAAAATTAATTTTTAATTCCTAATATGAAATATGCTGAGTTTTTTTTATATAAAAAAAACAGTAACTAAATATCAGCATGCCAACAATTATTTCTCAACTACTTATATCTCTTACAGTCTTTGGCAAGCTGGAAATGCATTTGCAACTTGGTGTGAGTAAACATTTGTAGTCCAAAAAATAATCGAGAATATTTATAATACACGTGGTGGTGTTAAATGAATATCGCTAAAATGTTCATTTTAGCATGTTTCTTATATTAGATATTGATTTTAATAGTATGCACCTCTATATATATTAGCCTACTTTAATTAAAGTGATACTCTTTTTTGGCTACTAAGTGATAGTACTTGTTTAAACAAATAGACATACGCACTTACCTTTTTATAAGTAATTAGTAGTATAAATGATTAAGGATTAAAAAAAAAAACTAAATTTGAATATGGTCGAGTCAATTAAAACCTTACTACTTGATAGGTATCTTCTTTCAAAGAAATCTAGGAATTGGTTAAGTAGTTGCCTAAGTAAAATTATTTGGGGTTTAGACTTGAACAATAATACTTTTAGCTGGAATTTTATTAAAAAGAAAAGGTAAATAATGTGTGGATTATATGCAGACTTTGAAAGCCCGTCTTGATAGGGGCAAGAAGCTGCCTTTTCCCGATGGAATACTTATCAATGGTCGCGGACCTAATGGAGTGTCTTTAAACGTTGAACAAGGTATTCAGCCCATCTAATTTGCTACATGATCTTTTAAACGTTGAACAATAAAAAAATTTAAAACTAAAAATAATTTTGATACATGATATTTTTTGCTATCATGTCCACAACAGGAAAGACTTATAGGCTTAGAATATCAAATGTGGGGCTGCAACACTCCCTTAACTTTAGAATCCAAAACCACAAAATGAAGCTGGTAGAAGTGGAAGGAACGCACACCCTTCAGACAACGTACTCCTCTCTTGATGTTCATGTAGGCCAATCTTATTCAGTGCTGGTAACTGCGGATCAACCTGCTCAGGATTATTATATTGTGTTTTCCTCACGATTCTCCTACAAGGTCCTCACCACCACTGGAGTGCTTCGCTATAGCAACTCCGCAGGCCCGGTATCAGGCCCACCCCCTGGTGGACCTACAATCCAAATTGACTGGTCTTTGAACCAGGCCCGCTCCATTAGGTATTTTATCTTAATCTGCTTTCTACTTCATATCTGGTCCCCAAGACAAACATAAAGAGTCCAAGTAGAAACGTCTTTTAATTAAGCTCAAATTCGAATTTTACCCAAAATCTTTATTTGATAGTAGTATATTTTAAAAGGATATGATCAATCAAAATTAATTTTGTAAGAATTTTTGCATTAAAGTTATAATATTTTCTGGTATATGAGAGAGAGAAAAAAAAGTTTCATTTCTATATGCTACTAGTATAGAAAATTTTATACTGTCAATCATAATATTTAAGTTGCTATTGCTAGACTGCTAGTATTATTATTTTACGAGTTTAAGGATTGGAAAATGCTGTTTAGTACGAATAAATTTTCATACTAAACACACGAATCACGTTTACTTCTTTTCTTGTGTAATTTTAATTCCAAATAAAACCCTATTAAGCGTTTGACATTTTACTTCAGGCCCAGCTGCAATCTTCATCTTTTACGGCCTTAATTCAAAAATCCCTTTCTCAATGGACGATGGATAATATCGAAACAACAATGATGAATAAGCACATTCTATTCAGTGTTTCACGAAGCCTTGTCCAACACTAAGCAATAGGAGTAACTGTCAATTGCTAATGAGTAACACGTAGCACTTTAAACTCATAAGCAGCACGTCCATAGTTGAAATTTGCGGAGAGTAATTATTGTTTCAATTTTGGTGGCATAACTTGCAGGATCAACGGGATTTGATTACAATCCATTTATTCATTTCAGTTTTATTTATTTTTCTTTCAACTTTTTAATTTATTATTTTATAAAATAATTACAAATACTTGTAAAATAATTTTTTTCATCAATGATTCTGTGATTTAACGAGAATGCAAAATTATTTGTTTATCTTATTTTGTAATTTTTAGGATAGAAATCAATAAACTTTTGATGCATGATGATATGATGATTTTTGATTGGATGATTCAATGCATAACATTTTTGCTCTTATTTTATACATGTATGGAATAATTAATTACGTTTTAATACATAATTTCAGGACAAACCTTACAGCAAGTGGACCGAGGCCAAACCCGCAAGGATCGTACCATTACGGTATGATAAACACGACAAAGACGATCATATTGGCGAGTTCGGCTGGTCAAGTAAATGGGAAGCAAAGATACGCAATTAACAGCGTGTCTTATGTTGCCCCAGACACCCCTCTTAAGCTCGCCGATTACTTCAAAATCTCCGGTGTTTTCCGCCCCGGAAGCATATCTGACAGACCCACTGGTGGCGGCATTTACCTTGACACTTCTGTGTTACAAGCTGACTACAGAACTTTTGTTGAGATTGTCTTCCAAAACAACGAGAAAATCGTTCAGAGCTACCATCTTGATGGCTACTCTTTCTTTGTCGTTGGGTAACCACTTACTACTTTCCATACTTAAATTCAACTACCAGTATATACATATGATTTGATTGGAAAGCACCACAATGATACAAATGCCTTCTCAAAATATATTTTACTAAATAAAGTGTTAGAGATTCCTATTTAACCGGTGATACTCACGTGACCAAAATAATGTATATAAGTATGGACATTCCTCATCTCATGAGTTAACTTTTAATATTATATTTGGTCTAAACTCAACTTCTAAAATGATACTAAGCTTATATTAGTGTTTGTTGGATCATCCCTATATGTTTAGTCTTGTAAATATCACGCTTGAGATGTCAAGTGCTCGACGTCAATAAATAGAAAATAAATTTCACCTCATGAACTAGTTTTTGAAATTGAATTAATCCAAACCAAAAAATTGAATTAGATCCAAACCAAAATTCTAAAGAAATTTTATTGTTGTCTCACATCGACTTTTATAGCCTATTTTCTTATAAAAGTCTCATATAGCATTACTAATAGTTTGTGTTTGGCTTTCTGAATTGGCGTAAAAATTATTTCAATTGTATATGTAATTGTTGGTCTAAAATGTGTGAATTATATATGCAGTATGGACGGGGGACAGTGGACACCTGCTAGCAGGAACCAGTACAATCTCCGAGATGCAGTTGCACGTTGCACCACACAGGTGAGAATCAGCCATGATTCTTGGCCATGTTCTTTTGTGTGTCCTAACAAGTAACAATATTATATTGTTTGTTCTTTGATTTATTTCTGATTACTTGCTTGCTGGTTTAGAATAGAACTAATTAAGGGAAGCTTTGATTCTTGATTTTGTTCAGGTATACCCCTTTTCATGGACTGCTATTTATATTGCCCTTGACAATGTGGGAATGTGGAACTTGAGGTCTGAGTTTTGGGCACGACAATACCTTGGGCAACAGTTATATTTACGCGTTTATACAGCATCAACCTCAATCAGAGACGAGTTCCCTGTTCCAAAGAATGCAATTCTTTGTGGTAGGGCTAGTGGGAGACACACGCGACCCCTTTGAGCTAGCAAGAGTTTAAAGGTTCCACGCTTGAAGAGGCATTCTAGCTTTAGAATACGAAAAGTAGTTAACTTATCTACTTCTAATTTTATAGTTGAGTGCTTTGGTTTTTTTATTTTATGCTATGCTCCAGTGGGATGATGAATATGTAGGTTGTATCCCTAAATGACCCCAGCTCGAGGTCACATTAATTATTTCCCAGAGAGAGATAGAGAGTGTGTGTGAGAGAGAATATATATTATATTCCCTTTGTATTATCTCGGATTTTACTAGTATTGTTATCAAGAAGAAGGGTGAATCGGATTGCGAAAGTTGGCGTTTGGAACCTGGCTATAAGCAGGGTCTGTGATTCATTTAATTGTTGTAGCAGTGCAGAACTTTTTAATTTCAATTGCTATATGCCTATATCTTTTTTCAATATTGACAGCAGAAACGACGCAAGATCTGAAATATTTATTATTCTGAAGCTTAAGCATTATCCACAATAGTGTGAACAAAATCTGCTTTAACGAAGAGTGAAATAAATTTGCATTGGCAATTAAGGGTGTTTAAGAATTATAAGGTTGATTTGTGGTTGGAAAGGACGGTTTAAGGATTGAAGAGAGGAAGAGAATGATGTGGGGAGTTTGAATCTTTTATTAATATTCTAATAAAAATTAATAATTAAAATTAATTGATAAAAAAACAATTTAGAATGTTCGTAATAAGTTTAATATTGTATCGAATTGACTCATTCTATCTAAATTTTGAACCAGAAAAGAATAATGCAAACTCTTCCTAATCTGTTTCCTGACGTGTCTCGTTGACAACACTATTAGTAACCATATAGGCAATATATGATATTGGACTTCATTATTATTGAATTATTTTATATTCAATTTTTTTTATGAATAAGAATAAAAGCAGAAATTAAAGAATTTTATACTCACCTCTATTTCTTCTAGCTAGTATATGAAATTGTTGTGTGTTTAGATAAAGTATCTTAAAAGTATTTTAAGGTAGTATAAAAGAAAAAAAATTAAAATACAAAAAAGTTGAATTTCTTTATTCAAATAAATAATTTGAAATAAATAGAATTTATATTATTCTATTCAAACAAAAAAAATTGAATTATTTTATCTAAATAAAGTATCTAAAGATCAAAAGAATTTAATTGATGTAATTATATTTTTATAAATGTTAAATTCTTTAAAATAACTCACCCACGTCTTAGTAAACCAAGTGTTATAGTGTCTCTAATTGTGAAATAAGAGTCTTAATAATACATTGTATCAAACGAAGGAAACAAATTTATTCATCTCATGCGCTTGTCTCGAGTCGGTCGAGACTCTGGAGGAGCCTTATCCCGATCCGCGAGAGCACGCAAACACCGATAAATTATTTATCTTTCATTTAATTTAATCATATCCAAATAACCCTAAGCTCACCGTTGTGTTTCAATTGCAATAATTGAAGGCTAGATGGCGAGTGCATCAGAGTTCGACCCAGCGCTTGCGCTTTCTCACAAATTCCCTGATGTAATATTCTGCGTATTTCTTTTTTCTTTTTAGTAGGTTTCCTAATTTACAATGAACTCAATTCTGAATTTCTCTTATCATTTTGATCGCGCGAGATGCTCTGCAGACTACGTACTCTTATACCGAAAGGTGAGGCATTCCGTAAGTCAAACTTTCAACTATGAAATGCGCACATTCTCTCGTGTTTAATTTCATTTAAAAGGTAGCATGAGCAAACATGCGTGTTGAAAAATGAACAGGGATGCAGCACTTTATGCCCTAGGCGTTGGGGTGTGTTTGTCAGACGCTGTTGACGGTGTTGAGCTTAAATATGTCTACCATGAAAATGGTCAGGGGTCTATCAAGGTAAGTTTTTTCTTCTTTTTTTTTAACTTTTCTCAATTGGTAATACATACTGAGCTTGTGAGGAACATCTGGTCTGAGTTCAATTTTAGCAAAGCTTTAAGTGTTATTAACTCCCAGACTTAGGATTACTTACTTTTATAGCTGTATGAAAGGACCGAAGCTCGTAAGGATATCTTAGAGTCTCGCTAGAAACTAGAAGGCCAAAAGTCCCAATTCCAGTGGTTATATATATATATATATTGGCGTATGCGTGGTTATTTTGGAAAATGATTAGAATATTGCTATTTTGGAGTACTCTTCGTAAATGCTCAATGTAACACAATTTGCTTCAACCATAACTATTAACTAATGCTATGATATTGCTAATAATTCATTTCTGTTTAGGCAGTCTCTCTTGACATATAATTTCAAAATATTTCTGACTTATGCATCATTTTCTGCTTTATATATAGGTCTTGCCTACGTTTGCTACTCTACTTGTACTTAGATCTGGGGCGAGTGGTTATAATCTCCCAGGTTTGGAGTGAGTGCTGCTTAATACTTTCGATATGTTTATACTTATACTTCATGTATTGTTTTAATATATAATCTCTATAGCATTTATGTTGTTGGTGAATGTATAATTCCTTCACTTTTTGCTTCATCTTCTGTCATGTGTTATTTACCTTTTTTCCCCCTTCTGATGCCTAACCAAAAGTAAAAACTTTATGTATACTAGATATGATCCACGCCTTCTACTTCATGGACAACAGTACATAGAATTATACAAACCACTTCCTTCAAGCTGTCATGTAAGTTTTTTTTTTATATGAAAAATTGGCATACTGGACATTTAGATCTAATTGTGAAACTAATGATTTATTGGTCCAATTTTAGCTCAATACACCAACATGTCAGATGATATTTGCTGGAAAATCAAACTTTTCAAACTTATGGTAGACATGAATTAAATTTTACTCAATTAATTATTAGAGGGTTCCATCTTTAGCCTTTAGGCATACTATGAACTTCAAGCATCTGGCAGTTACACATCATCTTTTTTACACGTGTAATAGCCATGTTTTCTTGGTGCATTTTCATCCCAATGTAACTTACAGTGAGAACAATTGTAGCAAAACACATTTACTTGAGGAGAGTGGCCTTTTGATTTTGGTTTGAATTTAATTGGGGAAAGAAAGTTCATTTGTGAGTTATTGATGAAGAATGAGTTCTATATAGTTAAATCTAATATCTATCTGAGTTAATCATAACATGAACATCCTTGTAATTTCTCCCCATCCCCCACAGGACTTTACAATTGTGATTTTCTTCAGCATGCTAAGGTTAACTTTATATCATGATCTTCTCTCTAATTCTTTGTAAATAGACTCATGATTTATTATTCTTGTTGCAGATACACAATATAGTAAGCCTTGCCGGATTACATGATAAAGGTTGAATTGCAAAAACAGTTTCTACTTGATGATCTGTTATGCATGTGTATACTCTACAGTTTCACTTTCACATCTTCTTTGGAAAATGAATATCTTTATGCATACATATTTATTTATTTTATATTCCTTTTTTCTGCTCCTTAAAGATTGGCTGTCTTTTCTTTAATTTCAGGTAAAGCAGCAATTTTGGAGATTGAAACAAAAAGCTACGAGAAAGAATCTGGTGATTTATTGTGCATGAACAGGTAATGCTGAAGACATTCCCTTTAATCCATTGTTATCATCACACTCAACTATCTAGTTGCTTGCAGGACAACTGTCTTTCTCCGTGGTGCTGGTGGCTTCTCAAAATCATCTAAGCCATTTTCTTATACAAATTACCCTATGAATCAGAATCCAGCTGTGAAAATTCCTGAAAGTAAACCTTTTTCAGTGTTTGAGGATCGTACCCAACCATCTCAGGCATGTTATAACTATGCAATATTGGTTGGAATAAATTGGATTTTTTGTTAACGTCACTGCATCTCTTTCTTTTTTTTGCCCTACCCTCATTAATTTGTCTGTGCCCTATTACTTTCTTTGTGACATATTTGGAAAGCAATGTAGGATATATATCTTCAGTTCGGAACCAGCTTACCTGCATATAATAACATCTTAAGCATAAATGTCATGATATATGTTTTCCCCTCTCTGAACATTTACATGGATTCAGCTTATCAGATTCTAGTCATATGCCTTAGATATTTAGTTGTCAACTGTCTTTGACCACATTAGTCATTCATGAAATGTGTTTTCTTCAGAAACTTTTCATTAAGTATGTGGCGTGTAATGTCAAGAATACAAGGAACTTGATCTAAGTTATGTCCTTTTAAGATACTTTGAACTGCATTCAAAATACCATACATAAAACAGGAGCACCCTCTTCCTCAAAAGGGAATTCCTTTCAATAAACAATAAAGCAACCCTAATATCCCAAAGCAGAAACCAACCTGCCACAGATTAGAACCAGAATTGTCGCCTCCCATTTCCACAACTTGAGCAGCCACAATTTTTTATCTCTTAGATGTGGAAGACACAGCATGGTAGTTACCAGCACACCAATGATCAGAATCAAGCTCAACCACTCAAGCCCAACACCCAAATACAAATAGAGTTTTCCATGTTCATGTGTTTATCTAATAACAGAACCCATTCTTATCTCTCTACACATTTTCACTGTTCTGGAACTCTGTTGAGATTCTTGAAGCCACGGAAGCCTAACACATCTTTGAAAACTTTTGATATGCCTCTTTATAAATTCTACACAGATTCTGAATGATGTTCATTTTGGCAGGCATTGCTCTATAGGCTATCTGGTGATTACAATCCTCTGCATTCAGATCCCATGGTTGCAAAGGTTGCTGGGTTAGTACTCTCGTCCTGTCTTCTGAATGCCAACAGATTGTTAAATACTTGAAATTTCTAATTAGATTGTACCTCTCGCTCTTCCGCGGTAGAAGTTGGGGTGTGCTAAGGTGAATGTGAATTTTCCTTCCTTTTCAGCCATGGAGCTTTTTATTTGGATTGGTCATGTGAATTAAATACATAGATAGAGTTATAGAAATAGTGGTAATGTCGCATTTTAAGATATAATGCTGTCAGTTTGTGTTGTATTATTCTTTTTGTGGTCATTTTCTATCATGGATTGTATTCGATTGTTCGGCTAAACTAATTTTGATTTTTAACTTGTTGCAAAAGATTCTCGCAGCCAATATTGCATGGTCTGTGCACATTAGGATTTGCAGTTAGGGCAATCATCAAATGCATATGCAGAGGAGATCCAGACTTGATAAAAAGCGTAGCGGGCAGATTTCTTCTACATGTCTACCCCGGTGAAACTCTAGTTACTGAGATGTGGCTTGAAGGCTCAAGGTAGAATTACTGTTTGGCTCATTGATTAAAAAAATATTAATTATCTTGCACTATCCACTTCCAACATATTCAAAAGCTTGGGGAATTATGATAGTGATTGAAAGTTGATGTTGTGCAGGGTAATATATCGGACTAAGGTGAAAGAGCGAAAGCGGACAGTTCTTTCTGGCTACGTTGGTCTGCGTGGTTTGACTTCGTCACTGTGAAAGAATTCAATTACATGTAGGCTGTAGGTCGATAATATTTGCAGAGGGCTTACCATTAATTATGTGTTCAATTTCAATAAATCAATAATGCCTATATGATCTGGAGATAATTTTAAAACGTAATTAAGTGTGTGATAGATGACTAAATTTTACAAAATGGGCATGTATGTAGAATAGTAAGCTGTTATTTAGATAAACTTCTAATACTCAGAGGATAAAAAAATAAGATAAAATGAACTAAACTTCTTTTATCAATTAAAATTAACTTATGCATTTTTTCTTTAATAAAAATTTAACTTATTCAAAAATTGAGGTGTATTAGTTAATTTTAATTTATAAAAAAAACAATTTATTTATCTTTTTTTTCAATAAGTACTTATAGATAAATTTATTGAAATAGGACACTCAAATTAGACTTAAAAATTAAATTTGATAAATGATATATTTTTGTTATTCACCAATCACCAGAAGAAGAAAAAAGTATACTTCTGTTTTGACATATTCCGATTCATGTTCTTGCTCATTAAAATTAAAATTTGAATACATAAAAAAATTAAACGGACAATATTTAAAACTTTGAGTCAATTACTTAAAAAGAAAAAAGACATAATGATTCAATGACAATGAAAAAAAAATTATTTTGTATGGTTAGTTCATGGTCTTTAAACTCATTACTAAAACAAGCAAATCAAGACTTGTGTATGCCTAAGTTGCAATTTAAATATTATTTTTCTAGGCAGATTTTTTTCTTCATATTTCAAGGTAACAGTAAATTCAAAATTATTCAACATTTATAAACTTTGAGACAATTACTTAAAAAGAAAAAACACATGATTTTTTATTCAATGAAAATGAAAAAAATAATTTATATTGTTAGTTCATGATCTTCAAATTCATTACTAAAACAAGCAAATCAAGACTCGCGTATGCCTAAGTTACAATTTAAATATTTTTTTTGGTGAATACTTAAATGGGAAATGCTCTTGAGTACGAACATATTTACATAAAATCTGAACGAATGTAATTTCTCACTAACGCTTATTTTATATTTCAAGTTTCTTTAATTAGTATCTATTTTCAAAGAAGCTGGAATATTTTTTCATCCGTAAAACTTTCAATATGTTTTAGACTTTTATTTTTCTAAAATTAAAATGTGTTATTTGTTTGTATGGACCTAACTAGATTAGGATACATTCAAACTTACCATGATAACTCTTTATGTTGATTATGCATGTAACTGATATAAAATATGACTTTTTTCCTATTAATTATATATATGATTGATGTAAAGAAAAAATAATATACGTAAATATTCACATATTTATTTTGGATAAAAAAATAACACATTTGTAAGAATAAATTTTAAATTTTTTCAAATTTATGAGATTAAAAACATAGTTTAGCCTTAAAAATAAATATGGATTCTCATTGCACTTATTCGTACAAAAGGAATTCTTACCAAATAGCATTGCTCTAAAATCAAATCTTGATATCTTATTTTTTTTCTTATCTTTTTAATAATTTTAATTTATTAATTTTTAAAAAATAATTACATATCATAAATCATAACACGCCAACTATTTCTTATGAAGTAATAACAAGTCAATTTCGTGCTTTCGTACTGCCTACGTTCGTACCATACAGCCCTCTACTTGTATGTTACACGTTGAATACCTACGTATCATACTTTTTTTTTTTTGCGTTTATTTGAAAAAGTTGTTATTAAGAGCATGTATGAGAAGTTTTAGATAATTGAATGGTCTTGATTTGGGAATGCAAATAGTGATCAGATAAAAAGAATGTAAAATCGATAAATTTAATTGTGAAAAAGAGGTGCAGAATAGCAAGGACAAACCTTCAAGCATTCAAAATTGTCAACACATTAAGTATGAATTCCGTATTTAAAGTAGGGTCTCACGCTTGGCATCATATTATATTCTGATTTATGTTGTAATAATTTATTTATTTATTCATTTATTTACTGTGTAGGAGATAATGCGGCTAATGCATTGTGATTTCATCAAGACATCTCCAAAGCTGCAATTCTGCAGTTAGCCAGTTACAGTTTCAGCCATGGATCACAATTTATCGGAGATCAAGAGATATGAATGTGAATAAATTGAGCTTTAACCGATCCTACCTCTGCAAGTGGTATAAAAAATTATTAATATTTCACCAACTTTTTTTTTACAAGTCTTTGTTTTTAATTTCAGATTGAAAAATAGTATACAAGACTGATGTAGTATACCAATGCAACAAATGAAACAACGCATAGGGGATCTAGTTTTATATGGTACTATACCTTGTAGTTTTCAAGCATATAAAATGTACGGTTTACTCGTATGCTTGTCGTTTTCTTTCTATGTAGGATTTACTTTGTAGTTTTGATTATGAAATTTGGGATTTACCTTTTATATGGCATTGTAGACAGATACAACGCGTAACTTTTTTCCCACTTGAGCTTAGTATTCATTAAACATTGCGACAGTTTTTTAAAATTATTTATTATAAAATCAAAACAAAAGCTTAACAATGAGTAACCGCACTCCTATAATATCCTTATATACCATAACAATTCCTTAAGAATCAATATTTAGGCAACATATTTTAACAGACTTTAGTGAACCTAATGCCAATTAAATGATTGACAAATCCATCGGGGCGTTAGCATTAGTAACTTCAAATCTAACCCCCACTGGCCACTTTTCTGACAATCTCATGTTCAATGTATTTTCTTGGTAGAAGTGAAAAACAGAGAAATAAAATGGTTCAAGGGTATCGTCTTAAAGAAATAATCCATTGTTCTCTCTAACCTGTGACTAAGTGGATTCTATTCAATCCAATGCACTTCCAACACTTTAGCCATAAAACCGTACCGGTCAGCAGCTTCATCGATCTGGCATATATATATATATATCCAACTTGAGACAGAATATAACAAAACTGAAAAACGTGCAAAACAACTTGGATGTGAAATCGTTACCATTTTCTGTGTTGGACGACCAGCTCCATGACCAGACTTGCAGTCAATGCGACCAATTATAGCGTTTGTCTGGGGACTTTTTTCCAAGCTCGTACAGAGGACATATTGCATGGTCTGATAGATATTGAAAATGTGTTAACAGAGAAAGAAGGTAAGAAAAATGGGAGTAGGACTATCGGCATGAGTTTCTTGCCCATACAGTAGTCAAGTGAGAGTGGCAGTCAGATACCCCCAAATATGCAACCACAATTTGTAAATATATTTTAGATTATAACCACGTATTCTGTAGTTTGCAACATAATTCAAAAATTGAAGTTAACTTGTGTCTTCAATCTGTGCATGCATTAATGAGAAGCAGACTAACCGCTAATAGCTTCAATGTGTGCAGTGGCACAACACGATCATCATGATCAGCTGTCAACAGCATGGTTGATGGATACTGAAATGACTGATCATGATGCTGTTCCCACGGTCTCCGGACATTATGTAATGGTGAGTATCTAGAACAGTCGATAACAGAACCATCATATTTTCAAGACACACACAAGTTACATATCCAAACAGTAGGAAATCACAGGAGTTCATTAAGCAATATGGCTTACAAAATATGGTTAAAGAACAACATGATGAAATATTATTTACTTTTTTTTTTACATTTTTCTTCGAGAGCCTTAAAATATGAGAATAAAATGAAAACAGGAAATCTCAAATTCAACAAACAGGAAGAAACTCTAAACATTAATGCTGCTACAGTGTTAGTAAAAATTGCACAACATAGCAAATAGCAATCCCCGTACAGAACTATTACAAAACTCATGCGAAATGCATAGCTTTATGCCCTATACATATATCTATCAAGATAGTTTCAGCTTCAGCATCAAAGCATAGTGAGTTTTATACTCAGCATACCAGGTATCTACACAGGCCACTCAATGAGAGTCAAAATGTTTAGCCATATATATAATATGACCAAATTACCTTTTAATGTTTAGAGTTCCTTATTCTTTCTTGTTATATTGATCAATGATAATCTATCAAATAGCAAAGGCATGTGGAAGCCATGCAATCCTATATAAAAGTACTATTTAGGTCTAATGGCACTATCTCTTCAGTAAAAAGCATAACTAGCTTGAATTCCAGGGGAGAAGAGATCAAATGCATTTGAAATTATGAACCAAAAAAATGGATTTTAAATTAAGGACCAAGGATGGTGAATAGTATGATAGTCCAACTAAGAAATGTGGTAGGGCCAGGTGGTGTGTAAGGATTTAGCTATGGCTCTGTTCATCACTTCATTATGCACCTAAATTATGATAAATCTATCCATGTCTGACAATTTAGTATTTAACTATTTTGAAATGCCACCTTTCAACCCATCAGTCCATTTAAATTGTCCAAACATAACCCTACCGTCACCACACAGTTACAGCATCATGACACCAGTAATTTTGAAATTTTGCCACAAATTCAAATAAAATTATTACACATGTTACTTTTCACATAAAATAGGCCACAAATACAAATAAAATGATTACATCATGTTATGGATAAACCTTACTTGATTAGCCAATGAAACTCTTCCTCCTTGTCTGAACAACCATAATCAGAGGTCCAAGCATGACCTGAATAACTATTCAAAATCAATATGGGAAACTTATATAAACAACATACTGGACATTACAGATCGAAAGAAACCTATGGTAAATTTGTGGAACCGTAGCATGTCCATAACACCAACATGAGCCAGAGCACAGCCAAATAAATCAGGTCTCTGTACAGAGAAATAAGAATCTAATAACAGAGATGTTGAAAGGGAAGATATATATGAAAAAATAGGAAGCCAATACAAATAAATTGGACCTGATTTATACAAGCACCAACAAGAAGTCCACCATTGCTTCCACCTTCGATGCATAACTTTTTGGGTTGAGTGTAACCAGTAGATACAAGGTATTCAGCAGCAGAAATGAAGTCATCAAAGCAATTCTGCTTTCTTGCAAGGGAGCCTGCTTTATGCCATTCCTCCCCATATTCTCCACCACCACGAATATTTGCTATGCTGAAAACAACACCTAAATGTCTTGTGAGTACAATGCGACTGACACTGAAATATGGCGTAATATTGATGTTAAAACCACCATATCCATATAACAAACATGGGTGTGAACCATCCAAAGTAATATCCTTTTTGGCAACAATGAACATTGGGATCTTGGTACCATCTTTACTAGTCACGAAATCCTGAAATGTGGAAATTACATCAAAGAATAGAACAACCAAGTTGAGCAACAACTATACAGATTCCAAGAGAAAGCATGCCCTTACTTGTTCAGAATAATGTGATTGCAAAACTGTCTATTTAATAATGTGAACCTAAAAATTAGATATCTTAGCAGCATCAGAAAATACTTTTTAATTTTTTTTACCTGTTTAACATGAAATTCAGACCGATCAAACCCAGGGACAACAATTTCACGAAATATCTTCATATCAGGAATCTCTGTTCCTAGGTTGCACTGGTAGATGATACCGGGAGTTAAGAAGCTTGTAAAGCCAATGAAAACCACACTATCTTCACGTCGTGCAGAAATTTCAGAAACACTGCCAATCTCAATTGGTAATTGATGCAGCAAGGATCCTGTTTTTAAGTCTCTTACTTGTAGAAGATACTTCACATCACTCAAGTAACTTACTATCAGTTGGTTGCCATTTACAGCACATGCTGACTCCAGTACATCTTTTTCAGACTCTTGGAGAACATCAGCCCAAGCAGTTGGTTCTTTCAAATCTACTCGGACTATTTTATATTTTGGAGCATCTTTATTAGTTAAAAATGTAAACACGGTGTCATCATTGGCAATGGCTTCATACTGTGCATCAAAGTTATCAATAAGTTTGGCAAATGGGAGGAGAGAATTTCCATTCCGAAAGCCTTCCAGCGCATTAGGAAGTTTGGACAAGTCGCAGTAGTAAAGTTTGTTAACTGGATCACACCCTTCTGCAATATGGAGAAGGATGTACTGCACAATCAACAAAAACTGAGAGTCAGATTCATGAGAAATTTAAAATCATGCATAAAATTCATTGTAGTTTTGTTACACCACTTGATGAAAAAAATCAAATTATACTCACTACATGCTTGGCTTGCAAAGTTATGAACTAATCATATTTCCTACAATCTTCTCTTAGCTCTATAACACTACGTATGAACATAGATTCAGGATTTTAAGAAATTTTTTAAGTCAAGATGCTTCAAGATAATATTTTTCTGATATTAAATAAGAAATTTTTAAAACCATCAGAGTAAAGCTCCAGGTTTTAAGTCAAGATGCTTGAAGAAAAACAGATTTCTATTGAGCAAAAACATTTTATCATAGTAATATTCAATATAATCCTCAGCCACTTAACCATACCATAATGCTAAATTGGAAAGGTTTAAATATATTTTTGGTCCTTGAAAATAACATGTATTTTGGTTTTAGTTCCTATAAAAAATTTATTTGTTTTTAATTCCTAAAAAATTACAAAAATCATGCACTTTAAGTCCTTGCTAAATGAGGAACTAAGACCATATAATTTTTCTTAAGAATATGGACTACAAATGAATAAAATTTTTATAGGAACTAAAACAAAAAAAAAAGTCACATTTTCAAAGAGTAAAAACATATTTAAGCCAAATGGAAATTAGGCAAAGCAAAACAGTAGAGATCTAGGTTTCCCAAGCAAGACACTTCAATGTTAAATCAGGTAAATAGATGCCTTCTAAAAAAAATATGTAAGGCAGGGCACTAAACATGTAAGCATCAGTAACATTTAGTAAAAAGCACAAATGCATTAGTTAATTTTTCTTATTTTATGTGCAAATAAAAAGAATACAGATAATGTCTCATAATTCTAAAACAATGACAAAACATTAAGCACCTTGCCATCATCAGTTACACTTCCTCCAAACGTATATTTAGGATTTTCAGGATCTCTCCAGCACAAAATATCTTCCGATTGATCTGTACCCAGAAAATGATAATAGAGCTGATGATGAAGGTTAGCATTTGTTTCAGTACCAGCATCTACTACTTCTCCATCTCTACAGAGTAAAAGCAGAGCAATTAATTCAAGTTTTAAGTCAAGAAAACTTGAACTGATCCTACTATCATCACCATGAAAAGTTATTTACAAGATCTCCCATTAGAAATAAGGCCAACTTTAATCGTCTTGATCAGAACAAGCAAATTCAAGACCATTTGCTCTCCGTGTTTACAATAGTAAATTAGAATAACAAGCTCCCATTTTTTATCTTCCTTTATGACCAACAGTCAAAAGACCAGATTCTATCACATTTTAACTAACACGTAACAGTTTAAAACTTAAGAACCTCCAGAAGTGAGAAAAACCAAATCCTGTATTTCAGGGAAAGAATGAGCGCACAGGAGATCACTTACTTGGGTGCTGGATAGCGGCTATAAAAGAAACCTTTGCCATCGTGCGTCCAACTAATTGAGGAAAACTTGACCTGAAACATAATATTTACAATGAGTTTAATTTTTATGCTATGTCAGCATAACAGTGTCTATTAACCAGAAACCATCGTTGGTATCATTTATAAGATAGTTATTGTGGAAAACAACAATTATTTAGACTTAGTGCATATACTATTTATTCATTTACAATTACAACCATCAGTGGGAATTTTGTATGCCAGTTTTAATATCTAGTAAAGGTACAATGTGATACTCACCCACGATAAGGTATCAGGCTCAACATTCCGGTCCTCAATCCGCATTACTTTTATAGTAGTCCAATCGCTACCACTTGAACTAAGCGCATAAGCCAAGTACTTGGCATCTTCGCTCACCGAAAGTGTGCTCAGGGAAACGGTTCCGTCTTCACTGAAGGTATTGGGATCGAGCAAAGCCTCTGCCTCTCCCTCCAAACTCTCCTGAAAATAAAATCAACATATAAATGAATCCGAGAGGAAAAACTCAAAAACCAAGCAAAGCATTGAACGCACAATTACTAACTAATTAGCTATCAAACCTGCACATATAGAATGTTTTGCGGCTGAAGGCCAGTGTTATGGAAGTAAAAGTACTTATTGGCTCGCCTAAACGGAGCGTCGTAACGAGGATGGTCAAATAGCTTCGTTATCGTTTCCCTAAGCTTCCCTCTCGTTTCGCATTTTTGAAGAACCGAATCCGTCAGCTGAACCTGTTTCGCTACGAACTCTTTCACTTCTTCCGCATCAGGATCTTCGAGCCTTAAACAAATTAAAAAATAAAAAAGTTAAAGCATATATAAACGACATTTCCACGAGATTCGTCTCTAACCCGAGTTCAATCATTTTTGCAAATTGAACAGCGGAAACAATTGAAATTCATTTGAGTACCATCGATAAGGATCGGCAATTTTGACACCATGGTAATCTTCGACGACTGAATCGTCTCTGCGAGCAGGAGGATAGTTTAGGGCACAAAGCGAAGCCATGCCACTCCGAGGACGAAGATAACTGAAATGGTAAACGTCAACGTGTCGTGGTGTGGAAAAGCGGCACCGGGTTGAATACTCCGAGGTTTGGTAGCAGTAGGGTGATTCGGGAATAATCACTATTCGCTGTTTGTATGTGTGATGTCGAAAAAAGGAAACCAAACAACCAAAGTTATAGGAAAATGATGCCTAGAGAAATAAACAGAAGAATAATAGATATTGTGATAATTAAGATTATAGTAATAAGAAGAATAGAAAGAGATACAGAAATGAAAGTGTATTAAATGTGGTGTTTAAAATGATGACTTGAGTATTTGCAATGATGAGTTATTCATGTATTATTGAATTTTGTTTATTTTTCTAGAATTGATTTCTGTTTACAAAAAATTAAATGAACAAAAAAAATTACTAAACCAAAATTAAAAAAAAAAACACAAACGAAAATAAACTAAATTCACATTAGACAAAGCATTATTTTTCTAATACAATAAATACATGACCAGTTGTATAAGATATTAAATTTAATTGAAAGGTAGTGTTATTATGTTTTGTTATTAGATAAAAAATATTATTTTTTATAATGTTATTTTAAATTTAAATTCAAACTAAATTCTAATTAATTACTCTGGGTCAAAATATTTAAATTAAAATTAAGCAATTTAAAAAAAATTATGATTCACCTTTGTTTTTTATTAATGTTATGCATTTCTAATCAAATGCCTTAATTCAAATTTAATTTTCTAATGATTTAGAATAATTTTATTTTTTGGATAGAAAAAGAATTTACAAACTAAAATCCAATGGAAAAAGACGAAGAAGCAGTGTTATTAAATACAGCTCGACCTGATGGTTTATTATATAATTCTTTTAATTGGTTTTAAAATTACTTATTTATTAAATTAAATTTTATAATTTTATTTTTAATTTTTTAAAGAAAATAATATTATTAAATATAATTATTTTTGTTTTATTATTTAATTTACTTAACATATGTCTTAGGTGAATATTTTTATTTAAAATCTGAATTTTCTAATATATTTATTTTTAATATAATTATATTGCTAAATATAATTAATTTGTTTATGTCATTAGATAAAAAATAAAATTAATAAAAAACATTAATTTGTTTATGTCATTATATTGCTAAATATAATTAATTTACTTAACATATTTATTTTTAAAATCTGAATTTTCTAATCTCGTTTATATTCTTACCACATTAATTCGTGTGGCAATAAAAAATAACTGTTAATTAAATATCTTTAAAGATATTTTCAATATATTTTTATTATAAAAAATAGTTCATATTTAACACTTATTAGTATCTTTTGGATATTTTAATCTTTTATATTAATTTAATTATAAATATAACCTATGTAAAAAACATATAGCAACCAAAACAATTGACAGTAGTAAGAGTGGCTCCTCCATAAAGGTAAAAAAAAAAAAAAAACACACAAATGCATTATTGTGAAAACAATTTAGGATAATACCTCGTGGATCCTATGTAGCAAAAATAGTCCTTGTGGTGCAAGTTGTTTACAAACTACACTCTTTGGATAAATTATTTTTTAAAACACTCATTATCGCCCGAAAGTCCTTTTTCATTGAAACAACAATATTTCAACTCTCTTTGGAATAAACTTATCACAATGGGAAAGAACAAAAGATGTTGGAGGATGAAATCATTATTTAATTTACATTTTCTCCAAATCACTTAAATTCTTCAAGAAGGTATTTTTTTGTAGTTAATGTGTTTTCTTATCATCCTTAATTTGTGGAGTGTTCAACTTGTTTTAGTTGAAAAATCCAGAGTAATTAAAGAGTAAATCGAAAAGTGGAAACTTACGATCACCATCTGCTTTCGACTGGTGGTGTTCTAAATCTAAAAATGAAATCGACATAATTTGGTTTTTCTTCTTCTATAAATACACTTTTTTTTGTTTTTTTTTTTCAATCTACACTACTTTGTAATTTAATTCTCAATATACACTATTTGTGACTTTTTCTCTCCTTTTTATATTTTTTAATTTAAAATATTATAAAATATAAATATTATATTATATAACTTTTTAATTGGTTTTAAAATTATTTATTTATTAAATTAAATTCTATAATTTTTTTTAAAGAAAATGATATTATTAAATATGATTATTTTTTTTATTATTTAATTTACTTAACATATTTTTTAGGTGAATATTTTTATTTAAAATCTGAATTTTCTAATATAATTATTTTTAATATAATTATATTACTAAATATAATTAATTCGTTAATGTCATTAAATTTAATTAAAAATGAGAAAACTTTTTGTTTAACTACTTATTTATAGAAGAACATTATATTTCATTATCAATAAAATACTTAAACAATTACACTTACCTAAGAAAAAAAAACTTTCGTTCATTTTCTTCTTCTTCCATCTCACTAGGAATGCGAGTTGAAACGGAACGATCCTTTGTCGTCCTCTTTCTCCTTGGATCAGGACCCATTGATCTCGTTCCATATTGATTAATTAGGGTGGCAGCAAAAAATAATTGCTAATTAAATATCTTTAAAGATATTTTTATTATCAAAAATAGTATTTAGCATTTATCAGTATCTTTTGGATATTTTAATCTTTTCTTTTCATATTTGTAAGCTATAAATAATAAAAATATCAATTCTTATCACTTAAGTAAAAAAATAATTGCTAAATAAATATTTTTAAAGATATTTTTAATATAGCAGTTATTACTCTTTGAAATTTTATGTCTATTGTATAAGATAGATGTATCAATTATTTTTTTTCTGTATTTTTTAGTTTATTTTAATACTACTAACTAATTTTATTATTTTTTAATTAACGATCATAACAAAAAAAATATCAACAGCACATAAATTTAACTACAAAAATACATACATATAAAGTAATTAAAAAATTATACTATAATTTTATCCAATTTTTTTTTATCTGTCTATATTTTCTTTAAAAAAATAAAAAACAAAATTATAAAATTTAATTTAATAAATAAGTAATTTTGAAACCAATTTAAAAAATTATATAATATAATATTTATATTTTATAATATTTTAAATTAAAAAAACAGAAAAAGAGAAAAAGTCTCAAATAATGTATATTGAGAATTAAATTACAAAATAGTATACATAGGAAAAAATGTGTATTAAAAAAAAAACCTCGACCTGACAGTCGAACAAATTAGACCAAAAATCGAGCACATGGTCGATAGAAGAAACATAAGCTAACAAAGGAATAACAATAAAATATGAACATCATAATCTAGTAAAATTGATTTATTAAATAATGAAATCTTGTCGAAGAGAATATGAATACATTTAGGAATGATAAAGTGGATTGGACTTATCAAGCCAAGCCGCTTAATAACTAAAAAATGGCAAGATAAATTAGACAATTCAATCAACTAACTTTTGGCGGATTAAAGATCAAGACAAGTTAATGTGCCGAGTTGACCCATTTCTAACATGTCTCCAATCCGGTAAAATTTCTTGCACTCCCATTATTATTTTTGACAGTTTTTATTACATTATGAAAAGTTTATTTCAAGATGAGTTTTTATAATGGAATGGAAAGTGTAAAAAATAATAGTTGAGGTCCAGGAAGTAACGTCCTCCGATTGTAATGTAATACGAATTGGACTTTTCCAATGCAATGGAGTGCAGGAAGTTTCACTTGTTTCATTTTTGGGTAACCTTGGGATCCACCTCTTCGTGAATGGACTTTGTAATTGTTTGATTGCGTTCTTGGATATCAACATGGGCTTCCTCCCTTACAGCAACAGTCGTATCACACTCCTTAACCAAACTATAAATTATTTGTAATCACATTTGTTAACAAAAAATTTGTGAAGCTAACAAAAAGCTCTACATTAAATTAAGTCGGTCGTTCAAATCACTGTCGCTTGATTGTCAAGGAATTTGAAATAGGTTATTACTTTTTTTATAATTTTTTTTTTCGATAGATAAAAAGATTCTTGAATCTTGAGACTAACTTGATTCTAAACTCTAAACATCAATTGACTTGTTTGTTTTAAAAAATGTTGCAAATATTTTTGTCTCATATTTCAATGAAGGATTCTAAATTTCTAATAGTAAAAAATAATTGATAAATCTTAAAATGATAATTTTTTTTACTCCTATAAGTAAACAGGAAATCCAAAATAATTTGATTTATTACAGGTTTTTTGTCAAGATGAATAAAGAGATATTAGCTCATTTAGAAAAAGGAATGATATAATAATATTACTCACTTAACACACAACTCCCTACGGATGAAAGTTAGGTGACTGTTTTTTGTTCCCTGTGCTTGCTACCCTAATAATAAGTAATAACCATAACATGTGGAAATCCTCTTCTCAATATTTGCCCCATTTTATTCTCTTGTTCTTTATTCAGTTAATATCATGGAAGATTTTTTTTTTTACGTAGAGGATTCGTCGACACATCTATAGACTCGAGAAAGATTACAATGATGACTTCATTGAATGTCAAATCGAATCTATTTCTAGATTCTCCATTTTTGTTGACGTATATGGCTTATAATTCCAAAATATGCAGAATAGAAATTTCAACGGCCTAAAAAATATAATGATCCAAATTATTTAACCCAGCAGCAGACTTAAAGCGTGATGCACAATTTGACGTGAGAAACAAACACACACTTAATGAACTAAGTGGAATTAACTATTTTTCCTCACTAATAAAATGAACCATTAAGTTCACTCGCAGTCAATCAGCACAAGTCACCAAATTTACTGAGTCAATCAGCACAGGTCATAGGATAGGTAATACGTGGTAAGATTAATTTTTTTTTACAGAGCCTTTGTTTTTTTTTAGGTTTAATTGGATGTTTATACTTTCATTATGATTTTATAATTTGAAATTAGTTTTTTTTTTCTATTATTTACATTTTATTTTTTTTTAATTCTTATATTTTGAAAGTGATTTTTTTAATTCTTATATTTTGTATTTTAATTTTTAATTATGAAAATGATCTTTTTAGTCCCTATATTTTATATTGTAATTCTCTTTTAGTTCTTATCATCAAAATATGAGTAATGTTATCAATTATAATTAACTACAAAAATAAAATATTAATAAGTAATTCATAATTAATTTATCGTAAGATAATTTATAATAAAAAATAATTGATAATATATAATTAATTTGAAACTAATTATTTTATTTTATTTTATTTTTTGTAGTAAAGACAAAAGGTAATTAAAATATAAATTATAGTGACTAAAAATGTCACTTTCAAATTATAAGAATCAAAGGTGAATTAAAATACAAATTATAAGAATTAAAAAAAATTATTTATAAGGATTAAAAGAAAATTAAAATATAAATTATAAAGATTAAAAAGATCACTTTCAAACTACAAGAACTAAAAGATATTAATCATGAAACTATAAAGATCAAATGAGTAGTTTAACTTTTTTTTATAATCATTTTAAAAATTATATTTAGAGTGTAACTTTTAATTTAAATTGTGACTTTTAGTATATAGCATAAAATATTACATTAACAATGAATAAAAATTTAACTCATATTGGATAGAGTTTGATGTGACCAACAATATAAAATAATTTTTTTATTTTGTTATCTAATCATAAATTATCTTTAAATTATTTTAAAAATCAATAAACTTATGATACATGATGAGTTATAATTAAATACCGTTTGAATTTTTTCGACTGCACATGCCCATAATTCCTTCTCTCTTTTCAATATAAAACCATTAAGTATCTACTCTTCTACCTATTTGTTGTCATTGTCAAGGAAAATATACTATAATTTAAGTTGTTTATTCTAAATTAAAAATATGTTTTTTTATTAAATATGTCTATTACAAAATTCAACTATAATATAATTTATATATTTATAAATATAAATTTATTTATTTTAAACTTAAATGTAATAAAATTTATATATTTTAAAATATTTATTTATATTTTATATTATTCAAAAATAAATATTTATTTTGTGTGATGTACAAACCAAAAGAATAATTAAAAAATCTGTTTTAATATTTTGCATAAACTATATTGACACCCCTAAAGTTTCTTAAAATTACACATAATATTCCTTATTTTTTTACACCTACACTAAATTATTTAAACAACATTTCATTACACTTACACATTATATTAACCCAGTTTAATTGTTTGAAAAATATTATATTGTATACCCTTTAAGGGAACTTACTTTAATGGTAAAAAAAACCCAAAGAGTCTATGTGTATTTACAAGAAATCTCAAAAATGTTATTGTAATTTACTCTAATATTTTCTTAAAAACACTTGATACCTATTTTTATTAAAGAATTTTCGTTTATTTGTTTGTTCTTAAATATAATATTATAATAATAAACTGTCAATCCTTGCAAGTATCCTAAATGAATTTAATATTTACTTAAGAGTTTAATGGTAATATATTAATAGTATAAAATAATTTTACACTTTTATTCGATAAAAAATTGTCATTAATTTTTAAGGTAATTTTTTAAAAATTAACACATATCATGGTGGATTATGAAATATATTAACTGTGAATAAATTTTGTTCTCTTTACTTAAAATACACTAGTAGTATAAAAAAATTATAGTCATTCATAATTGTGCTTATTCAAACAAAGACTTCCATTTTTAAAAAGAAGCTCTGTTCTCCCCTCCATTTTTTTTTTCTTTAACTAAATGGATATTAAATGTCTCGGAAAAGATATCATCATTTCAAGTTCAAAATCCAAACCCTAAACGAAAAAGTTGTGCCTAATAATAACTTCAGGGTGGAAAATGAATGTCCTCTCCACAGGTTATAAACACACGCACATTATTTTATACTTTCCTCGTCCACTTTGCTTGGGACGAGAGTCTAGCCAAGCAGGTTAGCAGGGTCTCTATAAACTCCTTTGTTTTCATCTTCACATGAATTTGTTCTCTAATTATCTCACTTTGATTTGAAATTTGGATTATTATCATCAGGGGAAGTGAAACTAGTTAGGATTTTACGTATTTTGCTATGAACAAACGGAACGGACAAGTATCGAAGCTCAGAGTAGGAGGGTATCGAGTTTCAGGGTCAAAGAAGGCATGTATGTGCTCTAGTCGTGTAATAATGAGATGGTCCCTATTATTAAGGCTAATTCCTAGCACTCCTGCGAGTCGTACACTGGTACCAAAGTTAAATTCAAAGATTTGACTCGTACAAAAACATGGCTGCAAAATGCACATAGTATGCTCATAGGCCATGTCTACTACCACCTAGCACAGTAGCACCTAGCTGTTAAGATGCACAGCAGCGACTCAAAGCCTACACCGCAAGTTTGAGGGGCCGCCACTAGTCTAAACAGTGACTCTGCTGTCGTGCATTTTTACACAACCCAATCACATTACCTATTAGATTCATCATTACGTGTCACTTTATTTTTAAACAAATCAATATTCCTCCGGTTTCAAATATATAAATATTTAATGAAATTCCCTTCAAAATAATAAGATTAAAAAATTATGTTTGATATAAACTTTCAATGAAATATAATTTTTAAATACATTTATTTTTTAATTATAAATAACATAATTAATGAAGTTAATTGGTTTCATAAAAAGTGTTAAGTATATATTTTTTCTTATAATATAGACCCAAAGAAGTATAATATTAAAATAACTGAAAAAGGTTTGATTGGGAGGGGGTAGAGGAGAGAAAGAAAAGAAAAATTGAAAAATGAATATCATAAAGAAATTTTAGTGTGTTCAGTCTTTCAGAATTGTTTTTATCATGATAAAACAGATGAATTTTTTTATGATATCACTGTGAATTTATAAAAAAAAAAGAAGTGATTTTTATGCATTATTCAAAACACACCATTAATGCAATAAGAAAAAAAAATTGATGAAATATGATGTCTGGTACATATAAAAGCTAATTTCTATATATCATCACTTCCATTTAAATAATTTTACAGTTTCTCCGATTACGGAGCCGTAATGCTAACTGAAATCTAGACCAGGGGGAAATGAGAATTGAACCGCTTCATCTTTAACAAAGGGCATTGAATACAGTATTGCTAGTCCAAAGCCATTATATAAATTTCTACAAAAGTCAAAATCTTTAAAATGTTCACTTGTACAAGAGACCAAAACCCGATCGTCCCAACAAAGAAAAGAAAACGGAGCCACAGAAATGAGAAGAAAATAGTAGATGAGGGTTTTAACTTCTAAGTCTTCACCAGTTAATGGGATGATTGTTTGTTACTGACTTTTCCCTAGAACTGGTATTTATTTACACTAGGCACCACTAAAGAGTGCGCCTACTTTTTCTTGGTATTGAATATATACGATATTAATGTCAGTCTTCAATCATGAGCCTCCCCTAACGTTCAGAGAGGGCTCGTGTAGCGTTGTTAATGTGTATGTGTATTCGGCAATATGGAAAGGTCAGTCATAAATTAATGCAAGTAGTTAAAGTACCATCTAATCTCTATAGTCTCCGCTGCCTGCTGCTGGATATGCATATCAAAATTGCTAAAACCAAAGCAAAACCAAATTTTCAATTGCCAATCGGCAGTGAGAACACAAGCGATTACGATCATGCATGAAACTAGCTAAAAGACGCTGAAATCTACTAACTCAGTTGGCATAAAATAATCAAGCTAAGGAAACGACCATAGTCTTAAAACTTAAAATCGTTGAAGCAAAAGAAAGAAAGAAAAAGATCTTTTCTCCATGCACCCCTGCTAAAATAAATATTCACTTCTGCAAAAAACTGCAGATCCTAGCCATGAAAGCTTTGGCTATCAAAAATATAAAATATTAAATTCCCTTTACTCCTAAAGCGATGCAAAGTTGCAAATGGTACCACCCTAAAGAAAGTAGAAACCCTAGATTCCACTTCTAAGAACAACAACCATGCACAACTTCAAAATGTTAAAAAAAGTAAAAACATCAAACATCTGCTACACCGGTAGAACTAAAGAAACGAGGAAATGCCCAAATTCTAAGGGAAACATAGGGTTTACTAAGAATGGAGGGATCGAAATTATAGGGTTTCTAACACCAGATGCAAGCGGAAATTGACCTGAGGCATGCTACCCTTTATCTGATTCCATAGCAAATTTTTTGCCAGCGAACAGTGGGATCCTGCAAAATAAATAAAAATGAGGGTAAAAAGCACAGTATCGTGCTGCTAATTACCTACAAGAAAATATAATAGTAAATCGATAAAAAGGAAGTAACAGGAGACAACATCGTGTACGAGAATTTATCAGACAAATAGAAAGCCAGTATTAAAGAGAAACAGAAAAAAAAAAAGCAAAAACAAAACAAATAAAAAGGAAGGAGGTAGCTGGAGAGTTTACCTCATAATTAATAACCAGAAAAGAAATATGGGAAAAAGGTGATTATGGTATGTAATTGAGATTATAGTATCACGGAAGCTTGACAAAGAGAAGCCAACACAGCTCTATTGGCAGTATGTCCACCTCCGAGTACGTAGATAGGGCCAAAAAGAGAGAGAGATCCATGGAACTGAAAGTGGAAGTGGAGGTGGACAGAATGCCAAGAAACTCTGTAAGCAACCCTTTGTTAAACCCACGTGAAGACATCACAAGCCAGGCACGAAGCAAAGCCAGATTGGGGTTTTGTTTAGGCTACCACTACAAGGAAAAGAAGTAAGGGAAAGCATGTGGTGTGGCGTATTTAATATGTGATCGAGCATGAGAATAAATAAGAGAGAGAAGAAAGAAGACGTGGTATGGTGGGAGTGATTATTGTTTAATTTATTAATGCGAGAGAGAGGGGGGTGGAAATAGAAAAGATTTGATACGCAATGAGATTGGATGGTTGATTCCTGATATTTAGAAAGATGAAAGGATCATCATAGTTGTTCTTCCTGATGAAACCAAACCAAACCCACTCCAGCAGCTTATTAGCTTCACTCCAACAATCTACTAGTACTCTTTCACACTCTCGATTCTGATGCCCACTAAACGCACTTGAATCTCTACCTTCGACACTTGGACACGAGTTATGGGTACTATTTTTGTTCCATTTATTTCTTATAAAAATATATTACCTATTTATTCCTTAAATTATTCATTTGTTCGTAATTTAAAATTTTTATTAATCAGTGTCTTGTCTTAAGATATTCATTAAGAAACTAAAAAAAAATTATATTAAACATAAAAGAGCATAAAAGATTATGAAAATATAATTTTTCGCATTTTAATACTTTTTTAATCAATACTCTAATAATACGGGATAACATTTACCATAATTTAATTCGTACATTTTTTAAAAAAATTATCTCATAGGGTTTACGATGCTGAAAGGAAAACAAAAACACGAAAAATAACAAACAGAAAATAAAGTAAAAATGAATGAATGATTGTAATTATTTTTTTAGAAAAAATCAAATTTGATAAATTGATGGAATTATTTATTAATAAATAGATTAAGGTTTCACCAATGACTTGTTCAATATTTTTAAAATTTTCATTTTTTAATTAAACTCTGTCTAAAAAAATATAATTATTTCATCTTACTTGAATGTAACAAGTTAGAGGGACTTACATATGTCAATTATCGAGGTTCTTCAGCTACTTGGTAATGGTTGTGCAACAAACCACAGAGCAAATTACCTACAAATACTCAAGTAAATTATGGATTCAATGAAGTGTAAAAGCATAAAGAATAGAACACGTCTAAAAGGGGGAGAATGCCCCTCATGTTAAAGGCTCAGGAGTGAAATATGTTGAGTTAGATGATAAATGGTTACCTACCAGCCAAGCAGGTCTAGGTATGGTCGAGGTGCAAATTCAATTGCCGAAATTTGTGACCAAAAATGAAGGTTCAAAATGTCCTTTTACACTAGATGATTAACCGTTTCTTTGAGTTTAGTTTAGTTCTGGTGCAAAGCATATTTTTAGCCGAGTCATTTTATATTTTATAGTATTCATGTTTATAGTCTTTACTTCTTTTTTATTATTACTAAATTAAGATGAATGCACTTTAATTGATAATACATGTGGATTTTTTTTTTTAGAAAAAATTTGAGTTTGATTATTGTATAATACATCCTTAAAAAGTGATGAATTTTTTTAAATAAGACTAAGTTTCAAATCAAATATTAGTTTCATGTCTAAATGACTAAATATTATGAAAATGCCTCAAAATTCAATTGATTATAAAAAAAAATCATGAAAGATTTTATCAATTTTGTGTAACAAGAAAAATGCCAAGTGTAGTTAAATATTTGCTGTAAGATTACGACGGATATTCATTTTTTATTATTAAAAGGGATATTCATTACTTTTTTTTTTTTTACAGCGAAGGACATTTATTATTACAACGAATAGTAACACATTTTCTTCAAGCTGAAACTTTATGACTTAAGGTCAACTACGTGAATATTTGCATCAACTGTGAATATATTGAGGGCGTGTTTGGTAAAATAAATGGATGATTAAAAGTTAAAAAATGAATAAAAAATGAAAAGGTTAGTCAATAAATTAATGAATACGTATGAATTTATTCTCACGAAGTAGAAGTTTTTAGGCGTACACATCAAGTGTTTGACCGAAAAAAGCCCATGGGCGAAGATAGAGTATTTTCAATTTTATAGCCTGTTTATGTTTGAGGTGAAACATTATTTACTGGCGGTGCCCGTGGTACTACGAAACCGCAAGGTACAGTATTAATAAAAAGATCATTTATCTTGAATTTTTAGCTGATCTCTTTAATATTTTATGATGAAAGTATTAAATAAAAATAAAAAAAAATATAAGAAACATAAGATTCATCTAATAATTGAAAGAATGCCAGAAGAAGAGATCATATGGTTGAATCTCTTAAGTAACATTTATACCAAAAATTATAAAATTAGCAAATATTTGTTGATAAAAATTAAATAGTTAATATTTTGGAAATAAATAATAAGATAGAGTGAGCGTTATAGAAGATGGAGGCCCCCAACCCCAAGCTTACCTTTTCATTTCTTGGATGGGACCTACCTCCCACTACTTAAGAATCCAAGGTATCCTCTGTTCAACTCAACCGAAGAACTTACAATTTCCAGTAAAAGAAAAAGCTTTTGATCCTACTACTTTTACAATTGTTCCCTTTGTTTTGGTCATGAAAATATAAAAGAAAATGGTCAATGTCTCTAATAATTATTGAGTTTCTCTAATCAGTAGTCTATTAAGAATATTAGTTAAGAATATTCTAATTAAAAAACACATTAAAGATAATGATAAGGTATAGGTGTATTAATAATAGATTTCAATAAATAAAAAATTATCTTAAACTTCTGAGTTTACTATATACTTAAAATACTCCGTTGTTAAGGTTTCATTCTAGTAAGTAGTAACTGGCTAACTGCACGCTTTTTGTCTTGAAAGGTTCCTTTTTTTTCCATTGAATAAATACTGAATGACATAAGGAAAGAGATATGATTTAATCTTTCCTTTTTGTCGTCCGATACGTCGCACTCATCACGCCCACAAGCACAAAGCCACGCCCTTAGGAAAACTCACCAGCTCCTCCAAACCCCAATATAAATCACAAGAACAAACTCCCACACAAATAATTAGTACCATGTCTTTATTTTCTATGTGCATTTATGAGACCAACCCATTTTACTCACCTTATTTATTGCTTCAAATCTAACCAACCCTCCAACTATCGTCTACACCCACCCAATTTAATTTTTTCTTTCACACTTTCGAAGTTCAAACAAGAAAGCCAGAAGAAATCAGGCTCCGTTGTTCCCAGGAACATACACATCTACTGCAACCGATGACGATGACCTTTTTCTTGGTCTAAGATGTCTCATCTCCGTTTTAATTAGTCTGTGAGGTACATAACAGTTGGCCTGCTGAATAACTGTCAGAGCTATGATTAAATCATTGGAACAATGCAAAATTATTAGTTTTAGTATTGCCATTTCCTTTTTTCTTTCTTTTGTGGGAATTCTCAATTTCCTATATATAGGAATAGGATTAGAAGTTATATCATAGGATAGAAATCAAATTTTATTAAATTTGACTTAAATTGAATACATAAGATTTGAATTTGTTATTTATTATTTATCATAATTTTTTTTTCAAAGATTTAGTTTAGCTTACATAAAAGTTTAGTTTGATGTACGAGTTTATTTAAAAATTTGCTTAAAGACATCTTTCATCAATTAATTATTTTAAAATCTAATGAAATAGTAACTAAAAAAAAACTTACAAAATTTCGTATAAATAATGTACAACTCCAAAAATAATTGATAAACAAAATTATATTAAATTCAAGTCGTTAAAACATAAAATACATCAAAAGAAAATGAAAAAAGAGAGTATAATATTAAAAATGTATGGATTAGAGATGATTTATATTAATATAACCCAACAAAAATATTTAAATTGTCTTACCATTCTTTTCCTTATAAGTATTAATCTGATTCCATTATCCTTCTAGCTTGAGTCTCTCTCTTTTACATGTAGGTTGGGTTTTACCTTTTTATTTATAAAAACTTTTTAAAAAGATTGAGCTTGGTCTTTACAATAAACAAGTCAAGCCAAACGAGAGCCTTAAATAGACGGAATTCGACTCATTTTCATTCCTAATAACAAGGAGGATTAGGGGCGTTCAGGTTTGATTTGATTTGATTTTTTATAAAAAAAAAATCATCTGAATTAAACTTAACAAATATATATAATTTGATTTGATTTTTATTTTTAAAAAATTAAATTAAACTAAATTAATAATTTGGTTTGATTTAAATTTTGTAATTTTTATTAAAATATTATTTTATTAAATTTTATATATTTTTTCATATTTTAAATAAAGTTATAATAAAAAATTATTGATAATAATTTATGAAATCATGTTGAAGAGAGAAATTTTCATAATAAAAATTACAAAATTATCTTGTATTTGGATTACAAAATTACAAAATTATTGAAAAAAAATTACAAAATTATTGAAAAAATTATCACAAAATTATCCAAATACAACTTAATGGTTCATAATATTTGGATTATAATAAAAATATGTAAAATTTTATCTATTTTAAATCAAACTTATCTTAAAAAATTATCTAAAAAATAAAATAATATATATGATATAAGTTTCATATACATAACGTTATAAAATATTATTAAACCTCAAGTGATACACACATAAAATATATAATACTAAAATAATATATATATATATATATATATATATATATATATATATATATATATAATAGCAATTTGTTATTTGTAATCATCAAAACCTTTGTCCACTCTACAACAATAATCATGAAATTCTTAATTTATTTCATCCATCTATATAGAGCATATATACTTACTAACAATTTGATATTAGATTTATTCTTTGTTGGTGTAGATTATTTAACAAAACTTAAACTTCTAATTTTTTTATAAAAAGAAAACAAACTTATTTCATATTATTGTAAATAGTAGCATAAATATACAGGAGAATACGTTCATAAACATGATGACTAACTTCAAACTTAGAAGTTTCAACTAGAGAGTGGGTTACTTGATTTGTTTACTTCTTAACTAAACTTTTAATATAGATAGATATTATGGATCTATATATTAATAGTAGTATGATGGATGTTATATTAATTATTAGTTTTATTAGTATAAAAATTATATATATATATATATATATATATATATATATATCATTAATACACATCATAATATTAATATAATACGCTTTATTAATAATATATGTTCATAATTAATGTTTACACTAATGAGAACGAATAATGCTTTAATGTATCTTGATAGATTTTAAGTATTTATCATATTTTATACGACCACTGTAACAGATTTATTTAAGAAATGAGAACAACGCTTTTAAAAATAAATCAAGAATTTCTAGCTGCATAACTAATGATTTATTTGGTTGGGGGAGTGGCCTGTGGGTGAGACTCAGAGGATATAGTTTCAGGCGGAGGGGCTCTTGAGTATATTAAAATGTGCAAATTTTTTCATTGAATTAAATTTATTTCTTTAATTTATTATAAATTTTCTTTTTTTCCAAATTATTATTATTTTTACCTTCCTTTCTACTTATTTAAATAAGCATAATTTTTTCTCTCACTCTTATAAGTTATAGCACATTCTTTTTACTCTACTTATAACTCTCCTATTTTCTATATTTGTTTCCGTTCTTGTACAAACAGAGTGTAAGCTTTAATTGGGCATATTGCTTAATTAGTTATCAGGCTAAAGCGGTAGTGTGACATATAGTGTATTTGGATTAACATTGAAATCATGTTGAAGAGAGAAATTGTTAGTTCTAATGCAAAAATTTCAAAGTAACTACTAATATATTATAGTTTTCATTGAAAAGTCTGTTGATGTTGGATTCAAGTACTTTCCAAACACACATTTATCGGTGAGCACCCTAATGCAACATTCACCATCCAACAAATCGTGAAAATCAGAGGAAACATAGATGATAGATCTTTCGTACTTTGACCGGAAAGACTTAAAAATGGTATTATCATTGAACATTTGAACAAACCCAGTGTCTTCCATATGAGAAAGAATCAAACATGAAAATATGTTAGATATGAAGAAAAAAAAAGGTGAAGTAGAAGAGTAGCTAGCTTGCTACATCCAACAGCTAATAGTCTTTCGAGGTGAGTAATAGACATCATCTACTGATGATTCTCCGTTCAAGTTTAGATTCTTCTTTTGACAAAAATGGAAGTGTAATATTAAAAGTATTTTTATACTGGTTATTAATGAAAATTAAAGTTTATTGATAATCCATGCATAACAAAATGACATTAAATGTTAATATGAATTACTGAAATAAAACTCTATTTTTATTAAGAGAACGTAAAATTACAATGTACAGTTGTAACGAACGTAAAATTATTATGGTAAGAATATAGACTATAGAGTGAGAAATGAAGAGAGAAAGGAACACAGAAAAGTTATTTAATTGTTTAAAATTGACTTGAGGAGATACAGAAGAAACAACTTTGTTGTCCACTTTGAGTTTAACCTTTCAAAAAGGTACATGCGCTTTGCTCCCTGCATAGAGTCAACTTTTATTCTTCTTTTGTTTCCTTTATTATATTGAAAGGGGTGGTGCACCTGTGGGGACTAAATTTCTATTTCGCCAACTAATATAATGGGGATGTGAGGATGTCCATGTTGACATTTAATTTCAAATAAGGATTCAATTAATCAGTCTAATTTTGATTCTAACATACAATAATAAATTCTAATCATATATGTAGAGAGAAACGATTATACAGAAATAGATAAAACTCTTTTGTATTCTCATACTTAAAATCATGATGAAAATTAGATGCGAAAATCATAATGGAACGAATGATTATAACAAGAGGTTGATCAAAAAATTGATTTTATGACCTTTCAATTGTAAAAAGCCCTTCCAACGGATAAAGAGAAACCGTACAAGTTGGGATGGTCTCTACAAATAGAGGCCATAACACGGTATATTGGTAAGTGTCATCACTCATCCCATATTTGATAATTATAATTTGACCCTTCATTAAATATCATTGGTATCTACACATCCTTTCACGACGTATATGTCCTTAATCATATTTTTATATTGATTAGACCACTTTAATATTTAATATTCTCACTAATTGTCCTAAATCATTCAATTATGTGATATATATATATATATATATATATATATATATATATGATCCAAAATTACTAACTCTCCATTGTCCAAGGTATAAATGTTAGGATGACACAAACAAAAAAGGAAAGAGAGGATGCTTATCTTTTATGTCGCTCTTTGCTGCATCGTTTTTTTTTTTAACTTTTAGGACGACACAAAAGGTTAATAATGGAAACTGTTCTAAAGTAGTACTCTCATTAGGCTACTAAATATGCAGATTTGGTTGATTAGTGGTTGAATATCAAAACAATTTAAGAGGCCAACCTAACAGAGCAATATTACCTACACTGGAAGCTAGGGACTTGCAAGACTCCACTTAGTTTGCAGAACTCGATGAAGAGGAATCCACCATTATTCATGATTATGGGCCATTTGGCGTCCAAGTGGAGCAGCTCTCATCCAAATCCTCGTACAAGATGCCATCACGTTCTTCATTTTCTACTTAAAAAGTTTTTGGGTAATGATATGCCATGTTCTAATTGAAATAATGCTGCTTTCGGCCGAGCACTTCGTTCCAAATGAAGGCCCAGAGACTGTTGGTGTATCTACAAGACTACAACGGAGAAGTTTAGGGCTTTGCTATTCTCACTTCCAGGTCTTCTCTTCTCACCCCATCAGTTGCTCGGCTTTTTTTGAGAAATATACATAGACTCTAATGGATCCTATTAGTTGATTGTTTGAGGCCTACTATTATAGTTATATTTTTAGGTGGTTTTAGACGATATGCTATATGTGATCCATCTACCATGCTTTATATAAACTTTCTTTCCACCTATTAAATTATTTAAGAGTTTTAGTAAGGATCTATTTTTTTTTTTGTTAAAAATATGTTTGGTCCCTCTAACATTTGATAAATATTAATTTCATTTTCTTAAAAATATTATATTAATATGATAAAAACAAAATATATTTTTACTGATCTTCAATAGTAATTCTGTTAAACAATAATGTGAAATATTTAACACACTTATATGTATGATTTGATTATAAATGAATTAAATAACTTGTGACAGTTATAAAGAAAGTAAAAATAATTAAGTCTATTAATTATGTAAGAAAATTGTTTAAATAAATTATCATTGAGAATCATAAAAAAATAAGTTTTTTATTTTATTTTCATAGAGATTAATTTAATAATTTTTTTATAAAAAACATATTAATACTTTCAAAATTTTAAGGGAATTACAAATATATTTTAGCTTATTATTTATTATAAACTCAATATACACATCTATTTTTTTTTATCAGTTTATATTTTTCAAAAGTGTGAAAGTGGTCAAACAATCATAAAGAGACGCAACACCATCCATGGGGAGATAGCCACACGATATTTGGAGTTTTGAGGGGAAGAAGAAGTTAGAAGGATGGGTGTAGAGTGGGGCGAACTACCTCCAGAACTCCTGGAATCAATCTCGAAAACCTTAACCATCTACGTCGATTACCTCAGATTCCGTTCCGTTTGCCGCAGCTGGCGATCCTCCGTTCCCAAAATCCCTCTCCACCTTCCTCCCCAACTCCCATGGCTCATGCTATCTCGCCGCGCCTTCTTCGACCTCTCCCTCAACAAAACCCATCTCCTCAACCCTCAACCCTCTCACCGCACCCGAATCTGCGGCTCCTCCCACGGCTGGCTCGTCATGCTCGACGAAACCCCCCAAATTCGCCTCCTGAACCCCCTCACGCGCGCCACGCGCCCCCTCCCTCCGCTTCACGCCTTCCCCAACGTCGTCGCCTTCGATCACGCCAACGTCGGACGCGAGTACCTCATCCAAAACCCTTACGGCGGCCTCTACGCCTTCAACTTGCGACAGATGTGCAATTCTTTCCTCGGAAAGGTTGTCTTGTCGGCGAGTCCCACATTAAACGATGATTTCGCCGCGCTCGCTATCGTCGGTCAGAATAACTTGGCGTTCTGCAGAAACGGTTACGATTCTTGGATTTTCCTGAACGGAGAGGAAGAAGAGATGAATTGCTGGGAAGATGTTGTGAATTACAACGGCTTGTTTTTCGCGGTGAGTAAGGGAGGGACTATTGCGGTGTGTGATGCTGGAGAGGGTTGTTTTCCGCCTCGGGTGTCGATAATTCAGACGACGACGCCGTTTGGATTCGCTGGGGATATCCACTATGCGGTGTTTTCGGCGGGAGACATGTTGCTGCTGATACGTGTTCTGGATCAGGACTTTTCCGATCACGCGGGGGAGGAGTCGGATTTGGTGTATAGGACGGTGGGTTTTGAGGTTTTCAAGATGAATTGGGGGTTGCTGACGTGGCAGAGAGTTGAGACTTTGGGCGAGCGAGTGCTGTTTGTAGGTGGGAATTCTTCGCTTTCGTTCTGTGCGTCTGATTTTGTTGGGTGTTCTGCGGATTGCATCTATTTCACCGACGATTATTCGGAGTCCAATGACGACGATGCGTGTGGGAAGCATGATTTGGGCGTATTTAGGTTACGGGATAAGAGCATTGAACCGTTGCCATGTTTTAATCAAAATTCCTGTTCTCGGCTTCGGTGGCCGCTACCAATTTGGGTTTCGCCAAATCCCTGTTGATTTCATTCTTTCAATTTGTTATATTTTTAAATGTATGTGATCATGGAGACCAGCTTGGCTTATTATTTCTTGTATGGTGTTTATAAATGTACATTATGCTATGCAAACATAGAGCTACTATATGAACTTCGAATGTAGCTCAGAGAGAACGAGACATGAAAGACTAGAATCACCTCCCGCACTTGGTGTTCAAAGTCGTGACTATTTTCTTCTTATGGGGAAGTCTCAACAGGGATCCGGATTGAAGAGCAAGATTGCACTGTACCAAAAGCTATATGTAGTAACCTGTTTACTATGAATTTGTAATGGATTTGACTACTTGGTGAATTTGTTCTGGAATTAGATTGCGAATTGCGATAGAGATTGTGTTATGGTTGGCGAAGAAAGTATTCTGATTGGGATTTTTTTGGTATAAAGGAGGGGAAGTAAACTCCAAAACAAACAAAGCTACCTCCTAATAACAGCTACTACAATTCTGATGGGTATTAAACAGATAATTAGCAACCAATTAATCATTATCAGAGTTTTAAGCTATTGAAAATGTATGGTGCTTTAGACTTCAAACTTATTGGTTAATATTTTTTTTGGCATAAACGTGGTACAAAAGAATTATGATCCTGTTGAATGTTGGTGCATGAAAAGTTGGAAACTGTAATAAACAAAGGTAAAATATTGGGGCATTCATCAAACTCGGGACCTCTCGCAACCAAAGCGAGAATCATACTACTAGACCAAATGCCCTTGTTGTTAATGGTCATTAAAGCAATTTATATGATTTTGGATAGATAAGCATCCGTGCCTCTTTCTTACTATTTGAACTGGGCTTTTCTTTGTGTTAAGAATTAGTCTATCTAGACTGGGTTGGAAATAAGTCAGGCGGTCCGATAGGAGGCTACGGTTTGACCCACGAAAAACCTATTTATTATAAAAGTTAGGCTTAAGTTTTTTAAAAAGGTTTTTTTAACTAAAAAAGTTAAACTTTGAGATTTTAAAAAAGTCTATTAAATCTGAGAGCCTAACCTATTTATATAATAAATTAATAATATATAATATTATATATATAAGTTTATTGGTTTGTTAGGTCTATAAGCTTGTTTATAAGCTCTCATAAAACAGATCACTTAAATATGTTTTCAGGCCAGATTTTTAAATGAGTTAGACTAAAACTTAAAAAAGACTTATAATAGATAAATAAGTTAATATCAGACTTAATAATTATGATGTAGGTTAAGTTTAGGTATGTCAAAGTCTAATTTTATCTATTTTCATCCTTAATATAGACCAACATATCTTCTTTCAATTGTGTTTGATTGGGTTTTACTTTCGTCGGTATAAAAAGAAGTTAATAAGATTTTTTTATTCTTTAAAATTTCCTTAATCAAATGGCGTGTGTAAAAAAGTGTTATATGATTTTTAATTTTTTTAAGCATCCATATATAATTTATGACTCAAATTTTTATTTTTTATATTTTATTTTTTACAACGAAAAAATTCTTACTTAATACGACAAAAACAAAGTTAGATAATAATATATTGACTTAACTTGTAGTTTTAAATATATTTTTTTCGATAACGTAGTTTTAAATATTTGAACTTAGAGTTCTTTAATGTATTTTATTATTCGCAAATGTTTTTCTCTGCTTAAGTTGAATAAACAAGATATCGAATAAGAAAAAAAAAAAATTCTCTACGCCAATTTCCAGTGAATAAATTTCTAGCGATGCGGATATTATTCCTGCTAAGTGCTAACTAACTAAATATTTAATTGGTAAAAATACAATATCGATCTTGCATTTGCCAGGTCGGCAGTGATAGACCACCCATTGCAGGTGACAGATGGACGGCTGAAACAATGTTAAATGTTAAATGGATAAGATCACTAGCAAACACATGAACTGACTGGCTTGAGTCGGAGGATAAATACTGGATATTCTAATTCTCATAATCATAAAAAAAATGTTCACTTCCTGCTATAATATTTTGTTTTTGCATGTACAGGGCTTGCTAAATAAAATGGTACTACTTATTCAGTTAATTTGTTCTTTACACAATTAATGTTACCTTTAAGTTTTAATATTTGTTAAATGAAAATTATACAATAAAACCAAAGATTTTTAAAATTCTAGCAACTAATCAGCCATTAATATCTTATCGTTAAATGAACCTGATTAAAAAAATCTGCCAAAAAAGGAAAGTGAACTCAATCAAAGTTAATTATAACTTTTTATAATTTTTAAGGATACACTGATAAACTACTTATAAGTTAAATTTTGGATAAATAAAGTATGAAAAATATATATCTTTTTGATTTATAATAAAAAACTAATTTAATTATTTTAAAATAAGAAAATAAATTAGCATAAATTTAATTAAATATTTTTTAATAGACATAAGATAATTCTCTCAATATTTATTTTAAAAATAAAAGAATTATCTTCACAAGTCACAATTCACAATTCACAAGCATACATACATTACCCCCTAAAAAAAAAGCATACATACAATACAATATTAAGTTTTGCTCATCTATTAAGTTAAATATAATATGCTATTCAATACATATTAATGGTTATATAAGATTGAGTTGTAAATAATGGTGCAAGATTTATTTTATCTTAATTAAATATTTTGAATTTAAGAATTATAAGTATGCAACTTGTTAAATAGTTAAAAAAAATGGTTTATCACCTATAAGAATTTTACCTGGTTTAAATAGAATTATCTTTTATAAAATATATATGTGGTCTATAAAAATCATACTTTCAATTTATAATATGTTATTAATTTAAGGTCGTTAAACAAAATAGACGGAAGGAATGTCCTCTATAATAAATAATAAAATCGTTAAGTTTTATAATAATTATTAAAAAAGTTATTCTTAGGAAAATTTTTAACTGATTGGTAGAATAAAAATATTTTCATTAATAATAAATGAACATTAAACTTAACTTAAATGCCTTCTTATGATTAATTTATCAAATATCAATAAATAACTACGTTTGATGAGTAAATATTTTGATTTGGGGTACGAGAACATTAACTTCTGAGCGGTACAGTAACACATTTTTATATTGTTTAACATTTAAAATGCATATGATGGTAATAGTATAAATTGGAGTAAATGTATGATGTGTGTGTATGATGCATTTGATTCTTTGATGTGGAGGGAAGATACGTTTCAGCTTTGAAGAGCAGAGGAGTCAGAAGCACAAGTGCATGTCAACGCTCGGAAGCTGCTCACAGACAAAGGTGAAACAGTGCCTATGTCAGCCTACGAATAACACCACAAGAGAAAACAAACACCCAACCCCAGTAAAATAAGTAATCATCAACACACTCAGACATATATATAATAAACAAATATTATGGGACTTTGTACACTACCTATGGCATCCGCACAAAATAAACCCAATCGTTTTCCCCCACGCGGCAACCTTTCTTCTTTACTGATTCTCATTCTCGATTTCTCGTCTGTCTCGGTATTCTCGTTCCCCCACCCCCTTTCTTATTTACTCTCGTCACATCAAACATATCCATCTTCCTACTACTTATTAATTAGTACTATGTGCTTTTTTTTGCTTTCTAAACACAACACAACTCTTCCCTTCTTAACTTTCACCTTTAACCTCAGTTTTCCGGTGCCTTCGCGTCGCTCTGAATGTCATCGGCGGCGAGAACTCCCGGTGGCGAGGAGGGAAAGCACTACCCTGCTCCACTCGCCCCTCACGAGGGCGTCGTGAAGGACTCCACTCTCTTCTGGGACACTCTAAGGCGCTTTCACTTTGTTATGGGTACCAAATTTATGTAAGCAGCTTTCTATATCTTGTTTTATTTTTATTTATTATCCTCGTCAATGAAAATGTGGCTTTGGTTTTAACGGAGCTTTAGCGTTTCGTTTTGGTTTGTGCTATTAAAACAAATGTTTGACCGTTTTGTCCTCATCAACTTGTGAAGGATTCCTGTGATTGGAGGGAAGGAGCTGGATTTGCACGTTCTTTACGTGGAAGTTACGAGAAGAAGTGGCTACGAGAAGGTGGGCTCCGTCCGTACAACTTGTGTTTGTAGCACTATCGTTTCCAGTTAAATATTTAAATAAATTAGTGGGTACATGTTATTGTAAGTACTTCCTAAAGTGCAGGTAGTTGCAGAGAAGAAGTGGAGGGAAGTTGGTAGTGTTTTCAAGTTCGCAGCTACCACCACCAGCGCTTCTTTTGTACTCAGGAAACACTACTTTAGTCTTCTTTATCATTATGAACAAGTTCACTTCTTTAAAGCTCGGGGTCCTATCTACACTCCATCAGCAGGTACTATTTTTCTACTCTCTCTCTCTTTTTTTTTGTGTGTGTGTGTGTGTGTGTGTGTGTCTTATGTATATTTTGGTCATTCGTGGGTTTAATTTTTCTTCTTGTTAATTCGTTGACTAATGAAATTCGTGTTTGCGGATCCAACTTTATTTATTGTGCAGATGCATTTTCCGGCAACAGCCCTTCGTGGAGACCTGAATTAGCTATTGTGGAATATTCGCCTAAGCCTATGGATAATAGTCCTGAATCTCGTGCTGAAGGTAATTAAGCAATTCACAACATCACATTGTTTTGTTTCCTGGGGTTACTATTAATTAGAAACTAGCTATTAATTAATCTTCGTGGAATGGGTTAGTTAATTTCAATTTCACCTGTGGATGTCTTTGCCCTCTATAATAAATTCATCCGGTAGCTAATTAATAAAACTCCATTTTTCATGTGTAGTGGAGTTTAGTCTTTAGACTATTGGTTGCATATTTATGTCTTCCACACATTTTATTCGACTTCATGTGAGGCTTCGTTGAGTGCCTGCTTCGATGCATGCTTGTTGAATGCTGTAAAGGTTGGCTACAACACACAAAAATCTTATAATGTTATGCAATCGTAATTTGAAATGAATAATGGCTTGATTAGAAAAATGTTGTAACTTTCAATGTGCAGTGTGCTTATTTATTTAAGTTCTCTACACTTTCAATGCTGAAATTTACTACTGTTTGTTGTGTGTAGATACTTCATGCCTTTCAGGAAATGGAACCATCGAGGGAAAATTTGACTGTGGTTATTTAGTGTCCGTGAAGCTTGGTTCGGAGGTTCTTAGAGGGGTGCTTTACCATCCTGAGCAATTGGTTCCTCCACCATCGATTCCAAAACATGAGAGTGCCATTGTACCAATCAACCGCAAACCTCACCGTTCTGGTCGTAGGAAGAAAAACAAAAGAAGGTGGGACCCCAATTATCCAAAGCCGAATAGGAGTGGCTATAACTTCTTCTTTGCTGAAAAGCATTACACTCTCAAAACTCTCTACCCAAACAGAGAAAGGGAGTTTACCAAAATGATTGGCCAGTCATGGAACAGTCTTAGCCCAGAAGAAAGAATGGTTCTCTCTCTTTTTCTTTTTTTTTTCTTTATTGGTTTTTGCATTATTTACATGGTTGTTGAGGGTAATAAGTAAATTACATGCTTGGTTAATAATGTTGCAGGTTTATCAGAACATTGGCTTAAGAGACAAAGAAAGGTACAAGAGAGAATTGACGGAGTACAAAGAGAAGATGAAGCTTAGGCAGACCTCAGAAGTTGGACGTCCATAGAATCTCATTGGTACCCGTTTGTGGAGGCGAAAGAATGGCTTAGAAAATTTTTATAATCTGTTGACTTTTACGTGCATATTGTTGTGGATAATGGTCCACTGGACTGTGGTCTACAGAACTATTGTTTTTTTCTTTTCAAAAGAGAAAACTAGTGTCTATTGTTAGTCAGAGACCCTTTCATTTCGTTTAATCAATTAATTATCCTCCCAAGTTTGTTCTCTGTAGACTGAATGGTTCATCATTGACAGACAGAGTATAGCGTGGTCCACATGCTTATAATTTTTATTTTAAAATTAATAGCCAACACATTTGTTTTTATTTATGATTTATTTTGTCTTCAAAAATATAAAAGAATTTTTTTAACTCTTTTAATTTTTTAAAAAAGTTTTAAAAATAAAATTAGAATTTCTCTAGATTTTATGATTTTTTACGTAAGTTTTTTTTTCTTGTACTTCCACCTTTTCTATTCCTATCATATAAAAATTAATTTATAAAAAATAATTTTTGGAATTCATTTTATAAAATAGATTTTAAAAACAAAACACATTATAAAATGCATTTTAAAACCATTTTTAATTAGGAGTGGGAACAAGTTATGTAAGGCTTTTCAAGGCTTAAGCGTGGTCAAATTCCTAATCACTAAGAACTGAGGTTTTTTTTTTTTTTTTACGTAGCTAAGAACTGAGATTGACTTGCATACTTATAGGCTTTTTTTTATTTTTTTATTTTACCAGTAAGGTTTATTTCGTAATATGGTCTATAAATAGAGCGATAGTTATTACTTATTAGTCCAAATAGGCAAGCGAGATTATTAATATAGATAAGTGAAATCTAATGATATTCTTTTTATTATTCATATTATTCGTAAAAGAATAATGTTTATGTTAATAGGATTACTTGTTTAGTGAGGTAGTCTATAAATCTTATAATATGAGACTTTTTATCCTGTCTGTATTGATAGATTTACTAGTCTATTTGGACTCATACACCGATATTAAAGAAATCTTGGCACGAACTTATTTAAGTTTGGTCATAGGCCTTTAGTAGACAATTTGACCTGTTTTCATTTTTATTTTTTATGCATTCTTTTTTATTGAATAAGATTCATGTAAATCTTATAAAATATGTGAATCACGTTGTTTCACTTTCAAACTAATGCAACTGATAAAGTGTGTTAACAAATTATACTTTGTTTTTTTATAGGCAACAAATTATACTTTGTAGAAAAATTATATTAGATTTCAAGTGTTGGCACACACATATTTTTGTCCGCTGTTTTATTTATTAAACTAAATAAAATTTGTATTTCTTTTTTATTTTTTTATTTTCAAATATTGTATTTTTTTAATTTTATTTTTATTGTTTTCATTTTTCTTTCTCTTTTAATCTAAAGAAAATATTAAAGAACCCGTGAAAGCACAAGTGCAACTAATCATAGAGGTGGTCACTGGTTTGAATAAACTTATAATTAGGAGCGGAATTATGTTGATGTTGAGGTGGGACATTTTTTTTAACTCCCTTTATTTTATACTAGGAAAAATAAAAGCGTTGTCACGATTGAATGTCCGCATTTCTATCATAGCGTTGTGTTACAAATAATAAACTACAATAATTTTTAATTATAATTTTTGAATTCTATTCAATGAATGACACATTCTAGATAAAAAAATAAAAACAAATTAGATAGCACAACTAAAAATGAAAATAATTAATTGTCATAGCAAAATTACAATAAATTTAACTTTGATAAAATATTTCCCCTCCCCCTTTTCTCATAAATTCTCTCCTCGTTGCCACCCACCGGTAGCTTCCAAATGCATATATTTAAATTAATTAAAATAGTAATTAGTAACAAATAAAGGAAATAGAATATAAAAAAATGTGTAAGAATGATTTGGAATAAAAAAACCAAGCATAAAAGTTAATTCTTAAGACTTTATACCGTACTTACACCATCATCCGCAATGGTAAAAAAACAAAGTCAACTCTCTGCAGTGTATTGATTTTTTATGAGCATTGTGACTTTTTTTAAAGGAATAAACATTGTGATTTTTTATTTTGAGTATTTTGCATTCTTATTATTAAATTTGACTATCCAATATGAAACAACCCGAAATACATTGAATTAATTTGGTTTGAGTTCTTGAAAAAAATTGAATACCAAACTAAACCTAAACCAATAAAATTTAGTTATTTTAGACTCAAAATTCTCCAAACCCAAACCAAATTTATCCATGTTCTCTAAACATTCCGCATGAGGGTTGCTATGTATATGGTCCAAAGAATTTTTACCATGAATAACTTTTCATGGTAAAAGATTTCTTGGATTGGAAGAAATTTGGAAAGAGGGAGGGGTAAAGTCACCTTTATTAATTTGTATTCTCCTTTCATGGTCTAATTTGCGTATCATGGGGGACTTTAATTGTGTGAGGAGATCATATGAAAGGGATGAGAGGAGTGGGTGGATCACGGGGAAAGAGAAATGAAGGAATTCAACAATTTTATTCACAACATGGAAGTGGAGGATGTACCTTTGTTAGGGAGAAAATTCATATGGTTTAGACTAAAAACTCACAATATGTGTTAGATAGAAATTTATCGGATCATTGTCTAATCTTGTTGAAAGTGAATCAATTGGATTGGGGGCCTAAACCTTTTAGGATCCTTGATTATTGGTTTAAGGATAGGGGCTATGTTGAGGAGAATTGGAAGAATGTTACGGTGCATGGTAGATGAGCTTTTATTCTCAAAGAGAAATTGAAGAGGTTGAAAATAAAATAGAAAGGATAGAACCAAGATCATTTTGGCAATATCCACAATAACATTGCTAGAATTGAGAAGGAGTTGAATGATTTGGAGGAGACAAAAGCAAAAATGAGCTTGCAAGAAGACTTTTGGAGGAACACTATACTTAGGGAATCCCTTCTTAAACAAGAGTCAAGAATCAAATGGCTTAAAGAAAGTGATTGTAATTCAAAGTTCTTTCATATGGCAGTGAATTGGCAAAGAAGGAAAAATATGACAAGGGGCATTAATGTGGATGGCTCTTGGAATAAAGATCCATTTGTGGTTAAGGAAGAAGCACAAATATTCTACAAAATAAGATTTAGTGAAGACTTTTGGGAGAGACCATGTTTAGAAGAAGTGCATTTTGAGTCAATTTCTTTAGATGATAATGCTATGTTGATTGAAGGCTTTGGGGAAGAGGAGGTCAAGGAGGCTATTTTGGAGTGTGGTAATTCAAAAAGTCGGGGTTCAAATGGTTACAACTTTATATTATTAAAGGAGTGTTGGAGCTTTTTGAAGAAGGACATACATGAATTTCTTGGAGATTTCCATGCTTCCGAAAATTTTCCAAGAGGAGCTAATGCATCATTTGTTGCTCTTATTCCAAAAATTGAGGAGCCACAAGGGTGGGGGGCGAGGGGGGGGGGGGATATAGGGTGATTTCATTGGTTGGATGCATGTATAAAATAGTGTGAAATTATTGGCTAGAAGGCTTTAAAGAGTGCTTCATGGTGTTATTAATGGAAGACAAAGTGCTTTCATGGGGGGAAGAAATCTTTTGCATAACACTTTGGTAGGAAATGAAGTGGTGGACGAAGCAAAGAGGAAGATGAGGAAGTGTTTGCTTGTTATTTAAAGTTGACTACGAAAAGACATATAATTCGGTATGTTGGACTTTCCTTTTTTATATGATAAGAAGATTAGATTTTAATGAAAAATGGATTAAATGAATGCAAGGATGTCTTGTCTCTAGCTCGATATCAATTTTTGTGAATGGTAGCCCCTCAAAAGAATTCACTTTGCAAAGAGGGTTAATACAAGGAAATCCATTAGCTTCTTTTCTTTTCACTATTGTGGGGGAGGATTTAAGTAAATTGATGAAGGAAACACTTTCTAGAGGCTTTAAGGTAGGGGTGAAAGAAGTGGAAGTGAATTTACTACAATATGCGGATGACACAATCTTTGTAGGGAATTTATTGAAGATAATGCAATGACTCTAAAGAGTATGATGAGATGCTTTGAACTTGTATCCAGCTTGAACGTAAATTTCCACAAAAGTAGATTTTGGAGGTATTGGAGTGCCAAGGGAGTGAGTAGAGAGATTTTCAAAGTACTTAAATTGTAGAATCTTTACCATCCCATTTGTGTATTTGGGGATCCCTATTGGCGTAAATCCTAGAAAATTGGAGACTTGGGAGCCAATCTTAGCCAAATTTGTCAAGGAGCTTGCATCTTGAAAATATAAACACCTTTCTTTTGCCGGAAGAATATGCTTGATTAATTCAATACTCATTTCTCTACCACTTTTCTTTATGTCCTTTAAAATTCTAGAAGGAATTTCTAGGAAATTGGTGAGTTTCCAAAGGAGGTTTTTATGGGGGTGTGAGGATGGGAGGGAGAAAATAGCTTAGGTTGGGTGGGAAAAAATTATTGTTCTAAGGAGAATGGAGGCTTAAGAGTCAAGGATGTATTTGTATTTAATTTTGTTCGACTAGCTAAATGGAGGTGAAATCTTTTCCACAACAGAGGGAAACTTTGGGAGATGGTGTTAGATTTTAACTATTCAGATTGGGAAGGGTTGTGCGATGTTGGTATTACATCAAAGGAGTCTATTTGGAGGAGGGGCATAAAAAGGGTGTGCGAAAGAGATGATGATAGGTGGTTTGATGATATGGTGTAGGGAAGATAAGAGATGAGTCACCTACTAGATTTTGGAAGGATATGTGGTGTGGGAGTGAGAATTTGCAACATAAATTTGCAAGGTTGTTCCTTAATTCGAAACAAAAAGATGCATGTGTAGAAACAATTGGTAGTTGGAGAAATGATAGGTAGGTTTGAAAATTTAGATGGAGGAGAGAATGATTTCAATGGGAGACACAGTTGGTGGAGGAGTTCTTTGGATTGGTTAGCAGTACTCATATTGAAGGATTTGGTGAAGATCATTAGATTTGGATTGTGGACCCGTCATACCGTTTCACGGTTATATCCACATATCTAACCCTTTATAACTTGAAGGTGAGACCAAATAAGAAAGAAATCTTTAAGCGGTTATGGCAAATCAAAATTCCAAATAAAGTTTTCTTTATGATTAGGAGAGTCTTGCATGATAGATTACCTACAAGGATTGATCTTTATAAAAGATGAATTTAACTTCTAGAGGATGATCTTGCTTGTGAATTGTGTGGACAAAGTGATGAGGATATTTCACATATTATTTTTCTTGCAAAGTAGCACAACATATTTGGTGGAGATGATATACATTATTGAAAATCCAAACGGTATCCCACATTATACCTTGTGATTACTTCCGTCAAATTTCACATGGGCTACAAGGGAGAAAAGCAAATTCTTGGTGGGTTGTTGGTTGGAGTTCCATTATATGGAATTTATGGCATCAAAGGCACAATATAATTTTTGAAGAACAAGTACTAGTTGAAGATAATTTATGACATAAAATCCTCTTTGATATGTGGTCTTGGTTAAAGACATATCAAAGTGATTTTGATATCTCTTTCCAACAATGGCAAGTGAATCCGGATATTTCTTTGGCTGTTTCTTGAGATGCTATCATATTTAGGAGTTGTGGTAATTGATTTATTATGATTCTCAAAGTACGTATATTTTCATATGCAATTTCTTAGTTGTATAGGTAAAGATTCGTTTTCTACCATGTGGTGGATTTTCATGCTCTGACAATAGTTTGTTGTTGGTGGGCGGCTATCAGCTGTTTCTCGGATAGGGGGTTTGTTTATTTTCCATACTTCCTATGTTATTCTATAGCCATGGTATTATATAATCCTTTGTGTAAATGTTTCAGCACCTCTGATGTAATTATATAAATTCTTTTGTTGCTGACCCCAAAAAAACCATGGGAATTTCTCTTTGAGCGTGTTACATAAGGATTTTTAAGTTTAAATCATCGTACTCCTAACCATGGGAATATCATTTCTCTTTGAGCGTGTTACATAAGGATTTTTAATTTTAAATCATTGTACTCCTATGAATCCATGGCTCAAGTTTATTGAAAATTAAATTAAATTGTAAGTCAGTCGTGCGTCATACTTTGATTTGTACGCTTTTTTTTGTATTGTGCGTCAAACTTGATTCAAAAGGTTTCGTGTTTACTAACCATCCTTCTAAAGTATCATCACAAAAAGAAAAATCTTTCTTAAAGTATATTTTTCACTCTTATAATATTGGCCTTCTTAAAATTATCTCACAGTTTGTACTTTTTTCTCAATGAACTGTTGTAACTTGTAATGGCAATCTGGTGCATATACTGTCATCAGATATTTTTTTATATATATAAATAAGAAAGAGACGAAAAATAATAAATGAGATCAAATAAATGATAGGATAAAAAATATAAATTATAAAAATCACACACCTCTAGCAATTGATAATAACTTTGGAAAGAGAAAAAAGAATAAGAAAAAAGAAACCGCATGAAACTTGAATTGAGGTATTAAGATAGTGGCATAATGATAAATTTAATCAAATACCTTAAATATATAAATATCAATATTTTACTTAACATATATTGCTCTATTTGTATCTTAGTTTTTTTTTAAAGAATTATCCAATTTTAAATATTTTTTCTTAAATAAATATATTTTAATTCAAACTGATGCTTATTAATCAGAATCGAGAGAAAGGAACACCTCTAAAATTGTTTTGCTTTTCAAAAAATATAAGAATCAAGAGAAAGCACCTATAAAAAATTTTGTACTCGGGAACAAACCCTCGGATAAGCTAGTTCCTATTCAATAAGTAGTTCATAAAATTTAACTCATTAGAGTTGAGCTAGTGATAAACGATTAAAGTAATTTGTACAATATCTTAAGTTTAAATCTTGTTTTTGTTTTTGAAAAAGGCAAAACTGGAATATATATATTATAAGAACCCTCTTCTGGCACAGGATGCAGCAGTGAGGGAAGTTTAAATCTCGTTATCATGATGACACATAAAATAAAAATCTTGTTGTCGCTATATTGTACACGAAAGAAAGTAATTCGCGCAATGAAAATTTTAATTAAATAAAAATTATTTCACAAAAAAAGATGATTAATAATGTATTATTATATTTAATATTGATTGATGCCATTTATATATTGATTTAAGAAAATTATACATAATTTTATTAAATTATTAATTTAAAAAAGAAAAAAAAAGATTGGTTTGTTTATTATTATAAAAAAATATAGAATATGCCATAAAATGAAAAAAAGAAGATACGTGACCTATAAGGAAAAAAACGTATAAAAGACATCCGAATACTAATCCTATGGATCTCTACGGAATTAATTAATTAAGGACTAAAGTAGAACGTGAAGAGAAAACAAAAAAGTAAATACAGCAAATAAAATGATTGACAGACTCCATGATCAGTGGATAAATTAATTTAAGAGTAGTATCTTCCGACTCCTCAATAAGGAGAGAAGAATGATTACCGTGTCAAATTAAATAACAGTAAAATACTATAGTTGTGTCTGAGTGTGATGTTGTGGGAAGCGAGAGAAACAAGGGGCGCGAGTGTTTGGTGGGTGGGTGATGCCATCAAAGATTCATATTGTTATAATAAAAAGGATTTTTATTGTGTTTATCGTCATTACTTAATCTAAATGGTTAATTCTTGGATGGTACAAGCAAAGTCTCCTTCGTTGTATATATATTATTCTGTACAATCCACGTCGATATGGGTTAGCTAGGGGTGCGCATTACGCTCCCTCATTTTAATTAAATGTTATTTTAAACTCACTTCGAGTGGTGACCTTGTTGATATAGGGAAGCAGAATGCCATTTTTGTCTCATGCAGAGAGCTTTTGAATTGATGATATCCTTCATCACACTTTGGTTGTTCATGTCATATTACTGTTGTATTGATTATTATTGAAGCAAATATATAAGAGGGGTCCCGTTAATTAGTATCTTATTTTTAGTTGGTGGTACTCATATATGGGAGATCATACAGAATCTTGCAATAGCGGAATTTTCAATTCTGGATGGAACCTAAGTCCAAAACAGAGGCAGAAGGTTGGAGTTTATAACGAGGTTCTATGTAGACTTAGGGAATTGAATGTCCCAGAGGCTATGGTTCCTGGTTTTGAGGATGAGCTTTGGGCACACTTCTATCGCCTTCCTTCTAGGTACGCCGAATTCTCTTGTTCTCGCTGTATATTCTTGTCTTAAGAAAAATGGAAATCTTAACGAAAAAAAAGAATTACTTGTTGGTTGGGGTGGTTCAAAATGTTGATTTTTGTTCTTACTTTCTAGTTCAATCCTTAAACCGCTATTCTTCTTATTTAATTTGTGTTTTTCGTAAAAGAATGCTTACTCTTTTTCTATCTTTCTGTTTGGAACTCGTTAATCTATATTCACGGAGTTGTGTGGAGACTTGCAATTGCTAATTTTGTCAATTATATGCGCATATGTTAATATTAGGTATGCATTGGACATGAATGTGGAGAGGGCACAAGATGTTCTTATGCATAAAAGGTTACTGGACATCGCACGAGCCCCAACTACAGCATTCGGGCCTGCAGTTGAAGTCCGTCTTGTACAGGTAATTCATCTAGAAACTAATTATGTAACCTGTTTTTATATAAGCACTTTTTAAGAAAAAAATGAGATAAATTTTTTCCATAAGCTACAATAATATAAAAGTTCTTTCATGTAATTTCTCCAAAAAAATGAAAAAACATTTAAAAATTAATTAATGATTAACTTATGAAGAACTAATTTTAACTTAAGGATTTTATTTTTATTTTTTTCGTTTTCTAAAAGTGCTTTTAGAAAGCTTATTCAAACATGTCCGTAATAAGATTATTAATTGATAGCAGATAAAGTTTTGACCTCTAACGTTTGCTTTCCCTTCGCCTTCATCGGTCAATTTTTCCATGATTCCACTTACTATACTGTATGTCTGTATGTACTATTACGCACTTGAATATGGCCATTGGCATTAGGCAACATTGTTGGAGAAGGAACCTACGTCACGCTTCCATTACTACAAAAAGTTTATGATAATATATAAATGGAATTGTAATTTTGTTATGTGGATTTTAACTTCGTTATTTTTTTGTTAATCGTATATTAGATATTTATAATTTTTATCATTTTAGGTTTTAAAATTGGGCCCGCTAACTACTCCATTTGTTTGCGGTCTAAATGACGAGGGATTTTCTTCCTACATTAAAAGAAAATCTTCTACACCTAATATTTTTTGAAATATTCTAAAATTACCCATTTTTGAAATATTTCAAAACATACGGATTTGTAATTCGAAATAATTATACGGATTGTCAATCCGTATAATTCTTACGAATTATAAATCCGTAATGATTTTACGGATTGTAAATTCGTAATGACTTTACGGATTGCGAATCCGTAATGGCCTTACATTCCCCACCCACACACCCACCATAGACCTCTGCCAGCAGTTCATGGACTGCTACGCTAACTCTGCCACAACGTAGCACCGCCACCTCCTCGCCACCGCCCTTCGTGGAATCTTGCCGCAGAGCGCCTCCCCCTCACGCTGCTCGCGTACTTTGCTGTCACCATCTTTGCCCTCAATGCCTTTGAGGTGGGGCTAGACCCCGTGGCGTTGTTTGCCCTCGTGTCCCGTTCGGCGGCATCGTTGCACTAGAGTCATGAAAGGCTGTTGAGATCCTCGTGATGGCGTTGGTCGGGGAGGGAGTGGGCGCGACATACGAGAGGTCCATGATGAAGTGGCATGCGTAAGGTCCATGGTCTTAGGGATTGTGAATCTGTAATGACCTTAAGGATTGTGAATCCATAATGGTCTTACAGATTGACAATCCGTAAAGGTTATACGTATGGGTGTTTTTGGTTTTTCACTCTCATTGCTGGGTGTAGAAGACAAATGATTGATGCAAGAAGAAAATCCCAATGACTGAATGTGAACCAAATAAAATATGATCCACTTAATAAGTGATCAGCCCGATCCAATTTATTTAAATACAGATCAAAATAGACCAAACAAGCCCATATACCCACCTAGTAAGGTCTTATTCTTTTGTCCTTTTTTTTTATCACTCTCAAAAAATAATCCATTTCAAAAAACGTAAAAAACATAGTAATTTTTTAAACCTTTATTTAGGATTATATTTGTTTAATAGTAATTTTTTCTTTAATAGTTATATTTGTTTTTTGTATAATTTATTAATTTAATTATTAACAAGTATTAATATTTTATTTTCATTAAATATATCGATTTTTTATAACAATACTTTCCAAAAATAATCTCAGGTTAAATAATAAATTAATAAAAAAATATATACACATAAGAAATTATCATGTTCTGATTTCATTAGTATATATAAAGAACATTAATGTATTCACTTTATCAGACAATGGAAACTTTGCGGGTACGTGCTGATTGATTTTGCTAGACTTGGCAATATATATTTTATGCAGGTTGGTTCTGCTTCAGCTGGTCATTCTAGTAAATCCCTTCATTCAAACTCACAAAGTAAAGTTTGTCCTGAAGATTCTGGTATTCCAGGCAACATGAGGCATGATTATGGGAATATTTACCTGCCTTTAATTGTTATTTTCATTTATACACCTATTATGGTTTTTTACAGTGTTCTTATCACCTATATATCTTTTATGCCTTATATAAACTTTTCCAACGGTTTTTTTCTTTTTTTCGTTCATGCTTTCTCAGCTTCCATCCTCCACCGGCTTTGGGTTCGTCAACTAATATGGAACTTGCTCTTGGCGAGAGCCAGTTACAAGTTCGAGACAGGGATAACTATTTGAATTTTTATGCACATTATGCCCGGTAAAATGTTCAATCATAATCTTTAACTTTAATTTTTATTACTTCCTTTTGCTACTGATCTACTTTTCATTTGGTTAAACTTACCTTTCTTTTTAATATCAGGACTTTTCCTTCATTTGTAATAAATTTTTTTCTTTATGTCTATTTCCTTATGTCAATAAACATGATGATATTTGTATAGTGATACATTTTTACATGAGATTAAGAGAAAAAAATCAGGTCGTAAACCATACATACATGAGATTACTTAAACATGCCATATAAAATTAATAGTAGTAGTAAAAAATATTTATTCTTCTTAATTTTATATTAAACACCCCTTGATGAGTTGTTGTAAACTTCCAGTAATTATTTACCATTCTTATAGGAAAAAAAAAATACATTAGAAGTCCTCTCACTGTATATTTGTGTTCTTGATCAAGGGGTTCTTTTTTTTTATTGCTTGAAACTTTTGTTTATAATTATAACTTTTCATCCTACTACTTGCGGCAGGCCCATACATGAAATCACAATTTCAACAAATGACAAGCCAAAACTTCTCTCTCAGGTAGTTAATCTTGTTATTGTGGTGCAAACCTATGCCCTACCGTTTTCTATTTTTCTGATTTTTTTCAGAAATTCTTGTTTCAATATGTCCAATGCGTTATGTTTTTTCTTTAACAATCCTAATGGGGTTTGATGGGGAAGGGAATGGAGGGGCAGGGGACTAGCTTTCCTTCTCAGTTTTCACTGAATGTTGTTGGCTCCTCCTGCCCCTCAAATTCAGGGGTTAACGATTTTATTTGTCTATACTCTAAGGATATAATAGTAAGTTACTTAATTTTTCTTCTCTTTCCTTCCCCTCATTTGAGCCAAACGGTGAATCACAAGGCCTTGGAGTCTTCTAATCACACTTACAGGATATGTTTAGTAAAATGCAAACAAAATTTACAATAAACAGGTATAATATCTTTGAATTCCATTGCATAATGCTTATGATGTGAAGGCTCCCAGAATCTCTATTTTATTGATCTTAGTTTTATACAACTATTGATAACAACAACAAGAAAATATTTTTCCCAGAGAGCTACAAAAAACTATTACTATTGTTGAATAATTAGTGAGGACTGAACTTACGGATTTCCGTTTGAATCTTTAACAACAGTCATTTTGATGTTTAGTCTTGTTTGTGTATCATGGATGCTAGTGATATTAGTATACTTTTCTTGAGGCCGCCACAGCAATTTGAACAATACGTATTACAGTGCACATATTGTATATATTTTTGACAAATAGGGGATAGACATGTAATATGCAGTCTTAGTTTTCATTTCCTTCACACCATCCAGATTCCAGAAAATGCATGCGATTTTTATTCCTTCATTAAATATATGCAGAAATCAAGGTTTTTATAGTTTAAGCTTTTGTGTTGAACTACAGTTGACATCCTTACTATCTGAGACTGGGTTGGACATTCAAGAAGCACATGCTTTTTCGACAATAGATGGCTATTCATTGGATGTTTTTGTTGTTGGTGGTTGGGCGGTTGAGGTATTTTCCTCTACTCTTTTGTGTTGGAAATACAATAGTTCATTTAATTGTGTTTCTCATGGAACTGGGGAAAACATGTTTTGAATTGAACTGCAAATGCAATCCTTTTTTAAGTTTGGCAACATAGAACTTACTAGCTCTCAGACTTTGATAGGATGTACCATTGAGTATTGACACTTTATAATGTAACAAAAGAAAGGAGAATATACTATTGAACTCTATTTTTGTCCCTCATTTCTTCATAACAAGGTTACTTGACATATGTCCATGTCTGAGATTGTAGGAAACAGAGAAGTTAAAATATGAACTAGCTAAGAAAGTTCAGAGGCTCCAGGTAGGCCACTTGTGGTTACATGTTTACTGCTTATGTTTGAAGATAAACTTTTACCTGCAATAATGTTATTTACACATTTTTTTCCTACCATTTCTCTGTTATATAACCAAGTAAAAATAAATTCTGACATTATTCTTTTACCTATATTTGTTCAGTCAAATGTAAAAATATTGATAAGCAAGTAAAAATCCTTTTACTTATAATGAAAAAAGATCAGTGGTTTCCCCAAGCCCCCTGCCGTCAGTATCATGATTTGCACCCAAAATTCCATGTCTAGTTTATGGCGGCAGTTTTCTTCCCCAGTTATATTCATGTTGATAGTTCAATTTCCCTAGTTAATAACAAAAGTTGATCATATTTAACATTTACTTACAAATTAAAAAGTTCAGTAGTTCTTGCTTTAGTTTGAGTGGAAGGTAATTGATGGAGAAATATACATATATAAGTTAGTAGTAGAATTTTTAATTTTCTAGATTAATATTAGCTTAGCAAATAAAGTGTTGCCTGAATCTCCCTTCTCCCACTTTTATAATAGAGGATTATTTATAAGTTGTTTTTTTTTGGGTGGAAATCTGGAAGCAACCTCAATTGAAAAAAAATGGGAGTCTTCCTACTGCAAAGCAAGAGCAAACCAGGATGAACTTTATCTGGAGAATTGGTGCTGGGTGTTTAAGATATGAAAATAAAATTGCATCTGGACCTTTCAGTGATTTGTTAGTATTATCATTCCTTCTTCTTGATTTGTATGTGGATCAGTAAATGTTGAGTTACTGATTAGTTGAAACAGGTATAAAGGTACGTTCTGCAATCAAGATGTAGCCATCAAAGTCCTTAAACATGAGAGTTTGAATGACAATATGCTAAGAGAGTTTGCTCAGGAAGTGTATATCCTAAGGTTCGTTTTATCCCAACTTCCATTCATCACCCCTACCATTGAGCCTGTTCTTCTTCGAATTTCCGTATTTTCATGAAAACAACATGTAAAGACTTGTCTAACAATTGAATTGGAATAAATAAAATAGTTAAATATTTCAGAGGTTCTTTTCCTAAATTGTCGGTTCAAATGATTATGGTTCATATAAAATCTGTTGTCCAAATGCTTCTATGCTGAAGTTGTAGAGAGTGAGAGAGAAAGGGAAAAGATACATTAATAATCTTTTTTTCCTTTCTATGCAATATAGAAACTTGCCTATTTGTGCTTTAATGCAATTCTTTAAATGAACAGCCCCAAGCTTGGATTAAAGGTGAGTAGGTGAGGGTTGTGTTTGGTAGTTGACAGTCAATTTAACACTTTGTTGAATCTGTTTAACATGGATCAATGAGTAGCCAATCCCACCTAGTGGAAAAAGACTTGGTTGTTGTTGTCAATAATTTATGCAATATAGGACGTTATCTCATTGAGTTATATAGTCTGTAGCCAATTCATGGCTTTTTCAAATTTAATTCTTGCAGTAAAATTCAGCACAAGAATGTTGTCAAATTTGTTGGCGCTTGTACAAAACCCCCAAACCTTTACCTTGTCACAGGTGAAATTTGTCCTTATTACTTTTTGCTTCTTGATTGTACAAGGTCAATGTAATGACACAAATATTGTCATTTTCAATGCATAATTTGTTCTCAGAATACATGTCTGGTGGAAGTATGTTTGACTTTTTGCATAAACAGAAGACTGTCCTTGCTCTTCCATCTTTACTCAAAGTAGCCATTGATGTTTCCGAAGGAATGAAATATTTGCATCAGAATGATATCATACATCGGGACCTTAAAGCAGCTAATCTTTTGATAGATGAGAATGGGGTAAGTTTACATTGTATATTTACTTTGGACTTCAGTGGCTAGTACTTCTTTGTTAATGCTGTCAACTTTTATACCACATTATTGTTAACTGCTCTGCAATTCTAGTTGGGTAAATTATTAGATGTCTTCCATCTGATTACATATTGAAAATAAAGTGATTGGTGATGCAAATCAATTAAAAGTCTGTGCAAATTTAATTGAATCATCCTTGGCAGATAAAGGAATCAAAATACATTTGCTTAGTTTTGGAATCAATATAGTGTAGTTGTGGATTAAACATCCTCTCAATTTATTATTATAACATGTCAAAATAAGTTTCAAGTTATTTAAAATTAGAGTTTTCGCAATTTGGGTTGATAACTTCAGGAATTCAGAACTAAAAATTAGCTACTGTATGAACATGTTGAGGTAGCATAAAAAGCCTTAAGGTGAAAACCTAATACAAGTCTAGAGTTGGATACTATAAGGTGATGCTTCAAATATCTTCTCTTGTAATGGATGATCTACCAACCATGTAATGCTTATGATAAAGCCTTGAAAATTTCATATACTGTAATTTTTTTCTAGTTTTTTTCGACATTTTTGTCTGCTACGTGCGTTTTCATCTTTATTTAATTACTTCAGAAAGTTTAGGTATACTTGATCTTATGGCTTGAAGGAATTTATGCCTTTGTGTTTGTATTTTAAATATCTTTTCCAACAGGTAGTTAAGGTTTCCGATTTTGGTGTAGCTAGAGTGCATGATCAGTCTGGTATCATGACTGCAGAAACTGGAACTTACCGGTGGATGGCTCCGGAGGTCTGTGAATATTTATGAATATTTCCATAAAGTTGATTACTTTAAATTTATGAATTGTATAACTTACAGGCATGGATGAGGCTGTTTAAGGACACAATAGGCAGCAGTTTGTGATGTAATAAGATGAACCTAGACAGGTTGGAATGAGAATGACAGTTTTTTTTCTGGTGAACAATACTTAAAGCTAACATTATTTTCAATACTGCTTTTGGTTGCTTATGCGCTCTGCAGATGGATAATAATAATTTTGTCCCCCAATTTGTAAAACTCCAATCCAAAAGAAAAATGTTGTAACAAAGAAGACAATGGTAGGCTATTGCTCTCAAATTACCTTCTCTCCTGTTGGCTGAAACCAAAACTATGGCTTTTTTCCTATGAATGCTTTAATTGGTTATGTAAGACAGCTAAAAAATTGATATGTCTTGCCTTTTTGTTGCTCATTGTATTTATTATAATCAACTTGTGATTCCTTGGCATATGGAAGGTTATTGAACATAAACCATATGATCAGAAAGCCGATGTCTTTAGCTTTGGCATTGTTCTTTGGGAAATGCTCACAGGAAAGGTAATGCATTGTGACTTTTTCCTCTCTTTGGCTTTCTCTTGTTTGACGTCTATAGAACCAAGAATTAAACATTCTCTTTCTCGTGTCCAATTGAAAACTGATTTACTCTCTCTATTTTGTAATAGTATTAACCCCTTCTTATTGGCAACACTATCATTTTCAGTTGGGACTGAATTAACAGAGCTTAGTAATTGACATGCACAACTTTTGTCCTTTTCAATAAAGTGACCAATAACATGTACTACACCCTTCTAACAAAAGTATACAGATTCAATCCTTTTAGCTGGATTATTTCCCGTAACTGAAGAAGTACTAAGCAAAACCTTCTAGCCAATGTTGACCACATTATTAAATCATATATGGTGAATTGATAATGTACAAACTTTGATATATGGAAGAATAAAAGTGAGTAACAATGTATTTAACAGAAATGGAAAATTAAAGTCAGCAAGTATGCTTTAGACACTTATTTTTGTGTTGTTTTGTTCAGTATTATTGTGGTTGCTCAGAATTCATATCTTTCGTCTATGTTTTATGACTGAATGACAGCTTCCTTATGAGCATTTGTCCCCATTGCAAGCAGCAGTTGGAGTGATCCAGAAGGTATTCCTTAACTAGAATTACATATGCTGTTTTGGATGATGGATGTTGGTTATGATTAAAGAGAATTCACAAGATAATGTGCAAGAAATATTACTAACTTGAGAGCTCTATAGTAGCTCAAGCTACCAAGCCACAAAATTTTGTGAAATTGAAGAAGTTTGTGGATATGAGTTGCAGGGTTTAAGGCCTCAAATTCCAAGGCATACTCATCCAAAGTTAGTGGAATTGCTTCACTGGTGCTGGCACCAAGATTCATCTTTGAGACCCCACTTCTCAGAAATTCAAGAATTTCTGCTGCGTGTGACCTAGACGGTATGTTGAGGGGAATCTTGACAATTTTTGTGTTACATTAAAAAGAATAATTGAAGCTTCTACAATACTATTTCTTTTCGACCATACTTAAAAGATCCCTGAACAGGTTAATGGGGAATGTGAAGGCTAGGGGAATGCATGAAAATGAATATTCACCGAGGTACCCCTCAACATGGTAAGAGGCTAAGTGCACATCTAAATGTGAGATTTCTCAATTTAATGTAAAGGTTCGTGATTGGAATATGAAGTTGATATTACCCATTGGCGAGATGTATATAAACTTATATGTGAAGCTATTTCTCATTAAAACAAGCAGTGATACTCACAGGTGAGCTATTAGGCAAAAAATAAATGGAATTCAGTTGTAAATTATCATGATTCTAAATGATATTAAATATTTATGAGCATATGCAGTGCTTGAATGTTCACAACCAACATTCTGAATAAACAAAACTATTCAAGCGAGTCACCAGGCAAATATTGTGGCCATGAAAGAACACTGACTAACGATTTCCTTTTTTTTTTTTGCGCAAAGCAGAATCTCCATTTTTTTTTTCAATTAAGTGTAACAACACATCTCTAATGCATTTTTTTATTTGTTAAATTTATGAAAAACCACAAAATTATGAGTGAATCTTATTAAATAAATGAAATCTATAAAATTTTATAGATTTTAATCAATAGTAAATTGTATATTTTTTCCGAGGAAATAGTAAAGTATATGTTCAAAAGAGAATATTATAGAATATTTAAATTAGTATTTTTTTATCAATAAATGTTAATTGATTGGAGTAAATTAAAGTTTGAATATTTTAAGTAAAATTTTAAGTTTAAATTGTGTAGATAAAAAATTATGATTGAAGAAAATATTTTATTAAAAGACTATCATTCAAATTTTTAACAAAAATTAATTATAAAGAAATAAAATTAAGAAATATTCTGTTGGTCGATATTCCACATGCATGTCATCATAAAAGAAAAACATACTAATATTTATGTTCTTTCATTTTTCTATTTTATACTTTGATAGGTGTGAGTGTCGGTTTGCTCATTGCTAACTGATTCGCGATCTGAAACGCAATCTTTTATTTTCTCCCAACATTTTCTCTGACGTAGAACTGTTTAATTAATAACTAGTTATTGGTTTTTTATTAATATAAGTATAAACTAGAATGATGTATCACTTTAAATAAAATAACAATAATAATAAAATACTCAAACGGTGTGTTATTGTATCACGTTATCAGACATGGTGGCTGAAAAAATAAAAAAGAAAGAGGAGGAGGATGTGCTAAGTCATAATATCACACTAGGCTCCATTTACTAGTTGTTAAAGTTTATTAAAAATATAAATATTTCAAATAAGAATCATTATGATACTCACACAAATTTTATTATTTTTAATAAATTACAGGTAATAAAGTAATGTGTTTTAGAACATGTGTTAACATTATTTTCATAGTGCGTCAAAATCCTAAACGGTGTCAGCTATTATATTATGTGATCATCGTGTTTCACAAGGATATTAGTTGTTAAAAGAATAATCACGCAAAACAGAGAGAAAAAGGATATGGGTACAAATGAGATGAATGGTGAATACTAAAAATTTAGATTTAACTTTTAAAAAAAAAATTAAATTTAAATCATTTATTTAAGTCAACTTAACTATTTTATTTGTTTGAGATGATCCTGAATACTAAAAATTTAGATTTAATTTTTGAAAAAAACAGATAAGTTAAATTTAACTCATTTATTTAAATGAACTTAACTTATTTAAAAAAATTAAAGCTTGAGTTTAATTTATTTAACTTATTTAAATTTAATTATTTACAAACATATTTCAATATTAAATAATAATTTACAAATATAAATATACGCGCTAAACAAGTGGTATTATAATATAATTTATATAATTTTAATTTTTTTATATATACATAAAAATGCATGCAAACTTAGTTTGTGTATAGACACACCCAAACTATTTACAAGTTGTTAATGTTAAGCTTGTAAAGTTTATGTTTGACTCATTTAAATAATTGAATTTAATTTTATTTAATTAAACAAATAAGTTGAATAATTCATGAATAGCTCAATTCACTTCCATTATTAGTTGTAAGATGTGTTGGTTTTTTTTAAGTGGTATTGATGTTTTCTATTAAACAATTGTGACGAAACAACTATTTAGGTTAAAACTTAGTTGTAATATTTTTTTCTGAATACTTAATTGTAATATACCATCGAGATAAATAATTTTATATTATTAATTAAAATATATATATATATGCTTTTTAAACAATTATTACTAAAATCAACAATATAATTGTAAACATTTAGTAATTGGTTAAAGTAAAAATGAGACTTAAGTTTTTTAAGGTTTTATAGATGAAATGAATGTAATTAGGAGGAAAAATATTATTGATGAAATCGTAAAAATTAATAAATATCACCAAACGTTAGTTAATCAAAAAGTTTTTTTAAAAAGATTAATTATTAAAAAATATTTTAAATAACATGATAAAAAAACCATATAATTAAATAGTTAATTGACAATATACAAATAATCTTTGCACACTTATTACATTCTAATTAATTGGTACTAACAAATGTGGTGTGGTAATTTTTAAAAAGTTTAGATTATTTTTATCCCTAAATATCAAATATCTCATCAATATCCTTAAATATGATCTATTATATAAATATTTCTCTCTTTTTTTTTTTATCTTTTTGGGTGTCGAAAAAAAACTTTTTGTTTTAGCAGAAAGCATCGGGAGCCGGAGGCATATACCTGTCCATTGATGAATATTCTCTCAAAATAGCATTGAATTGAATTAAACAGATCTGGCGTAATTTGTAAACTTGTGACTGGCGGCAAATAGGCTTCAATGCTTCAAGTCAAATGGTCAAGGACCAACTGCGCTGTCACCACAATTGAATTTACTGTTATGCTATGCTTATTTTAATATAATCCAACCAATAAAAGTAAAAATAAGAGTATAATTCTTTTACAAAAGTACTTTTGATTTAAATATATTTTTCCATCTGATTTCAAATACTTATGCTTATCTAGTTTGTGAAAGGAATATTTAAAGAGTATGATTACATTTTTTTTTATATAGTATATTCTAATAATTAAGAGTATGATGGCATTTTTAATCTTTTTTAATGGTATTTTTAATGCAGTCCTTTTTTTTTTTTTTTTTACAGCTAATGCAGTTTTCTTTTCAAACTAAAGGCAACAAATTTTGGTGCAAGATTTATCAAACCGAAGTTTTCTTTTTAATCCAAGATATCTCTTGGCAATTCATTTAACCAACATATTTTTTTTTCATACTTATAGATTAAATTTCTAACAATATTTTTAAAGAACAAGGTTATTTGTGAATTATATCACAACACGCATTAGACTTACCAAATGAAGTACAAGAGTATATTTTATCTGCCAATCATTTATTATTATAAAAAAAATGAGAAAAACATTATACGAGAATAATTATTTCAATATCTAGACCAGAATATGTTTTATGCTGTAAAATTACTTTGACGGTTTCTCCGGACTAAAATGAAGTCCAAAATCCAAATAATTAAAGGAATCTTTTATTTCTTTTTAACACAAGTTCGGTTCGCCGCCTAATTATCATGAGAGAGAAAAAAGCCATAACTCCGTGTCGCGCAGGTAAATAAGTGTACTATCAATATAATTTTATCTAAATATTTATATATTTGATTTGAGGTTGAAAAATTAATTTTGAGTTAAATTTATTTTTTTGTTATATAAAAAATTATATGTAAATTTATTATTAATTTATTTTTATAATAAAACCATATAAACATAAAATACTTCACTTTACAATTAATTTCATCAAAATTTATTTTATTTGAAATCAACTTTTTAAATCCTCACTCAAACATACATTATTTTCCCATATTTGAAATCAGTTGCATGCAGCTAAAGGTTTTAATTAATAGGTTAAATTATACTTTTAATGTCATTATTTAAGAATCTAATTAAAATATATTCATAGTACACAAAATTTAATTATAAAATGTTTACTTTTAAAAATAATTATTTAAGAATACAAATTTTTTATATTGCCATCTAGTTATAAACTGTTTTATAACTATTACTTAAAAATATTTTTAGACTAATTTTAATAGGGTAATAGTATAAAATTATTTACACTAAAAGTATATAAAATTGGCTACAAAAAAAAAACTCTTAATTTAAATTGCCGTATGAATATTGCGTGCACAAGGTTTCTACAAACATGATTTGATCAGAAGTAATCTTTATTCAAAATTTGTGTAGGACGAAGAAAATTAATGTCCACCCATAATCTTTGATGACCACGATTAAATGTCGATCTGTTTGTATTTTTGTTTAAACGAACGCGACGCTAATGCTTTTTATTTCTTGAATTTGTTTTCTTGTTTTAAAAAACGTGAAATAGTTGTTAAATGTTCAAAAGTTATCCAAAGACACTCTAAATAGTTCATTTGGAGGCATGAATTATTATGTATTATTCAATGTTGCAATTTCGATCCACAAGCCCCTCCCCCCAAAATTGTAATCATTTCTCAATTTGTTTGTTAAATTTTTTAGTTGACCATAAAAATATGGGGGAAAAATATGCAACATTATGAAAATATGAGGATAAAATGTACAACGTACGTTGGGAAACTCTTGGCGCAAAATTTGAAAGAAAAAAAAACAATAAATGAATTTAGGAGACAATTGAAGGAAGGTTAGAATTTACCACCTTTTTAAACTTTAGGGGAAAAATTCACGAAAAAAATATATGTGAGCAAAATTTGCAATAAAGTCACACATTTTGGGGGCAAAATTTACAAATAAGCAAAAAAAAGATTAATATACAGAGAATATAGTTTAATTGGTTGAGGTGGAAATTATTGTAAACCACTAAACCTCATTGTATCGGGGTTCAACTTCTTCTTTTGGTTTTTTTATTTATAAATATCAAAATATTAGACAAAATACAGTAAAGAGAATAAAAATATAATTAATAAAATGATACGCATAATTTCACAAGACCTCCAAAATCACGTGTTTGGGGGAAGGGGCACTGGTAGTTTTTTGTTTTTCTAATCTCAATCTTTGTTAATTATTATCTTTTCAAAATAATAGTCTGACCACATGTGCCACTGTTATATATTCACCAGAATCAGCACGTTTTCTGTAATATGCTATTATAAATTATCAAATTTCACAGAGAAAAAATAATATAGAAGAAAAAGTAAATAAAAATCTGAAATACATTAGTTATTTTCACTTTTTCTCATATACTTTCATTCACTTATTTATCTATTTTTTTTTATCCTCTATCCTCTCTATATAAGTTAGCTATTTATATATTTTTAGGAATTCTTTATGTATTTCAATCTATTTTTAAAAATTATCAATAGTTAACAACAATATTGTGTCACAATATAAATTGTTTATCATAAATCTAAAATATAATTTATATGTTAAAAATATTTATTTCTTATGAAAATTAATTATAACAATTTTTATATTAAAAAGTATTTATTTATTAAAAAATTTAGTAATATAAATAAATAGTTATTCTATATGTTTCACATGTTAAAATACTATTTTTTCTTATTTTTTTAAAAATAAAACACTTATATTTTTTATTTTTCTTTTCACTTAGTTATTATATCCACCCTCTATCTTCAACTATCTTATTTCTAACTTATTGCTTTCCTACGGAAATTACCAAACGGACCAAATTCGTTTTAAGATTATTATATAGGGATTAGTTAAGTCATTTATGGTCAAAGGAAAAAGAAAGGCAAAAGGGTAATAGACACGATGCATAACGGAAAAGAGAATTATATTAAACAAAAGTAAAAGGGATAGATAAGATATCGCATGTTAAATTAAAATGTGACAGCACAAGAATTATAATTAGGGCGTTAATTAGTTATTTTGGTGCCATTTTTAAAGAAGTCATACTGATGTATATTTTGGTACATTAGATAATTTTTTTTTTCAATCAAAGTCTAAGAATTTTTTACAAATTTAATATTTTTTTAATTTAATGTATTTTTTAAAAATATTTTAATACCTAATTAATTTCTAATCTTGGTAACTCTAAACCTATCCTTCCATAGTATCTTCCTAATTAAGTTCATTCAACATTTGTCACCTGCACGCAGAAAAGGTTAGGTTTAAAATTAGGAAGGTTATAAATTAATTAGGAACTAAAGTGTCTTTTTAAAATACATTAAAATAAAAAATAAAAAAAATCAAATTTACAAAAAGATTCTTAGACTTTAATTTTAAAAATTAAACTTAATCATGACAAAACAAGTCACATGTGATTATATGATGGGATAATATATAATAATGATGTGACTTATTTTAAAGTTATACTGAAGTAATATTCTTGTAATTATTAAATGGAAGTTTCATCAATTAATAATAGAAAAAAGTAACATTCCATAAATTTTAAATAGACAAATAAAAGATGACATTATTTATATTTAAACAACGAAATATGAAGGATATCATTAACATATTCTCTGGCACCTTTATTTTTAACATATTTTTATTATTAAGTAAATTTTATGTAAATTATGATATATAAAAAATAGTCAACGCACTTTCTATCATTGAATGAATCTATATAAATTTCACCAAATAAGAAATAAAATTCGTAATTAATAAAACTAATTTAAAATACATTAAAAATGCCACATATTAAATGACTGGCCAATAACCATCCTAATACTTTACATTCACCACGTGCTATGTAATGTTATTTTAATTTGCGTTTTCCACTGCAAGTTATTTCAGTGCTTCCATTTGTTTTTAAATATTGTTAACCAAGGTACATTCTATTTATTGAGAATAGTAAATTAAATAAAAACGGAAGATATATATTGACAGAAATTACATGACAGTAGTTTTACGTAGTATTCACACACACATAATATATATATATATATATATATATATATATATATATATATATATATATATATATATATATATATATATATTAAGCAGTTTTCATCTTAAACCAAAGCTAACCCAGCCTCTACAGCAGCATCTCAATAAACGCACATTTTAGTGTTTGGGTGATAGTCTGTAGTCCTATAAAGGCGTTTCTACTTAGTAAAGTATTCGGGTTTAACGACGGAAACTGATATGGCTTCCATAACAAAAAAACAAATACTGCTACTTTTAACAAATTTTATATAAATCTCGTAAACTCACATGCTTTAACAGGTTTCATGACAAAATGCTTTAACAGGTTTCATGACAAAAAGATGTCCTTCCTTTTCTACCAAGTATGTCAACCTTGCTACAATTAATTTCCTTTTTTAATATAATTTGATTAGATCTGATATCGATCCTTTTGAGATGCTTCCTCGATTCGTCGCGCGGGAAGGAGATCCGGTAATACTTTATTCATGGTTTCTAAGGTATGCATGTATCACATTCATGCAAATAACATATATATTCAATCATGCAACACGTGGTAGGTGGCTGGTGGCTTATGGTGAGTATCTGTATATATACGTTCATCAACCGCGTCCAAATCAAAAATCCCCTCCAGTTAGCAAAAATGCCTTCACTAGTTGCTGAAGCATTCCAAGCCAATGGCGCAGAACCCTTGAACCTGAAGCCCATTTTCTGTGCCTCAGGCATCAAGGGCAAGCGAGTGACTGCGTTGTCAGCAGAAAAAAATGGCCTCACTGATTTCATTCAAAGAATCATTGCTGACAAACCAGACATCGACACACCATTCAGCGTCCTCGATTTGGGGGTCGTCATGGGCCTGATGGACCAATGGGCCTGCAAGCTCCCCACGGTCCAGCCCTTCTACGCCGTCAAGTGCAACCCAAACCTCTCCCTCATCGGTGCGCTCGCTGCGCTCGGCTCCAGCTTCGACTGCGCCAGCAAAGCCGAGATCGAATCCGTTCTCTCCCTCGGAGTCTCACCCGACAGAATCATCTATGCAAACCCATGCAAATCCGAGTCACACATCAGATACGCCGCCTCCGTAGGCGTCAACGTCACAACCTACGACTCCATAGACGAGGTCGAGAAAATCCGAAAATGCCACCCCACGTGCGAGTTGCTCCTCCGCATTAAACCCCCGCAAGACAGCGGAGCGCGAACCAGCTTGGGCCTCAAATACGGCGCGCTTCCCGAGGAAGTCGATGAGCTTCTCCAAGCTGCTCACGAGGCGGGGCTCAAGGTGACCGGCGTGTCCTTCCACATTGGTAGCGGCGGAGCCGACACGCGAGCCTACCACGGAGCCATATCCGCCGCTAAAAACGTCTTCGAATCGGCTTCTCGGCTCGGCTTGCCCAGAATGGGCGTCCTCGACATCGGCGGCGGCTTCACCTCTGGGCCGTCGTTCGAAGCCGCGGCTTTGAAAATAAACGCCGCGATTGAAGGCAGCTTCGGGAAGGAGGAGGGGCTGGTGGTGATTGGCGAGCCGGGTCGTTATTTCGCGGAAACGGCTTTCACGTTGGCGACGAGAGTTATTGGAAAGCGCGTCAGGGGGGACGTGAGGGAGTATTGGATTGACGATGGGATTTACGGAACTCTTAATAACATCGTGTTTGATTACGCTACCGTCACGTGCATGCCACTCGCGTGCACCTCGAAACCGGAGAATCCTACATGCTGCAGGGATTTGAATTTGAAGACTTACCCTAGCACCGTGTTTGGACCCACATGCGATTCTATTGATACGGTTCTGAGGGATTACCAGCTCCCGGAACTGCAAGTGAACGATTGGCTTGTGTTCCCGAACATGGGTGCCTATACGACGTCGTCCGGGACTAACTTCAATGGGTTTAGCTCCTCAGCCAAGTCCATATTCCTTGCATGTTCGAGCCCGGAACACACCATGTTCTAATCAATACAAATCCCAAACTATCCCTTGCTCAATGTACTTACTTATTTTATTATCAACTTGTCTCTCTTTTGGTTTCGGAAACTCAATAATGGCGGAATGGCTGCTCGTGGACGCCGCGTGGTTTCTCTCTTGATTGTATTACTACTATCTTTTTCTTTTCATTTATATTTTCTAATTTGGAGACACCTACGTACCTTTTGATATTCGAAATAAAATTTCGTTTATTGTTGATACTATTTTTATTATTTGCTGTTTATGATACAAAAAAGTATTTTTTTTTATTAAACTTATTTATAATCTCTTAATATTATTTATTATTTTGATATTTTATACACTTTTTTATAATGATATAATTGTATAAATAATAATCAATATCAATTAAAACTTAAAGGTAATAGATTAAAAAAATTCTTTTAAAAATTACTACTAACAAATAGAAAGAAACAAATCCCTTCGTGCATGTATTTTCTATCGAAAAGCGTGGCAATCAAATTACACTGTCTGGTTATAATTTGAGTGTAGATGTGAGACAAATTAGTTGATTATAATAGAATGATAAAACTACATAAGTTTGAAAGTGTTCATAACGTGTTTATGAACTTATTATGTAAAAGTATTAAATATATTTTTTTTATTAAAGATTTTAAATTAAAAAAGTGATTGTGCAGGGTCCAAAAGATAAAGGTATTCTTTAAAGGGTGGAAGGGCACGATTGTCGATTGGGTATTTCAAAGAGTCATTTTAGCAAATAGATGGAGAATCAAGGCAATTGGGCAGATGCAGGAATAGCATCACAGATATATTTTCTATGTTAATGTTTTAACATATTCAGAACCATCTTTTGTTTAGGGAGTAAATAGCTATGCGTGAGTCAGATACAAGCAATGGCTGATATGGGTGGAGAGTCTCATGGAAATTTATGTCTTGTTTTTCAGATCCGCGTATTGTGAGAATCATTATAGCTATAGGGGTGCCCATGATGTAAACGTTTTTTTTTCTTTCTTCAGGCACAACTTGTGCCGGAGTTGGACTTTATATTAATAAAACTTTTGTGTTTTTTTTTTCTCTTTATGTAATATTGTTTTAGATAATGATATTTTTTAGAATTTTTTTTGCATTATATGCCGATAAAAAAAATTCTCTTAAACAAAGTGTATAAATTCAATTAAAAGATTAAATTTTCACATTTTACAATCACACGGTTACAATAGCAAGAAGACCAAAATTGTAATTAAGTTTCTCTCTTATTTAGTCAAAGAAAAAGAAAGGAAAAATGAGTTTTAAGAAAAAAATGTTTTTTTCTCAAAAAAAAAAACAAAAAATGTTTTTTTTCTTCAACTAAAATTTGAAATTTTCTCTCTTCATTTTCATTATTTTCTCTCTTCAAGACTTTACCTATGTTCTTTGTAATTGGAGCACATCCGGATCTTTAAAAAAAAAATATTTTTGGTGTTTATATTTTCATGTTGTAATTGTTAGTGGAGCCAGTGTTGAGCATGAGTTCTCTTTCATTGTTCATATGTTGTACTGTAACCCTCTTTTAGCATTTTGTATGCTTGTGTATTTGTCGGGCATTTTCATAGATGAATTATTGACAAAACAAAGGATAGTTCATGACAGTAATGTCGTAGTCGCAGAGAACGTGAGTAGTTCACAATCTAAGGAGTGACTCCACCTATAGACGATATATCATTCATGGCCATGGAATTCATATTCCCACGATTATTATAGAATCTCGCAAATTTTTTTTTTTTAACTAGGTTTCATTTAAAGAAGTAAAAAAAAAAAAGAGTATATTAACGCAGAGCAACTTAAAAGCAATTGATACTCTTTTTCTTCTTCTTCTAAAAATTAACTTTCGAAAACTACTTTTCAAAATGTCTTAAATTTTTAACACTTTCAAAGACTACTATTTAGAATGAAAATATTATAACAAATTTAGAAAATAATTTATAAAATGTGAAATTTTAACATTTGATAAAGTAGTTTTCAAAAAAGGAATGTTTTTAAGAAAAATATAAAAAGAGGTATATCAATAAATTTTGAAGCGTGTAAATAACAATATAATTACTTGGACTTGATAACGGTGAAATTTGAATTAATTTAATAATTAATTTTAACTAAAAATGATTATAATTTCTTTAGTTAACTGTTGATTATAATCAATTTAATAATCAATAAATGATTATGATTTGAAGAAACCCAAAAGCACATGTGAAGAGTCCGTGTGAAAATTTCCTTCTTTTGTCATTTTTTTTTATTAATCATCCATCATTTTTTTTCATTCATATCAATGTCTTGGGGTGTAAAAGTTTCTTATAAAAATAAAAATGAAAGGTTAAACTCTCATTGTTGAGTACTTTGAGGCAAAAAACATTTGTAATGTACTTGTGTTTTCATTCTCCTTCAATATATATATATATATATATAGAGGAAGGTACAATAATCTCTCTTAATTATGTTCGGCCGTGGCTTTAACTTATTTGGAATACTAGGAGCTTGCATATGTACCTCAAACTAAAAGAAAAAGAAATCATTTGTTTAATCTAGTTAATAAACAAGGTAGAATTTTATTGGTAGGGAATATATAAGAGTTGAGAATATTAGAATATCTAAGCCACGTCAGAGGATAACATCCAATCCAACCAATGGCAGCAATGGTGATGAGATGAGATAACCCCCTCCAAAGATCCGCGTTATCTACATCACCCATTGCTCCTCACATTTTGAGCCACACAAAAACCAATCCACACCCTATAAAAAAACACTCTTTGTGTGTCTGCATTTTGATTGATTCCCTCATTCTTCATCCATAGACATGGCCACCGTCACTTCTGCAGCCGTTGCTATTCCCTCATTCACTGGCCTCAAGGCAAGCGCAGGCAAAGTGAGTGCCGCAGTTAAAGTCTCAGCTCCCCAAGCCACAAGGTTGGGCATCAAGGCTTCGCTGAAAGACGTTGGAGTCGCTGTTGTGGCCACTGCCGCGAGTGCAGTGCTGGCTAGCAACGCCATGGCCATTGAAGTGTTGCTGGGTGGTGATGACGGGTCTCTGGCTTTCGTTCCCAACAATTTCTCCGTGGCCTCTGGGGAGAAGATCGTGTTCAAGAACAACGCAGGTTTCCCCCACAACGTTGTGTTCGACGAGGACGAGATTCCTAGCGGCGTGGATGCAGGGAAAATCTCCATGAGCGATGAAGACCTTCTCAATGCGCCTGGTGAGACTTACAGCGTTACTTTGGATGCTAAGGGAACCTACAGTTTCTTCTGTTCGCCTCACCAAGGAGCTGGTATGGTGGGAAAAGTCACTGTTAATTAATTATTGTCTCAAGGGCTCGTCTCCTACGTCTAAGTTCTCATATGGTTCCTTCTTCTAATATTTTTGTTTTTTCTAGAAGAGCTTGGTTGATCTTTCTTGTTATGGCCTATGGGATGAATGAACGATATAATGCGTTTCTGTAATTCATTTACTTCTTTCAGATCCTTGATGAAGTCTTATATCGATTAATAAATAAGCTAATGCATTATCCTGCTGCAGAGGGCTCCGGCCAAAAAACCAAAAAGTTGGAAATAAAGTTAGTAAAAGAAAAAAGTATAATTATTTTAGCATGTGAAGTAACCTAGACGATTGAATGGAAAATTTGTAAGTTTTCTAAAATAAGATGTTGGGGTAAAATATGCCAATTACCAATTAATTTATTGGGTTAAAATTCATAAAAAAAAACTAAAAAATTAGGAATAAAAAGTACAGTTAAGTTAAACAAATATTTATTTTTGATTAAATTATTCATTGGTCCCTATATTTGTATGATTCTTATCTTTTTAGTCTCAATAATTTGAAAGTGATTTTTTTTTTCTTATAATTTATATTTTAATTCTCTTTAGTCCGTGTAGTTTAAAAGTATTTTTTTTAGTCTTTATAGTTTGTATTTTAATTTTCTTTTAATTCCTATAATTTGAAAACTATAAGGACTAAAAAAAGTAAGAATAATGAAACTATAAGGATTAACAAGATCACTTTTAAAATTACAGGGACTAAAAGAGAATTAAAATAAATTATAATGACTAAAAAAATAAGAATCATGAAACTATAATGACAAAATGAGTAATTTAACCTTTATTTTTTTATAATAGATATATAAATTATGTTATTAATAAAATTTATAATAGATAAATATTTTTAAGAACAAATAATCATATTGATCTCTAAATGTGTAAAATTAATGATAATTTTTAACCTAAAAGAATTAAAAATTTGATTTAATCTTTAAATGTATAAAAAGTATAATAATTATATTATGTGATTTAACTTAATGACAAATTTATCTTAAAAAATATAACTTAATGTCAAATTGTTCTCACAATAGCAACATAGTTATATGGTAACTTTTACAACATTTTCTCACCAATTTACACGTTCAAATACCAAAATAATCATTTATCATATTTTTAATATATAAACCATATTTTATATTTATAATGAATAATTTAGATTGTAATATAAAAATATTTTTAATCATTGATGTTACTTTAAAAACATTATTTTTGAATGGAATTTAAAAAGCATTATTGAAATTTAATATGAAAATAAAAAGATAATAATGTGAAATGTTTGAAAGAGAGAAAAAAAAATATTAGCTAAGAAAACGTGTAAAAGAAAGATTATTGAAAATGTTTAATGACTTCTAACTTTAGCATAGGAATAGTATATTTCTCTATAATATAAAATTAATCTTAACATTTTTTTCCTATTGAAATGTTAAATTTGCACTGGTGCAGTGATGAACGACATCCTTAAAATCTAGGAGTGACAAAACCAGTGTCCTGCCACAAACTCTTAAAAAATAGATCCAGCCACCAGTCTCATTTCATATATAAATTCAAAGTGTCAATGTTGTTTTTATTGAATTGATTCGTTGTTCTATTGAAAACTAAAATGTTAAGAAAAAATAATAACTATATTTTAATTAATTTTATCTTTTATAAATATTAAATAAAAATACTTATTAAAAATTAAATATATTACTTTAAATTTTAAATAATAGTTTATTTGGGCAAAAATACACTAATTAAAAATAAACAAATATACGTATAAAATATTAAAATAAATAATAAATTTTTTGTAAAAAAAAAATTATTGGATTAATCGATTCCGCTTTTCTCTCAATCCATTTTTTAACATAAGAAAATGGGACGAGTTGAAGTAGATTTACAAGTTAAAAATCCCAATCCAACTTGTCAAATAAACGAGTCAAAAAAAGTTGCCGACTAATCAACTCGTTTTGTCACCCTGTTGAAATCAATGGCTTTTTAGGTGGGATGACTGATTTAAGAATTAAGATACAATGGTTTATTGCGCGTTCGACCACTTGGCAGAAAAAGAATCGATACAAATATACATTGTGGCTGTGACATACAGTCCACTAATTAATAATTTACTATACGCAGCCTGTTGCATACTATACCGTGTAAATAGTTGAAAAAAAATGCAGGGGCAAGGCCTCTTTTTAACTTTATATACCAAGCACGCCAGCAATCCAATCCAGTCCCTCTCTTCTTCTCTGAGACTTGGTGTACTTATTTCACGTAGAAATTAAGAGGGTATGCTATTATGCCTATTACGTAGTTAGAGCATCAGGAAGGGTAGACCGGGAGCCAAGCACCTTGCCACCGACATCTGGGAAAGACTCAAATCCAGGTAAGGACTTTACCTTCCCATTGGCATTTACAGACACAGGATACTTCATTAGGTGCCCTTGCAATGGACTATAATCATCAGCTGTGTACTTCTTCCAGTTGTCTTCAGCAATCTTGTTCACACTTTTCACACACTCCAAACATTCAGGCTCCTTGAAGCAAGCTTCTATGGTCCCCGTGTGTTCTGCCCACAAAGACATTCTATACCCATATACCTGCAAATACCTTGATTTAAGTCCTCCGGATCCGGAACGAGAAATTTCTGGGAAATCTAACTAAGAACGGTTCTTAACTTTAAGTACCCATTTAAAAACTATTTCTGGAGATGCTCTAAAAAGGCCAAGAAAGAAGAAATAAATAACTACGTATAGTTAATTTTACATTATATATTTAATGATACAAACCTGACCATGTGGATGTCCCTTTTTTTGACTCCATGTATGATGGGGTTGATATGCACCCATTGCTATCTCAGTATCTCTGGATCCAGCCAAAGATCGTTGATTTATATTGGCAGACCCAAGAATTACATATTCATCATCCACAATCATTCCTTTGGCATGTACATAAATCATAAACCGTCGGAACTTTTGTGAGGCTGAAACCTGATGATCATTACATAAAGATATTAATGTTATCAAACGCAAAACAAGAATATTAACCCTGAACTACATATCTACCAACGAGTTAATTGGTCATTACTTCACATTCATACTACCAGTAGTCTAGAGGAATGTAGCAAGAAAGATCTATGTGAAATGAAAATTGATCGAATATTTGAACTTCAAGATCCAAGAGACATAAGCCCTTTAGAAATAATTACGATCTTAAATCCTTCTCCTTCGCTCCTTTACTTTTTCCACTTCCTTTCTCCTTTTCATGTAGTTTTTCGTTTCTTTACCTTAGATCAACCGACCTAAGGAGAAGGATCACAAGTGTTCTCCTCAAAGAATGAGGCTAAAACCCATATTAAAACATGGAAACATATGAAGGATGATGAGACTTATTTTATTAAATATAATACTGATAATGAAACAAGAATTATATTAATTATTATTCATCTTTAAACAAATAAATTGAAACAGTATTTTTATAAAAAAAGAATTGGCCCAAGTTGATGTTTGAGAGTTTAAGAGGAAATGCATTATTTATATTTATATTAAAAGGAGTATATGATATACATGACGGGGCCACTGTCATCTTAATATATGACATTACGGTCCTAACACTTCGTCACTTGCCAGGTTATTGATTCATTCCATTAATAATGCACCAAACTCAGAAAAAATACTTTGAATGATTACCGTTTCGCCATTATCTGAAGGTGAACTACTTGAACTCGAAACTTCAGTTGTCAACTGCTCTCGGTTCCCAAGACAGTAAAAATTGAGGTAATCTTGTGGATGACTATCAAGCTGCATAGATTTTAACTCCCGAGCAATGATTTCATACATCATTTTCATTGTTTGTCCCTGAAAATGAGAATTCCTTTTAATTAGTAATAAACATAGCACTTAAAATTGCTCAATAAATAAATTATTTCTAATGTTAAAATTTTGTATGACTAGCTAGCTACGTAATTTACACTATATTACCTGCCAAAAGAGTATCTCTTGCACTGAAGTAGAAGAAGGGGAACCTTCAGGCCACATTGGGATGACAATATAAACTGCAAATCTCTCCTTGGATCTTATCTTACTGACTATCTTCAGTGCCAACTCCACAGGAATTAGGTTATCAGCACCTGATCATACATAGAATGGAAATTTAGATAAGTAGAAAATGTTGTTTTAAAAAATTGATGGAAAAGGTCGATGTCAATAACAAAGTCTTGCCCCACTAGGCGGGCTTTGAGGAAAAACAATGATATTTCAAGTGATGTAGTTATTAAGACTACACAATCGTAGTACATAGCTAACAATTACTTTGAGCAAGTTTGTCATTCGTAATATATGTTAAGCAGCTGTTGGATTGCCTGTTTGGATAAGTTTATCCAAAAACACTCCTAAGAGAAGAAAATAACAAGAAAAACAGAAAATGAACTTTTCCATAAATTAAAATTAATTTATACATAAGTTAAAAATCATCTTTTAATGAAACTCTGTGAGAGAGTTTCTAGAAATTTACTTACATAAGCTAAATTTAGCTTAGGAAGAAACTTATTTCATTTTTTTCTTCATATTTTCTGCTCTTATAAGTGTTTGTGGAGAAGTTTATCCAAACAGACACTATTTGAGAGCAAAAAGGAACTATATTGTGAGCATTGTCAACTATGAAGCACCAACACCGACACGGACACCGGACACGACACGGACACGGACACGTGGACACCTGTAATGTCCAAAATATAGAACGTAGTACGGGTGTCGTGTCGGTGTCGGACACTGACACGGACGCGTGTCGGATACCGGACACGGCAATGGGCTGGAGTGTCCGTGCTTCATAGATTGTCAACAATTTTTTGTAGTGTTCTGAGCTTAAAAGTAGAAAAACGTGTCACATGCTAAATACTAGTCATAGGTGCTTATACAGAAATTACGAGCAACAAACAGATGCAACAAGTTACATGAGTAAGCATCAATATTCTGCCAAAACCTGCTTCTTTGTAAGCTGGCCAAGCAAAGGATGATCCAATAAAATATTGATTCTCGATATAAATAAAATGTTGAGCAGATCTGATCGCATGTATATATGCTGTTTGAATACTCTTGTCTATGACCAAATTTTTTGCACAAACAAGGTTCTGCAATGAATGACAATCAAAAAGAAATTAGCGAGACAGGGAAATCCAAAGATTCTACTTCGATGACATTTATCTAACTATAGAGCAACCCAATGTTGGATGAGTTACCTGAGTCTCGGCAACTACTACATCCTTAGGAAATCCCTTCAAAGAACCAGAATCTATGGATCGAAAAACCTGCGTGTAAAATGTAAACAAATTATAGGTAAACAAATTCTCTGTTGAAAGAAAAAGAAGGAAACAGAATACAAACTTTAAAGACAGTGAACTAATAACCTGAACATGCCAATTTTCAGGATCGTCTTCCTTTGAAACCCATAGTTCAGGATCATCAATTGGAGTTGATTCCGAAGGACTAAGAATCCAAGAGATGCGTTCTAACTTGATCAAAGAATCATCGTTCCAGTGAGATACTCTCTTGAGTTTTCGACCCAGCTCAGACCATCTGGTGGCTTTTCTCCAGCGCTGCTCAAAATTAGTGAGTATATCATATGCAGCTGGGCCTTCAATTTTGCAATGTAAATCATGCCATGGTTGCCTTGGACCCTTGGTTCCCGCCTATTATTAAAAGTGGAAGACAAGACAAATTTCAGTTAGCAAGAGAGACCAAGAGTACACTGGTGATCTAAATCTCAGTATCAAACAAGATCTCAGACAACAAATTTATGTTTATGAAGATACTATACTATATGCGAAGTGCCAATAACGGTACTGTATTTATAACAAGCCAAACCTGCTGAATGAGTGGAAGGAAGGCATGGAAGTTTTCTGTCACTACTTTTAAAATGTTAACAATCAGAATATGCTAAAACAATGTCCGTATGAATATTTATACTTCAGACCAAGAAGTCATTATCAGCTTATAGACAAAAGGAGGAATATTGGCCATTGGGTCAATAATTAACCTCATTGAAACAAAACAACTCAGTTTTTTTGCTTATTAGAGAAAGAAACAGAAATTGGACATATATCGTGCTAAAAAGAAAGCTCATGTATATATCAATGTAGATTTTGGAACGCCACAACTTATAAGTAATGCATTGTATCCTCAGAGATTATGAACTTACACAAAATGTGGGATTATGATAATCGTCCTGATAAACAGTGTCGATATCACGTAAAATTCTATGCTCGGGTGTATCATACCGGCCATCACAAAGATCTAGACCACCTATAAATGCAGTTATCTTCCGATTATTGCCGTGTGCTTGAGTATCCACAATCACACATTTCTGATGATGTGTAAAGAGAGTGCCAACAACCTGAAGTTTGGTGCCAAGTAATATAGTAAATATGTTTTTCAATTTTTGGAAAACAAAATAATCTTGTTTTCGAAAAACAATCCCTGTTGGGATTCAAAATCTCAATTAACAATTTTAAATTTTAAATTTTCTTTTTCTGGGCTCAACTGCTAAATTAACAGTTTACACGTGCCAGGTATGCAGATTTGGGCAATAGAAACAAGGGTGTCCACTAATTCATTGACACATCAATGTGAAGTTCAGCTAAGGAAGTTATCCTGTGCATGGGGAAGAACTTCATGTTACAATTTCACATGATCTTGTCATGTCAAAATTTTGTGTCTATTTCTCTTTTCATAGACATTTATAGATTTTGATAAGGCCTTCCCTATTTAATGTCTACTAAGACAAAGACACAAAAAAGTTCGTATTATTTTGTCATGTTAAAATCTCTCGGTAGGATTCATCCCTCCTAAGCATGTATTAAAATTAGAGTGATATTTTGAAAGGATGGAAAGCAAGCATGATTAAGTATCAAGAACTTTTTAACAGAAAAATGACAAAATCTGGGAAAGCTACTAAACCATAGCATAAAGCATGCCTGCTGCCTGAAAATGCTAAGCTTACTGCTGGCATATCTTGGTGACAGCAAACATCTAACTGAAGAATGCTTGAAAAACTTTCGAGTTTCTTCATCATGTGTTTGCATTACTCCACTCTGCAATTAAAATTGCTAACTTGTAAGGATGTAAAAAGAAAAACTCAAGAAACACCATATTCAACTGGGCAGAATGGCAAACAAAGTAAATCTGCCCAAGTCAGTGTCGATGTTCAAGCAACTTGTAAGCACAAAACTCACTAAAAGTAAAATAAAGGCAGCAAAAACAGAATGCTGATTAGTTAAACCTTAGAATAGAAGCTTTTATCTCAGAAATATGAGCACAAAATCATGTGCCTATATAACATGTGATTTTAAATTGGAATCTGTCATGGTTTACTTGAATCAAAATTGAAGAGCAGGAACACAATAAGGTCCAATTTGAATACCAAAACCGGATATTAATAGCGGAAGGAACATCATCAAGCCACTCCTTGAAGGTAGCAATCATACTAACAAGTCACAAGTATGTTTCATGGACAAGTCATTCTAACGAAGGAACAAAAATCACATTAACAAGTTACTCCTTAAACTTAGTAAGCTCAAAAACAAGAAAAAACTGTATTTGCGTATGTGAGAAACACATGGTTATTGTGAAAAATAAAAACAATAATTTTACATTATTAGTTGGTGGATATGTGACCACTTAAAAAAGTCATAGAACATTTCTATTAAAATCTTGACCATTCAAAGACAATCTAATCGTTTATGTTTATAGTTATCATTTCTCACGTTAAAGAAAGAAAGGGTTCTCAACGGAGTTACTCCCATTATATCCACACAACTAGGTAAAATACTTAAAAAAACCTACAGAAACTCGATTGAACCTAACCATGCAACCAATGAATTACATTTTCACTTTAAAACGATTACTGAAAAAATACCGTGTTAATGAAAAACTTGCTGTGCGAAGTCTTATCATCCCAAACCAATAGTAAAACTCGCAAACCTTCTTGCGACTTGTACTTGAGCAACTCCCCGAGACTCAAGTTACCACCGCTAGGTAAGGGTTTTGTAGGCTCTCTCACCAACTTCACCTTGTGGTAGATGGACCAACCCACAATGTAAACCAAATGATGCGCTTCCAATATCGCGTGGCATATATCTTCCCAGCACTTCCCGTGCTCAAACACAACCCCGTCCTCTAACTCAACCTCCGGCAACATCGAATCAGGCACGTGCGCGTCCTGATACAGCGTCACCGAACCTCCGCGCCGAACCGGAAAATACGATTCCCGAACAACGAACCGGTCCGGATCCGATTCGGTGCCGGCCCGGTACATAGGACTGTCCTCGCACCTCGTGAATTTCATCGCCAGCCGCACCGCGCAGTCAGGCTTCGGCGGCTTCCCGAACGTGCCTATGATCGGGAACCAGTCGCTGATGGCTTCGCCGGAGAGGATCCTCTCGGCGGAGACGGTGGCGACTCCAATCAGGTCGGCGCCGAACATGTCGTTGTCCTTGACGTAGAACTCGACCTGCGAGGCCGGGTGCGCGAGCGGGATCTTGAAGTGCTCGTTCCACGTCGGGTCCTGCGAGTTCGAGATCACGCGGGTGCGCGCCACGGTGGCCCCGGCGAGGCACACGGTGACGTAAGGATCGCTGGTGATGATTTTGCGGTGGCGGTGGCGCGCTTGTTGCTGCTTCCGTTTCCCGGAGATGGAGGCGCTGCAGGTGTTGAGAGCGGAGAAGAACCTCCGCACGCGCTCGGAGAGCATGTCCATGTTCGGAAGGAAGCGAGCCTCCTCGATTACCAAATCGAGGGTGCCGTGGAGGTAGACCACGGTGTGCGGATTGTGAGGCATTGTCACCGCGGAGGGGTCACCGCAGGGTGAGATTAGATTGAAGGAGGTTAGTTAATAGTCGAAGGGAAGAGAGTGATAGGGAGCGTTACGTTGCTGAATAATGCGCAGCGGAACCTGCGAACGCTCGCTACCACGGAACGGCGTTACGGAGGCTACAGCATTACTCCGTTGGTCGATTTGTTCGGCGGCGAAACCGAAGGGAATGGCACACACTCTGGCAACGGTGTGTGCAATAAATAAAAATAAAAATAAAAATAACAATATAATGTTATGGTGGCGTTAGTTAGCGGGAAAGAGAAGGTAACGGGATTGGGCACTGGTTCTGTTGTGTTTTGGCGTCTAAATTTGGATATATGAACACGTGTAAGTGGCAGGATTAGAAGGAAAGGTGTTTATTTAGAGCAACAACAGATTATGAATATGAAAGTTATGGCAAGTTCTAGATATATTTTGTGGGGCCTTTGGCTAGGACAGGCCAGCTTTGCCATTAAATGACCTCAGATTCAAAAGGTATGTCATTCCATTTCCTACCCATTTGCGTTGTGCTACTAGAACAGATATTCGTATCTTGGCCTTCATCAGAAATTAATGCGATAGATTATGTAACTGTTATGAAACAATAATTTTTTATAGGTAAATAGTAATGGTTAATTCTGTTAATTTTTTTAGTAGTGAGAACGAATTTTTGATTTTTTTCTCTTATGTTTTCTAAAAAAATCCTATTACTCATTTTTTTTTCTTGTAATGTATAATTATTCTTATTTATTTTTAGAGATGTGAGTATTTGTTTCTCACTTGTATTAAAATTTACACTTTCTTTTTTTTAAACATTTTAAAATTTACCTCTTTAAAAAATTAATATATCATTTTTTATTAATTAAAATATATTTTTGTTCTTATCATGTGTTTTACTCTTTGCAATAAATACATATATATATATATATATATATATATATATATATATATATATATATATATAGTTTCCATAAATATTTTTTCATTGAGTTAGTGTCTTTGAAAAAGATTGATAGAGATAAGGATAGACATGAAAAAATGAGTATATTATAAACATTAAAATAAAATAACAAAGACAAAAAAAATTTAAATATATTTTTAATCATTTCAATTAAATGTTGTTTTATTTTTTGTCCTTTAAATTATGTTTGTTTGTTTTTAGTGCATAAATTACTTTAGATGACATCCTACATAATAAAAAAATATTGTTTAAAATGTTATAAAAACAAAAAATAAAACAAATATAAATTAAAAAAATACAATTACAATATTATATATATATATATATATATATATATATATATCGAATTTAGATTCATGCAAATGATCAATGGAAACGTAATGTAGATTATTTGCATTCTGTGAAATTTTATTTTGAAAAACAAAATAAAATAAATGAATAATTAAGTTTTTTTTTTGCCCAAATACCCTATTAACTCTTTGTAAAAATTAGTTATGACAAATAACCTTAGGCATAAGAGGTGTTAAAGATTTCACATCGACTAATAATATAACCAAAATATAGTATATAAGTAAGAATAATTCTCACCTTACTAAATAATTTTGTAAGATTCCATTAGACTCAAATCTAAATTGTAAGATTGCATTAGAGTTTATTTAGTTCAACTAGTGGATCACCTACATTTGTCATGCTGCATGAGGGTAGTCATGAGCATGTGGGCAACTCTGGATGTAAGGAAGAATGTTGGAAAATCATGTTAATTGTGGTAAGTAGCCTTAGGCATAAGTGATGTGTTGGACATCCTATGAGAGATTATAAATGAATTTTGTGAGAAAAATAAATGATTAAAAATATATTAGGGTGAACATAATCTAATTTGGCTCATTTGTTTGGTATCATTTGAAATTGTTTTGGATAAATTTGAGTTTTAAAATAGATCCGATGTATATCTTCGATTATTTCAATCTAATTTGTAGTATATTATGGGTCATTTCAACCCGATTTAGTATCTTTTATATATATATATATATATATATATATATATATATATATATATTTTAATAATTAACATTATGTTTACATTAATAATATTATTTATTTTAAAATATACCTTAGTTTAAGTTTATACTTTTTTTTATTCTCCAGTTTAACTTTACATAATGCTAATAATGAAAATTATGTGAAAACATTAAGTTGACTCGATTTTTGTCACATATATTCCATGTCTATAACGGGTTGATTTTAGATTAAAATAAATGATATGGTCAATCAAAATGTTGCTACTCCCCTTAGTTTTCAATATGATTGTCATGCTATTATTTAGTTGTGATATTCGATCATAAAAACCAAAAATATAAATAGAGGAAAAATAATAAGAACTAAGATTAATGATTTTTTGTTTTAGGAACTAAAAGTAAAATTTAAATAAATATTTGAGATGAAAATCATATTTAACTTTTATTGAAGCACAATGCCGAAAAGGAAGCATTTGGAAACACAATGTTGCACTTACGCATTTTATCACAATTTCCAAATTGCAACAACATAAAAAAATAATGATAATTATAAAACTATAAAATTTACCTTTGTTTCATTTGATTTAAAGTTTTAAACCCCGTAATTGATATACAAGTAAACATGGTACAATGAAAAAAACTATAGAAGTTATTCCTGCAGATATTATTCCTCTTGTGGAAGCTGATGCCTTTGGACCTTGTTCCCTAGGCTTTAGCTTTCTTTTCTTTGCTTTTTAGTTTTTTTACTCGTAAAAAAAACCCGTAATTGATATACAAGTAAACTTGGTACAATAGTAAAAAAAAAAAACTATAGAAGTTTGTCAAATGTCTACTAGGAATGAACTTATACAATATATTGTTTCCTAATCAAAAGCACGTTAAAGGTAGAGCTTGTACATATGAGGATCGGCTAAAGCACAATAAAAGCACCGTTGAAGGCTCTAACTAATTTATATTCGCCTAATTCAAAATGGGAGGAGCCACTCTAAGCATCAAACTTTGAACAAAAGATATCATCTGTAAAACAAAATTCAACCATACAAACGGTCATATAAATATAAATATAAAAGGTCAATGAAAATAAAGTAAAATTTGGCTGAAATATACTTCAAATATAATAATATATAGAACAGTTTCTTTTTAGACAAAACAAATTAAAAAAAATGCTAACTAGATTCTATTAATAAAAATCTACGAGATAACCTCGCATAGATGAGTTAAATCAAGAATTGTACTATCACATGTAATGTATAACTATAAAACTTTGAGGTTTATAATTCAATTTACGTATTAATATTGATATCTAAGGTCCAGTGTTGGACGTGGTTTGAAGATTACAAAATTAAACACCAAATGAATATTATGTATTATCTTTCATGTGTTTTTGTATTATGTGAATGAATCATCCTTGTTTAACTTTGTACCATACTGGGCTAATTATTATCCACATATGTAATTAAATTTTGGAGTTGATAAGTAATAGTAGAGATTCATCAAGACAAGAGAAAACTAAAGAAATATTGACTTCGATATTAGGGGGGAGGGGAATAGAACATTTTCGTCCAAGTTAAGTTCTTACCGAAGCAAATCCAATGCACATTATACTGAATCCAGGAAAATCAAAAGGTGCCTTTTCAGAAAGGAATAGAGCTGGCAATTGAGAAGACGCATTTGTTAATAAATTTTAATGATAATCTAAATATAAATCTAATAGAACATAATGGCATACTCTTACCTGTTAATGGAGAGAAAACCAAGGGAGAAACAATATGTGCAATTGAACATATGCCTGAAATGCAACCTTGAGCCTTTCCCTAAAAAAAGATAAATGACGAGAAAAATTAAACAAATTTGAAGTTATCTACCAAGAGTATAAAAGAAAACTAAACAAATTAAGCGTTGCATTTTGCCTTCATTATAAATTGAATAAATTATACTCTTGTTTATCTCTTCAAATATGATTCACAAGTAAACTCCAAAAAGATAAACGAAATCATATGCATTTTTTAATTAAAGCAACAATCATGCATTTTATTTTTTAATACGACAATAATTAATAAAGGTAGCAAAATTACACATTATTCTACCAGATGCCTTCACATCACACAATACAACACTGACTCATAGAAACCAACTTATTTAAACATGATATTTTTTTATCATTATTTTTGCAATTTAAAGTTAGGCTTTACTTATTACATAGACCAAAATTCATTTTTTTTACTGGACCAAAATTCAAATTTTTAGAAGTCATCTACAATTAAATACAATTCCACTAACAAAGATAAAAAAAAATAATCTCAACAAGTTGGAATCATCCTGGAAGAACAAATTATTCTTTAAGAACCTATTTGCCAAATTTAATTATAATATGCCAATATGTCTCTCATATATTTTTATAGCCAATTAGATATATAAGTTATAGCTTACACAAGTAACAAATAAGTGATATCTTTGGATATAAATAACTGGTAACTTCTTTTGATGTGCTATTACCTTATATCAGCATTTACTTTTATTAATTATACATCTTTTAGTTTATTAATCACATTTATAGACGTCATTAAAACAAACAATTGACATATATTTTACAGTTTGTAAAAATTTCCATATTTATGTCAGTTTTTTTTTTCATATCGCGGCAATATTATTGCATTTCTAGAATATATTTATTTGCACTACAGAATAACAAAAATAAATATTAAACAAATATGCCTTTGATAACTATAGTGACTTTTTTTTATCTTAGAGTTTGTAGCATCACTAAATTATTGCATATTGCTTCAAATTTATATATTTAACACCCATTAGAAAATTAATAAACATGAAAAATATAATAAAATATTTATCTTGTTCAAATTAAAATAATATTGCTTTTAAATAAACATTGTTAAGTGTAACATTTTTGTCCTTTTATCCTAATCAAAATATTTTGTATATAAAATTTAGTTTCCTCATAATTTTTTTGAAGTTTTTAGTGAGAAGAAAACAATGAAATGGTGAAATAATCTTGTACATTGTATGAAAAATATTATTTGTATAATTAACGTTATACCTGCTCATGGGGACCAGCTTCTTTAGATACAATACTTCGTATCTGCAAAATGTAAAAATAAATTATTCAATATTGTGTTTTGAAAAAAAAAAACTTAATTTGAAGGGTGAAAATGAAAAGCAATCACCCGTTTAAAGAATTATATAGAAAGACAAAATAAGGAAGTAAACTCACACAAGGGTGTGAGAAAACATATAAAATTGAGAACATGGCGGAAGCATAAGGAACCTGTCAACATTCACACACCAAAAATTATACAACATAAAAAAAAGGGAACCATAGACAACGAAAGGATATGAGAAGATTATACAAGTGTGAAAAGTCTACCACTCTAGCTCAAGCTTTAACCTTATAATAATATTATATATTGAAAATAATTAATAGAAACAAACTTGTAATTATAAATAAAGTAGCAAATTAAAGGCATACCAAGGAGGACCATGCCATGCTGTAAAGGAACATCTGCATCCCATCAATTTAATAATTTAGAATTTCATAAAAGAGATATAGTTTTATGATTTTATGAAAACACGTGCTTACATGTACACAATGGAAGAATAGGCCAACTGAGAGTAGTCTTGTCTCGCCCAAAATAGGAGCCAAAATAGGCATAAGAAGAAGCTATGACAATCATTGTTTAATATTTAGATTCATGATATATAAACTCAAAAGAAATTGAAGATATATAAAAGGATAAAAGGACAATCAATTTAAATTAAAATATTACTTTGTAATTAATACCTGTGACACAGTCCCTGCAATCCCAGAAATGACCATCAAGTCAGCAAACTGATTCTTATCAAAGTGAAATTGAGCCTTTAAAAAATACTGCACCCACAAAAAATGTGTTACCAAAGACTTGTCAAAGAGAATAACATAATAAGTCTCAAAGGGACATAGATTATCCATGTTACAAAGATTAAAAAATGTAAGAAATTAAACATCAATAACGACTAATTAAAGATATTGAAAGCTTATAATAGAGTATGACTTCAAATAGCCAAGAGAAATATAATGATAAAAGATATATAAATACAATGTTCTTGGATACTTGATGTTTTGGTTTGAACCTAAGAACCAAATTCAACCAATACACAATATGAGTAAGCATCAATGTATGCTCAAGTAATGATGTAAGAAACTGCACAAGCCTTTACCAACATTGAAACTTAAAAATAAAAAATAAAACAATATATAGTATACGTGATATGTAAACTATAAAAATTGGGACTTGAACAGGATACAAAAAAAATATATGAAGAGATTTAAAAAAAAAAAAAAGGCATACCAACAATGATCCATGAAGGCCAACATCTGCAAGGCTATTGAAGAAAGCAACAATTGCTGCTTGATTAATGGTCAAGCTGAAAATTTGAGTATACATCATAGATGTAAAATTATGAAACAAAATAAAAAATAATTGTCTGATTAGAGAATAAGAAAGAAAATTGAAGCACCTGCTATTGAGGAAAGAAGTTAGGTCCTTTATGGAGCGCAATGCTTTCAAAAGATGCTTCTTACTTTCCAAGTTTCCATTGACCTTAGATATTATGGGATTTCCTTGTGATATGATTGGGGTATAAAGGTGCTTGTCATCAATGACTGAATCTCGAAGGAAAAATTGCATGTATAGTGCTCCAATCACCGCGATAAGTGTAGAAACCTTATTCAAGGAAAGATGTGTAAGCATTGCAATTTAGGGAAAGAAGATTGAGATTTGGATGCATTGCAATTAGATAGAGGAAAAGGGAGTAAGCATAAATCAAAATACTTGAAAAGTTAGGGCTGATGATAAAAATCGAGCAGATAAGGTGGCACACACAAATGCGGCAGACCCAATTCCTGAAAGAATTCCAAATACAGTGCTTCGTCCACTTTCTGGAACGTTATCTGCCTGGAATCAAAAACACATTTCAGAGCAAATAAACAAACTCTATATAGTTAATAGAATTTTAAATTAATTACTTATTTCATAATATTACAGTATTTAATATTAGTAAAATTTTATGCAGAAACCCATTGAATACAAAATGAGACTTGTTAAATAATGAAAAAAAAACTTTATTTTTAATGAGTCTTGCCTGAATTTTATCAATTAAAAAGTTCTATTTAAACATATATACTCATGAAGTTATGAAAAAATATTAACAAGATGCTTTTAATGTAAAATTTTATGGTTTGAATTATGCTTTGATCGTCTTGACCTGCTCCAACATCTTATATTTTTAAAAAGTTTAATTTTTTTGAACAAATATATTTTAATAATACTTTTTAGTAGATATTTTTTTATAATATAATATGATACTCATTTATTTTGTAATATGTATTGTAAATATACCTTAATTCAAGTATTTTACTTTTTATTCTATGATTTAACTATACACAATATTTTGACAATAAATAGGATTGGCCCGACATAATCCTTAATTTACTGAGTCTTAATTAGGTTAGGTTCAGATTCAAGCAAATGACTTTAACAAAATTTTGAGTCCAATAATAATAAAGATAAACCCATCTTTTATCATATTTGAGTTGGACCCTACTCGCATTTCAAATGAATTAGAACATCAAATCCGAGTTTCGCATAATGAAAGAAAAACAACCATTAGATAAACCAATTTCACAACCGATCATGCATTCTGAGAAAGAAAATGAAAAATGACCAAAAACTTGACGACAATTATCATTTAGACAAATGTAATAGAGTTGGATATGTTTTTGTATTCCTACCAAGTGGGTAAATATTTAACTTTAGTCCTAAAATAAATTACTTTCTTTTACTCTCTTGTCAATTGAAATGTATCATATATGATTTTTATTTGTATAAATGGGAAATCAAAATAAGACAATTTTTTATGAATGACAATAAACACATTTAATAAATTTTCATAAATGAGAGAAAAATATTTATTTTTTAGGCATTAAAAATAAATATTACTTTATTTAACGAACGATAAATATATTTAACCACCCATTTTTTTTGGTACCTTATATTTAACCCAATTTAATATAGTTACATATATAAACTAGTATAACTACACTTACTTTTAGCAGTAAAAAAAAAAAAAAAAACTGCACTTATTCTTACGTTATTTTCATCTGAGGGTGATAGTGAAGACTTACCACGTAAGCTAGGGCGAGGCAAGGAACGCTTCCTTCGCAAACCATTGAAATGAGTATCTTAAACACATAGTAGACGTAGAAGAATTTTTTCGTCCTGCTGTAAGCTAATATGCCTGTGATACAGCCAGCGGTCCATTATTAAAGATAAAATTGACAATTTAATGGCACCAGTTCATCATGTCATGTGTTTTTTAAATCTAGACAATTGGTATTTTCTGTAGAAGTCAATTTATTTTTAATTAAAAAAATTCACAACACAGTAAAATTACTTTAAGACTACATTTAAAAGGAATCAAGTATATATCACTTGAATTACTTATCTGTTGATTGTCATGAGTTTATGCAGAACAATTTGATTTTAATTAATCGACAATTATTTTTTTATCATTTGTATAATATGTAAAAAAATCTTGTATTATTATTATTATTATTATGATTATTATTATTTAATTTTGTAATATTAAATTTCAAAATAACTATAACTTTTATATGTTGAAGTTATAAATTTAACTCTTTCTATAATGTATTAACACATAATAACTAAATAATAATATAATAATAAAAAAAACTCCTTGCTAACAATAGATTGAATTTTAACAATTACATGCTGTATTTAAAAGAGGTATATTTTTTTTTTTGAAAAAAAAGGGTGAATCAATCAAACAAATGGAAGAAATTGAACGCAAACGTACCTACGGGAATGATTGTGAGGATCATAGGGAGTGTGAGGATGGCCTTCCTCCCATACTTATCCGAAAGATTTCCCAATAGTGGCATCATCACAAGCGTGCCCAGCCCTATCATCTGCATAAATGACACGTTTTTTTACCCACACAGACATGGATACAAATTACTGCACATTGTCATTGCAATTAACTCCAAAAAAATTTGTCGTCATTGATATTATTAATAGGTTATGAGAACTAAAAGGGGGTAATTTGTAATGAAAAGAGTGAGAGATAAACTTAGAGCATTTGCCCAGCCGTTATTTCTAACAAAAATCTAGAGAGCTTACGAATTGCATTAGATTCATATATAATACGCTGGATAAAATGTGATTGTGAGTCATAATGGTGAATTATCGTAGATTTTTTTTCCGAAGGCGATGAATCATCGTAGATGTCAAAATTGTTTTTTCTTGTAATTTCTTTATTTGTAAGAATAAAAAATATGAATAATTTTTTTTATAATAATTTACGCATCTAAACTTAAATCTCTATGATTGTTTTTTCTGGTGATTAATAATAGATATTATATTATTACATTTTATTTTTATTTTCAAGTGTGGACCAGACTGAGTGATGGAGGGTAGCAATTTTTTAATATATATTTAATGTACATCTAAATTTAGATGATAAATTTTATAATAATTAAATATATGTAAATTTATTAGATAAATTCACATGGCATTATAAGGATTATTATCAATCCGCAGTGAGTTGATATGGATTATGGACCATAAATTTGCCATAAATAATTTTGGAAAAATAAAAAAAGTGTTTAATACGCAAACAATTTGGGTGGAGCGCAAAGCAATTGCCGTCACCTTTTCCATTTGGCCCAATAAAAATCAGTTGGAGACTCGTCCGAAGTTAAAACTTAAAACGGGCCATAGAAGGTGACAAATAGTCCCAAGATGGACATAAAAGTGTTGTTGATCAAAATAAAAATAAAAAAACTCATTAGTCCACATACGACGAGATAATAGAAAAGGTAAGCAAAACCACGACAACTCGAGGAAAAAGCGTCCAGCGTCCTGCGTCCCAATGTAAACTTGCAACAAGTTAAGGAAAATGGGAGCCTATAAAGACTCGCGAAATCACAGGGAAATTTCTTTCTCTGAGTGGGATCAGGCTTATCGAAACAGACGATAGGGACGCTATCTTGATGGGGTTTTCAATTTTGTGGTTGTTTGTCTATAAAACAATCATCATTTATTGGTAATCAACCGAGGGGTCATTAAGTGATCACTGATCAACAAATTCAATTTGTGTTTAATTAGAAAATTATCCTAAACAATCTAAATAACAACTTTTAAAATCTTATCTGATCCAAATAAATCAGATGTTTAATGGAATTTAATTATTTTTTTAATGTAAATTTAATTAATGTATTTTTTTTTTGTAAGAAAGGCTGGTAAATAGTGACGGGCTTAAATAATTCTGTATAAATTGTTAAATCTTAGCTTTATTACAAAAATTAATATTATTTATGTATCAAAGTTTTACAACAAGTTGTACATAAAGGAGAGATAAAAAACTGTGTAATTAGATAGGTGATGCAACGAAATACATATTGAGCTTTTCATCCACATTTTTTTAATATTGAATCAAATAAATAAAAAATTGTTCTTGTTAATTTAATAACCAAATAACCTTACTTTTTCTTAGGTCAATATACATAAAATAAATGTGAAATAAACATCACAAACTCGCTATATGCCTACTTTATCAAAATTTAAGAGGATATGAACTCATGAAAGACAAATTATAAACAAAAAATTATAATATTCATAAAAGACTACATCTCATCCTGTTTTATTATCCAATATTAAATAAAATTAATTTATTTAAATCTCATTTGTCATGTAACTCATGAGGGATGAATGCCTGGATGTGCACCGTGCGCAGGTAACACAATACCCACAGATTCTTAATTTCGCCAAAAGAATAAAATTTACATATACATAGAAAGATGCCTATGAAAATAAAATGTATACCATTTACTATTTTTTTTGTTAAATACTGAGGTAAATGAGTTTCATTTAGTTCCATAGCAGTTCTTACTTGTACCGTACGTATGTTTTGTGTTGCTTATTACTGAAAAGCTGTTATTGAGCAAGAGTAGTTTAGATTCTCCTAAAAAAGGTAGTTATATATCAAAAGGTTAATTAAAGTATCTAATTAAGAACAACTGACTTAACTCAATTTCCAGTCGCTCTAATACTTACACAAACACACACTATATCACTTTAAGGAATGAAAACATCAAATAAAAGAAAAAGCACTTGTATACTTTAATTTAACTATATCGCTAGTTGAAGTGCGAACTCTAACAAACACCGAACATAGACACACATATATAATCACTGATTAAGGACGAAAACATCAGATAGAAATAACAGAATGAGTGAAGAAGGTCATGTTTTTTACTTGGAATATATTGGTTGAGTTAAACTCACCGCTTGTTGAAAACCAGTGATGTAGATGGCAAGTGAGCATTCATCTTGTCCGGGACAAAGAGCAGCCATTGTGACATCGGTGATGGCTGGTACCACCATGAACATGGAGAAGTTATGAAGAAACACTGTCATGAAGAGATGACTCAACCCATACAATTTGTCCATGGTATTCTCCCTAGCTATGGCTCTCTCAGTTTCTCTTTGAAATGACAAAAGAACTAACCAGCTAGCTAGAATTCTTGGTAATCTTAAGTAACAGTCTTACAGGGAAAGCTACCTCTCTACTTAGCCACAGTGCCACAAATTAAGGTTCACTTAGAAGCACCCTATATATATATATATATGAGTAGGACCTCAAAGCTAATCACACGACAAGAGCAAGCGTAGCGTACTTTTTGCGATTGCTTTACGTGGTAGCGCACAATTGTGCATGTGATCAATCAAACAGTCGCAGTAAGTAAAAAAGGATGGAAATACTTCACTACTGCTTTTGCTCTTGTGGAGCAATATGGTGAGCTTTCAACTAAACCAAATAAATGACGGTGAAATAAAGATTTTTTAGTCACGTATGTGAAGAGCTATTGATTATTGATATTTTTTTTCCAAGTATTTCGTTAATCATCTAACTATTGAACGGGATGCGTGGCGTCAAAGATAATACAAATAACCAGGATCAACTTACGCCTTGAAGCGTGCAAGTTTATGTTTACCTTTTTTTCTACACGCAAATAAAGCATCGTCCAGGTGGGCCAAAATCATCTCGTGATCACTGATTAAATTCACGGTTGATTTAATTTATGATTAAGTATCTTAATTGTATCTAACTAGACATAAAGCTCGTCTAAGTTATGCGATTAAACTTTCAATTCGTGAAGTTTTTTTTTTTCCAGAGACGTTAAGTTTTTATTAAGAGTCGATGGCTATAAAAAATTTTAAAAAAAATTACAATAACCTCTATATATATGTGTGTGAGAGAGACTCAATCACTTAATTGTGTGTGATGAAAATATTTTTTTTTAAAATATTATAGGATCTACTTTGTACTATTTTTTACTTATTTTTACTATCCTCTTAATATCTATTCTTATTTCTTTTTATTTCTCTTTTGACTAAATACTTTTAATTTTTTTTTTTTTTTTATTTTTAATATATATTTTTTCTTTTCATCTATCTTATTTATCTCTTTTATACCAAATAGACAGGGTCGATGATCTTGTATGAAGGTGCAGTGACATAAGGCTCAAAGTTAAAAGGGTTCAATTTTTTTAAAAATTACATGGTTGTATAATATTTTTCTATTTTATTTTTGCAAATAGACTAAAATTATTGTTTTATTTCATGCCTCTTTTATTGTTCAAATTAAAATGTAACATGATTAAAAAATATTATCTTATTGGTTAGTATTTTCTTAGTTTAATGTTTCACACATAATGGATCTATGATAATAGACCTAAAATATTTGATTTTGTTTAACAACATAAGAAATACAAACAAAAACTCAATAAATTATAAAAGAAATAAAATAAAATGATAATATATCAGGGAAAAAATATGTAAGTTTTAATATCAAACAATATTTTATTGATGATAGACTACAAGAACATTTTATTGGAGAGATAAAATATAAAAAACAAATTAAATTATAATATTTTAAAATATATAAATAAAATAAAATTATAAAAAAATGTGTTAACCGGGTTTATCCAAATCCAATAAAATCCAACCGTGGTGATGGGGATGTCTTTCATAGATAGCAGGAAAGAAAATAAACATTCCAAAATTCTAAAAAATTGAAAGCTTTTACAAACTCTTTCTCAGTCCTCTGATGTGTCTATTAGATTATTATGAGAAGATCGACTATATATATGCATGCTCGGGGCTTGTGATGAAATCACTTACAAAAGAAAAAACAAACTTAAACAGAAAAAATTAGGACATGGTCGAAGGAGAAGGAAGAATAAATTAAGGAAGGGTTAGAGGAAGAGGAAGACATAACAAAAAAAGATGAATCGCGAAACTGTTTGAAGAGAAAGACATGCTCGTTTATATAAAGAAAGAGGAAAGCAATCTGCAGTTTGGGACTGTTGCATTGCCTGTATTAAAATTTATTGTGGGGAATATCAATAGTCTTCTTGAAAGAATAAAGGAAAGGTTTAATTTTGGAAATTAATATTTCAATTAAGATTTTCATTAATTGCCAAACATATCTATAAATTTTATTTTTTTATACAATAAGAAATGATATGCAAATTAACTAAAAAGGAGACAAAAAATGTGAGAAATTTAAAATGTCAAAAATGCCTAAACATATCTACTTTATATATATACTAGTTTTTTTTTACCCGGACTATGCACTAAATAAACAAAAAATTTGAGTATTTTTATTTAAATTTTATTTTTTATTTAACTATAAAATGAACATAGACACCCTTTAAATAATATGAAAATGTTTATTTGTTTTTTTAGCTATAATTAAATGTCTAAATTTATATATCTGAAAGTAAAATCTCCTCGAGTAATAAATAAAAAGATTTGTATGTGTGTAAAGATACTTATGTCTTTATTTTATATGTATAATAATAACATTGATTGTTTTTTTAACCTTTTAAATAAACTATCTTCGCTAAATTAGGGTATTAGATTTGCAATGCAAAGCACTCCTTGCAATTTGTAAAGCCTAATCTATTTTTTTTATTTTAAAAATCTTTTATGTAAAGCTTCATCTAATAAAACTTTATAAGCTAATAAAATAATTTATAAATTAATAAAAATGACTAGACAAATACAACTCACGTGAAGAGAATATATATATATCGAGTTTTTTGTATTGTGAAGTTGTTATAAAAATCTAAAGTGACTCAAAGGATGGTTGATTCTTTCAACATTGTAATGGTATCGGATTGTCTAATTATAGCAAGAACTAATATGTTTTAGCAAAGTTAATTTTTTTTTCGTGGACTAGTTCTTCATGAATCAAAATCTCTTCAGGATACGTTTTTTTAAAAGCTCCTATTTCCTATGCTTGGGGCGGAACTGATATTAAAATTGAGAACTAAAATTCACCAAATTTTATAATTTTTGATAAATTTTGATGTGCTAATAAAATGTTTTGCTAGCATTTCTTTTTAGTCAATTAAAAAGACAAGTTAGTATGTTATTTAACAGAATTGAATGGAACTAACGAAAATAATCATTTTTTTTTATCAGAAAGAAATAATCAATTTATTAAAAGATGAAGAATTAAAGAGGACCCCCCACCCCCGAAAAAAGTCAAAGACCAAACTGAAAAATGAAATAAAACAATAGTTCAAATTATTAATTTTGCCTTGAAATTAATTTAAGTTGTAACAGATGCTAAATAAATGCCTAAAAGATATACAATATTAACAAATATTTAATATTATTTTCAAATAACAAACAAATTGTTTGTTGATTCTAGTGAACTTGGGCTCAAAAAGACTTATTAAAAATGACTCGTTAGATTTTTGGGTAAAAATTAATCATTTAACATGTAAATATTTTGTATTAATATTAAGATTAAAAAAATATTTTAAAATTTTCAGTAAACTTTAATAAATAGTAACTCATTATCAAATGACCTTACAACATACATTAAATCATTTTGATATTATTTTGTGATGGCTTTTGTTGTCTTGTGTGTTTATTTGCAGTGTTTAATAGAAACAACTGAAGCAGGATTCACGCGCGAAGCACGTGATCTGGAAGCAGGAGCCATCGATCCACATTCCGCAACACATAACATAGAAACCAATGCCAACTACCAACAGTTTACACAAGTGGAACACTTGTGCGTGTCTAATAAAGTAGTTTTTAAATTTGTTTTTTGAGTATAAAATAAATAAGATTAAGTGAAAAATATTTATTTTATATATTCTCACGATTTAGACAAAAATTAATTATTATTTTCAATGAAAATAATTTTATGCTAATAATATGATAAAAAAAATCAAATAAAACAAGGAGTCGGGACCAATGGTTTTTCCACTTAATTATTAATAACAACAACTTAACCCAGCCCACACACTCACTAGCCCAGTCCCCAAAGTAAGTAAATCCACAATCACAAACAAAACACTCTATTACTTTTTCTTTCCTCACTTCCCTTGTTCTCACAAAGTCACAATGGACCCCCTCTCTCTCTTCTGCACCGGAGCCCTCCTCGCCGGCGGCCTCTACTGGTTCGTGTGCGTTCTGGGCCCCGCCGAGCAGAAGGGCAAACGCGCCACCGATCTTTCCGGCGGCTCCATCTCCGCCGAGAAAGTCCAAGACAACTACAAACAGTACTGGTCCTTCTTCCGCCGCCCAAAGGAGATCGAGACCGCCGACAAAGTCCCCGACTTCGTCGACACCTTCTACAATCTAGTCACAGACATCTACGAGTGGGGGTGGGGCCAGTCCTTCCACTTCTCCCCCTCCATCCCCGGCAAGTCCCACCGCGACGCCACGCGCCTCCACGAGGAGATGGCCGTCGATCTCATCGAGGCCAAGCCCGGCAACAGAATCCTGGATGTGGGCTGTGGCGTGGGCGGTCCCATGCGGGCCATCGCGGCCCACTCGCGGGCCAACGTAGTCGGCATCACCATCAACGAGTACCAGGTCAACCGCGCAAGGATGCACAACAAGAAGGCAGGGTTGGAGTCCCTCTGCGAGGTCGTGTGCGGGAATTTTCTCAAGATGCCCTTCCCCGACAACAGCTTCGACGGCGCGTACTCCATCGAGGCCACGTGTCACGCGCCGAAGCTGGAGGAAGTGTACGCCGAAATCTTCCGTGTTCTGAAACCGGGGGCGCTCTATGTTTCCTACGAGTGGGTGACGACGGATAAGTACCGAGGCGATGACCCTGAACACGTGGAGGTCATTCAGGGGATTGAGAGGGGGGACGCGTTGCCTGGCCTTAGAAACTACACCGACATAGCCGAGACGGCGCGTAAGGTAGGGTTTGCTGTTGTGAAGGAGCGGGATCTGGCTAAGCCGCCGGCTCAGCCATGGTGGAGCCGATTGAAGATGGGTAGGATCGCCTACTGGCGGAACCATATTGTGGTCACTGTTCTCGCCGCTTTGGGAATCGCGCCCAAGGGGACCGTCGATGTTCATGAGATGCTCTTCAAGACCGCTGACTATTTGACCAGAGGGGGTGACTCTGGCATTTTCTCGCCGATGCACATGATCCTCTGCAGAAAGCCCCATGACAAGGACGACCATAACTGAGCGTTTCATTGGGAAATTCCAAAACTATAACAACCACCACCTTGTTTCTTTCCGGTACTCTCTTTTTTTTTTTTCATAATTATTATTATCTTGGGTTTAACTTATTGTTATTAGTTATTATTATTACTATGAACTTGGTGTAATTTGGATTTTGATCTTTTCAATTTTATTTTTAATTTTGCTATGTTGATCATTTAGTGGAGGATGTGTATTTTTTTTTTGTTTCAATGGGATATTATTTAGAAATAGAGTGAGGGCTTTGATGTGTCATGCGCGTATTAAAACGGAGGAAGAAAGTATAACCGCGTAGTACTAGTATTAAGTAGCTCCTTCATTTTCGGCGAATTAATTGATTCACGAATCTCACGGATCGAATATCTGAAATGCTCTGATTCACATGACGGTGGTTCGAGGATATTTTAATGAATGCATTTATTTATTTAATTAGAAGAATGGGTGGTGTTTGTTTGTCGTGGGAAGTGGAGGGAGATTGGCTATATTAGCGTGTGATTAGGTGGAGACCACTGGCACTAACGATAAGTTAAGCCTGGTTGTAGCGTAACGTGGTTATGTTCGAGCTTTCAGTGTCTGAATCTGGCATTGATGCGTGCTGCTGAGTTGCTTTTTTGGTTTTACTCTTTGTCACGTAGCGCGTGGATTTTTACTTGCGAAGCCCCAACGGCCACACGTACTGCGATATCTGGCCCGCACTTGCTTTAGATCTGGCAAATCAGTTTTACTCATTCGTATAGTATCTTGCTCCCGTGACGCCACCCAAGCCTAACCCACGGATTTTTATTATTGCTCTGCTCTCCATCACTAATGCAATTTTTACAACTCCTAATGCCCTTTTATAATAATAATAAATCATGATTAAGAGAGAAAATTGATACAAGAGTTTGTTTTACTGATTCTAACTTCATTTCCAAAAATGTAAATTCGAGAGTGTAATATTCTTATGTTTGATCTAGTTTTTGAAAATTTATTTGAGAAAGTGGGAATATGATGTTTTATATAATTCTCGTGAAAATGATATTATTATGAAAAATGCGAAGTTATTTTTAAGATATTTTTAATTTTAATATATTTTTTTTATGAATTTATTTTTAAAAATATTTTAAAATTTAATCAAATATACTTTTGAATATATATATATATATACTACTCGAAAATAATTTTTGAATATTGATGGGAAATTATACCTTGAATATCATTTGAATAGTATTTGAAGGTAATTTTTGGAATAAAGAAATAATCTTTTGGAATTTTATTTATTTATTTTATCAAATTTTGAATTAGTCGGATTTTTTTTTTCTTTTTTGATAAATTGAGGATGAGGACCCGGCGAGGTTCGTTTTTTCCTTTGGAAATTTGAGGCACGGGGATAAGTACTGTGGTCATGACTGATGGACAAGGCATACATCTCAATCCTACTCGGTCCGCAGCTTGAAAAGGAGTAGCATATATTAGCTAGGTGGTGAATATATTTTATGAAATTAATTTGAAGTAAAATCATCAATGTTTACTACAATTTATGTCATGAGTTTGTTTTATACTTTATTTAAGATGAATATTGTTATAAAAAAAAATTATGAGTAGGAAAACTAAAAGATAAAAGAAAGGAAAGAACAAAAACTATCTAAAACGAACAACGCCTGTGGCATTAGCAAATAGCAAGAACCAGAGGCAAACTAGGTGCAAAACATGAATCGAGCAGTGTGATTCCATCTCGAGACTTAGAAAGCCAATCTGTGCACGTACTCCATGTGAGAATGCTAAAAATGATGCTAATATTGCTTTTATTTAATTTATTTTTAATCATCCATTTTAATTACTAGTATATCACATTATCACCAAAATTTCTCACCTAATTGAATTTAGACGGACCACACAGTAGGGTTGGCCTCTTTTTCTCTCTGTGGAAAGGATCTCCGATCTTGATCTCTGAAAAAATTGAGATTCCTCTTTTTCTGCGGAAAGGATCTTTTTATCTGTGGAAAAATGGAGGTTCCTCTTTTTCTTTGTGGAAAGTTGAGGCACGGGGATGAATACTATAGTCATGAGTCATCCATGGACGAAAATATCGTAATCCGCCTTCGAAGATTTAAAACTTGGGTTTTAGTTTTAGGTGCTGAATTTAATTTTAAGAAATTAATTTAAGTAAAATCATCTATGTTTAATTTTTTTAATTTCAAAATTAGTTTTATACTTCCTTCCTCTTATCCTTATTATATGGTCAAACTTCAAAGCTAACTTGGATTTTTTTTTATAAGATTAAGTTTGTTTAAACTAAAAAAAAACTTTAAAACAAATGTTTATTTCAACAAATAAATAAAAAATTATTTTTTAAAACATAAATAATTTAGACAAACATATTTAAAAAATATAAAATTACTTATTTTATTAAAATAAACACTTATTTCAATAAATAAATTTAAACAAGCTGACTCTTAATTTATAATTTTTCATGTATTAATTATTTCTTACAAAAATATCCTTCATTAACATTAGTTCTCGAAAGACATAATAATAATAAAAAAACATAACCTATGTATATTTGTTAGTTTTATTTATAGGAATAATCTTTAAAAATTGTAATTTAAGACTATTCTAATATTTTTAACTAAATTAATTAAATTTGTTAATGTGTGAATGATTTAATTCAATATATAATAAGTACAGAAGAAAGTACTTTTATGCCATCAAAGATAGAAAGTCGGGAAACATCAAAAACTTGAATCCCATGATGCATGGTAGACCATGTTTGGCAAAAGTGTTCGCTTTTGGGCTTTTATGCCCTGTTAATTAAAAAGAATGTTCTATTTGTAATGAAAAAATAATGCATTTGAAATGAAAAGAAATTGGGCAAATGACTATTTAGGTGCCTGTGAAAATGTAAATGGGTGAGCAATTGAGCCACCACAGGAGAATCTGTTCCCACCAATATTCTTCTAAATTCAAACAGCACAACTGAACAAGATCCTAAAGCAGAATATACAAAACATTTATATAATCTAATGATATTCCACCAGAAGCAGCCCTTGATCCCGTTGAAGAGTAAGCCCTATTCTGTATCCAGTTTAACCCATCCAAAAGGGGAGGGGACCAAGAGATTAGGGTTAAGTTATCCTTCATATTAAAAAGCCTAGACATGTCTTCCCCATATGATGCATGTCAGTGATGCCCCGAAGGAATTAATCGTTTTGTCTTATCAGAGCTGAATTGGGCAGCCAACAATTGGAGAATATGAAATCTTTTCTTCGCTTCCAAACAAGGTTGGTACTTGGTAACATGGATAAAATTCATTGGCCAATGCAGAGAATGACCTCTCTTAAAAATCCAAATAAAAGTATAGTCAGTCGGTCCCTTATACTTAAAGCTCATGGAAGTAATTTTGACGAATGGCATTTGTATCTTAACTTTTGATTAGACTAGGATACAGATCGTAATTTTGATGCTATATATTCATTCACAATATGATACTTGCCTATCACAACATGTTGCCAACACCATTTTTTTGCTGTACCTAATTAAATCTATCAGCAGTTCTGCACAGAAAATGTTTCAGAACCAAAACATAGCCATTAAAAAAAATCGAAAAATCAAATTAATCTTCATTTTTGTAATGAACAAATAATCAGTTTGCTCTGTCCAATTGAAGAGGCCTGGGTGGAGCCATGGTTCTTCTCTTCCACAGGTTAATTTCTTTTCGTGGCTTCAAATTAAGCACACCCCCACGAGTATGACCAACTCCACCACCAACCAAAAGGGGTGCAGAGAAAGGGATAATAATCTCTTCCTCTTCTTCGCCATCACTATCCACTCTGTATTCATCCGAATAGTAATCAATTTCCTCTTCATCTGGCGACACCTTCCAATCAAATTCAGCAAGAGCGTCACGTCCACTAGAAAACCTTCTCATCTGACTCACGCGCGGTGCGCGTGCTGCGTCCGCAAGAGCAAGATCCTTGTTAATATCTCCAGGCGCAGAAGCGTTGGATTTCCTTCCCTCAGATTTTGGCTTTGCCCCATGGAATAATAACATCTTGTGAAACGTGGAAACGTGCTTTTTTACCTCTATGTCTCTGGAAGCTGAGGATGTTTTTTTGCTAGCAACGTTCCTCGCTTCTTTTGTCATGGACTTGCTCTTTGACTTTGATTTTTTGATTTGTTTCTTCTTGTGCTTGATCTGTCCCATGCAGGAGATTTTTGGTGAAGTGGGTTCTTGGGAATAAATTTCATCAATGCCGTTATTGCCTCTATCGTGGGTTTTTCTTCTAGCTTCATGGGGAATCATAGATACGATAGGCTTTGATTTGTGATCCCTGCCTGGGCTGAATGGATGGTTTTGAAATGTCACGGTGACTGCTGCAACTGCTTTTGGTAGTGCCTTCAAGATTTTGCTCTTCATCCTATAAGCTGTTTCGCCTTGAACAAGAGTTGTGAAAGATTGGTAAAAGCTTGTAAGAGTTGGAATTTAATACTTTGATATTCTGTGTGTTATAATTGGGTGGACTCTCTTTATATACCTTGGATTGTTGAAGAAAGCAAAAGGAAGGAACTAGTACTTTGAGAAGAAAAGGTTGTTCTAGTCTTATTTATTAACGATTGATTTTGTCAAGAAAGGTGGGAATTGGGCAAACGGAGAAAGGGTTTGGTCAAAGAAAACCAGTATGCATGTGACTCGTCAAAAAAATAATGCAGTAGCTGTTTGCTACGGCCAATAAACGTAAGTTACATAACTACAACTATTATTATTAAGTTACAAGATAACCACAAGTAGTAGTATTAAAAACGTGCTGCGGCTTGTGGATTTTTTGGGGGGTCATGAATTAGAAACACTGAAACAGCTTGCAGTTGAAGTAGTAGGGTATTGTTTTCTTCGTCTAAGAAATATGCCTTTTTTTTTTAGAAATAAGAAAATGGCCATTACGGTTTAACAAAATGTTGTATTGTTATTTATAAATGTCAAAATATCATTGTTTTATTTTCAAATAAATATCAAAAATTTGTAAAGATAACATGGCTTTATATATCTTATGTTTTAAAATAATTTTTCATTAAGGTTATGTTCAAGGATAAAAAAAATACTATTAAATACTCAATTTCGAAAAATATAATTATATTGAGCTAAATCATTTTTTTACTTCATTAACACGTACTGGTAGTTTATTTCACTTAGTGTAGATCCAAACAGATAACAATACAATTAAATCTCATAAATTTGTTCCTATTTCCGGAATAGTTTTTTGTGTTGTCGTTTGCGTCCTTGATTTTGTCTATTTCTGACTCGTTAAGTTTTGATCTAACATTGAACGCGGCAGGTGGTTTTTAAAATTAAAGAAGAAGACGACGTTTTAGTAAAATAAGACAACTAGATCACTGCATAAACGTGGATTTTAAATTACCAGTTGTCGACATTTGAAACGCGTTAAAATCTATATTCATATTTAAGAAAAAGTAACCAATGTTGAAAAAATATTATTATTCCAGTGAAACTTTTTTAAATACTCATACTCATGAAATAAATATATAAATAATAAAACAATAAAATACTACTAGTAATAATCAGAGTTAAATACAAAGATATTTTCATAGTCACTTGACTTTTTTCGTCATTTAGAATCAACATTAGTTAGTTTGTTCATTAATCATTAGGTGTTTTATAACCATTTGGTTAGAGAATAATTACTCATTTAAGTGTTATTTAAACTTGAACAGTTTTCCCTATAAAGAAAAAAACTCGAACAGTTAACATAAATTTTTAAAAATAAATTTTAAATTCTTACTTTGTATGTAAAGTCATGGTTCATTCAACTCCGTCATCTCTCTCTTTTCCTTTAAAACATTTGATATTTTGAGTCTCTATTAATTCAAGTTGATTTGCTGAACTTGTTTAAAGAAACAAAACTTTAAAAAGAAAAAAAGAAAAAAAATACTAACGTTAATCCAAAACTTTATTTATAAATCGAATTTCTTGTCACTTGAACTACACTGTAGCTGTATCCTGAACTACACTAAGCCGCACTCCAACCACAACCATATCCAAATTCCAAAAATTACTAACAAAATTAGTTAAAAAATTAATTAAAAACTGAAAATTTAATTGAAAGTTGAAATTAATTAATAGTTTGAAAGATAAAAATTAAAAATTAATTTATTAAAATATAAGTGTTAAATAATAGTAATTGTTAAAGTAATTAAAAAGATAAAATAAAAAATAATAAAATTTGATTTATTTTAAAAAAAATTAAAAATTAAATAAATATATTGAAAATAATATATATATATATATATATATATATATATATATAATCTGATGTTTTAAAAAATATCATTTCAAATAATATTTAAAAAATACTAAAAATTATTAAAAAAATTATTTGTCAAATAATTAAACAAATTTTTTAACTAATAAAAAAATTAAAAATTAAATAAAACATCCTATCAAACATAATCATATCTTCTGGAACTCATTCTTTTTCGTGTGATTATTGGATTTACGCAACATAGTAAATGCTACAGCTAATTGAGCACGTGCATTTCGTTGTAAATCAACGTGTGAATACTGGTTTTCCTCGCCGTTCGTGGAACTTTACGCTGTAACAGTGTGAATACTGAATATCTTTATTTATAAATTTTAAAATACTCCATATGATAATATAGTCAGAGAAAAGTAGTTTAGCAAATTAATATTTTTCAAAGAAAAAAAAAACTCTGTAAATAGTTATTTTATTGCCGCATGATGGACTTCCAAGTCATAGTAGTTTTGCGCTGTTGATTCTTTTTGACGTCAATTCGTCAAATGTGATTCTTTTAGCCGCATACACTGAACCGCTAAAAAAAACAAGATTTCCATCCTATTCAAAATTATAAGATTGACTTATAAAAATGAGAAAAAAAAATATCATAAATTCAAATTCTTCTTACTAACAACAAAATTAACAAACCAACGACTAACATTTATCCATATAAAAAAAAGATAACACCAATAAAAATTAACAAACTAACCACTAATATTTTCCCTTGTATTGAATGGCACAAGTTATAACATCTGAAAAAAAAAAGATCAGACAATGCACAAAGCATTTAACACGCAGAATTCTTTGGATTGCTGATTTATGAACACCTAAAGAATCCAAATATATAATAATTGACACGCTTCATTCCCCCCTATTTTTCTCTTCATTACATCACATTACTAATTATATCAACACCTCTCATCTCTTCTTGTCTGGATAGACACCAAGAGAAGTATTCATGGATCTTTTTCCTATTCACGTTGATGCAAGTCTCAAGATAGATAGATGTCAAGTGTTCATGGATCTTCTTGCCTGTGGGGCTGATTCATTTCACACACAGGTTCATTTCCAATTCTGTCTCAGACACATGACCAGCAGCACCATATTTGCGCAAGGATTGTTGGGCCGGTTCACTTCACACTTGCAAGAGCATCTCAATCTCTTTTGAACATGCCTAATTGAAAGTGGAATCAAGCATATAGCATTTCATTCAGCCGAACCAGTTCATGGCTTATAAAGCAAAATTTAGCAGTTCATAAAAAATAAATGGCAGTCGTAGTAGGATATAAATAATGAGTACGGAAGAAATTTGAAACCTCAGACTCAGTTATGAATTATAAATGCCCATATTGACATCACACCTTAAAAAATGTGGCAAACTTGCAACTAGAGAATAAGTACTCAATTGAGTATCCTTCCCAGCGACAAGAACAGCATTTATCAATTACAGGTTCAATGAAATGCTTCAAACAACAGTTGTGCCATTTCCTTCAAGAACACCCAAAATTTCGGCCATAAACCAAATTATAAATCACGGCTATCAACTATCAAGATTCAAAGTCAATCAAACGGAAAAGAACTCCATCCATGATCTTAATCAGCTAAACCACCATACTACACACGGACATAAATAGCAATTAGAGGCTAGATTTAAAAAAGTAATAGTAACAAGGCACACTTTTATTTGGGGGTGTGGTAATAAAAAACCTTTGTTTTGTCCCAATTGTAGCAATTAACAAGCAATCTTAGAAGTTTTCTTATTCACCTCCTTGGGGTGAAGGATGAAATAACTTTTATCATGTTAGATTTCATCTTAAAATTAATTGACACTAAGTAAAATTGTTCAACAGATATATAAGCTACATCCCAAGAATTGAGACAGACGATGTGAAACTTCCTAACATCTACCAAGGGTGAGTGACAAATCCTCTCGCAACCATTTTATCCACCAACTCTTCATGCTTTTTCAAATGTCCAGCCTTTCTCAGCAGCTCCAGAACCAATTCATAAACTGATAGATTTGGTCTTAGGCATTTTTCTTCAACCATCTCCTTCATTAACTTGTACGCATTGTTCCAGTGCTTCATTTCACAAAACATCGAAATCAAAATTCGGTAAGTATTCACATTAGGTTCAACCTGATTCTCATCCATTTCCTTCTTCATTTTCAGAACCATATCAGTAGATCTCGACTTAGCAAACATCCTCATCAAAATATTATAAGTCAATGTATTGGGCAGGCACTTCAGCTCCTTCATTCTAGCATACATCCAATGCGCACCATTCACATCATGTAACTTAGCTATGCACCCAAAAATAAAATTGAAAGTGGACGCATTAGGAGCAACCCCTTTCGTGACCATCAAATTGAGAACCTTCACAGCCTCTTCAGGATTCTCATCCCTACAATGACTCTCAATAATGAAATTATAGCTAATGGTGTCAGCAGAACCACCAAGCCTCTTCAGAATATTTTTAGAATTCTTGTATTAAATATTTTTTTACTGCATTTAGAATTCTTACATTAAGAATTTATAGTAATTCTTTAATTTTATAATTTATTTCTTAACTTTAAATTTTGTGTCTTTAATTTACTTTTATAATATATTAGAATATTAATTAGTAAAAGAAATAATCTATTATTCTCTTTCAATTTTATTTACTATATAATTGTTAGTTTTATGTGATATAAAATGGAAACTTTTCTAAGGATAATGTGTGCAAAAGCATCGATTATAGACCCAAATAAAAAAGTAAATAAGATAAAGCAGCAACCGAAGGCTGGTAAATTTATTGAGTATGGATATGTTTGGTTAACCATTTAAAATGTATTTTTCGAGAGTAAACTCAATTTAGTATGTTTTTAGTTATTCTTTAAAAGTATGTTTAGTTATTAAAATTTTATCTAAAAATTTAATTTTATAAAAGTAAGACTTGAATTACTTTTATAAACTTAGTTTATAAACTTTCAACTAAAACTTAAATTTAAAAACTTTAATTCAAACATGCATTAAAAAAGTTTAGTTAATTAATTAGTTAAATGTAAATAAGAAGAAGGTGAACAATTTAAATTATAACATGAAGTTTTTTTTATTGATAACTTATTATAAAAAAAAAATTAAAATTCAATTAAAAATATAAATAAAAAAGAATAAATGATTAAAAAGATAAAACATACAAATAAAAATAATAAAATAGACACCATTTTAGATGAGTGAGAGAAAGGTTTTTGTTATTTATAGATATAATGTATGAAAAGTATATATAGAGAAAAGATGAGAAAAATACTAAAAATATTTAATTGAGAAAATAAATCAATTGAAAACTTTATCATCATTTTATATTCTGAATATAATTTTTTTATTGATATGAAACATTTATCCTCATCAAGGAGTATTATAAGATTTTAATTATAATATAGAAATATATTAATGTTTATTAATTTATGATGTATACTTGTACTTTTTTAACTGAAACATAATTTTGTTTTTCACCTTTAATTTTTTTTAACTTTTAAAATTTTAAAAGAAAAAGAGTTATATAAATAATAGTAGTGTAAAAAATTTACACAATTATTTAATTATAATTCATCTTTAAGTTGCTAATTTTAAAATAATTTAAATGTGAATATAAAACTCTTAACCATTAAATTCTTTTTAAAACATAAACTTTTATTGCACAGGTTACTAAAGAGAAAATAAATCAAACGTTTCCGCAGAGTTTTTATTTTAAATTTTATTTACGAAACAAAAAACGGGGAAGATGCGGTGTTTAGTAGACACCAGTCACACTCACACCACACTGGACCCCGGGAAATATTTTGGTAAGTAAAGAAAGAATAGCGACTGGAGTCAACGAAACCGTGACGACACCATTCCAAGGACTTGTTTGTATAAGTACGATTGAGTATATCGTACGTCCATTTGCATTGCTTAGGGTTTTGGAGCAGATTCAATTCAATCCAAGCACATGGCGAAAGGAAAGCATTCGCATACCCGCGCACAAGGGAAGAAGTGGTCAACGTTCTCGCTGGTTCTGTGGGCGCTTTTCTTCCTCACACTCATCCTCGTCGTGCTCCTTGCTCTCGGCATTGTTTATCTTCCAACCACCGACGACGATTTTCCAACCACGGAGCTCAGCGCCTTCAGGCGCAAGACCTCTCAAAGGTTGCTATTATATAAATTCATTCTGCTCTGTTTGGTTTCGATTTAGTTTAAAATGTATTTAATCTTTTCCTAATTGTTGTTTCACGAAGTGGCGAGAGTTTGGTGGAAAACTCGGAGCAGTGGACCGAGATTCTCTCCTGGGAGCCAAGAGCGTTCATCTATCACAATTTTCTGGTCAGTTTTCGTAATCTTCTTATGGATCTGCCTCTTCTTGTTTTTTTTTTTTTTAATTATTATTGGAGATAGCTAGAATTTATGCGTCTGAGTATTGTAAGCTTTTGTTTGATGCAAAACGGTGTTTATAGGTCGTGAAATTTTTGTCGAACCGTTGAGATTAGGAATATTTTGTTCCTTCGGTGTTTTCTGGATGATAAAATTGTTCAAGTGTAGAATAGAGTGGTAAATCTATAATACTGCGTTGTATCAAGGAAAATTGTGGAGTTCAAATTGAAATTTCTGTAAGCATAGGTTTGGCTCAGGGACTGAATTATATATTTTGTTCCTCGAGTGTTTTTCTGGATGATTAAATTGTTCAAATTCGGAACAGAGTGGTAAATCTATAATGCTGTGTGCCTGCATCCATATCAGGGAAAATTGTGGAGTTCAAATTGAAATTCTGTAAGCATAGATTAGGCTCAGGGACTGAATTTTGTTATGAACGAGGTTCTTTTGTATCTTTCGTGGTGAAAGAAAATTCTGGTATTCGTGTCTGGGATGTTCAGATTTTTGGTCAACTTGAACTTGCTGAAAGACAGAGTTTGAGCGAGAGATCTTATTTTACTGCTGTAAATTCTTTCAGTAGCAAACTGTTGAAATTTATATTGTATGCTAATTTTAATTATGCTTGTGATTTGCAACAGTCTAAAGAAGAATGTGAGTACTTGATTGAACTTGCCAAACCTCATATGGTAAAATCAAGTGTTGTTGATAGCAAGACTGGGAAGAGTACAGAAAGCAGGTTTGACTTTTTGTGTGTGTTTTTGTAATGGATCCAATAATTGTGGATTTTTTTTTTCTTTTCCATACACTGTTTTCAGAGACTAGTGGCAATGCATTATTCTGGATATCCTCTGTCTGTAGGGTTCGAACCAGTTCAGGAATGTTCTTGAAGAGAGGAAGGGACAAAATCATCCAGAATATAGAGAAAAGAATTGCTGACTTTACCTTCATACCTGTAGGTATGAGTTTTATTTATCAATTATAATTTATTAGCTTGATATGTTCAATAGCCCCACAAAAAGTATATGATTTGCTTGCATTTCACATCAAGCAGAAGTATATTTTTTTATAAAAGCTCTACAATTTGCATATTACATCATACCTAAAAATCAAACTTACCTTAAGATGAGTTTACATGTTATCTAGCATTTTAGCTTGTTGGCCAGTGGATCTAATGGCTACTTTTCCCTGTTCAGAATGGGGTTAAGATTGGGGTGAAGGATTCTGATATGTATTCATGAAGCTGGGAAGTTATAGAGTTATTTAGAAAGTAGTTATAGAATTAATTGGGTGTTTGTTATAGTGGAAGAGCAAGGGCTTTGCTTAAATAGTAAGAGTGATAGAAGGAAATGTATTCAAATATGCTAGCATTTGGGAACTGAGATTTGTTGTAGAAAGGGGAAAACCTTGGTTGAAGAAGAGTTCTCTCCTTTTGTTTGTTGTCATTCAATATTCAATAATAAAGCATTGTTTCTCTTTCTTTCTTTTGTCTTTGCATCTCTCTCTCTAAATTCTCATATTCTACGTCTAGGTCTGTAACAATTTTAACTGCTTTAAGCTCCCTAAATTATTATCCCAATAAAAATAAAATTTCAAAGAATGAAACTAGGTTTTTCTCTTTTGAAGAATTTATTTAATGTCTTGGATGTTTGTTGTGGAAAAGCAGGATAATGTTGTACCAAAAGGAAATTGATCTGTGTATAGGGGATAGAGAGAACCAGAGTATTTTAAAATGTCATAATTAAGTTGATGATTTAAATTAATGGAATTACTATGAGAAACTAATTCCTGGCTGGTATCAGTACATTTATTTTTTGTTATAATTAGAGATTAATTACAAGGGAGGTCCATGGAGGGAAGCAAAACACAGGAGGTCTTTTTGGGGTTTTGACACACGACTCCCCCAAACCCCATGCCTAATGTTGCTGGACGTGTATCGATACATTATGCATCAATCCCCAAGTAGCTCTAAAATCTATGTATTTGTCAAAATATTTACTGACGGTTAACTTAAACATATTCAGAGAATGGAGAAGGACTTCAAATCCTTCACTATGAAGCAGGACAAAAATATGAGCCTCACTATGATTACTTCCTTGATGAGTTCAACACTAAGAATGGAGGCCAACGTATTGCTACAGTTCTTATGTACCTGTAAGCTGTCATTCTCTTTCCAAATTATGGTCTTGCATTGTGTTTTTTGTTGGATTTTGGATGGAAACTTGATGGTTCCCTTTCATTTTTTCCTGCTTATGCAGTTCAGATGTTGAAGAAGGCGGTGAGACTGTATTTCCTGCTGCCAATGCAAATTTTAGTTCTGTGCCTTGGTGGAATGATTTATCCCAATGTGCAAGAAAGGGTCTCTCAGTGAAACCAAAAATGGGTGATGCTCTGCTATTTTGGAGCATGAGGCCTGATGCCACTCTAGATCCATCTAGTTTACATGGTTAGAAACTGTTGAAAATTGTCACCAGATTAGCTGTGTAGATACAGATTTTGTTCCTATAGCATGTGAAGTGCACATTTATGCATTTTTTTACCACATTTAATTATGAGCCGTCTTTCTACATTTAGGTTCAGATTGATCCATGTATTTACTGCTGCTTTTTAATCTTCTGCATGCTTGCTCTATTTAACCGCTCTGGGGAAATTATAATAAATATGAAATATGGACCTTATGTTGAGAATACTATTGCCATGTCATTCCATACTTTTTTCTTACCAATGGAAATTAAAAGCCACCTGGCACTTTGTTTTATACTCACAGTTTCTTTTGGTTCCAGGAAGAACATGATTGGTAAAGTTACTTAAAAATTTATCTTTGCTTCCAGGCGGTTGCCCAGTAATTAAAGGAAATAAATGGTCTTCAACAAAGTGGCTGCATCTTCATGAGTACAAGGTTTGACCCATCAACTGCATAGGTATTTCTACAGACTAAGTATGAGCCTATTGTGCTTTTGAAAATAGATGTACTTCAGATGAAAAAATTCAAGGAGAATTTCATCCCTAAAATTTCCATTGTCATGCAAACTTGACTTCATAATAAGTTCTTTCCATTTTTGTTTTTTTATTATTAATAATGGCATTTCTTTTTGTATCCAAATATCAAATGAGTTTTAAACTTCTAGTTTGAAAATACTATTTCAAAGCGGCCATTTAATTTGGTCTTTGTTGCTACAATTATGTTTACTGATGTTAGATTTGCCATCCCCTGCCCCGGCTTTTTCCAAACTGTACTTCCCAATTATTTAAAATTAATATATGATATATCAGCTGTGTGCCCAAAAACATTTTTTAGCCTTGTTTTGTACACGTCTCTCATATCATATATGAAATGTCACGCACTACACACTGGAGCACCTTACTGTTATTGGTGGATCATTGAACCTCCTCGGTTAACATATTTATGTCAGATATCATTGAGCACCTGATGGTTTTATATTTTCAGGATTAACGTGGTACAGGGTGAGTATTTCATCGCATTTTGGATTGGAGAAACACAAGTTCAATGCATTCATGTTCACCTTTTATTCTACCTAGTGATCTTTCCCTTTGCTCAGGTGCGCCAGCATTTTCTTCACATGTAGAATAAACCATTTGGTTTCTCTTTCTCATGGATAGATAATTTGGCGTTGCCAAGGGAAAAAAGAGTATTTACAGTTAATGATCCGAGTTTTAGTCTTGTAGAGTTTTCAAGTGAATATGTCTTTAGGTAAGAGGCTCACCGGGGACTGATGTGTTGAATACGTGGAGATAAATTTGTAGTTTAGCATAGTGAAAGGATGGTATATTGGTCATAGATAAGTTTTTGAGAATGTGATATATCCACAGAAGTAAGAAAAACACATTTGGAGAAGAAACAATTTTTAGTTTATAAAGAGGTTTTTTTTCCCTCCAGTGTTCGTGTAATTATTTTTATCATTCATTCATGTGTTGTTTCTTAGTTTAAAAATTCTGTCTTGATGTCGCTATTATAGTCAATCTCATTTGATGATATGACTATAATGTGTGGTATAATGATAGTTTTGCATTAACAATCATTAAAATCAAATTTCCAATTTTCTGAAGACATTGTACAAATTTATTTTGTTATTGGCAACCAATCGCCCAATACTACTAGATTTGATAAGTGACATCCACCAAAATTAATAATTTTTAACTAATTTCAGTCAATGACAGAGAGTGTTGAAAAGAGAATGTCTCTAGTATTATGTTTCTTGTGTTTCTTCATTCCTTGTTTATTTGACTTTTCATTGTCGATTCAATAATTGTATGTTCATCATGGGGATTTTGAATATTATTTTATTGTCTCCAAGTATTGTGTGATTCTAATATAGCAAAAGGAACAACATCTTGAAGACAAACATTAGGAGAAGATTCACGAATCTCCACAATATCCATTTTTTTGTGATTTCTCACTCCTACTGAATTGGCCATGCTTAAGAATGTAACATTTAGACTTTTTAACGATACCCTATGAGAAAAGCACTAAGGGTTCTTTTACGTTAAGCTTTATTTTTTTTCATGTAAAATTATACAGTTTTACTTTTGTTAGGATAGCCAACCAAAAAACAACTTAGGGTTCTTTTACATCAAGCAACCTTAAATATGAAGCTGTCTTAAATTGAGTTTCCTTCTTGTCCATAGTTCATAAAAAGTTTTAAGAACTAACTTAGGAACCTTGTTAAGCAACCTTATTAGGAACTACATTTCTTGGAACGTTGTAAAAGAAATATACACCAGTGATTAAGGGTACATTACTATATACATTACTTGGAACGTTGTAAAAGAAATATACACCAGTGATAAAGGGTACATTACTATAATTCAACATCAACTTAACCATATATAATAGAGTGCAATTCTACTTTTCAGATACATTATTTTGTTGTGATGTACAAAGGCATACTATATTGTATACATATGTACATTCTCGTTAAATCTTCCGTAATATTAACCACCCATATAAGACCTCACAACTTTCACTTTTCTCTCTAAACTACCTTTCTGCCTCGTTATTGAAGATGTCCATTGAATAAGACTTTTCGAGCAATAAATACAAGAATAAAATGAAAAATAACTTTTACAGACTTCTACCTTGTTGACCTTCATTAAGCATTTGCCCATGTGCTTCCTTACCTAACTTGCTCTTATTGAATTCCTCATGAGATAAATAGAGTTGTCTTTCACTTTTTTAATCTTCCTTCTTGCATTAACATTGACTTAATTTCCTTTAAGTTCCAATCTTTTTTAAGGGTGTTATAATTCACCTAAAACTGATCAAATTCAGCAAGAAAAGAATTTAAGATGAATAGTACAAGAAAAGACTCACTTCCATATTCATTAACTTCAACTTTGTTGTCAAATTTGATATTTCAACTACATGATCTTGAATGGGCTAAGCAAGTCAAGTTTCTTGTTCGTCGGCTCACTTGTTAGATTCCCCATAATCAACTTAGCAATAATGTCAAATTATGAGTACTCCTTAAACATTCCCATGAGTTGCTTAACATAATCTGTTGTGGGCATGAATGACCAACATTTTCAACTAATGTTGGTTTCATAAAGTTAAACGACAGTCTATTAGATCGTTCCCAAACCTCAAAGAGAGGCTTGTCAGCTTTTGTACTGGTCTCTGTAATGATTAGGGACTTTTTATGCATCACAAATGTCAAGTCTAGTCCATTGCAATCAATTGAAACCTAATGATTTCAAATCAATCAACATAGTTCAACCATTCAACTTGATAACTGACAATGGCTGAAAATGTTAAGCCATCCAAGCCCAAAACAAGTGATGTTAGGCAATTCATGAAAGTAGTTAAGATTACTCACAATCTAACATTAGAAGCCAACTAAGGAGAATCTAGCGCCGACAAACAAGAAATTTGATTGGTCTCAGTTCATTCGTGGTCACGTAACTGAAATGTCAAACCAAACAACAAAATTAAAAGTCAACGGGGATAGAAGTGAGCAAGTCTTTCCTACCACGGTTCATCTTAAACTCACTTCTAGCTGAATTTGGCCAATTCCAAAGCTGAATTATAAACACCCTTGATGGAGAAAAAGGAATTTTCATTAAGTTTAGAGACATTGGCTTCATTCAATAAAAACCACCTCTGCAAATAAAACTTTTTTGCTGGAAAAAATAGAGAAAAAATAATTCACATTAGGTCTTTTTGTTAAAGGTAAAAATCACATTACAGTAATAAGTATCTAAATCACCATTGGTACAAAAAAAAAAAATCAAATAAGGAAGAACTAACTAAAAGATTCAAGGTCACACAAAAGGAAAACACAATGATTCAAGAATCTATCCAGGTAAAATTTTCAAATCATCCTTATTGAAATTACACCGAACATCCCAGTACCTTAGTGTAGTTTTCATTAATATTAAACCCAAAAGCATCTACACATTATAGTTTAATTTCTATCATATATCTTCTTTTAACCTGGTCTTGTTAACAAGAATGTTTAATTGTATACGATGTACAGTATTTCAATAACATGTCCAACTTCAGGCATACTAACCAGGCCATGCTGATACCAATGTCCTAAAACAATAAGATGCCCATGCAAGGGATCAAGCGTTAACAATTAACATCACAAATCTCTTTGCACGTACATTACAGATTAGTAATTGAGTGAGTAATGGATAAACAAATTCCCTATTTAAGTAATTTAAGTGGGCACTCTAAAACTAAACTCTTGACTTGATAACAAGTTTTCTCTTCTAAGATAAATTTATTTTCACCTCAATAGTGTTTATTATATTGATGAGATTACTTATAATAAGTATAAATGTATAATTAATTATGAAAAAAAGGATACATATTGTTAGTAACGAAGAATAAATTAATTAGAATACATATTTTTTTTTATAGAATAAGAGTATATATTTTAGCATTGTTATAATATACTAGAAATCATGATCGATAAAAATTATTATATTCTTTTTTATTCCGGTACCCCAAAACATACCTTATTCTTGTCTGATATTGAACAAAAGTTTTGCCTTTAAAAAAACAAATAAAAAAACATTTTTTGAGACAAAAAAATTATGTAGACCTTAATTTTATATATATATATATATATATAATATTTTCTGGTTCAGTATCATTCAATAAATGGCAACTAATTTCCTCATAAATGATCAAGCAGCAGGCAAGTTCTAATGGTATTGTTTTCAATTTACACGAATCTTAAGCCGAACATAATTTTAAAAAATAACCGTTAAAAATAGAAAAAAATATTTCAAAGAATAAAGACTCAAAAATAGAACTGTCATACAAACTAATTAGGAAAAGTTCTTTTTTTTTAGAAGCCTAAATAGAGGAATCATACAGTATTGAAAAACTACAGTTCCTTTCGGCTAAACGAACATACGGTCATTTAGAAGGCAAGTTTTGAATTTCATGAAAAATTAATTGCTAATGCTAAACTTTTCTTTTTCTTTTTTAAATCCATTTATTCACTATTCTTTTAAGTATCCCAATGACACGTTTTTTAGGCTTCAATTTATTTATACTACTATAAAAGAGATTATTCATTAAGTCATAATTTTACTTAATCTAAAATATCATTATGATTATTTTTTTTATTCATTAGAATGAACTAAGAAGTTTACACCAACTATGTCCTACTCAACCAATCAAGTTAAACTCATATAATAAAATATTATTTTATCAAACAAATATATTTTTAAAATAAAAGAAAATTAATATTACAGTTGTAACAATATTTCAATATTGTTTATCCTTTCACTGTATAACAATATTTCATTATAAACTTTGTAATTATAATATATTTTTTTTATTTTTTTACTTATAATTTATAATCTTAACTAAAAATTAAAATAAAGATTAAGAAAGTAAATAGGAATGTATACAATTTATTTGAAAAGAAATAGTCTAAAGCAAAGCCAATAAGAAGTCAGAATGTTGGACAATTCTGTTTTCCACAAATCACTATATGGTGTCAATTTTCATAAGGGGAAAAATAATCTGCCTAAAATATCATGTCTTATGTTTGGCATTGTTTTAAAATTAGCATCATTACTCGTGTATACGTAGGGATATTATCTAAAATTTGATCATAAATTTTTCATTTTGTTTATACTTTACACAAAAATAAATTTTTAAAACGATTTGTCATATAATAATTGCATAATATATATTATTAAAAATAAAATATTAACATAAAAATTATAATTATAATTTTTTATAAAATAAATAAATGTTTAGTTCAAAAAAATTGTCTTTTAGAACCTTACATTACGTTTTATTTTATTTTCAGCCTTTATATTGATTTAATATAAATAGTGTGTCTTTCTGTTGCTCACTAAAGCTTTTCAGCACCAAAAATGATCCTTTTTCATATTTTTGTGGTCTACAAAAAACAATAAACGGAGATGATTGATGTCATAATTTCATCATTCAAAAATTTATTTTTTAATATGCAAATTTTAAATCATGCTAACAATATCAAATTGAATAGAACTATCGCTATACTTTGTTATCACTGCTAAAAACAATTATTTTCAAATATTTATTTTAATTTTTCGATTTTATTGAATCTTAACACAACATATTAACATTATATTTAAGATAATAAATAAAAATTCAAATAATGTTAAAAAAATCAAATCAAACTAAAAAAAGTTTTCTTTATATACTTTTATTTTATCATCTACTCTAAAAATATTTTTTCCCATTTTTTAAATTTATTATATAGATCTGATCTTATAAAAATTGTAATTAACATAAAAAATCATTTTTATTATCTTTTAGTTTCTCTTATTTTATTACTTTTGAACAATTTTAAAAATGAAAGATAAAATAAAAATGCAAATTAAAAAAAAAGAGCGAAGAATGATGAAAGAACTTCTACTTTGTAAATGTATAGACTTTTATTTAACAAGTCTATAGATATGAAAAAAGGTATTGCGAAGTAGTTTGATAAAAAAAATCAAAACCTGCTTACTGAATATGAAAATAGTGCCCCCGTCATGAATTTGAACGCTTTGTGAAAGAAACCGTCTCACTACCAATTCTACGAAGCTGGCTCAAAATCTCAGCGAAGTCTGCAGGGGGTTCGCATGAAAAATGCACCTGCTCCCCTGTATGGGGATGCTGAAACCTACAAAACAATAGGCAACACCGCACCTTATCAAGTTTGTTATGCAAAAAGATGAGAAACAAGGTTTAAAAAGTTCTCACCCGAGAGTCCAAGCATGAAGGCAAGGCCTATCTAGCCTAGAAACCATTTTTACGATTTTGCTATGCAAACTGATGGGAGTTCGGGGCCTTAGCAGTGACAAGACCATGCTTTTTGTCCCTCCATACAACTCATCACCCAGTAGGGGAACTCCCAAATACTTAGCATGTGCGCGAATCTACAAAAAAAAATATGGATTGTTTTTAAAGGGAAATTATAAGCAAATTCTAGGGGATTTTTCTTCAAAATATTGGTATCTAATATCTATTATTCATTTAAAATGGTGTAACGTTTAAGTTCTTGTACAAGGGAGAAAGAAAAGAAAATTAAGCTCTACTAAAAATTACACAAACAATATCTGCAAACAAACGTGAAAGACCCAGTGGTGACACCTCCCAGATCTCCCAAGTTGCCAGTTCACAAGGAATTCTGCATACCCTTCGCTAAGACCATGTGAAACTATGCAAATGGGATATATGGCCATCCAAAAAGAAACATACTAATAAGTCCAAATTACAAACCCTAATTCCAAATTTCCAATTACAGTAGTATAAACTAGTATAAGATCATAAATATAATTTCATGCTGTATTGAGAACGCACGCATAACCAGTTCTCTGTCTTCTCCAATTTACCTCAGCCTTTTCCAGCAATATATTATCCCATATACTCACAAAACAGACTCTCCTTTTTGTTTTCTCCAGTTTAAAAGACAAATTCCCATGCTAAAGATTCGTGTTTTAGATGATTGCATGTCGTGTCTCTAAATCTTCAGACAGTTTAACTACAGGTTCACTGAAAAATGTTTGGGAGAAGATAGGGTTTCGAACTAGGTAAACTAAGGTTGAATTTTATGAGATCATCAGGGAAATAAAATGTAATTTACCCACAATTTTTTTAAAAATAAAAAATGCATTGTTTATCGTTACATTCTTCAATTGATATAATATGCAAAATAATGTGAACAATAGCTTTTCCCTTCATATTGGACTGAAGCCATCAAGGAATTTGTTTATCGTTACATTTCTCCAAAGTTATGTGTCATGAAGTACCTGATGAGTGCGTCCAGTTTCCAACTTCCACTCAACCAATGAACAACTCCCCCCAGCAAGTATCTCAATTACTTTGTACCTGACAGATGGTAAATAATAAACTTTTAGATGAATACATGCCCCTGGAGTAGCACTTGCAATGAAACCTTAAATGTATCTCATGGATATCCTGCCATATGGAAGAAAGCAAAACTAACATAATGACGAAGCACTTAAATGGATCATACCAAGAGAGGTATTCAACTATTTCCTTTAGTTTTGATCATTTGATTACAAGGGAAAAGCCCAAGGATGAAATATCTTCTAGATGACAATTGTTAGTCACCTGAGTTAAACTAATTCCACAAGAAATCTAATTGACAAGATCGCTTGGATTGAATAATAAAAAACTTGAAGTTCATGTTATGCGTACATACACATGTTTAAAATTATATAGTTTTTTATATAAATATTTTAATTGATATCTACCAAATTTCACAATAGTCAAATATGACCGGATGAAACTAAAATAATCCGTATTACTTAGTAAATATAAAATAAGTGTAAAAGGGCCATTAATCACCTACTAGCAGCATAACGGGCCTTTTTAGAATTAACTGGTCCAGTTACAGCAGTCATACGAATCCGGTTATTAGTATCACGGCCAACTGGAACCTCAACACGCCCAGCAACTGGAGTGGGTACCCCAGCAGTAAGACTGACATAAAGCCTCTTAATGGTTCGTTGCTTGAATTGCTCTGACAATTTCATGTGTGAATGTTCATCCTGATATGAAAGCATACAAATAGCAAGTACAAAACCAAATGTCAATCTTTCAAAATATGAACAAGAATTTCCATTCTTTATTAACGTTGGGTGCTAATGACTAGGTTTTAAGAAAATGCAAGAAACACCTTTGCAACAACAAGTAACCCACTCGTGCCTTTGTCCAATCTGTGTACAATCCCTGGGCGAATTGAATTTGATGCCACAGACAGTCTAGAATTTAACCCCTCACAAGAACTTGCCAGGGAGATATAACTATTGAACTCATCATCAGAATCTTCTGTATCTGAAAGAGCTTCGTCTTTAGAAAATTCAACATTTGGAAGGTTGCAATGGTGAAGAATGCCATTGACAAGCGTTCCAGATGTATTGCCAGGTGCCGGATGCACAACCTAGGCAGTAGACCAAATAATGAAATTGACAATCTAATAGAAAATGGAGTTAAAAAAGATAGATAACTTCATAAATCTTACAAATCAGGTTCGGTATTACCATGTGTGCAGGTTTATTTATGACTAGAACATGCTCATCTTCATAAACGATATCCAAAGGTATATTTTGTGGCACGGCCCTCAAATTCTGCAATTCTGCGATTGTGCACTTGATCTCATCCCCAGATTTGACATTGAAAGAAACCTGCTCAAGCATCATCAATTAAAAGATGTCACTTATCCGTGCAGCTAAAACACAAATTAAGAGAGGAAGACCAAACACTGTTAAAAGCTACCAAGAGATAACAAAGGACCCAATTTATTTCAAATGGGGGGAAAAAATTATGATTACTTAATCAAGAATTGCCATCCTCACAATTCACCAAAGCATATTTCTCTGGTTGATACTTCAATTTTTGAAATAACCAAAAAAATACCTGAGTAAAAAAATACAGTCAAGGGCATATGTTTGATAGTTATTTTGGAATCAATACATCATTTTTCCCTTTTGAATATGTAATGTGGAATACGTCAATCATTTAATAGAGCCTTTTGTCTACAGATTCTGAAGGAGCTTCCATTAGACTCGGAATATTTGATATTGATCAATGGCTTAATAGCGATGGTAAAAAGGTTTAGACTCGGGAGTCAGAACACCCATAAAAAATACTCATGGATAATGGTCCGGGTATGAAATGAGAAATTACCTGAAAAAATTTATAGCAATGGATATTCAAAGTACTTTGATACCCACCTTGCCCCATACCAACATTTATTATTTAATATATTAAACTAAAATTAAAAAATATAATACAAATAAGTTGATGAGAGATCCCATTGTTCTTAGAGGTTGTGCACTTGTCATTTCAAAACAGTATGTCTTATTGTCCTAATTATATTGTCTACTGTTTTTGTGGCCTCATCTTCATCTAGTTTCAGAAGTAGTCGACCGTTCTTTAATCCAACATGTTGTAACATTTTTAATTAATGACATTAGTTTTGTACATCATTCACATTTAATTTTAGTATTAAAATAGTATTTTTATTTTACTAGTCTGTCAAAAATAAGGTACATTAAAAGGAAAATATATTTTGTTTAACTAAAAGGCATGTAATGAGTGTGAAATGAACATTGGTATACAAGTCAACATAGGGTACAAGGATGAACACTAAAGTTACTACTTGTGTGGATATGAATTCACTGATTTTTTTTCTCTAAACACGAGATTGGAGTATACTGATGTGTTATCAATTGTGGATTGCGGAAAATGGCGGAAAGCCAATAATCCACCATATCATATAGTGGATAGCGTTGCAGGCATATAGCGGAAGTCACATAACGGTTGAAATATATGATATATATCAATTATATATGTATAAAAAAAATTGTATGCAAATAAAAATAAAATGCATAAAAATTGACATAATATTAGCTCAAAGGTTCAATTGGCTAGGGACTCGCCAGAAATGACAAGAGGTTGCAGAACGCATGCCACAACCACAACAATGATACCGGTCGCAATAGCGGATGAAGTCTCAATCGCGGATTCAAGAAATTATGCTATGCGATAGACTTATAGTGCCGCTATAGCGGCTATTTAACAACACTAGAGTATAGTACCCGGCCTAAACTCTACTCATTGTGCTACCTACGTAAGTGTCCTAAGTAATGGTGGCCTCTTAAAGTCTCTGATCGCAACAAAGAAAATTATCATTACAGATTTAGTTTCAATTTCAACTAGGATATCATTACCGCAAGGAAACTCCTCCAATTTGTGAGCATCATCTAAATACTGGAAACATTTTCTAAATTCTAAACACAAAGCACATTCATATTCATAAATAAATCACACATAAACAGCATATATCTTCCAGGACTGAAACATTCATATTCATTAAAAACAGCTTCAGAATCAAATGCATGAAGCGCCTCTGAGATTTACCTTATCAACGACACGGCCATTGACATGAACGAGTCCTGATTTGATACTTGATTGAACTCGTGCCCTGCTAATGCCATTGATGCGGGAAGAGATCCAGTTGTCGAGTCTGAGTTTTCCAGATCCGATTCTGCTATCGACTGCCTCCTCCAACCGCACACCCGAGAAGTTCAATTTTGGCTCTCCATCGGAGTCTGAGTCGCCGGCGGAACCAGAAGCGGCGCTCGCGGTGGCAGAACGAAATTTATAGCTCGTAGCTGAGAGAAAGAGTGAAGGAGAAGGTGCGGTTTGAAATTGAAATTGGAATGCTCGGGAAGCGGAAACGCGGCAACATCCACATGAGTGAAACGATAGCATTTCTATTTGATTACTCGTTCACTTTTTCGCTGAATGGTGGGATAAAAATTGGGACGGGAAGTTTGAAACGACGACGTGTTAACGGGTTGGGCCTTATGATGCACGGGATTATGCAAAGGAATTGAGCCCCACTCTCAAGTAAAGTAAGCGTTACTGAAAAAATCTTCACTCATACACAAAAAAGGATTTTTTTTCATTTTTTTCATCATGCTTATAATTCGTTTATTATTTATTTTAAAAAAAAGGATAATGTAAGAATAAAAAAAAATTAATGTGCTCCATTTATTATTGAAACAATGGAATAAAAAAATATGTTCCTTTCCACTATCTCATATGTAAACAATGGAATGAAGATTTTATTCCATTATGATTCATTTCATATTCCATATTCCATTTAATCAATTTTATTTCACTACTCATAAAAAATAAATTTTATGTTTAATCTTTTTATGTCATAATATTCGATGCTAGATACTATGTATCTGATTGTCTTTAGGTCAAGCACCTACCATAGTTCATGACTCGACAACCAATCGATCAAGTCCTATGAGCTATCGATAAAAATACTATATTCAACTATAATAACAACTTCTCTATTGTTTTTGGATATTAACAAATACGATCAAAATGATAATCATGGATATATAAATTGAAATTAGAGAATAGTATAAAAATAACTCTTAACCTACAGACACGAGAAGTTACACATACTTGAATGCTCTAGTTAGGTCTCTCAAACTTTAGAAAAAACTTATGTAAGAAAATGTATGTTTTTAGAACTACTGTAGACCTACTAATTTTCTAGCTATTTTTATTGCTTGTAGTTCAATGGATTGTTAATCTCAGTTATTCAACGTTGTTGATGATTTTAACAACAAGGTATTCCCTTCAATCTCTCGAATACAAATAACAAAAATCTTTATTTTTTTCTTAAATATAAATAAATTTTAATTATGTTTGTCTTATTTAATGAGATTATTTTTGAAATATTAATTTTTTATTTAATAGGATTAAATATTTTTTTTATGTTTCATATCAAGTTCTAATTTAAGATAGTTTAGAAAAAAATAATTTTTGATTAAAATTAACATAATTTAATAAAATTAATTAATTTCTTTAATAAGTCTGAATTCAATTTTTTATAATCGATACAGTAGAGTACACTTTTCAGGGAATTTTTCTTGTTAATATAATGTTCTAGATTAAAGTTCTTTAGAAGTCTAACACCTTGAGATCAAACTTCAAAAGTGCCTGTAGTGACAGTTGGCGATGAACGAATGTGTGTAAGTACGTTTTGTTATCCTCATGTATGTACTTGAGATGAAATTAAAAGTAAAGAATTATTAAATATAATAAATAATAAAGTTTTTATATTTTTTTAAAAAAAAAACCTCATGAAATTACTCGTATAATTTCATTCTTGATAAGTGAGTTAATATAGTTTGAAATGAAATCAACAACATGAGCTAACACAAAATCTAGATACTCTAATTAAAAAGTTAAAAGTTAACGACTTAATTAACTTGCCTCGAACAAATTCTATAGAAAAATTATATATTTGGGAAGCTTCATGACTTCTTCAAAATGGCTCCGTGCTCATTGTTTGGAAAACAATTTCGGTTAAGAGCATCCACAGTTTGTTTGCAGTCTTATTCAAAAATCACTTGAGATAAATTCAAATATTTCACCGATTTTAATTGCATCAAGTAAAGCAAAAGCCTCTGCCTCGATCAATAGAAGAAATTAAACCATGCACGTGCCCAGCTTGTTTTGGCGGAAATGAAATTGCCATGATGATTAGGATACATGCAGCATGCATGACCATATTGACCAATATACATTAACAAACAATGCAACTTCTTCACCTTTAAACATATCAAATGCAGTACGTACTAAAAATTCTTTTGTTATTGTTAGTTATTCAAAGACACTTGATATAACGAACAAGTAACAGCACTATTTTTTATAAAAAAAAAGCTATGGAGAATCAAATAGTTGATTCCCCAAGTATCTCCTTTTCTTTTTATCACCGTCAGTCACATATTCTGAACAAGTAGAAAAGCACCCATAAAGACACGTGATCTAACTAATTTAAGGGCATTCCAGTCCCTTCCCTTGTGCACTCAAGTCATCGCCCTCTAGGACGACATAGAATTAATTGCCAAAGGAATTGAATTAGTTAATTAAATCCTAGAAGCAACCAGTGGTGTCCACCAAGACATTGTCATCGCGTTCCACAGTTCTGACGCACTTTGGGTGCACTTCATAGCCACATTGGAGACACTGGTAGGCCCAGCTAGACCCTTGTTCATCACACACGCAGCAGATAAAGGGCCCTCCACCATTTCCATCAGACACCAAATTCAGATCATGTCGATGCCCTTGGTGATACACCAATGCTGGAAGACCCTTGGCCTCTTCCTCCAGCTGTTTCTCCAGCTCCTCCACTTTGGCCTTGGTGAAAGGGTACGCATTCTCTTGGTACAAGTTTATCAAACTCCTCCCGTGTACGGTTATTGTTTTACCATCAGGACCTATAATCACCAACCAAGGAATTCCTTGCACGTTGTAGTGTCTAACGAGGTTCTTGATCTCTGGGTCACCGAAAGGCAAGGCCAACCAAGGCATGGTGCTGTAGTAGGAGTCAAAGGATGCTTGGTCGCGGTCGCTGGATATTAGCACAACTTCGAAGTCCTCCTCTCCCTTTTCGGCTAGCTCGTGCTTTATCTTCTCGTAAACGGAAATCAGCTTGGGAGTGAACTTGGCGCATGGGACGCACCATTCCGCTGAGAAGTAGAGTCCAATTGTTTTACCCACTAGGGAAGCTACAGGTACCTGTGTACATGAGCAACACCCGTCACGCGGAACAGGATCCATGATTCTCTGCATGCAGTTCAAATAAAACTGCGTGCACCCAAAATTCTATTTCTATTCATGGATATATTCTACAACTTTTTCTAGAAATACCAAGAGAAGAAGAAGAAGAAAAAAACAGTTAGAAAAGATGTACTGAAAATGTCTTAATAATACTTCTCAATAATAATAACTTGAAGATTATTTGATTTGATGCTTAAAATTTGTAGTTTTCTGATATATTTTAATATATCTGTATAGTCTTTAAGAAATATAAAAATAAATATACATAAACACTAATTGCTATGTGATAGCTTAAGTGAGAAAGACAGAAATATACGTAGGGAAAAAAATTTGACACCCAAAACTTATACCTACAAACAGAGAGAAAAAAGAAAAAATATATATAAATATAATAGGTGATATGATGTGATAAAAAAAAACACTATATTAATAAGGTGTTTGTAATCTATGCATCTTTAAATATAAGCACTCAAAATACAATGCCCATAAGAAAAAAAAATGTTGTCTAGTGCTTGTGCTTGATGAAAACTTTTAAATAACATGAATTTAGGTGTATAATGAATACTTCTATTATATATATATATATATATATATATATATATATATATATATATATATATATATATATATATATATTCTAATCTTTAAAAAGGATTAATTAGATAATTAATTAACAAAACGTGGAAAACAGTAGCATGCATGCATGCAAGCGAGACAATTAAAGGTGTTGAAGCCATTTACCTTTTTGAGTCCCGTGTGAGTGTGACTCAAAACGTAGTCTCTATGGTGGTTTGCTAGTAAATTAGTGAGAGTCTGGTTATCACGCTTCACTTTGTCTTCCTTTTGCAGCTGCTCCAACCTGTCCTTACTGAATGGATAAGCTTGGATTCCATAGCGGTAAATAAGTTCAACCCCATCACGAACTGTTGCGTGCTCTTTACGATCGTCAGGTTGCAACAAAATTAAGCATGGAACGGCTTCCACGTCAAACTTTCTGGTCAAAGACTTCTTTGTTTCCAAATCAGAGAACGGAATTGCAATCCAGGGCATGCTTCCATAGAAGCTATTAAAGGCATTCAAGTCCTCATCTGAGGACACATACACAATCTCAAATTGAGGGACTCTGCTTTTTAGCTCCTCGTAGATTCCAGCTAGGACTTGGGTGAATCCACGGCAAGGTGGGTACCAATTCGCAGCGAATAATAGACCCACTACTTTCCCTTCAAGATCAGAAACTTTCACCTGCATCCACCATTTACAACCTAAACTTAACCAAATAGCAACTACCAATGTAATTAAGTGGTATTTCAAAAATTCAGGGGGGGAAATGTGGTACTTCAATATATTTTTAATGTAACGTGAATTCAAAAGTTTACGAGTTTCTGTTCTTATCACATTTGTTTAAGTTTACTTTTTTATAGGCAAATTATTCTTCCATTAATATTATAAAAAAGATAGTGTCAGAGAATTTATAATATAAAGTATAAAAAAATCATAACATACTCAAAGTATTAAAAAAATACAATTTATTACGTTAATTATTCTGCAACGTGTATTTACACATATATTAAATTAAATATTTATAACATATATTAAGTAATATTTTAACTAGAATGATTCGGTATTGGAGAATTTTTTTATGATAAGCCACAACATAATGGTGTGAATTTATAATAAATAGCGTTATGTGTGTGAGAGAGAGAATAGATAAATAATTATATATACATATATAATTTTAAGATACCATAATAAAAATTTACCAGAATAATAGCATAATATCATATTATTTAAATAGGTTAGTATATAAAGCATTAAAAGTCTTTTTAAGTTAATCAAAAGCTAACCTCTTTTGACTAAAACTAAATATACATTTAAAGAACTTCATCAGTTTAACACCTGCACCTGGCCATATCCATAATAAGTCTTCCACGAAAACTCTTAAAAAGGAAGAAAAAAAAAACATCTATATAAAAAAAAAAGGACATCACGTGGATAGGTGTTCGTACGTGTCGCTGGCAGACCAGAGTCCAAGACCGTGCCCAACACCGTACGGCTGCCTTCCAGCTATGACCATGTGTCTGAGGTGTCAATTGACACGAAGATACATGAACATCTAAGTTCAAAATTCTGGGTTAGTCAAATAAAAATGTTTCTTGAATAATTTTTAGTTCCTTATAACTTAAAAGAAAAATAAAAATAAATAAATAAGTGATTAATTTGATTAATGATGTAATTAATAAGAAGAAAAATATAAAAAAAATATCGGTTAGGTATTTGAAAATTTTTGTTATCAAAATATAACATTTTTAATCAAAAGGGCAAGGATAACAACACATGCCACATTTCTCCTTGGCTGATAATAAAACGGAAAATAATTTATGGACATCGTTATATAACACCAAGTGAGAGAGGGAAAAAAGAGAAAAAAAGTATAACCCTTATAGGTTATATGATGTGATAGAGAAAAATGATAAGTATTGATTAAATGTGTATAAAAAGTGAATATTCGTACAGCATTCTAAAAAAACACATTTCTCTTGAGTCCTGAGACAATATTCTTTCACGTAACTTTTATTATTGATAGAATTTAGGAGAGGTGAATTCCACTAAACACTACTAATATTGATGTTACTGGGTGTCCATAATTCGGTTCGGTTAAAGCAAACATCATATTCCTACTATATTCTGTAAAATTCACATTTAATTTATCCAATACTAAAAAAGTTAAACCAACGAATAAACAAATAAATGCGTTACTCTCTTATCAGAATTCAGACATACTTAAAAGAGGCTGAACAACTTGAATAACACCGACAAAGCAAGGGTGCATAAGAACAGAAAAGAATCCAGTGCTATCCGAAACTATGAAAAGGACGGGCCACCGAAATGGCCCACTATTTTTGTTTTTGTAGGGGATAATGGGCCGCGTGTATAACGCAAAGCGTAATAGCTAGGACTAGGCTACGGGAACCGTTTAGGTGACACTTGTCCTTCGATTGCAATGCTTGGTCCTCCATGACACACTGAAAGGGACTACAAAATATTGGGCATGTGTAGCTCCTGATTGCTTTTGCATCTATGATCTAACTAATCAAACAACTCCATAGCTAACAACAAGAATATCATCACCATTCATCTTTAATTTCATTTTTCGCTTTTAATAACAATATGTAGGTGTCTAAATACATTTAACAGATGCTGGGAAATAAATCACCTTTCTTCATTAAAAAAAATGCAATTATGTTCGGTATGTGAGGTGGTTCACGATTCACTAGTTGAGCAACTTTTAAGACAGCTAACCTTAAATCAAAGAACTGTCTTAACCAATTGACTGGGACTAGTTATATACATGTGGTATTTATTAGTTACAGTAGATTATCAGTGTTTAGACCCACTTTTCTTTTCGATACTCCATTTGACAGTATCTTTATCTCTAAACTAAAGAAGGGTTCCAGACTTCTTTTTTCACTTCACATTTGTATCTATACATATGTTGGGATAGTCTCATTTTTTTATAAACACCTCTCTTTTTCCTATATAACCCTCTCTCTCTTTCGTAGAGGATTACTGGGTAAACAGGGGCGGACTATTATGTATATGAGGATGTACAATTAAATATATTTAATTTTATATTTTGTATTCTCAAATTTTATATTTTTAAACGCTGGACTTATTTTCATGTGAGAATAACTAAGTGTATCTCTTATTTTAATAAAATCTCTTATTTTAATAAAATTGTAAGTATTTGTTTTAAATTTTATATTAATATTTCTTATTTATTTTTATGCGTTTGAACTCATTATTTCTACTTTTTTTCACTCTTTTATATTATTAGATTATTTATTCTAAATAAATTGACCCACCATCCCGGATCCTAAATCTGTCAGTGCTAGTAAAGATGCTATAACTCATGAGAATCGTAAGCTTAGTTTGTTGGAGATGGTTCCATAAAATTAAAGGGTGAAGGAATATACCACTAAATCAAAAGCATATAGAGGACAAGCTCCATTAGACAGCACAGCATAATACAAACTTGTTTCTCTCACAGCTTATGTATACCCTACCTCGCTTGCTACCCCGTTTATTTGGGTTCTTACTTGCCGTTATTGGTTCTCAATTAATAAAGGTCAAAGGAAATGAATTTTACCCATCTGATTAATATTTAAAGAAAGAAAATATAAACATATTCTGCACGCAAGTTTGCAGCTGAACAAACCACAGATATCATAACCAGAGAAAGCTGTTTCAAATTGAGAAGTTACTTCCTTTAAATAAGATTAATCTGTTAATTGGGTTTTTAAACCCTAGAACTTAACTTTTAAGGTGGAACATAGACTCTCCTTCAGCGTGGTCCAATACTCTTCATAATTTTGGGGTTGCAAATGCTTCTAATTAAGTTCTAATATATAAAAACGTATATCTATAAACTTTTTATTACCTATTACAATCTCTCAGGGAAAACAACTGACATAGTTCTTGGTCTTCACTAAGAGCAACCTTGGGTTAATATAACATCTGCCTTAAAATACATGAATATGAAGAATTTTTTACGGATGTAAGAGTAATTAAAAATCACTTTTTTCTTGTTGCAGTTACTAGAAAACGCTGTTGAACATATATAATAGGCTCACCCGCCACCGGCTACTGCAGCAGGAACACACCAGCCAACAAGTTTTTTAAAAAATAAAAATAAACAATTCTAAAATTTTGCAAGACTAGCTCCCGACCAAAACTACACCAGAAGCCACAGCAAAGAGCTTCAAATAAAAGAAAGTTAAAGGAGAATTAAACAAATTACCATGTACATATCATATATAAGTATAAATTATTCTCTTGAGTATTAATATCATTAAATTAAATTACTAAGAAAAAATTTATTATTATCTGTGACGGAGTACACAACTTTGTTAGAGGATCATCAGCAAATCTGGCAAAAATATACAAAGCACATAAATATTAAATCATACGAAGATCAAGATAATATATAGGACGTTAACTGACCAGTGACCACCATCTCAGACAAACTAAACGATAGAAGTATAACCGCAGAAGCATACTACATACAGTAGTAGATACTATTTACCTTTTTTTTTTTTTTGTTTATACATACTATTTATTTTCAGCTATTACCCGGAAGACTCTCTGAATAATTATATAACTCTGACAAAACTAGAGAAAGATGGGGAAAAGTTGTGAGAGAGAGAGATAGAGAACCTGAGCCCCAGTTGGAGAGAGAAGATAGTCACGATCTTGGGAAGCAAGTAGGTGTGAGAATTTGCCGTGGTTACCATTATGATTCATCACAACTTGAGGAGCTCCATCCTTCATCTCCGCTTTCATCACTCTCTTTTTCTTTTTCTTTCTCTTTTATAAGGTGTGAGTACTAATCTAGAGATGAAAGCACCGCGAGGGGAGTAGAAGGCCCCTTATACACCCGACACTTATATTCATTTAGAAGCAGTAGAATTATTGCATCCTATGCATCCACAAATCAAACATCAACACCTTCACACGTAGCATTCATCCAAGCCCCAGGAGGATAATACCAACCTACACCGCACACACATAGCGAATGATGCTGCAGCCTTTATTGATTGCCGCGAGATCTCATCCATGTGCGCCTTGACTTTAACTTAGAGTGTGAGTCAAGGCCAAACTAAAATGGCCACGTGTATGGTGGTGATTCCCCGAATTGAGTGTTAGTATTAGTTTGCTATCTTCTGGCAACGGTGATACGGAAGCTCCGTGTTGTCATAATAAAAGACTTTTGAATTAAATTGATGGTGCCGAATACGGCAAAACTCTTCTTCCGACACCTGTTGCTCGCTCCTTTAATTTCCTCTTTCTTTTCTTTTCACTTTTCTATAACCACTCCTCTTTCTATCAAGTCTTGCTGGATACTGTATTACTGTAGCGCATTAGTGTGCACTGATGCGTAAAACAAGTTAGATATTACATTTTACATTACAATCATTTTCAATCTTTCAGGTGTATATTTTTTCTTATTAATCTTTTTATATTTAGATTTTCTTAAAAAAGTAACGGAAATTTTAAGAGAAAAAAAAATATAAGAGCATATTGTACAATTACTCTTTTACACTATAATCTAAAGATATTTTAATTATTTTACATTTTAATTTTAATTGAAGTTTAATATCTTAATTAATTGTACTTGTGTACGAAAATAGTGACAGGAAATTAGTTAAATGGTGATACAAAATCTTACGAGCTTTAGTCATTTTAATTTGGACATATTGTTTTGAGATAAAAATAAATAAATTGTTTGGGGTTTTAATTAATTATTTTTTTAAAAATCACATAAATTTAGTTTTGGTGTCTATTTTTAATTAAAAACTTTTTTTCACTGAATTAAAAGCTTTTAAAATTATTAAATATGTAGGATTCTTAATAATTGTTCTAGCTAGTCTTAAATCCTTTTAGACTCAAACATTATAGTAAAGCAAATATATTAATACAAGAGAATTATTTATTTCTCGATTTTAATGTACCATTCCTCACACTGAAAATCTTCCACGCACTGTAGAAAAGTTTGTACAAACACGAGACACTAGATGACGATCCTAAACTATTCATTTTATGGAAATGAAAAATAAGAATGTGAGACTTTTACATTAAAAAATTCAATGAAACAATACTTCATTTAAACATAATAGAGAGTTTAGTTAAATATTAAAAAAGAGTTAAAATGCTAAACTCATACAAAATTCAAACTAAATGTAACTAAAATATACAATCAAGTCAAACTTAAATTACATTTATCAAATCTGAGGTGAACTAACAAAATACAAGTCTTTTTTCTTTAGTAAGACACCCATGCAACTACACATGGGTCTTCCGAGTTTCTGGGAAGACTTTAAGTCTAGCATTAGACCTCCACCGTCGTTAATATTGTCGACCTCATCCTTCTTTTTTGTCGTAACTATTCTTAGGCTATCTTTTATTTTTTTTTATTCAGTTCCTCTATTTATGACGAAAAAAAAAACAAGAAAAGACAAATGTTTTGAAAAGGAAAAAATGAAGAAGAAAGTAGCACCTGCCTCTTCATGTCATTGTTTTAATGCATATATGTATATATATATATGGCGAATATTGTTTTAATAATAATTATTATTATAAACAAATAAATAGCAGTAAAAATGAACATAAATAAATTATTTAAAAGAATCTATATTTATAAATGGTCAATTCAAGGACAAGCGTGGAAATATATATATATATATATTATGTCCTTGCTAAAGAAAAAATAACAAACGCCAGAATTTGTTTATAACAAAAAAAATTTATTCAATTTCTTATATAAAATTCATTCAATTTTATTGTAAATGAATTTAATCTAAAAAATATTGCTCTGAAAGTCTTTTATCGGCAATATAGGCACTGCCTAATGATAAAAAATAACTTTTTGTTTTTGGAAAAGATAAATCCAGCAATGCAAAAAGGAAAGAGAAAAATGATTACGCAACAGTATATTTTTTTTTTACTCATTCAATCATATTCTATAATGTAAAAAAAAAATTATATCATCATTAATTAATTTATAATTTTTATTATTATTAATATTATAAAAGATATAAATAAAAAATAATTAGTGTTAATTATTTTCGACCATAATTATAACATGACGAAAGAAACATTTACGCTGTCAACATTTGCAAGTAAAACGTTTTTTTTTTTAATTTCATCCAGCAATTATTTTTAAATCTAAGTAACTTTTGTTAAAATTTTGACATGAATTTTTCTAGTTGTCCAACACCTGTCGAATGTCGAATAAAAAATAATGCAGTAGACCTCTTGAATCATTAGTGGGAACTTACAAAGTTAGTATTAAACTCACGTTCCAAGATCTAACAGGTGCGAACGGATTCTCCAATCTCCGATCTTTTGGAACATGAAGATTTTTAATTAGTTTATTTTTTATACAAGAAACATACATGGAGATTACATCGATATATAAAATAGAGCAAGAATGATTTCGCGTGTCAAACTTTTCTACTTTTATATATATGTGTGTGAGATAAAAAAAATTAATCAATTCAACTCTTAAATAACAAACTTTATAAATTTGATAAAGCTTATAAAAGCTAACAAGTAAATAATTTATTTTAGTTTAATAGGTAATATATTATATTATTTGATAGTATATCGACAAATGTTAAATTTATGTGAATTTTGATGTTACATTCGAAAAAATATGTCAAATGATTCATCAACCTTTGAATCAATTCATTTTATATTTTATAAAGAGTTATCAAATGGTTTTGAGGAAAATTTCTACGCACTACAATATAAAATATTTTATAAAGAGTTGACTTTTATTATAATTATGTTAAAAATCATATAATTAAATGATTATATAAAATTATTTTTTTTAAACTGTGTCAATCCATAATCATTAAATTCAATTGTTTTGTTTAAATTTTTAGGCATAATGTGAATTGATCACGATTCTTTAAAATACATTTTTCTTTATTAAATTAACTGTTGAGTTATTATTTTATATCTGATGATATCTAAGTTCAACTCTTCTATTTGAAAAAAATGTCAAATGTTATAAAAAAAATAAATAACAATAAAAATATAATTAAATAATTGTTTTATATATTTCAAAATATATATTGCACTGTGAAATACATTAATAAAATATTACATTATTTTGAATTAATATAAATTTTATATCTATAATTTATATGATAAGAACCTTCGATCTAAATATAAATTTCAGAATTAAATTTATTCATTATTTATTTAATAATGTGAAATTTATTGAATATGTAAAAAATAACGTTGCAAGTATCTTTCAAATATGGGGAAACAATAAAAAAAAATATCACTAATACTAAAATTTATCAAGATCCAACACAGATACTCAAAATAATGAATAGTTGTAATTTAATTGTTGGGTCAACAATTATTTTTACCCATTTCTTTTATAATTTATGTTTACAATCAATTATTGATAACTTATTCAATTTCTATCTAAAAAAAACTTATTCAATTTCGATTAACAGTCAATAATTGTACCAAAAAAATTAACATTGAATAACCATGCACTGCCACTGTTATTTCTCTTTAATTTGATAATAATTTAACAAAAACTGAAAATCCCAATAAATCTATTGACTTCTTCCGCTCAAAGCACGCATGATCAATATTATAAAACTAGCCCGATGCTATAACTCAATAACAATATTATATTAACAAGTCACTAATCATCCAAGTTATTAGTTGAACCACGTAAGTTGGTATAAAATATAATAATGTAAATTTAGTCACGTATTTTTTAAAATGTTAATATTAATTAATTCTGTAGCCTTTGTTATCATTAGTATATATATTATCATTTTAATTTTTATTACTCCATCAGTTTCAAATTATATGATGTTTTAGATAAAATAATTTATTTCAAAATAAATGTCATTTTATAAAATTAATGTTATATAAAATATTATTTGAAGACTGTTCTTAATTAATACTACTCAATGGGAATAGCACACATTAAAAATAAATGACTCATTAATTAAAAAGATAAAAAAATATTAAAAAGTTATCTATTTTTTAAAAAATAATAATAATAAATTAATTATATTTTTATCAAAATTCTTAAATGTCATAATATAATGTAAAACTGATGACGTAGTTATGTATGTAAGTTAAAGTAAGATTTCAAAAATATTGTTTATAAAAGATAAAATAGACTCTAAAAAGCTTATGGCATTAATATAGTATTTTTATAAGAAAAATAATACATTAAATATTCTAAATTAATTCTTATACAAGATGGAGCCAAATCACTAGTGTAGAGTAATCTCTAGTATAAATTATAAAAATAAGGAGAGTATATCTGTAAATGGAGTGTGTTATGCCCTCATGGAGTACCCGTGAAGCCTGGAAAATGGAAATTAACAAGAGAAGAGAAGAGTGATGGGAAATGCGTACGGACAATGACACGTATAAAAGAAGCCGGACAAGTGTCACGTGTTGGCCTCTGGAAGTTGTTCTGAAGTCAGCCACGGATGCTCTTCCATGCCTTCCAATATTACTTCTGCTGCCTTCTCCTTTCAACCACTCCTAAATGGAAAACTGCATTGGGAAAATATACAAATCAATTTTTTATTTTAAAATTTTATTTTTATCCTTTTCTAATTTTTAACTTCAAAATATTTTTTTTTTAAGTTTCATATTTTATTATTATAAATAGGTTAAGAGTGTTTATGTGTAACAATAATAACACTAGAGATAATAATCATTTTTTATTGACAAATTTTGATGATTAATTTTATTATAAATGTCATTCAAAAAGATTCAAATTCTTAATCTTTTTTTTTCATTTTTTCTCCGTCATTAAATAATCTTATATCTCTTAATTACATTAATCATGCTAATGATAATAATAAGGTGATGGTAATCATATTTCATAATATAAAACAAACATGGTCCAAAATTAAAGAATGAAAAAAAAAATATCTGTTTGAATTGGGGTTCATATACGTTGGATCCACATTTATCCAAAGCTGTTACCAGTAGCTTCTGTGTTATTTTTATGGGAAAATCTCTCTATAGGCCGAAATGGACGTACAAAAATTAAATCTTTTAAGTTTTACTTAAAGATTGCGATTACCAAAACCAAATTTAAAATATCTATATGATAATTAATAAATTTATTAATTATTATCTCCATCCCTGAATATAAGATTTTTTTAACTAATTCATATACGTTAATGATTTTTAATAATTATTTTTTTAAATTATCCTTCAAAATATTGAGATTTATGATTTCTCTTTTGACTCAATTACTTTATATCTAATTAATTAATATATGTTAATTTTCTTCTCCAATTGTTATAAGAAAGATAATGCATTTACATTTTTAATTTGTAGGATTTACTGTAAAATAGTTAAGAGTGTTTAAAAAATAATAATGAATACGTGTTGTCAATGGTTAATACTCAATATTCTGTTGGTTAATATTCATAAGATTTAATTACCTAATTTATTAAGAATTTAATTGATAATAATAAATTTATTTTAAATCTATAATTTTTTTCAAAATTATTATTGTCATTATTAAGAATCTAATTGTTTGTCAATATTTTATATTTTTTCTTATAATTAGAGATATTTATAGTCTAAAAATAATTAATACAAGAAATATTATAAATTGAATCTTTATAAAAAAAACAAATATTATTTTTAACTGGGATCTTATAAATAGGAATAAAGAAATCTTATAAATAGGAATAAAGGGATCTTATAAATAAGAATAAAAAGAATAATGCATAAGATAAATTAAAAGAAACTTATAAAAAATGAACAAATAAATTTCTTTAAAAAAATCTTATATTTAAAAACAGACATGATATTGTATAATTTCCACATTTTCCTTTTGCGCTTTATAGCCATGAAAACTTGGCTAGGTATGAGGCGGAGAACATAAACAACACAAATGTCAAGACCATTGTTATTTATATCACTCAGTTTTACTAATATACCTCCTATTTGTATTTTTAAAAAAATCCAAAAAAAAATTTAAAAAATGATAAAGTCTTACCACATTCCGAAAAGTAATTTCTAAAAGTGTTAAATTTCTAACACATTACATAAAGCAGTTTCATTAGACAATTTTTAGAAGATAGTGTGAAAGTTGGCTTAATGGCAGCAACAACAACGTGATTTTGTTTCATTGTGAAAGGAGTTTGATTCTTTCAGCGTTTCTACTTGCTAGCTTCCTCGGTTTCCTCTCTATGCATTGCTTCGCTCGATCTCCAAGTCCTTGACAAACCCACAAGGTTCTTGTAATGACCACCTTTGCATCTCTAACATCATTGACAACATTGCCCTTTCAAACCCTTCCCTTCGCAAGCAGTGCATTCTCTCCGCTGACCATTTTCACGGCCTTGAATCCTCCCTCTTCATTGCCCCATTCTTTTTCTGAAAATTGACTTCAGAATCTCTTTTTCAAAATGTGTTAAAATTTTATACTTTCATAAATTTCTTTTTGAAAAAAATATATAAACGAGAGGTATATTAGTGAAAATGAGGTGTAAATCATAATGGAACATATATTTCGATCAGTTAAACGATGGAACATATGGAACAATGTAATGAAAAATAAAGATTAATACTTCCAGCTGTTAAGCAAGTCCAAAAACAAAATAGTGGCTCCGCCAACAGGCCCAACAAGGCATCTATCACTTTGCCAATGTAGTCTATCGTTGTCACTTGTCAACCTGCCCCTTGTATAACAATAACATGCTGGAATTTCCATTTCTGGAACTTAATATTTTAAACGGGTTGGCGTAATTAAAATTTTCTTCTCTAGTTGAAATGTTGGTAAATTGGAGTTGAATCTCGGTATTTTGCCTTTGTGGGAGATGTTAGAAACTGCATAATTCTAAAGGTTGACATTTTAAAATGAAACACAGAGAAGTTTAGGATCTGCGTCATACTCAATTATTAAGAATTTATAGATTTTAAATATATTCGAAATTGCAAGTAAATTAAACCTTAGAAGCAATTATGCAAATATTCAAGAAAATTAAACCTTAGAAGCAATTATGCAAATATTCAAGAAAATTAAACAACCTTATATTGATACTAGCGTAAGATATAAATTAGATACCAACTACATTTGGCGATGAACCAGATCCGGTGTGAGTAATTTATGGTTTAAAAATAATGGTTCATTATAGATCACCTAAGTGGTCCACCTTGGCCTTTTTCATAAGAATAAGCTAGTTTTTTCTCTTATGTTTGATTAGGACATACGAACCCAAATCTGTGAATTTGGTTAATAATGAGCTTTTTTTAACTCAAATTATATCAAGTTTTTCAATTTGATTTGTTAAGTTTACTGACCTAACTGAGTCTTATCCTCAACCTTGTAGATTATCTGTCTAACTTACCTAAGTCTAATGTACAATTTTATTAATTTGTTATGTCAAAATTTTGATTGTTGTTGTTAATTTTTATGTTTAAAATGTTTACATATTTTAGTGTGATAATTTTTAGTGTGATAATTTTTAGCTTAAAAAATGAATTCACAATTTTTCCTTCAAGTTTATACATTTTTTATTATAATTTTTATTTCAAATTACAATTTGTACCCATGGATCGATCTACAGGTTATTAGGTAATCTGATCTTATAAAATGTGAGTTTCACGAGTTAAACGTTAAACGTGTCGGACAGATCCTTATATCTATTCCTATATTTGATTTTTTTTATGAAACCCCCTAAATTTGATAGCGGAAGGAGTAATTGAATTTATTAAAACATTAAATTAATGAATTACGTGAATTAACACATTAAGTCAATTCCATTTTGCCGTTTTTTGTGAGAACATTTATTTATTTTTAATCATAAGGAGGAACATTTTCAAACGAGTGAATATTTTTATTTTGTCATTTTCTGTTAGCTTTTATGCATATCTGGACGTCATCATGTTAACCCTCATAAAGTAATGAACCACTAATCTTTTGGCAGCGCTGAAAATGAAAACTAATTTGCCTCACTTTGTGATGTGGGGAGTCACTGATTAAATTTGTGAAAAATATATATATATTTTAACATGAACCATCGATCATTGACGATGAGGATAAATAAATAAATAATAGGATGCATTTTGATGGAATTTCTGAAAAGACGACCTTGCCCTCAATTGAGATACATCAAAAAAAATATTTTAAGATCGTGCTGACTGCGCAACAAGGATATTAATTAAAAATATTTGTTGATATTTTATTGATAAAAAATTATAAACTTATTTTTTTTAAAAAAAAATATATATCTAATAAAGTTATTGATAATACTTCGTATAAAAATATTTTTAATTTAGAAACTAATATTGTTGTAATCATTTTATTGGTTTAAAGTATTTATCAACTTTAAACCTAATTATTTTAATGGAATTTTTTTTAATCATATTTTTTATTTGAATTTGAGACTTTACTAAAAAAATAGAATTCAATTTCAAATGTTTAAAATACTTTAATTATTTTTAATTGTTTATTTTTTAACTCCCATCGGAAAAAAGTTATTTATTACTTGTTAACGTTTTATATTCGCTACTCTTCGGAATATTGTCAAACCATACACGACTGCATGAGGTCATGCTCTCATGAATTAGTTTGTGAGTAGTTTTTAAAAATTAAATAAGAATATGTGCCCCAAAAGATAATTGTTTCCTATTCATACTTTCCACTTGTCCCAAACATAGTGATGAAAATGACTGAAAATAAAATATCAGAAAGCAACATATTTTAGTATTGGAAATTAGAAACCAACCTTAAAAAATCATGTGATCGAGATATTTTCAAATGCTTCCTAAATCCTTTTTTTTTTTAGAAGTTCCTAAAGAGAAGCTAAAAAAAATATGAGTTACGATAATTCTTAAATGCGTAGGATATTTTTATCGCTTTATCTAATGCAAGTCTATATTTTTTTTATTAACAAAGGTTAATTATCAGTATTGTTAGTTTTTTATAAGGAAAAAATTTAGATTTATGATCTCTTTTTCTCTCCTTCTTTTCATTTTTTGGTTACCACTAAATTAACATTATATCTTTATGCAAATCTGTACATATTTGATTATGATGTATTAAATATTTATATTTTATTTTTGAAATGTTAACTAATTTCACAGTAAATGTTTTTTTCTTCAAATTTTTTTTTTTCAATCTCACAGCACATTAAAAATACACTTTTATGGCAAAAATCGAAACACGAATACTTAGGGGGAAAAAGACGATTTTCAACTAACAGGCAAATTTCTTAACTTGGATGTACACATATTTAGAGGTTGAAATGAATAATTATCTCCTAATAATAATAATATAATTAATTGTAGTCTGATTAATATATTTTATAATCATAATTATTATGTCAAATATTGATATTTTTAGCTGAGCTTTATATTCTTGAAATTTGAAACATACTAATTAGGTTTTTTATTTTTAATTATGTATGTGCATTTTTTTTTTTAAAGTCAACCCTCTTTTCAACATTTTTTTTAATTAGCCAAACCAACATATTTCAGCAATCTATTCACTTCAAACTTGAACGCTTAAAAAGATGAAGTGTTTATGAAAGTGACAAAAATATCACACTGGACTCAGTGCATTTAAGTAGACAACTATTCAATTTCTTTTAAGTACTTATTATAAGTTATTAAAATAATTGGTGAGGAAATAAAATAAAATCATCATTTTCATTTATATTTATATTGTAAGTTATTTTATAAGTTATCTTGATGACCTTATTAAAATAAATTAAAAATAATTTATAAATATAACTTATTTTTATAAGTTCTCCTAAATATTTATATATACATGTAATCATATAATGAGATAAACCTAAACAAAATGGAATTTAGCTCTTTCAAATGCGCTTTAAATAAAGCAGCGAGGATGTGGATAAATTGATGTGAAGTTGTTTAAATTTAATTAATAATTTTGAGATTGAGTATTAAATATTTAGAATAAGAATTTTATGAACTATAATAATCATAATTTATTTAAGCATCTTTGATTCATGTAGATACATGTGGTTTTGTATAAAAATGCACTTTAAATAACTACTACTACTTTTCACTGAGTTGTTGTGTTAATTGGTTTTTATACTTTTTCTTGGAGAAAGAAAATAAATAATAGTAAAAAGTATTAAAATAAAAGTAATTAAAATACTATTTTTTTTATAAAATTAACTTCTTTTAATGAAGTTAAAGTATTAAAAATTATATTTTATTTATTGAAATAATAATAATAATTAATACATACATACATGTTCACAATTGTAATAATATATAGTATTTTTTTCATAAAGAATTTAGAAACATTTACGATAAATACTACCATGTATGTCCTTTTAGAAAGAAAATCATATTTGAGTTGGATGGCAAAACTTTTTATCATAAAAAATTTAAAGATTGAAATAAAAATCTTCTATAAACATCATAAAATCTAAATTCCATACAAATCAGAGAGATAGTTTTATTTAAATTTTCGTTGTTTTATTTTTATTAATATTTGTGAAAATATCACTTTATTTTAAATATTTATAAAAAATGATAAAAACAAACTATTTCACCTTTTCCGTTACAATTAAAAAAAAATCCTGTGGTCCTAGGTTGTTTTATACAAATCAATAAACATGATAAAAGAAAATAAAAGTATTACAAAAATAACGTTATCATTATTAGTTCATTTTTTGTTTTTTAAGTCATATAAGTGGAAAAAATAATTAATATTATATTATAAAACTAAAATGATAATTGATAAATTTTATTTTTCATACGGGATAATTATAATGGAACGGAGAAATTACTAATAAACACGCCAAAGGAAAGGATCGTATTCGTCCCATACAGTTATTGTTTAAAAATAAGTGGAAAAAATAAACTTGCGCATTTTCCATTGGAAATTAGAAGATATTTTTGACTGGAAAGCTGGAAGATCTTAAAAACATTTATGACTACGATGTTGATAAAGGTGTGAACTGTGAAATGGAATATTACTACTCGTTGAGTTTATTGTCTTTGGCGTATTGTTGGTGCAAGTTCAGTTGCAAAACACCTTCTTCACTACTCCGCGGGGCTCCTTAGTTTTGATATCTACAAATCTTAATATATGACAGCTATTGCCTTTCTTTCATTTCCAACCTCAAAGTCAAAAGGTTCATGTACAAACCAGTAGTCACCCATGCAACTTATTATGGAGGGACCCATTCAAATGTGAGACACTCATTAATTCTGTCGGGGCATACCATGCAAATAATGCAAAGTAATGAATAAAGAAGATAAATTATCGGTTAATTTAATTTAATAAATATATATGATTTTTTTTATACAAAAGGAGATATAATTACTCAATTGCTCCTAAAACTTAAAATTTGATGCTTAATTAATCATATATTTTTTATTAATCAGTATAAATTTTAATTTTAATATATTTGAAATCATTTATTAGCTTAAAAATTTAGGATAATAGTAAAATATCAATTTAATTTTGCATTAAATAATAAACTAGTGTTAATTTTGCAGCGACAAAAGATGAGGTAACTGGATAGAGAGTGACAAATATGAAGAAAATGAGAGAGAGAGATTTTAAAAATAAAATAAATAAGAATTGTAATATAAATATCCAGAAAAAAAAAACAAATATCAGAGTTACACGTTTCTTTAAAACTCTGCACGTTACTAAAATCAGAAACTTTTGTAAACATATTTTTTTTGCTTAAAGGAACTTACTAACTGGAAAAGTCTTGGCAGATGTACTCCATGACCCCGCAATAATTATACTCTTGCTTTAATTTGGAATGTTGTTTTTCCTTACACACTCTAATTTTTAACCACGTCAAGGGAGATGATAAAAATAGATAAAATTTAAATGTAATTTTTTAAGTGCTTCAGTGCCACTCTTTAGTTAGACTTTCATTTTGATATATTGCATTAATATTAATATAAAGCTGCAATTTCAAATTAATGAACCTATAAAAATCAAACATTCCAAGCTGGCGTGTAGCTGTATAGTGTTTTGGGGTGATAAGATCAAAATCAAAATCACCATGCGCACTCTGTGACTCCCCATGGAAAAAGCAAACGTAACCAACGTTCAGTTCACGACCCGCACTTGCTTCAACCATCCCTCACCTACGTGTCTGGGATTTACGTGATAGCGTCAATTCCCCACTCCTTTGTCTTCTCCTCCATTCGTACCTTCTTTACGTGCAACAAGCAATACTTTACGAAACAAAGCGAAAAATTCAAATAAGCTTCACAATTACATCTCCAAAGTCCAAACCACATAATATATAAATTAAACCATGGCTTCTGATTTTTCGTGTACTAAAGCTAAATTCATCTAGGCCATAACACACAACAACCACTTAACCACAATACACGACACATAAATATAAATATAATAATAATAAATTAAAAATAAGTAACGGGAGTTCTAGAAAACTAGAAAGAACGCTAAGAAAGAAAACAATAAAGATAATTAAGAATTTGGCCTCCCTCATTCATTCCTTGAATAACGAATGTTTCATTGTTCAGCAAGGGCTTTGGGAAGTGAAGATTTGAGGGTCCAGCTTGGTCCTGCAAACGGGGCAAAGAGGGTGCTTGGAGAGCCAGGTGTCAGCGCAATGGACATGAAAACCATGGTTGCAACCGGGGACCAGTCTAGCCGGTTGCTCGCTCTCGATCTCGTCGAGGCAGACGGCGCATTCGTTGCCCAAGACGAGTTCTTTGCCGGTGACTCTTGGAAGCTTCTCCAACTCCAGAGCGGATAGACCCTTGTCAGCGACGGGCTTCACCGGTTGCCCGTCGATGGGGGGTTGCTGGTGGTGCCGGGTGGTGGCGTACCAAAGAAGGCACATGTAGACGATAAAAACCCCGCTCATGCCAAGGCACGGCAAGAAAAGCGCCAGAAGGACCGAATCGAGCATTTTTTGGCCTTTGAAAGTTTCAGTCGCAGTGGAACCTTTGTCCGATTCCAATAGAAAAACAATTAATGCGGCGGTGGGGGTTGGTAAAGGAGTACCCAAGAGATTGGGTCTTGGCGACAATTACCCAGCATATCGCAAATTCACACAGGCCTATGCCTTGTGGTATATGGGAAACCCCGAAATTGAAGAAGATCGAATCAGAGATTGCGGTGAGGGTTAATAGGGGGTGGTTGGGTTGAGAATTGTGAGTGCCGAGTGGAGAGGGAAGAAACGAAGAAGGGTATTGTTATTATCATGCGTGGCTTCGTTCTGTTCTTAACGCTCTTGGGTTTTTATAGTGAATGTGAATATATATACAGGACGCACGACATAGAGGTGGCACATCTCTATCCTATCAATATTTAAAATGTATTTAAATATTTATTTATCTATTAGTGTATGATTAATTATTTATAAAGGTGCACATTATCGTTACGATTATGTCCTCCCTTTTATTTATAAATAAATATTTATTTTTAACATTCTCTATAATCTTCTATCTATTATCTATGAAAATTATCTATAAAGGTTAGAATAATTATATTTTTATTTGTTATGTTCTCCTAGCCTATATTTTTAATTGAGCGTCAATTTTTTTTTTTTGTTTTGCCGATTCTCCTCGGATGAAAGATACCCTAAAAACCGATATCTAAGATCTGAAGTCCTAGATTGACTGCATCAATCTCCACGTATCACGATTTTAGATTTTGATAATATCAAATTATTATGATAGCCAAGACTCATTTATCACAAAAAGATTTTATTTTTTAAACGGATGCGCACTGCACAGCTGTCGTTGAGTGAAATATTTACTGATGAGATAGGTATAAAATATTATCTTCAACATTTACTAATATACTTTTTGTTACCTCTTGAACATTCAATATGTTATTATTTTTATTTTATTTTAAATGATAAAATAATAGATGCAATAAATATTAATTGAAAGCTAAAAATTTATAATACTTTCAATTATGGCATGATATTTTAAATTATAATATTTTAAAAATTAACAAAAAGTTCATTGTTACAAAATAAACTTAAAGAAATATGTAATATAAGTTTTAATGAGAAAAATGTCATATTTTCAAAAGAAAGGGTGGGAATATTTTGATAAAATTATTTTCTAATAAATATTAATTCTCTTATATTATGTGAAAAAATCTTAAATATTAATTATTTTGGGATGGAAAAAATATCGTACTATTAGATAATTTCTAGTGAATTGATAGTGTAAAAACAAATTCTATTGCTTGTGTATAAAAAAAAATCCAGTATTCGAGGTGCTTGGCAATGATGAGTCGGGATAAAGCGATAAATAACGTAAGAAGAAAGCGACATAGGTGGGTAGCTGTGGGCGACGATGGATTTGTGAAGACCAAAGGAACACAAAGGATATGCATCTGATATTTGCTATGACTGAAATTGGAACGAGGAGACAAGCTTCTAAGTGGGGTTACCAAAGGAACAGTTTGGTCCCTCTTGATAAGGAAGCCACCGCAATCAATCGATGCTACGGACCCAATTTCGAGATAGCATGGCTTAATGTGCCTCAAGCCATCCGCCAATAAAACCCAATAGATAACATATAGGCCCCTTCAGTTTCCTTGTTTCGACTTTCGATTACAATTAAGGTTAATAATCCTCCCTCCCTGTCGTAATAATCTTGTGTAAACAAAAAAAATCTTAAAATAATTATTATTTTATTTTTTTAATGCAATATTACTTATTTTTTAACTTATATTTCTTATAATATTAATTACAAATAACAAAAACTAAAATAAATTAACGATGATAAAGGTTAATTTTATAAAATTAATATTCTGTTTCGTTTATTAATTTTTCTTGATATATGTAAAATATCATAGGACAATAATTATAATTAGACAAAGAAAATATTAAATACACTTTTCTAAAATTTATTGAGTTGTTGTTTAGGGTTTGATTTCTTATTGTGTGAGCAAAAAATGAGTGTTGAAAAAATGTTCTAATATGCAAAAAAATCTTATATAATTTAGTAGTAAACATCAATAAGAATTTATAAATAATCTTCACCCTTAACCACTAGATGATTTTTAAGAATAAAATTGTAACGAACCAATAACTAAAACAAACAATATCTCCAAAGAGATAATCCTAACGATACTAAGGGTTTGAGGTGAAAAAATAATAATTTATTTTAATACACAAAAAAAAATGCTTTGTTTTTGGAGTTTAGATTTAAATATCTTTTATAAGATTTTTAAAAATAAAATTTGGAGAATGTATAGCAGCGGTTCCTTAAAAACATGCTTAATGCATGGGCTAAAGCAAAAGGCGGATGAAGACAAGGAACTCTAACAGCGGCATTGTTTAATTGAAAATTGAATGACTTTTGTTGAAACAGAGGGCCGGTAAAGGGCAGCACAATTGACTGAATTGAGTCAAGACTTTAGGGAGAATGAGTCTGAACTGAACCTTAAGATATGCGGTATGAGTCAGCCAAGTGTCTCATTTTTTTTACTTCGCGCTCCCATTTTTGTTAGTAGGGTTTACTATTTTTTTTTTAATTTTTGATTTTTTTGTCAATATATTTTAAATTTTTTGTCCTTATTTTTATTTCTTTATTATTTTTTATATACTTTTAGTTCTTTTATAAATAAAGATAAAAAAAAGTTACGAGACTAAAAAAAAATCAAGGATTAAAAACAGAAATCTTAAAAAAAAATTGAAACTAAAAATATTGTAAACTCTTTACAATTGTTTCTAAGTTATAAAATTGTTAAATAAATATTAATGAGGCTGAGTGTGGTAAAATGAGCTAATTACTTATAAGGTGACTAATCAAATTTTGAATGCTTGTCAAAGTCGTGTTTCCATTTAACGTTCTATTGTGTTTTGAACAAAGAATGTTTGAAAGTCTAAAGGAAGATACCCGTATAAAAAAATAAAAATGTCTTGTTTTAAGACTTGGATTCTTTAACTTTATTTTTTTGAGTACAAACTTAAAGTGTGAGGAGTGTAATTTAGATAATATAGTATATTAATAATTAATTATTAATACAAATTTGTAGTTAATTTTAGAATTTATTATATATGCACATGGCTTATTATTATATTTAATAGTTAATTTTTAATCAATAGTTAATTAAAAACGTGTTTATTTTTTAAATACACTTTTCACTGTAGAATAATTAAATATTAAAATCTAAATGATGTCAATTGACAGGTAGTAGTTTATATAAGTAATAAGTTCATAATATACAATTTTTATATATTATTTTTAATTTTGCAAAAACATTGTTTGAATAAATTTGTCTTTTAAAATGCGAAGTACATTACAAAAATAAAATATATTAATAATCTTTTAATTTATAAATTAATGAATGAATTATGACTATATATACATATAAATTATAAAGATATTAAATTATTTTCTCTCAATTTATTTTCCTAAAAAAACATTCTTAATTATATTTTTCTTGTAAATGAATTATTAGCAAACTAATTTTTTAACTCTTGTAAATGACTAAATACACGGAGTAAATATTTTTATATGTAATCATTTATTTATATAAATCAAAATCAATTTGTTATGTATTCTTTCACTAAATCAAATTAGTATAAAAATAAATTTTAAATTTAAAAACCAACAACAATTGATACAAATAATAAGGATTTGTGTCTGTTAAGCAAATAGTCCAAAATTCAAATCCTGATTGATAATTGAATATGAAATAAATCATATAAAAAAACAAAAACAAACACTAAATTGTTTCTAAAAAAATCAATTATTTAGTAATAAAAATCTATTGTTTTTCTTATTTCAACTGTGACAATCGATCGTTTAAAGATAAATATACATTTGTTAAAAACTGATTATTTTATTCTATTTTTCTATTTTGTTCTTTCCTTTTTTTTTTCATTCAAATTAAACACACTTAATTTTCTATTTCTCCTTTTTTTTTTCCTTTTCCATCTAACAAAGTAACAAACCATAGGCATAAATGGGAAAAGGGAGGTGGTGTATAGTCGTAAAAAATCGGGAGGAGGCGTGACAGAATAAAGAAAATCCAACTAATGTACTCCGTTGTCAACAAGAAACGTATGATAAATCCAGCAAATGTACATATGTACTTGTTTGCAACCAGAACGATATATGATATGACACCTTCATGGCGGCTACACACTTTGTGGCCTAAAGAAAATATATCAAATAAGACTTTTTATGCTACGTACTTCTCATCTAACGAAATTGCACACATGTGCCCAAGCATGCCAACAATGGATACTCAAATTCATTAATTGGGACCGTTGAATCTTTTGTTTATTAAATTATAGAGATTGCATTCGTTTAATAACATCTAAATTCGCATACTCCAACAAGCTATTAGTATGATGGATAAATTAAATCTGTTCATAACTTTTTCTTAATCTAAATTAGAGAGTTGTAATCAGGTAGCTTGACCTACGTAGTTTATAATTAATGAGAGGAGCAACTATAAACAATGTTTTTTTTTTAAAGAAAACTATAAACAAGATAAGAAATAATTCTGCATAGATCTATTTATTCACACTTTTTTATTGTTATCAAACTAGAGAAAAATATTCCGATAGAAGAGGATCGAAAGTGAGATGTGAATTCATAATTTGAATGAATTGGTTCAGTACAAATGAGATTTACAAATACATAAAAATTAGTCATCGGCATAATGAACCATAAATGCAAGACAAAAATATCTAATAGGTCAATTAAAAGTTTTAATTTTTTGAAAATTTTTAAATTAATAAAATTATCTGTTAAATTAATGGAAAAGTATAAAAGAATATGATTTTTTAATTTTTATTACGCAGACAAAACTATATTTTGAGGTGATTATAAATTTATGTTTAATAATAATTTTGAAGTCATAGTAATATTATTTTTTATTTAAATAAAATATTTTATTAAAATTAAAATAAATAATATTACGATCAAGGAAAATAATTATTAAAAAGAATAATGATGATGATAACATGCTTGTACCATAGCCTTTTCGTTATTGGACGCATCCTGCATCAATGATGACTCATGATAGCAATGCCTCACTTGCAACTTCGATCAAGCCCATGCTTGACACACTGTATTTCGGAATTAATAAAGCAATTTGTGTTCCTTAATTTCAAATAGTGTTTCTTGAATCACACGTGAAACACGGGGTTTGTGTTCCCAGTAAGTTTTTGGCATATTTTTCTCCATGCCGTAAAATTGTCTTCAACTCGCTAATTTTCTGTCAACTTTCATCAACTATTAGACAATGATGCTTTAGTGCGTGATTTTTTTTAGTTTTAACGTAATTGTATGTCAATCCATGTTTTCTTTTTTACGTTTCTATCTTGGAAAATAGTAAAACTCCGTTTTGACGTGGTTACAACAAAAAAAAAACCAAACACATCCTTAACCATTTTCACTAGCTCTGCAACACATGATTCAAATCTTTCTACAAATTATAAAAGTCACCTAGTATGTGTTTGGAAATATGCATGAAAAAATTATTTTGAAATAACGCTGTTCTATAGAATTAAAATTAATTAAAAGTGAGCTTGTAGTAACATAATTTTTGTAAAGATAACTAATGTTAGAAAATTAATTTTTACACACAATATTTTTGTAGTGACATAATTTTTTAAATTCAGAAAAAAGAAAATTAATCACAATATTAATTGTTTGAAAGCTTACCAATTCATCGTATCAATTTATATATATTTCTTTCAAATTCAATTATAAGAAAAAAAAATTGGTGAATTAAATAAATATAAGCAAATTTTAACTATTTTTTTTACCTTATTTAATAATACCGTCTAAGAATACTCTCCAATTAGTTGCATTTTTTTAAAAGTCATCAGTAAAATATCAGTAAATGATATTAATTAACATTCTTAACTTAACTTTATGATAATAAAAATGATATTAATTAAAATTCTTTAAAATATTAGTAAATGATAATAAAAATGTATGTTAGACTTTACGAAAATTAAACTTAACTTATATGATAATTAAATATTTTAAAATTTTAATATAATATTTACTATAACTTATTTAAAAATATATGTTGTAATAAGATATAAATTTATCTTTTGAAAAAGTTAATTCTAAACTTTAACTTATTTTTTTTAATGTATATCAACGTCTTTAACATTTAAAAATATATAAAACTAAATGTAATATAACGAATTTAATAATAAGAATAATATAAATATTTTTTTAAATAGGACAACTTAATAGGTCTAAAATGTTTTATGAATAGTATATGATTTGACATTTTTAACCAAAAGGCTTTAATAAAAGTGTTTAACGTGATTTATTTAATGCATAAATTCTTGTCGAGCCTAGTTCATCTCTACTGTGAAGATGGAGATCAGAAGATTTATCCGTGAAAAAGTCTACCGATTGAGGTGATTGTCGTCCAAATAAACATTAGTATTTCCTATGTTCAGTATATTGTTTACGAGCATCTGACAGCTTTTCCTTAAAAAAAAAAAAGAAACCCGAACAATCAGTATACATATGAAAAAAAAAATAAGATTTAAATATATTTTTGTTTTTAATAAATATTTAATTTTTATATTTTTTTAATAAATTTAAATTTTATGTTAAATTTTTAATAAAATAATAAATTTATTTTTATCTTAATATTTTTAATTTCTGAAAATTTATGAATTTTGTATTTTTTTAATAAAAAAATCATTTATGATTAGTCAAAACTAAAATAAAAATTTTTAATTTATGGGAGATTAAAAAATATCAAAGTTAAAAAATAAAATTATTAATTTATTTGAAATTTAATATAAAATAATATTTTTATTAAAAAAAAATTTATTAGAGATATAAAATATATATTAGAAAAAAAATAATGTCTTAAATGAGTCCGAGCATCTTACAAAAATCATTTATTTTCTGCCTGGATTTATTAAAAAAAAAAAAAAGGCGCAATCTCACTAAACAATAATTAATCAGCACATGAAATAAAAGGGAAAGTTTTTCTGGTGAGTGGGTTCTTCCGCAACTAAGTGAGTGAGAATGAAAATGTTGCAGGTGGCAATAGTGCAATTGGCTGCGTTGCAGGTTTTTGTTATTTTTTTGAGTGGTGGTGCTGATTACATACCGCCTTCAAGGTTGGATGGGTTCGTCTACCAAAATGGGTACTTAGATTTGGATACTGTTTTGATAGAAGCGTTTTATGATCCGGTGTGCCCATACAGCAGGGATTCATGGCCTCCACTCAAACAAGCTCTTCATCACTATTCTTCTCGGGTTTCGTTCCTCCTTCATCTCCTCCCTTTACCGTTAGTCATACCTGCATATTTTCTCACTCTCCCCTTCCTTCTCTTTTCTTCCCTTTGATGACTTTTAATTATTTTTGCTGTGCAGCTATCTCAGACAGATTAGATTAGATAGTTATTTATTTATTTAGATTATAATTAATTGATTAAAAATCGTTTGTTAATTCATTTATGGTCTATTAAAGAATTATTTAAAAACACTTTTTTCTTATTTATCCATAAATAAAATTTAATCAATAATTATTAATATCAAATAAAATAATTAATTTAATTAAAAACTATTTATTTTATTTTTTCAAAACTATCATTTATCACTTTTTTCTCTAATTCTCTTTGCTATTTGTATGTCATTAAAAAATTTCTTTTAATTAGGATATTTTAGTCTGAAAAGAACTATTATAAGAAAGATTATGAATTGACTCTAACAAAAAGAATTAAACACCACTTCGATCTTATTCGGATCTTATAAATTGAATCGGAGGGAGGATCTATTGGATTTTACATGAATGGACCGGATGAGTCTTCTAATTCAGGTCTTATAAATTGAGTCAGAGAGAGTATCTATTGGATTTTACATGAATGTACTGGATGAGTCGTGGATTAATGGATATTTTTGCCACTCATATTGTTGCCTAGTAACTTCCTTGTCTCTTAATGTTATTATAAAGGTCAAATTATTTAGTTGTTCCTGAACGATTTAAGAATTTTTAAATAGATTCATAGATTATTTTTTTAATTATATTTCTGATATTAGTTTTTGGTGACTTGAAATTGTAAAAAAAAATAAAAATACTGATTTTAAAAACTCAAGAACTCGATAAAAAAAATATTTAACAAAAAACTCAATTAAAAAAGAATTGGACCCATTTGAAAATTTTCAAATATTTCAGCTAACAACCGACTAATTTAACCTATTATGAATCATGTTGAATCCTGAAATTCAGCAAATATAAAAATAATGTGCTAGATTGCATTTAATATTGTTTGTGCGCTGACTTCAATTGTCATTCTACCTACGCGGAGTATAAATTTTGTCTATGGAAATTGCAGTTACCATGACAATGCTTTCGTCGCGACCCGTGCTTTGCACATTGTGAACACATTGAACGCATCTGCAACGTTCCCCTTGCTGGAATGGTTCTTCAAGCATCAGGTTTGTATTCACAGTTTCAAAATCAATTTGTATTTGATGTATGTATCGGTTGAATACCAGATTTGTTTGTTTAAATTGATTGAGAAAGGAGTTCTCCGTTTTCATAGTGCTTTAAATCTCCACAAGCCTTTCAAGTAAAGTTTCAACTTTTCACTGTTTTTTTCCACTCCTTATTGTTGGTTGTACTCTTTCGCTATGGTGTTGGCCTCTTGGTTTACCAATTCTTGCTTTGACACATTTTATGTCTTTTATGGGCACACACACGGACTGCGCAATTAATGCCATAGATATATCATGTTAATGGGCACACACACAGACACATTCATTTACTCCCCTGTTTTTATTATATCCAAGAAATGAGATGGAAAATTGTTTTCTTCCTGCTTGTTCTGTTTCAATTTTCAAAAATAGCCTTACATATTGATCACTTGATGGTTGAGTGCTGCATCTGATTCGTGGGGAGATTTCGGTGTGTGGGTTCGCACAATGAAAGTTGCGTTGCTGAATCAGTAACATGTATTAATATAAGACATACCTGGCATAACTCATAACTATAACGAAGAGCAACATTGTAAAACCACATTTCTCTGGCTTAAAATTGTATACATTTGCATCTAGGAGAGCAACAAAATATTTGTGCGTATCTTCTGTATTATGCCTAAGACATATATACATTTGCATCTAGGAGACAATCTTTCTACTTAAGTTATTCAAGTTTCTTACTCACCAGATCTAGTGCATACCCTTTATCAGGAGAAATTTTACGGGGCCCAAACACGGAACTTATCTAGGGCTTCTATTGTAGATGAGATAGTGAAGTCTGCAACAGAAGCAGCTGGGAGCTCTTATTATAACGCCATAAAGCATGGCTTCAATGACACAAAAACTGATTATCAGACCAGAGTTTCTTTCAAGGTAAGACAAACTCTTTTATCTTTGAGTAGAAGTGACAAAACAATCTATTCATCCATCATCATCCGATTCATCTACCGGTAAATCTATCAAGAATGTGTTCAGACTAATTCCACATATTAGAAGATATTTGGATTTCAATTTTTGTATTCAAAACTAGTATTTTCATATCTTATTAATTACTTGATTTAAGGCTTGATAAGACGCCTAAATATAGCTCACCTTTCAATCAAATGCATTTGATGTTAGTTTAGTTCACCTTCCACTTTAAAATTATGTATTCTTTGAATTAAGACTGGATTATTCAAATTATGTTAGTTTAAATATAGCCGGCCTTTCAATCAAATTCATTTTTCATGTTAGTTTAATTTTAAGTTCTTAAAAAATGCAGTACGCTGCTTCGAGAGGGGTGTATGGAACGCCTTCTTTCTATGTCAATGGATTCTTGTTGCCTGATACTGGAGCTACCGCTGACTACAAGACTTGGAGGAAGGTCATTGATCCATTGGTTGGTGTGAAGAAGAGTATCCAGAATGAAGAGTCCCTTCGTTTCTTCTTGTAAAAATTGTGGGAATGTAAAGCCCAGTTGCATTAGCACTTTATCATTGAAGGAATCCAAATAAAGAGTGTCTCGTAGCTGCTAGTGTCGAGAATGCAATAATGGAATCAACTGTTATAAAACATTCCTTAGTCCTTGCATATACATATGTGGCATGGGTTGGAAATTCGTATATATGATCCACGGGGTGATGATGCTACGTTCCTTAGGCTTTGGATTTTTGAAAAAATGATAGAATGAATTGGGATATATTAAAATAGAATCAAATATAATGGAACATAATAAAATAAGAGGAGGAATCAAATTAGATCCGTGTAACTTTGACAATTATTTTATCAATCTATAATTCTTAATTGAATGATATTTTTTTAAAATTAACAGTTGGATTGAAAGTTTCATTTATATATATTATATGTGTAAAATTTCATATTAATCTCAAATCATTTGTACCTCATTCATATAAGTTAAAATGATTATAATATAAACATTTAAAGATATACTAAAATACGAATCATCTGATTATCTTCTTATTATTATTCAATTTTGATAAAATTTGATATAGACGATCTTGATAATATATAAATATAATTCAACGGTTGAATTAATAAAAATCATATTTTATATTAAATTATAAAATTGTGTAACAATTGTTAAGGTTATACTAGTATAATTTGATCTCATCTCATAAAATAAAATCTTTATTTAGTTGTTTGAATATATTAATTAAGATCATCTCGGAGAAGTGTATTTCTGGATATATTTGCTTGGTTCACAATAACAATATTTCAGGAAATACTTATTAGTTATTAAAAAATATAATTTTAGTTTCCTATTTTACTTTGGTTACCTTATAAAAAATATAAATATTTGTTTTTCTTTTGTTTTTTTAAATTTTTTTTATTCAACCGCCAATTTTGAAGGAGTTGACCGTTAAATCGTTAAGTCAAGTTTTTTAATAATAAATTTTAATTAAATTCTCATTAAATTAAATATTTTATTAATCAAATTAATAATTAAAATTGTAATATTATAATCCCACGTCAACAATTTAGTCGTCCAAACTCGAACGTTTCAAATTTAACAAGTCTTAATAGTAGTATATAAGAAAATTTAGATTTAGATTTTACACTTGACAAAACTACATGACGCCTTATTGAATAATGTTAAAAGTTATGATAAATATTTGCTTTTGTTCTCAACATGAAATTCGTTGATAAATGTGTCCTTAAAAATGAAAATATAAAGTTTAATTCCTGAAAATGTAAAAAATACGATAAATATATTTGACTATATTTGTTATAATATTTTTTTGACTTTTCATTTTTCCACTCCGCTGATAAATGCGTCTCTGAAAAATAGAAATGTAAAATTTAGTCATCGAAAGTATAAAAAAGGGAAAGCGGGATTAAAAAAACAGTCTTAAGATCTAAACTGTTATACTTTGATTATCTATCTATTTATCCATCTATTAAATTGTTAATTGACTTTTTAATTAATCAATATAACTACTTATTTTTCAAAATAAATAAATTTCTTTAGTTTTGTGACATAAAAAAATTGAGTTACCATTTTAAAAAATAAAAGTATTTTATTTCTTGAAATTTTTTGTTTCTTCAATTAATTATTAATCTATCTTTATTACGTACTCTGTTATAGTATGTCATGGAATGCAAGGTCATTACAACCCTTAAATTTTGTTTTGAAAGAACAAACCTCTGTATTAGTTTTTTTTTTCCAAAGTTAACCTTTGTATTAATTTAAACATTATTGTATTTTTTATTTAAATTTATTTGGGTTCTTTATTTGTTAGAAACTATTTTCATTTCATTCATATATTGGGTAATAAGTGTTGTCTCGAGTGAAAGCACATAAGGTTTATTCAAGGGATTCTTTCATATTTGAGGTATACATATATACATTTTATTGATTAAGTAAAAAGACTTATAATTCCACTTTAGCTTTATCTAGTATAAATTTTGTGAGACTTTTTTTTTAAAAAAAATAGTTGATTAAATTCTTTTTTTAATAAATAAATTTGATCCCGCGGGCGATTGTGTTTTTTATACTCAAAATTCTCGACATATTATTTTCAATCTAAATAAAAGGGTACTTAAGTTGGAATTGGAATATAGAATAATTTTAAAGATTGAAAGTGAAAAATTCGATAAAATTATAAGACATAAGATAATTTTTTTTTAAAAAAGTGAAGATTAAGGTTTAACAAGGAAATCAAAATAATAAAAATATAAATATTAAAAGATAATTTAAAAAATATATTAGATAAGTATTAACCAAACAGGAGCAGTAAATTACAAACTCACAATAATAATAATAATAATAATAAGTCACAATTTATTATTAATGTCTAAATATATTTCTCGTACTTTTTATACTTTCAAAAATTAAATTTTATATTTTTATCTTTCAGTGATACATTTATGAGTGAAATGTGAGATGAAAAGTCATAAAAATAATATGATAAATATGCCGAGGCCATCCACCTTGGCAATCATTATTTCAAACATAAATATTTGTCTCTCTGTGTGAAATAATATGACAAATTTGTATGTTTAGAAATTAAATCTTATATTTTCATATTTTAAGGATGTATTTATTAATCAATTATAAGATAAAAATAACTATTTATCCTAAAAGTTATTTTACAAAATAAAAACAAAAATAAAAAATATTTAAACCAAATAAAAGCACACTAGTACATTTTTTATCTAGTGTTTATACTTTATAAGCTCTTTTCCCACGCGTAGCTTTTTCCCTCGCAATATCGGGGGATCTACCTTATTAAATAAGTGGATTCCTAACTTTTCTATATCGCTTCAAAACGGCGTTAATGGATCCTTACGATGCTTCCTTTATCAATTAGATTTATAATCTCAATCAGAATCAATGATGTTGTCGTGAAGTGCAAAGATCCGGCCAGATTCAATGTACCTCGTCTGCATTAAATCTCATACACACACTGAAATACACCCTCCTCTCTTGTAAAAGAAAACAAATTATTTTAAATTTTAATGTAATATTAATTATTTTTTTATTTTTATTCTCTATAATATTAATAATAAAAAATAAAATTAATAAATAAATTCATGATATTCTCTTATATATATATATTTATTTATTTCTTGTCTTGTGTAAAATAATTTAAGATGATTATTATTTTAAGACAAAAAAGTATCGGACTACAAATAATTAAATATTGTTACGTGCAATTTCCAAATTTATATTTTGGGAAAAAGACTTCACATTTATGTTTCTTTTCAAAAGTTTAAATGAGTTTGTGATAAGGTGCATGATTATGACAAGTTTGAAGGCTCAATATACTTGAAAGTTGTAGGTCTATTCTTTACCTATTAGATCAATATTTTGTTGGATAAAAAAACAACTTCTATAATAAGTATTTTTTTCCTTTTAATTTTTTAATTAATATTTTAAGGACCTTGATAAATAACAATTTTTTAAAAATATATATGCATAATACTTTTTAATGAATTTAAGATAAGAAGTTCATATTAGAATTCACATTAAAACTACATAATACATTCAAATTTATATTTCTTTAGTTCCAAAATAATAGTCATTTTAAGTTATTTTGTATACATAAAAAAAGTAATAATAGATGAAAGAAATTATTAATTTTACAAAATTAACTCTATAATAACATTATTTCATTTATAATTTTTGTTATCTACCATTAATAGGACATTAATGAAAAAACGTAATTAATGTTAGATTAAAAAATTAAAAAAATAATTATTTTAAGATAAATTTTAATGAGATATACATTAATAATGGGCATTGGTTAAGGAATAAATATACATTAATAACATTTTTTAATGAAATTTGACCATAAGTAAATAATAAGAATCTCGTTAACCAGTATTTTTAGGATACTGATTAAAGAATTAAAAAAAAATTATTGTACAAATCATATTAAAAAATAATGAGCAACATAATTTTATGTTTACCTATCTAAGTAAAAGTATTTGTCAAAGAAAAATAAACGCGAAGTAACCGGTGGCCCCACTTGGGTGTGGATTAGTACAAATAGTAACAGGGCTTGGTTAAGGTTTGATTCGTCAGTTCATTGACTTGCCCACAGTGAGAATGAAGATGTTGCGAACGACAATACTGCAATTCGCTGCGTTGCAGGTTTTGTTTATTCTGTTGGGTGTTGGTGCCGATTACATACCGCCTTCGAGATTTGATGGCTTCGTCTACGGGAAGGGGAACTTGAATTTGTTGGATACGGTTTTGATAGAAGCGTTTTATGACCCAGTGTGCCCAGATAGCAGGGATTCCTGGCCTCCACTCAAACAAGCTCTTCATCACTACGCTTCTCGGGTTTCGCTCCTTCTTCACCTCCTCCCTCTACCGTTAGTCATACCTAAATCCTTTCTTCTTCTTATTATTATTTTAAGGAACAATATTTGACTTTTTATTTTATGCTATACTCAATTTTTCAGTATTATGTATCATGTTGATTCCTAAAATTCAGCAAACACAGAAACAGTGTGTGGAGTGCACATAATTTGTGTGCTGACCTCAATTGTCATTCCCTGAGTGTGCTGTATTGAATTGAAATTTTGGTTTTCTTTATTCTGGAAATTGCAGTTACCATGACAATGCTTTTGTTACGTCTCGTGCTCTGCACATTGTGAACAATTTGAACGCATCTGCAACGTTCCCCTTGCTGGAGTGGTTCTTCAGGTATCAGGTTTGTATTTACATTTTCGAAATCAATTTGTATCTGATGTGTGCATTGGTTGAAGATGGTATGTATTATTGGCTTAAAGCTTTCGCCACTGTGAATTTGGATGGTTTGAGAAAGGTGTTTTCCATTTTCATCGTGCTTTAAATTTGCTATTCGCAAGGGCCTTTCAAGGTTTATTGAACTTTCAGTTTTTCTCCATTCTTTCCACTCCTTATTGTTGGTTGTACTCTTACACTTTGGTCTTGGGTTTGCTTTTTTTTTAGTCATTTAGTGGACTTTGAACCCACACCTGAACTTGAGTTTGTCTTTTATGGGCGCACACACAGGCTGCACAATATTTATTTATTTTTGTTCCCTGTAGCTATCTTTTCTTTAGAGACACTCCTGTTTGAGACACTTTCAGACACTAAATGTGGACAGCTTCCCTACTTCACAAAGTGAGAGACTTACCCCTTTTGCTAAACCCAACTCCCATTAATCATATATAGCACAATTTATGTATCCAAAATGGATTGTCCCCAGATGATGGAAACTGGCAATCCTTGAGATTTTATTCTCTGGTTTTTATTTTATCCTTGCATAAGATGGACATTCGTTTTCTTCTATTGAATTTTCATTCTCTTTGCTTTCTTTCTGCTTGTTCTGTTTTAAATTTCAAATATAGCCTTAGATATTGATCACATGGTGGTTTAGTGTTAGCTGCTTCTGATTCATGGGGAAATTCTAGTGGGTTCGCACAATGAAAGTTTCGTTGTTGAATAGGCAACATGCCTTAATATAAGCCATACCTGTCATAACGATTTAAGGAAGAGCAACATGGCTACTTGTAAAATCATAGTTATCTGGCTTAAAATTGTTTACATTGATGTCACTATGATTTGTATGTTGTGTTATGCTTAAGACCTATGAAGCACAAGACTCTGACATGGACACCGGACACAAGATAGACACGTACACTTTGACATGACTAATGTCTAAAATATAGGAAACGGGGACACCATAAACACACTCAAAAGAGAGAATCTCTAATAAAATGAAATATGAGAATCATATAACAAAATATTTAAATTGATGATATATCCGTCTTTTTAAACCAACATTCTATGTTTTTTCAAGTGTCTGAGTTGTGTAAAGGTATCCACTTAAGTGTTCAAGCCAACTAAAAGTTATTTTTAAATTGAAAACTTAATCAGAAGTGTCGGAATGTGTCGGTGTTAAAAACATGCCCGACACGGTGACACTTCAAACAAGAGAGGTGTTTGTGCTTCATAGCTTAAGACATTAAATGCATTTGCATCTTAGATGCAATCTTTCTAGATGAAAAGCCGAAAAGTTATTCTAGTTTCTTACTCACTAGATCTGGTGCATACCCTTTAACAGGAGAATTTCTATGGGGCTCAAACACGGAACTTATCTAGGGCTTCTATTATAGAGGAAGTAGTGAAGTCTGCAACACAAGTAGTTGGGAGCTCTTATTATAAAACCATAAAGAATGGCTTCAATGACACAACAACTGATATTCAGACCAGAGTTTCTTTTAAGGTAAGGCAATTTTTTTTTTTATCTTTTAGGTTGCATTCGAATTAATTCCACTTATTTGAAGATATTTGGATTTGAAATTTTGTGTTCAAAAGTCAAAACTAATATTTTAATATCTTGATTCTTTGATTTAAGACTTGAAAAAATGCATAAATATGGCTCACCTTTCAATCAAATACATTTGATGTTAGTATAGCTCACCTTCAACTTATTAGAGGATATTTGGATTTTAAATTATGTATTCAAAGCTAATATTTTCATATCTTAATTCCTGGATTTAAGACTTGAAAAAGCACGTGAATATGGCTCCCACTTCAATCAAATACATCTTTCATGTTAGTTTAATTCCAAGTTTATTTGAAAATGCAGTATGCTGCTTCGAGAGGGGTGTATGGAACGCCATTTTTCTATGTCAATGGATTCTTGTTGCCTGATACTGGAGCTGCTGTTGACTACAAGACTTGGAGAAAGGTCATTGACCCATTGGTTGGTGCTAAGAATAAGAAGAGTATCCAAAATGAAGAGTCCCTTCATTTCTTCTTGTGAAAATTGTCGGTATATAAATAAAGTCCAGTTGCATTAGCACTGTATCAGTGAAGGAATCTGAAGAATGTATCCGCTGACTAATAATGGAATCAAATGTTATAAAACATTCCTTAGTCCATACATATACATATGTGGCATGTATTGGAATATATGATACACTGGGCAATGATGATGTGATATTCCTTGGCCTATGTTTGAATTTTATGAAAGGTGATAGAATGAATATTAAAAATATAATGAAATGTAAAAGATTAAAACCTTTACATTGTTTGTATATCATTGGATAAGGTTTTCTAGGAATTATGTGTTTCTATGTATATTTGGTCGGTTGACAATAACAATATTCTGGGGAAAGCTAATTAATCATCCAAAATAATTTATAATAATAAATTAACAAGAATATGGGGAAATTACAATGAGTGTGACTGGAGGGGGAGTGAATGGGGGAAGAAAAAGGAAACGTGATCAACTGCGATGCTGAGTAATCGCTGACAAGTGATAACGGCGTTGGGTACTCTGTACAAACTCTGAATCACAATTTGATGTCAGTGTACATTTTTGAAGGTAAATTTTGATTATTCTGTTGTTGCAAAAAGGGGCACTGGTTGGGGATTTATTGCAAGAAATCACGAATGTGCAGTTCTGGTGATCCTGTCAAATAACGATCGAAAACTATCTCTTTTGTCGATGAGTCTTTGTACACGTATTTTTTTTTTTTTTTTTTGTATGTTCCGAATGAGGTAGCCGGAAAGAAATTCCTGCAAAAGACATGCTCAAGTCAGTATTCAGTTGTGAGCCGTAAGTAAGAGTAGAAAAGAATGTATGCAACTGGCTTCTACAACAAGACATACCAAAATGATTTGTGAGCCATCCATAGCAGAGAAGCTCTGGGTTTCTGGTGGGCATTACAAGTGGATGAAGAATTGTGCCTATTTAGAGCTACTTTTGAATCTGATTGCAACAAACTGGTTCAACAGACGCAAAGTAGTTCCCAACATACTGGATGCTTGAGTAGCAGGTTGCAGGTCTTTTCTTTAAATCCATCTCGAATTACTTATTAAGAACTTAAGAACAGTGCTTGTTAAGCATTCAATCATCAGAGACATGTACTTAATATTAAGTATTGGCTTCTTATTTAAGTACCCGCCAAAGAATTTTTTTTTTAAGTTAAATAATTGTTGTGAAGTCATTTGTGAAATTTAAAATTAATATCGATTTTTTTTTTCAAGTTGAGATTGTGATTGTTCTTAACTGTATGGACAATACAATAAAATATTTGTTGGTGAATTCAACGAATAATATAATGATACAAATGCAATTTTTGTTTTTGTTGAGCTGTTCAAAGGAGCTCACGTGTTATAAAAATATATACTCACAAAAGAATAATAATTATCCATTTAAAATTATTGTCATCAAGTCAATTAAACTGACTAGAGGCCAGAGAAAATAACTACTTGTTTTACTTTTTTCAAATTATTCAATGAAAAATACTGTAAAAAGTATCAAATGAAAAGTAAAAGTCTTCAATTAAAATATTTTATTTAAAACAGAATATTAATATTTATCTTTTAAAATATTTAATAAAATACACTAAATGTTTTTTTCATCAATTAAGCTACAAGTTCCAAAATATAATTTTTGAGAGAATACATTTGGCTTAGTAGCTTGATTTTTTTGGAGAGTTGTTAATGGTCCCAACACATTATTATTGTCACCACTCTCATATAATCATGTTTTTGTTATAGTGCAAGGGTCCCAACAAAATTAAAAAATAGAATCATCATTTCATTTTGGATTTTGTACATGAAAACACATTTTATATTTTGTTCGCAATCCCTGCATTACAACAAAAATGAGACTTCAGTTAAAATCCAAAATGAAATCATGATTTCATTTCAAATTTTGTTGTAGAATCATGTTTTTGTTGTACATTTATTTCGACTTAAAAAAATAACAAAAATGTAATTCCGTCTACAAAATTTAGAACGAAATCATAATTCTGTTTTGAATGTTGTACACAGAATCATGTTTTTGTCATGTTTTTTTTTTTTTACTTAAAAAAATATAACAAAAGCATAATTCCGCATACAAAATCTAAAACATAATCATGATTCTATTTCAAATTTTGCACGCAGAATTAAGTTTCCGTTGTGAATTTGTTGGGGGTGCAGGGAAGTGAAAGGAAAGAGAGAAAGTGTGGTGGGTATGAAAAGAGGGGTACAATGATCTTTTTCGTGAAACATGGCTCGTGGCTTGACTTGGCCCATCCATCTAAGGCCCATTTTACGTTTACAAGTTTTCTTAACATGAGAAGTGAGGTGACCATAGAGGACATGTGCCAGCTGTTCGACCATATTGGTTTCACTTTGGTCTTCTTCACCCTGTTAGGGTTTGCATCAGATTCCCCCAATTCTTGTTTGATTTTGCGCTTTCACTAGTTTTTCTTCGACATGACTCAAGATCTCGAGATGAGGGATCGCTCAACGCCTTCCAACTCTGTTTCTTTGCCTGCTCCATCTACTTTGCAGCGTAAGCATATAGCATCTTTCTCTAATCACTCCCACTGCCGATTTCGCAATTTCACAAAACCATTCCAACATTTTGCCCTTTATTTTTTTTTGCTTTGGGATTTGGACTCGCAGATTTGAAGGAGATAGCGTCTCTTATCGAGACCGGTTCGTACTCGAAGGAAGTTCGTAGAATTGCTCGCGCTGTTCGCCTTACAATTGCGTTGAGGCGGAAATTGACAGCATCCGCTATCTCTTCTTTTCTCGACCTTGTTCTCACTCCAGGCTCTGAAGTTCACGCCAAATTGTCTGCGTATCTTCCCAAGGTGCACTTCTGTGTTAGATTCAGGGGTTGTTCCTGTTGAATAGGGCTTTAGATTCTTTTTTATTACACTAATTTGAATTATGAAGTGGACGAAGGTGGGTAGTCGTCTATGGTTCATTTAATTTGAAATCTAAATTACGAGGTAGATGAATGAATATCGGTAAATTGGTGATCCCTCTAAGAATTACTTCTGTTGATTTCGTTGCTCATGTGGAAAGTTCGTATTATTTTACTTCTGTTTATAGACTTAATAGTGGGAACTGGATGAGGGTCAATGAGCGCATTATTTTGGTGCTCTCTCTGGCTTTGGGAAATGTTAAGATATTTCCTTCCTATGTTTTTATTGCGTGATGGTGTTTCAACTCATAATTTTGTCACTGATTGTGTAGGAGGATGATCATGAGATGGAAGTGGACGCCGCAACATCTGCTATTCAAACCCCAGCCAAACACTTGTTGCCTGAGCTAGAAATCTACTGTTACCTGCTTGTACTACTTTTTCTGATTGATCAGAAAAAATACAATGAGGTCAGTTCCCCTTTTTTGACTTTGCAAACTGATAAGTGACAACTGACTATAAGCTAATGTTTCTTTTACTTTTTAGGCCAAAGCTTGTTCCTCGGCTAGCATTGTTTGGCTTAAGAACACAAACAGGAGAACTGTTGATGTTATTGCATCCAGACTGTATTTTTACTATTCGTATAGCTATGAGCTTACAGGAGATCTTGCTGAAATTCGGGGGTGAGTTAGGTGCTAATCTTTGTAATGCTTGAAAAAAAGGAGGTTTAAGACTAAATTATATTTAAGTAATTTTAAATTTTTGGAATTTTGTTTTCAGCAACCTCCTTGCATTGCACCGATTTGCGACTCTCCGCCATGATGAGCTGGGACAGGTTTGTTTCAAACGTACTTGAGCCCTTTTATATAAGGGCTTATGATCTTTGTTAGAATTGAGCACATGTTAAAACCAAGGACATATTTGATAGCTTTTATAGATTCTCAATTAATTCACATGACTGGTTTGTAAGTAATTAAAGCTTTTTGATTTATCTTAAATTTTCTATTGTATTCATTATTCAATCACGAGCATACAATAAATATTCTCTGAATATAGACTGATCTGTCACACAATTCATGCAAATTATTTATTTTTTAACTTATCTGTTGACTGTTGATTCAATGCAGGAAACACTTCTTAATTTGTTACTTCGAAACTACCTTCACTACAACCTATATGATCAGGCTGAGAAGTTGAGGTCCAAGGCTCCTCGATTTGAAGCACATTCAAACCAGCAGGTATAGTAGTTCTTTTATCCTGAGCACCTAAGCTTTGATTTTATTTTTTTTTACTTTGGTAAACAATCTCTACCTTTTATTCCAGTGCTAAGAGATGTTGTGTTAAATCCTTTGTGAATGTCCTCAACTATTGTATTGTTGATGTTTATCTAGTCTCATTTATTGTTGCTCAGACTCTATTTTGATTCATTTTCCCTTTACTTTTTCTTGTCCTCATTTGTTGCATTTCTTTTCAGTTTTGTCGTTATCTCTTCTACCTTGGGAAAATTCGGACAATTCAGCTGGAGTATACAGATGCAAAAGAGTCTCTCCTGCAGGCCGCCCGGAAAGCTCCTGTTGCTGCAAGGGGTTTTCGAATTCAATGTAACAAGTGGGCTGTGATAGTGCGTTTACTGTTGGGAGAAATACCTGAGCGGACTGTCTTCATGCAGAAAGGAATGGAGAAAGCTTTAAGGCCTTACTTTGAGCTTACAAATGTAAATCCATGTTATTATCCTAAGTTTATCATGATAACGTCATTCTAAGCTGGTTCCTGATATCATTATGCTTAGTCCTGTCTCCCTCTCTCTCTTAATCATGACACGTGAACTTTCCTGTTTTGGTTCAACTATAAATTCATTCCATCTTACATATTTGTGAACACTCTCTTTGTATCCCAATAATTAATAATTTCATATCCATGATAATGTTATTTCTGGTTCCTAAACACTCTTATGTTGTGGAAATTTCAGGCTGTGCGGATTGGAGACTTGGAACTGTTTAGGAATATTGCAGACAAGTTTGCCACTACCTTTAATGCAGACAGAACCCATAATTTGATTGTTCGTTTGCGGCATAATGTCATCAGGACTGGTTTACGCAACATCAGCATCTCCTATTCTCGCATCTCTCTAGCTGATGTTGCTAAAAAACTGAGGCTGAACTCTGCAAATCCTGTTGCAGATGCTGAGAGCATTGTATCAAAGGCTATTCGTGATGGTGCAATTGATGCTACATTGGATCATGCCAATGGTTGGATGGTGTCCAAAGAAACTGGAGATATTTACTCCACAAATGAGCCACAGTCAGCCTTCAATTCTCGGATTGCTTTCTGTCTTAACATGCACAATGAGGCGGTTCGAGCTCTTCGTTTTCCACCAAACACACACAAAGAGAAGGAAAGTGCTGAAAAGAGAAGAGAGAGACAACAGCAAGAGCAAGAGCTGGCTAAGCATATTGCAGAGGAGGATGACGATGATTTTTGATAATTGTCTTATTTCACCCTATGAATTGCTATGAGGATACCTTCGTTTCCAACCTTTGCTCATCTTTTCCTTTTGAAGAATTTCCATTATTATTTCCTTTTCAAAAGGTGAATTTTTCATTTTCTAAGTGGAAGATCTCTGAAAGTCAGTTTAACATATCGAAAGATTTACTATTTATTTCCATCCATGATGACTGCTATGGTTTGTTCCTTGTTTGGAGAATTATGTTGTAGGACCTGAAGAAAAAAATCAATTATTTAGGACCAAGCGAATTCTCTTCAGAAGTTTTATTATTAAAAACTATTATCCTGAGATTGTGTTTGGATGGGATAATTTAATTAGGGAATGTATTTTTTATAGGGAATTAATTTTTTTTATTAAAAATAAATGATTGGATATTTTAGTAAAAGAAATTCAAAATTTTAGATTTTAAACGTGATTTTAATTAGTTGAAAGAATATAATTTTAAATTTTATCTTTAAGGAAGTGAATTTGGAAATTTTGTACTCTTTGAATTTTCTCTCTCTAGTTAGTCTTCTCTCTTTGGAAAATGTGAGAACACAAGAAAACGAGCTTATGTCGTAGGAACAAGTGAAGATTCAAAGAAGACCTTCGGATTAGTCCATCAGAGACGACGGCGAAAGGACGATGTTGTCCTGGAAGTAGCAATCGAGAATAGGAGCTTGCGAGGGAGTTTGGAGTATGAGGAGGGAGGCATTGATGTCGTAGAGGCAAAGATTCTAATTTAGAGTCAAATTCAATGAATTGCGAAACCAAAGAGAGGGAGAGAGAGAGAGAAAAGAGTTGTTAGAGTGAGATTGCTGCTTACGGAGTCCCAAGAAGAAATGAGAAGGTTGTTGGAGTGGGGTGCGAAACGGGTTCGAGAAATGGCGTCTCCAAATTCCTTCTCCAACTCCAATTCCAACCAATCTCCCTTCATTTTTTGTTTGCACTTGAAATCGAAGCGGCCATTGGAGCAAACAGTAATAGAATGAATACCTTTGAAGCAAATAGTAATAGAATGTTTGGATAGCAATCACTGGAGCGGGGTCTTGTAGCACTGCCAGAGCCATTGCGTCTCTTTAATTTTGGCGGCGGCGGAGACAAAGAGGCCAATAAATATGGTGACGGAGACGATGGACATCGAGAGACTTAGGGGAGAGAGGAGAATTTAGGTTTGACTTGTTGATTTTGGTTTGAAATCTAGAGACTTAGGGGAGAGAGGAGAATTTAGGTTTGACTTGTTGGTTTTGGTTTGAAATCTGGGGCTTTGATTTGGTGGTAATTCTGATTGTTGAAGAGAGAGATTCTATCCAAACACAGAATTTTAAAAATAAAAGAATTTAATTTTAAGCATTTGAAATTCTCAGAATTTAAAATTTTTGACTCATCCAAACACACTATGAAGGATTTATTGAATTATAGCTTCACAATCTATTTTTCTATCAAGAACGATTCATTTTCTTGGTGCCCTGAGATGAAATCCTTCCTTATGCATTTAGATGGAGATTCTTTTTGAAGACCATCTCTTGCAGCGTGATTTAGTTCGTTTACCATGAGGTTTTATGTAAACATATTATTGGGCTCTTGTTAAAACATGGGAAAATGCAACAAAGGAGAAATGTAGTTATAACTTTTTGGTGTTACAATAGAGGTCTAAAACCTTGTGCGGAAGAGCGGGAGGGTAGACTAAAGGTAATATGGTTTAGGTAACAATTGTTTAAAGAGCTGAGCTAAAGCAGCAGTCGCTATAGGGCTCTGGACCAGAGTCTTGTTTTATATTGTGAACACGTTACTAAATGTAAGATAATTTAGGCCGTGTCTTTTCCATTGATCTGATAGTCTTTTATATGCACAATACAATTATGTGGTTATGATTCTAATAATCATTGGTTATGATTCTAATAATCATTGTAGTTAATACTATTATGTGGTTATGATTCTAATAATCATTGGTTATGATTCTAATAATCATTGTAGTTAATACTAATAATAATGTTTCTATATTTACATATCTAATACACCCCCGTAGTCGAAACTGGAGGTGAACGAATGTTGAGACTATCACGAAAGTCATCAAAGAGTTGCAACGGAAGTCCCTTTGTGAAGATGTCAGCAATCTGAAAACGCGAGGGAATGTGAAGAACGCGTACTTGACCGCAAGCAACCTTCTCACGCACGAAATGTATATCCATTTCAATATGTTTGGTGCGTTGATGTTGAACAGGATTGTCGGAAAGATAAACTGCGCTGATGTTGTCACAATATACTAGAGTAGCTTTTGTGACAGGACAACATAGTTCCAAGAGTAAGTTGCGTAACCAACATGATTCAGACACAACATTAGCGACACCTCTGTATTCGGCTTCAGCACTTGAACGAGACAAGGTATGTTGGCGTTTTGCGGACCATGAGATCAAGTTGTCACCGAGATAAACGCAGTAGCCGGAGGTAGATCTTCTTGTGTCTGGACAACCGGCCCAATCTGCGTCTGTGTAAGAAATGAGCTTGTCGATGGATGAAGGGTACAGATGGAGGCCGAAATCTATGGTACCATTAATGTATCGAATAATGCGTTTCAAGGCAGACATGTGTTGAGTTTTTGGATCATGCATAAATAAACACACCTGCTGAACTGCATATGAGATGTCCGGTCGAGTGAACGTCAAGTATTGCAATGCTCCGGCAAGGCTACGATATTCAGTTGGATCATGGTAAGGGTTACCGGATGAACCACTAAGTTTCGCCTTTGTGTCTACTGGTGTGGAGGATGGTTTGCAGGAAGACATACCTGCTCGTTCGATAATGTATTCTGCATATTTCTTTTGAGAAAGAAAAAGGCCTTCGGGATGTCGGGTGACAGAAATACCCAGAAAATAACTTAGAGGCCCCAGATCCTTCATGGAGAATTCAGAACTCAGTTGTGCCATAATAGATTCTCTAAGAGTGTCAGATGATGCAGCAAGAATAATGTCATCCACATACAGAAGAATATAAGCTATGTCATTGCCATGATGATATATAAAAAGAGAGTGGTCTGAAATACTGTGAGAGAAACCCATTGTAGCTACATAATCAGTGAAGCGCTGGTACCAGGCGCGAGGTGCTTGTTTGAGACCATATAGAGATTTCTTCAATAAACAGACATGATCAGGAAATTGAGAATTACGAAATCCAGGAGGTTGATGCATGTATACTGTTTCATGAAGGTTCCCATGCAAGAAAGCATTTTTAACATCTAATTGATGAAGACACCATGATTTTGATAATGCAACACTTAGAACCGTTCGAATGGTAGCCGGTTTGACCACCGGGCTGAATGTGTCACCACAATCAACACCCGTTTGTTGATTTGCACCATTACCTACAAGGCGAGCTTTGTATCTTTCAAAGGATCCGTCAGATTTCTTTTTATGCCTGAAAATCCACAAACTCCGAATAACATTAGCATTAGACGGACGAGGAACTAAGTCCCACGTCTTATTTTCAATAAGAGCATCATATTCGTCTTTCATGGCCATTTTCCAATTTTGATCATTTAATGCATCAATGGGATTTGTAGGTAGAGGGGATATGGAGGTTGAGGTTGATGTATGGAGATTGAAGAGTTTGCGAGGTTTGACAATACCGTGTTGGGCTCTGGTTGTCATTTGAGGGGAGAGGGGCGGTTTTTGTTGTGAAGGTGGAGGAGTCGGGGATGGGGATGATATGATAGTTGGTAATGATGGGTTTGGAGGTGATGTTATGAATGGGGCTGATGCTGTGGTTGGTGAGGTGTGATTGTGGGAGGGTGACGGAGGCGAATTAAAAGAAGATGGTGATGGTTGATAAATGTTTGTTTGAACTGGTGTAGTTAGGGGTGGAGTACGATTTTGATGGTTAGAGGGTGGAGCACTATAGGAATAGGATGGAAGGAAGGGTGTGTCGTCATCCAGAAAATTATAGCCAACCGTTGTAGGGACATTTAGATTAGAAAATGGAAGCTTAGTTTCATCAAAAATGACATGCCGGGAAATAAATATTTTACGGCTAGATAAATCATAGCATTTGTATCCTCTATGATTTGAGGGATATCCTAAGAAGACACAAGGTGTGGACCGAGCTTGTAACTTATTCCTAGATGATGAAGGGATGAGAGGATAGCAAAGACATCCAAAGACACGAAGGTGAGTATAGGCCGGATCTTTTTGGTAGAGTATTTTAGTGGGTGATTGGAGGGAAAGCTTTTTATTTGGAAGGATATTATGTAGGTAAGTGGCCATGTGTAGTGCATGATGCCACATTGATGGAGGTAAAGAGGCATGGGCAAGAAGGGTACGGATGATGTTGTTTATGGTACGAATTTTTCTTTCGGCTTTTCCATTTTGTGAGGAGGTGTGAGGACACGAAAATCTAAAGGACATTCCATTGTTTTTACAAAATTTATGAAACATAGAGTTATCATATTCTTTACCGTTGTCACATTGGAAACATTTAATCTTTCTTTCAAATTGTGTTTCAATGTGAGTTCTAAATTGAAGAAAAACGGAATGAACCTGAGATTTTGTATGAATTGGAAAAGTCCATAAGAAATTTGTGTAATCGTCAAGAAACAACACATAGTAACGATGACCCTCTGAACTGAGAATTGGTGAAGTCCAGAGGTCACTGTGCACAATATCAAAAGGCATAAAAGTATGAGACACAGAGCTATAAAAGGGCAATTTTATGTGTTTTCCAAGAGGGCATGAATTACAAAAATAATTGTGCGGAGACTTATTACATTGGAGAAAGTTGTCTCGGTGCAGAGAACTTAAGATAGTAGCTCCTGGATGTCCTAAACGGTTGTGCCATAATTCCGTGGATAACGCGGCAAAGGTGGATGGTGGCAAGGTTGTATTAGGTGGTCTTGTGGCAATGGGATAGAGGTCACCAGAACTGTTACATCTCATTAACAGTATTCCTGTCTGAAAATCCTTCACAGAAAAACCAAAAGGATCAAATTCAACTGACACATCATTATCTATGGTAAATTTACGAACAGAGATAAGATTTTTTATGAGTTTTGGTGCATGTAAAACATTAGGTAATTTTAGAGGATGAAGGGAATTTGGTAATGATGCATGTCCACAACCAATTACAGGAATATTTTGACCACTACCGACAGTAATATTATTACTCAGATTGAAGTAGGACATGAGATTACCTCCGTTAGCCGTCATATGCGAGGTTGCTCCGGTGTCCATGTACCACTGATCATCAGGAGTAGAAAGTGAGAGAGTATGCATGGCAGCTTGAATATCCGTTGGAGCATATGAGGAGGTTGGCGCTGCATTGGCGACATGAGCTTGGTGAGACGGCTTGGGCCCAAGGATGCCGGGTTGTTCCTTTGGATTTCTTGCTGTGGGATACGGACAAGGTGGTGTAGCCCATGGTTGCCATGGCGGGGAGCTCCACTGCTGATATTGATTTGGGTACGGCGGATAAGCCCACTGCTGATGCGGGTAGTATGGTGAAGGCCACTGCTGTTGCGGAGCACGACCGCCGCCACGTCCATTGTTTCTCCCTCGGCCTCGTCCACGCTGTCCTCTGCCATGGCTTCGGCCACCACGATTGTGGTTACCGTTGTTGCCGCGGTTAGGACGGGATGTCGATGAATCAACTGGTGCGTCATTGTGGGATGCCATGAAAGATGAATTTTCGACTGAGTTTGACACCTTTTTCTGCAGTGCTGTTTCTTCCAAAATGATCATGGAACGAGCTTTATAGAACTGAGGAAGTGAATCAGCATGACGAATTTGGGATCCCACAGCAGCATATGCATCGGTTAGTCCCGAAATGAGTTGAAGAACTAAACGTTCATTTGATATAGGGGCACCAACATTAGCTAGTTGATCAGAGAGAGACTTGAGATGCTGACAGTAGGAGGAAGCATCAGAGAATTGCTCCATATGAGTTCGCGAAAATTCTTGCTCTAGGTAGAGAGCCCTAGAATTCTTGTTATCATAAAAGATGTCGAATAAGCGATTCCACGCGGTTGCAGCGGTGGAATTATGTTCGATGATAGTGTTGAGAAGATCATCGGAGATTGTTCCATATATCCACTGCAAAACGACGGCGTCGAGACGAAGCCATAACTGTGGATTGGTAGTTTTGAGAGAGGGATCTGCGGCTGGTTTAGAGGGAATGATATGGTCAATCACTTGAAAAACTCGAGCATGAATTTTGAAAAGTTCGGACCACGTGTTACACGTGCCTTTTTCAATGCTCAGAGTAATCTTAATGAAGTCGGAAGAATCAGCAGAGGTAGTCATGGCTGTTTTGCAGTGGTTGAAGAGAGAAAAGAGAATGAAAGATAGGAAGAGAGAAGGGTGGCAGCTAGTTTTAGGGTTTGGGATAAAACCAAGTCTGATACATGTAAGATAATTTAGGCCGTGTCTTTTCCATTGATCTGATAGTCTTTTATATGCACAATACAATTATGTGGTTATGATTCTAATAATCATTGGTTATGATTCTAATAATCATTGTAGTTAATACTATTATGTGGTTATGATTCTAATAATCATTGGTTATGATTCTAATAATCATTGTAGTTAATACTAATAATAATGTTTCTATATTTACATATCTAATACTAAAGACTCACTTACCGTTTGCATTCATAATTAATTTGGCTTATTTTGTGGATGAGGTCGCGGATCCTTTGCAGTTAAAGATGTCTCCGGAAATATTTAGGTTTTTTATATGTAAAGTCATGATTGTATGTGGTTGTAAAGTCCCTGCAGAGTATCCGATCGGATGAAATGTGCAAAGGAACTTAGCATTTGATACATAGTCTCGCCCATTTCACCTCAAAATTAGTTAATAAAGATGAACACGTACTCCGTCAACGAACATCGTCTATTACTTCACTGCTTGGTGGTGTCATCTACGTAAGTAAATGGATGATATGCCTACGCATGTTCACGCGATGATGTATGTGAAGTGCCCAGCACACATTTTTTATTTGCATCTAGTGCTAATACAAGCGTATTATTTGTCATGGTTCACAGAGTTGACCCTCGTTTTGGACTTAAATTGGATTGGGATTAAAAAAAAAAATGGATTCATCCCATTACTTGTGTTTGGACTTTGGAGTAACTATTGTTTGTTTAAGACTTTATTATTTTTAATTGCTAAATGACCTTTAGGATTACTTTTGTTGTCCGTTCATTTATATTGTATACTATTCATGTTTTATATTTTAGAAAATGAAAATAAATTTCTGAAATATTTTAGGATTGTAAAATTTAAAATAGATTAAAATTAAATTCTAATTCAATTATGATGTAATTTAATGTTTTTCTATGCTTTTTTAATGTATGTTTGATGACAGTTTTCACTTTTTTCTTGGTTCACAATGAAAAGTATAAAGATATTGGTACTCTGGAAATAATGACATTGAAGCAAACACTTTTTGTAATTTATTTTTTTTTCCCAATTATGACACCCAACTTTATCACGTTTTTGTACATAACATTTTCGTATGAAAAAATAGTTTTCTTAAAATAATAATTATTGGCAAAAAAAATGAAAAAAAGGTTAAAAAATATTTATTTAATGTCCCAAGGCTTAAACTGTTTCGTAGGAGTTTTACACTTTTTTTTCTCAGATGTCTCCTCCTTTGGAGACAATTATGTTGGAGGCATGATCAGACCCTAGAGTTTTACACTTATGATTATTGATTACAAAACCCTTTTTATAATTTTTTTAAAAGATTTTTTTTTTATCAGATCTCCAAATTGTTTGAATCGTCCAAACATTCACTTGCAAGAAGTGGCAAGATGTTTACTCAAACTATATATATGATAAGGATAGAATTTGAATTATTTAAAAAAACAATAATAAAATTAAAGTACCGTTAAACAACTTATATGGGAGGATATCATCAATATATGTGAATATTCACATATTGTTGCAAATTAATTGAAAAGTGTTATATGGTGCAAAACAGTTATTTATTTATTCTATTTATTATTATTATTATTTGCACCGAAAGTATTTCTAAATAAAGATTCGCATCATAAAAAGTATGTGAATTTTATATTTCTTAATAATAAATTATTTTGCTTCGGTAATTTTTTTAATAATTTTACTTTCTATTACCCATTAAAAATATTTTTTTGCATTAAATATATAATTTGATACAATTAATATATCTTTATCATAATTTTTTATATTTTATTTATTAATTTCTAATTCATTATAAAAACACTCAGCAAACTAATCCAATACAGATTTCAAGAAAAGGAGTTCCTGATGATATAAGTTATACAGTCAAAATTTTCGAATGTTTTTCGCACAGAATATCCCTTCGTACTCCGACAAGCATTTTGGTCTTTGGAATGTAAATACTCATGTCGGAAAGAGTCAGAAATAAACAAAAAAAGGTAAAAAAAAAATGAATAATATTATTTCCAGGATTTTTTTTTTTTCAACAATGTTCATAATTAAGAGAAAAATAGAAAAAAAAATATAATGTGATAAGTAAAGTTTTCTAAAAAAATTACGAAAGTTAGAAAAATTGGAAAGCCGGTGAATACTGAATTATATCTTGATTGTAGTTGCCTATGCGTCCAATGTGAACTTCATTGTCGCTCGCTTTGCTTGACGGTGCCGACCAGTCATCACTAGATTAAATCAAGTAATGATCATTTCGATAGGTTTTCAGTATTTTATTTCACAAATGAGACAATATATATCCAACCACCAATACTGTGATTTTAGATGCACATAATATAGATGACACATTGTGTATTTTATTTTTATTTTTATCCATAAATATCAATTATTAGTTTATTATTACTTTTTGTTTGAAGGAGGGATCAAACTCACATAGTTTTTTCTCCTTTTTTTTTTTTTTTAACCATCCAATCCATCAAACCAATCTTATATGTATTCACGTTGTGTATTCTCTAATTAAATCAACGGTGATATTGCCAATTAAGCTTGTGACTTCTAGCACCATAATACAGTCGTGACAATCTGTATTAGTAGTCAAAATGGGACATGTGGATATTACTCATTAATTATGACATTGCCAAGCATTTGCATGTGACCATCAGTGACATTTGCTCCATTGCATAAAAATATTACCTGTCATTTTATCCGCAAATAGCTGCAAACCAAGAAGTCAAATGAAACGATGGAACTAAAATTGGGAAAAAGATTGAGAAGGAAAATAAGAAAAGACAGGACCAGATGGGGATGTGCAATGAATCGTTGGATTTGTTTGGATGCATTCACGGCTCTTGTGCATGTGAGCAAGAAGGGAGGTGTCAGACGAGAGAACGTGGGAATAATTGAATGGCATCTAGAACTGTACCGATATGCACACACAAATATAATGCAAGTAAATGATTTTTTTTTTCTCAGTTCTTTCTTGTTGCGGCATTCACATGTGGCATCGTTGCCTTAGCGACTCTGATCCCTTATTTAAACACTAACTCCGTGCTTAATACAAATTCTCTCATCACATCCTTTCTTTTTCACTCGGGGCCATTGACTTGAGCATATTCAGTGCGTCGTAAAGCAAAAAGATACTAATGGCTAAAGTCATGTTTGGTTTGGTCTGCAGCTTCCTCGTATTATGCTGTTTCACAATCAACACTAGCGCCTTCTCACCTTCTGGATGGACCAATGCCCATGCCACTTTTTATGGAGGTAGCGATGCCTCGGGGACCATGGGTTAGTCATAGTACTAGTAACCTTTAACGTTAACTAATTAAGTAGTTTATTTTTCTATATTTTAATTCCCTTACGATCCCTGTAAAATATATCATGGTACTCGCATGATTGAGTGTAGAATGCACTAATTATTATATTTGATAAAAAAAAATATGTTTTTGACATGTCACTCAACGACAACAAAGTAAGAGAATTTAAAGTTTTTTCCCTTTTGCATGAGTGCAGGAGGAGCTTGTGGGTATGGGAATCTGTATTCGACAGGGTACGGAACTGATACAGCGGCATTAAGTACTGCCATATTTAACGATGGAGCTTCATGTGGGGAGTGTTACAAAATCATATGCGATTATCAAACAGATCCCAGATGGTGCTTGAAAGGAGCATCAGTAACCATAACTGCCACAAACTTCTGCCCTCCCAATTTTGCTCTTCCCAACAACAACGGAGGATGGTGCAACCCACCTCTCAAACATTTCGACATGGCTCAACCCGCATGGGAAAAGATTGGTATCTATCGAGGAGGGATCGTGCCAGTGTTGTTCCAAAGGTTTGAACTCTATTCAATATCTGTCTTATAATACTACCTTTAAAACTAGACGGAGGGGTGCATGTATCTTTTCTAACAGACAGACATTCTATTGATTAAAATTTATTAAATTATAAGAGGTAGTGTCAAAAAGTAAGTTAATTCTAATTTAATCTTAAAAAATTGGTATTAGGATTGTTTTCTATTTATGTAGTCTATGTCGACATTATTTTAACAATGTGAGATTTAAATATGTTTTGTCTTTGTTTATATTACATATGTGAAACTTTTAACCTATTTTTTTATCTAGGGTGACTATAATTTAGATTCTGTTTCTAATATGTAATTAAATAAAATATGAGATGAAAAAAATTTAAGATTTTTAATAAATTTCAATCAACAATATAATGTGGTAAAAATAGTATGTTAGAGATATAGAACTGGAAATGTGTTGCTATGATTTTCTCAATTAGATATAGACATGAATATAAGGTGAGCATTTTTTGTAGGTGGCAAATGAATTAACGTTGTCTTGCTTGCAGGGTTCCATGCGTGAAGAAGGGAGGGATTAGGTTCAGTGTGAATGGGAGAGACTACTTTGAGCTTGTATTGATCAGCAACGTGGGAGGGGCTGGATCTATTCAATCTGTGTCTATCAAAGGCTCAAAAACTGGATGGATGACTATGTCAAGAAACTGGGGAGCTAATTGGCAATCCAATGCGTATTTGAATGGTCAATCTTTGTCCTTCAGGGTCACAACCACCGATGGTGTAACTAGGTTTTTCCAAGACGTTGTTCCATCAAATTGGGCTTTTGGCCAGACTTTCCCTACTAGTGTCCAGTTTTAAGGGCCCAAAACAACTATTGAGTTGTGGGTTTTGGACTTTCTCATGGACGAAACGGCAGTGGCGTGCTTATTATTTTACTGGGAGCAGCCCGCCACCTATCTACTCTGCTTTTGAATTGGGTAAATATAGTGAGACCGAACCCATGAACTTGATGTCCTTAATGAAGGAGCCCAAAGTGGCATTGCATTTACGTGAATTATTATTTTATAAGGAATTATATGTCAGCTGTAAGCCACGTAAAAGTAAACATATTCAGAGTTTGAATCATACCATACTATAAAATGTTGTTATGCGAACACTTTTGTTGAGTTTTTAGTACAGCTGTATTGCGGGAATTGGGACCACACTAATTCCCTGAAATCGTTGTTTCTGCATACCAGACTATTAGGTCGTCAGTTGCATCACACACTTAAAAAAGCACAATAGTTTTTTATTTGAATTTTCTCTTGAAAACGAGATTGCTTTATTATTTAAGTAAAAAAATGTCACCAAGACTATTTTTTTTATAAAATATTTTATGAATTTAATGGTCATGTAAAACAGTTTATATTATCATTTAGATATAAATTATCATTTGTGTGATTTTAAATATAATTATTATAAAATTAATAAATTTATCATTTATAATGTTTTGTGTGTTGGAAAATAAAATAAAAAAGGAAAGAAAATAAATACGAAGAAGATGCATAATCTTGAATTAAATAACAAAATAACAGTAGTAAAATAAATTTAATTGACAACATGAATAATGCATTATGACATACAATAAGCACAAGGAAAAAAAATTAGGGAAAGAAAAATTTAGCGTGGGTTTAAGTGCGTAAACGTGATCTTTAGAGAGAAAACGCCCCAATGCATTGGTAGAAAAATTTGATTGCCCTCCTCTCCCAAGCGACAACTCGTTGATTCGGATCGTGTGCAACGAAAGGATCCCCGAACCTTTTGAACAATCATGCTCTTACTCTCAAGAAATAAGTTTTTACAAGAGAAGAGATATAAAATTTTAGGGAGAAAGGAACGAGACTGTAACTCTGTCGGTATTCTCTCTCTAGAGAGGAAGAGATATAAGCATTTATGCAACAACAGAATGATACATGACTGTTGGAAAATATGATCGTTAGATAACAATTTAGAGGTATCAAAACAACCCTAACAAATTGTTGACTCGTTACAACAAAATCTTAAGAAAATCTAAAATAAATATTTTATTTTATAAAATAGAATTAATATAATTAATATATATTCATAAATTTTAAATTAAAACACAAATATTTATCAACATGTTGGGATGATATGGTAAGATTATCATGTATTATTTTTTTTCATATTTTATTATTATTTTAAATTTATCAAAAATTATATCAATTTCATTTTATAAATTTCACTTCATGATTTTTAATAAAGTTTAATCTAACAATAATATTTTTTATTAAATTAGTAAATGTATCATTAACACTTATAAAAAATAAAAGATATATATATATATATATATATATATATATATATATATATATATATATATAATTTTGATACATTATATATTGGTGTAAACATTCTACACTGTGAACACTCAAAAAAATTAGAAAATACTTATGACTTTACAAGTAATAATTATTGTGTGTATGTTTAGCAAACAATTTTATTGGACTTTTAGTTTTTTATGAGTGGAAAATTTTATTTGATCTTATTAATCATTTGGATCATAAAATACATCGAACAGTTTAAACTCATCCATGCAATTCTATAGTACAATACCATTTACGACAGTCATAGAAGTAAGGAAATGATAGAAATAGTGCGCCAAACTAAGACATGAATATAAATTACCGATTGATATTCCATTGTAGAACCAAATTGATACCACACCAAAACTAGAACTAAAATTGAGGAATACATGAATTATAAACAACAAAACAACAATTAAATTCATGTGACTGCATCAATTTTATTATAGGCCACGAACCTAAAATTATAAATACATGAAATCTCAAAGGCGGTAGCACAACCAACTTTCGCAGAAGCAACTTCCACGATTTTCTTAGAACCGAAACCGATTTGTCTCTAAGCAACCATTTCACGAACTAACGAATTACATAGGTGAAAAGGAAAACTCACGATCGAGGAACACAAACGTCAGGGGAATCCACGCCATCACTATTCGTCACCAACACAATTGGCTTCGACGCGTTGAATTCAACAATATACGAGTTCTCGATGGGTTGTTCTTGTTCCGCATTCTTGTTCAAATTTAAATTGGATTCGAGATAACAAAATTAATTTTGAATGAAATTGATTTTAAGAAATTAATTATTGTAAAACAGATTTTGATAGAAGTGGAATTATTTTTACTTCAATTTTATCTTATTTTTTTTCATCGTAATTTTTAAAAAATTTGATCAAAATCAAGGTTGACTTTTCTCATCATGTTTTATCAATGATTAGATTTTGATCAAATTTTGCATCATTAGATTTTTTTAAAATCAACATAAAATCGTACGAGTTAAATCGTGAGTAAAATCACAAATCGAGTAGAATCGATAAAAAACTCAATAGAATCGAAGTAAACTCGATAAAATCGAATCAAACTTGGAGTTAAGTTATAATCTTCAGCTTTTTATATTATTTATAGGTTCATGCAAAGAGAAAAAACTACTTGCATAAAAAAAAAGATGAATGATTTGGTTTATGTGATGTATAACTTGAAGGTGAAAAATAGACAAATAAGAAAAATTGTTGCTAGATCTTCCATTTGAAGATATGAAATCTGATGATGTGTGGATAACAGAAGAGGAATATGATATCTTTTATGAAGACAATGTCCAAGTTGAGCAACCTCTAGGCGAAAGTGATAGTGGGAGCAATATTAACTTGGTTTGAGGAAGTTTAAGTGATCTAACTTTGAATGCACTTAATATTGACAATTTGGTTTTGAATGACAATGTTGAAAATTACTTGTCAACCCAGGAAGATCTTGAAGATGATGGTGGTGGTAGTGATATTAACAATTATTTAATTAAAGGATTGATAGACATTTGAACTATTTTTATGTTTTTTAAATGCTTTTATTTTAAGAACTTATGTTTTGTATTGTATGAATTTATATTTGATTACACACACATGCACACACACATTAAAAAAATATTCACTTCCTTTATACTTTTCTCCCCCTACTATCTTATTTTTGAATTCTTAGCCTCCACGAGTGGTGCACTTTTTTTGGCATGTGTTTGTTCAACAAAGATGTGATTTTGCTGTGTGACAATATGTAACAGAATCATATTTTCATTGTATGTTGAATAAAAGTACACAACAAAAATGTGAATCCATAGTGTATGTCATTAAGATACATAATGAAATCATATTTTCGTTTAGTGTTTAATAAAATTGCACAACGAAAACACATTTTTGTTGTGTATCTCATTGGGATATATCACAAAAACATATTTCCATTATACACTTTTATTATACACCAAACAGAAACACTGTTTTATTAACAAGGGAGTTCAAAAAGTTTAAAAGAAAACACATTTTTGTTATAATAATGACAGGTGCAAAAAGTACAAAAAGAAAACACATTCCCGTTATGTTATATTAATGAGGGCGGTACAAAAAGTACGAAACATTAATACGATTCCATGGTTCCATCAATAGGGTATTTTCATAAATAAGAAAATTTTCAGCACATGGGTAGAGAAAATAGCAAATGATGGGGTGAGAATAGCAACACGGAAAGAATCCTCAATCCTAAGTCAGATTGAAAAGGAGGTATGTGGAGGCCGTGGCCCATCAGTGGGCAACATTGGATTGAAATGGGTGAGGCCCAATCAGATGTAAGAAGAAACACAGAATCCTCAATCATACGTTGTTGTTGTCACTTCACTTGTAACTTGTAAGGTGGTTCTGTAACCTCTGTTACCACTCACGAGTTACGACTGTTACCCTATTTGTAGAAGGCTGGTTGTCGCGGTTGTTATTTTTCTCATTTAAATTTGAATAAATAAAACATGTCAACAATAAACGAGGACCATATCGTCGACGAATCGAACTGTTCAGAAACCAAACTAGTCGAAGAGGAAGAGGAAGACTTACAGAAGCTTCTAGTCCCTGACTTGCAGAATCTTCCTCTCACTCCTGCTTCCGCCGTTGAAACCAACTTTGCCATTTACTTCGCCCTAGGTAATCCTTTTCACACACTCACATAACATAACATTTTTCTCATAAACCCTAATCCTCGATTCTAGTTCGGTTAACATTTAATTCTGATGAGGATAATTAATTAATTAATTTGAATTGCAGATTTCATGAAGCCAGCTCACGATCAGTACGTTTACCGCCACGCCAATGGGTATATACTATTCATTCTTTCTTTTGAGATTCTACTTGGAATTGAATTGTGTTGGTATTTTTTTTTAATTCTCTATAACTGTTGTTGTTACCTTAAAGCTTGTGTGTGATTGGGTTGGCTCCTTCCCACATTGCTTTCAATGATGAAGGTGGAATCACAGCCGTTGATTTCAATGTTGGAAAGTCTGATCGCAGCGGGATAAAAGTCACTGGAAAGCGGAAGAAGGTACGTATTTTCTCAATTTTGAATTTTCACACTCTCCTTCTCTCTGTTTTTTAGTGCAAAATTGAAAAATGCTTTCATATTAGTGATATTACTTTTAAGACTAGAAGTCTAGAATGAATGGCTTTGTCGTTGTTAATGATATCCTTTCATTATTTCTCCAAGTGAATTGAGTTGCAAATTTTATCTTGTTATATCATATAGGGCGTTTTCACGAGAATGCAGAGCTTCTTGTTGTTTATTCCTTGCAATATATGTTGATGATCTCGCTAAGGCATGTGCCATAAAGTCACTGTTTAATGAATTTTGTGCGTTGTACTTTATGAAAAATAGCTTCTTCATCTCCTTCTTTTAATAGGATGTGTTTTCATGCAGAACGCACAACACTTTGAGTCCAATACGGCTCTGTGTAAAATTTCTACCAAAAATGATACTTATATTGTGAGGTAAATTTTCTATTATAATACATCCATATGATTAAAAGTTTGTTTATGTGTCTGTCTGTGTTTGTGTGCTTAGCCAAGTAAGCCAACTCCTCTTCTTTCATGTCCTTTAAAGTTTTAACTTTCTGATAGCTTGACTTGTGGTCATTTTTCATAGATGTTGCGTCAAAGGCTCCCTTTTAGAAATCAATCAACAACTAATCAAGCAGCCAGAACTGCTTAATGTTTCGGTAAGAATAACCAAGTTCTTATCCAGCCTGTTTTTTCATGCTGGATAACATAGATAAACTTTTCTTATAACAGGAGCAATTATGCATATTACAATGGTGAATTGAAAACCAGTATTGCCCCTTACATCTTAAATTTTATGATGACACCCAAAACTATGTTTGATCTGCTAACATTCTTCACAAATCACAATCAAATTTGGCTTGTAGTGGTTACTTAAATAGGGAATTTTTATTTGTTATTGAAGTTTCAGTGTGAACTAATAGGATCTTTGTGCAGAAACAATACCAGATTTATGTCTCACTCAAGTCTTACTTATGGTGACCAATGGGTATTTTATAGGTGCTGTAGTCTAATACTAGTATAATCATTAATGCAAATACAGTTCACAAAGGACAAGAAAGAGATGTTGAGAACTGTTGGTTGTGGTAGTATGGTTAAAAAAAATTGTGTTTATGGTTCATAGGATAGTGGGAAAATGCATGTAAGGCACTAGAAATATACTTGGGTAGATATGCACCTCATGTATGCACACCTAAGAAGGTTGATACCATCTCCAATCTACTCAAGACCCTATGAAGGAAAGGAGCCAATCTATAACTATACCTTAGCAGATGCATCTGTATGAAACATTATATTTTGAAAAATGATTTGTCTGATATGTGTTAGAAGAGGGAAAGTAGGGAATGACCCACTCCTCAGTCCTGATAGTTAAATATCGTTAAGAGTTAGTTAATGACTAATAAGAATCTGTTAGTTGGGAAATAGTTAGTAGCAGGTCGGGTAATTGATAATATGATAGATTAGGATGGAACTGTTTATAAAGGGATGTAGTAGGTAGAGTTGTGGGGCAGATAGGGGAGTAATCAGGAAATGCGAGGGAGAGTTTAGGTCTCTCAAATAAGGGTTCCTTGTATAAAGGTCCTTTTATATATTCATCTTCTTATCCAGTTCTATCAAAATGATTGTTGCTACTGCTAAATACTTGGGTCGTTGAGATTGTTAGAGCATACACGAGTTTGTGCTATGAACTATTCTCTAAGGTTTTTCTATTCCTCCTCCTTATGAATTTATTTTCATCAACCCTTCAGGCTGGCAGAGAAGGATACATTGCTATTATCATGCCAAAACCTGCTGATTGGCTCAAGGTCAAGGCTTCCCTTGTTAGCCTTCAGGAGTACAAGAAATCGAGGGAAGTCAATTGAATCTGGAACAAGAATGGTGCCATAATCAAAGTGCTAACCCCACATGATGCTTCATTTAGAGAGGTCCCAAATGCTACAAACTGGATCAAATTGATAAATTTTTAGGTGCAGTAGATGATGAGACACCTTACACCGTGGCCGGATGATTAGTTAAATCTCTTAACTCCCCATGGGCAACCAAGAATCTCATGATATTGGATCCACTTCATTCTTTAGGTTTTTCTCTTTTATTTTTTGCTTTGTTATTTTATTTCTTCTTTTTAACTATTTAAATTAATAAAAAATAATGATGATGATGATGATATGACTTTTGGCCACTTTTAAGATAATTACTGGCCAGAGGTGAGTGTTACAAATGTTTTTTTTTTAATAGAAGTGTGTTATTATAGTTTTATTAGAAATAAATTAAGAGTCGAAGTTCACCATTTATAAAGTATGAAACCAAAACTATTGTTTTTGAATCATAAAAACTAAGGCCAATTTTGATAAATAAAAAAATAAGAGATTAAAAACATATTTACCTGAAAAATATATAATATATAAGAGAAAGAGTAAATATTTTTTTATACTTTTTAATTAAAACATTCACAAAAATAATTGTACCAACAAAATTACTTTAAATAAGTATAGCTTTTTTTCTTAATTTATCCAAATATTTTGATGTATGTTTTTTTTGAAAGTTTTTGTATCGAGATTGAATCCCGTCAGTATGATCTAAATGTTTAATTGTAAGACAATTATCCGATATATTTTGATGTATGCTACTAACACGAGTAAATTAAAATTTGGATTGACACATGTTATATAAAAAAAATATTTAAATAAGATGTCCATTATATACTCTTGCAGCCAACTTTTTGTGTTTTATTTAATAAATTAATAGTTTGATATTTTATATGTCAACTTTCATGGAGAATGTTCTACCATGATGTTCGATATCACTGAAAATAGAAGAAACTTCCAAGAGAGGATTGAAAATAAATAATAAAAAAAAGGAATGAAAACAAGCTAACATTAATTCATTCATCTATTTTGGAGCCTTCCTAAATAGTGAAGGAATGAAAAGTCTGACTGTGCGAGTAGGTCTCGCATGAAGATGTGATCCTCTCAAATATGCAGGGAAGAGCTGAACAGGAAGAGAGAGAAGCATTTTTTTAATTATTTTTTGCCCTTTTAACTCTAGCCTTCGGCCCATCTATGTTTGGGCTTTAAATAATTGTGAAATCAAAGCCTCACAAATCCGTTCACGTAAAAGCAACAGGACTCCGGGAATTTCCTGCAACCCATTTTTTGGTTCTTGCACCCCCAAAAATTTCAATATCCCCTACTTACCCTCCTCTTCCTAGGCTCAAAACCCTAAAACCTCCTCTTCGTGAACCCCAAAATTATGAATTTTCTAAATTTTAGGAACTAAAATTGCAAATCAGAAATTAAAGGGAGGCAAAATTGTAATTTAACCTTGTTTTCTTGTTATCATGTTATAGGTGTGGAGTGTTCATCTATTTTATCAAGAGTAATGACATATGAACATCCATATGTCATAAACACCAACAACAATGCTTATATAAGTGATATCGGTTTGTGTTTTTTAACTAAGTAATTCAAGGTCCGAATCTTAACCTAAAAATGCTTATATAGTTGATGGAGTCGTCAGGTTATAATTTCACGCTGAAAAACACAAACCGATAGGATAGTTGATGGAGTCGTCAGGTTATAACTCCATCAATTATAACCTATAAATCATAAACATCTATTTAATACCCTTTTATTTTTTTTTATCTCTTTTTCCCTATCAAATCATATCATCCATCAAAGCTACACTTCTTTCTCTTTCTTTCTCGGTGTCAAATAGGATAGTTTCATTATCTTCTCCCGAACTTATTTTTCTTTTTCTTTTTTTACAAGATCAGCTTCTAGATGTTACGTACTATATTTGAACTCAAATATACTTTAACTAATATAATATTAGTAAATAGTTGATGGAGTCGTCAGGTTATAATTTCACGCTGAATAAAAATAAATCATGCGAATCAAGACTTATAACAGAAATTCTTGGCAACAAGATTAAGGAGGGGAGAGACTGTACAGTAAGAATTCTTATTATTTATTATGAATGAAGACGTAAAAAAAATCAAAAGAATTACGAAGACTATTTGAAAATTGAAAGAATGAGCACTGGTCAAAGTCACCTGGTCCCCGAAGGGAAGAAAAATTAATCCTCTTGTGAAACATTCCTCTAGGAACGGTGGGTGTGACATTGCAGAAGTTTCTAATCGAACGTGTCTCGCGCACTACTGCTAAAAAAACTCCTTCGCTATGATAAAAGCAAAAGAGTGGTGTCAATTTCTTTTAACGTTGTTTCCCCATAATTTCTTCCATAACCAATCTTCTAAATCTGTTTACGGTGAGAAAGCACAAATAGATATGCTCTTCAAGTTCTTCCAACATATCCAAAAAGTTAGATTCGTTGTCCTGAAATTCCTTCACAACCCGCTTCAATATTTCACACTTACAGTAATTCTTCACACAAATATCAGCAACCTGTCTCCAATGTTCAACCTCATCATCTAACCTCTTAACCATTCGGCTCATAGTGTCCAACTCATTGATCACCACATAAACCCCTTTGGCAGCAACATCAAGTTGCTCACACAATTTCATACAAGAGTTTCTAGTGTTGAACCTTTCACAACTCCTCTTAAATCTCTTCTTCATGACCAAACCAACTATGCACGGTGCAGCAGCCACAAACCCAATTACACTATGAAACGCAAATACCAATAAAGCCACCATAAGAACGCCTTGCGAAACGATTAAACCGATTCCTCCAACCTTCTTGCAAACGCTCTTTATGGTTAATATTCTTTGAATTTTCCTTTTCTTTGATAACAGCCTACTTAAGAGGGTCATGTATCTGTCGTGAATGTCATGGAACTGCACAATAGACAAAGGGTTATTTTGTAATAATACGAAGGAAGAAAGTTGTGTGTGGATAGGGTTTTGGGATTGGTCATAATAAGGCGCTGTTTGGCTTAGCTTGACAACGACATTGGTGACTCTTGCGTAAGCAAGTCTTGTTTGATGGATAGCTTGAACGATTGTCTCGCAACAACGGCATGCTTCTAAGCTGGCTTCGAAGTAGTCCACCAGAAGACGGTGCACCTTCATGTTTGCTACAATTTCTTGCTGGGGTGGTTCTAGAAGATATTCGGTAAGGTGCATCTTAAAGGAATTAGTATTAGTGCTTGCATTTCCCAGTTCCCTGTGTGCTATGTTGCATATTTCAACGTAAGACTTTGTTCTGAATGCCTCGAGGTATTCTCCATTCACGTTTGGCGTGCCGCAAAAGCTACCTTCTTCGTGTTCTTTCTTTCTGGATCTACCTGCATGGTTAATTAATTTGCATATGAGAAAGGGTGAAGGAGAAAGAGAAGAGAGAGATTACCGGTTTAATTCCTGTCTCCTATTTCTAATAAAACTAACAAATTAAACTAATCACCGATAAAAAAAATAATTTGCATAAATGAATTTCATTAATTAGATAATTATTTGGCTCGATTCTCTACGAATTAATTAAATTACCAATAACACTGATTTGGGAGTTTCGTGAAGATGAACAAAAGCAAAAAGAAAAAGAAAAACAAGGAAGATCATATATATGTAAAGTGTAATGTATACATACATGCTCACACATAAACGAAAGACGTATAAAAAAAGTTAAGTGCTGCAGAAATTATTAAACTCACCCGTTCTTCTTTGCAAGAGAGATAGCCACCTAGGGTTTGTCATCTCCTAAATAAAATTTAAAAAGGTTTAGAGATTAGAGGTGTAGTGTTATTATGTTGATCTTCTTTTTGTATGATATGTGTGTGTATATAAAGAGAGAGCTAGGTGTGTTATATATTTCTGGCTTGGGGAGAAATTAAGAGATTGAAGAACAAGAGAAGAAATCCATTTGGCAGTTTGCTACACCACAAATAAGTATGTTGTGGTAGGGCTTTGATTACAAGTTAGCTTACCTCACACGGTGTGTTCTCCCACGTGGACACTGGACAAGTGCTCCCACCACAAGCTCAATTTATCTATTTCTATTCATCTACGGTATATAAACTCAACCACTTCTTTCGTATTTTGGTCATTAGTCAAGTTAACCAAGCTTCTACGTACATAATTTCAAAGTAATCATTGATGTTTTGATTAATCCAAAGCGGTTAGGTCAATTAAGTTGTAAGTGACTAGAAGGATCAGCCTGGGGACTGGAACCATCACCTTAGAGTGTCTTTGGTTAATTTGGTGATAAAAAAACTATGATGAGTTAAAATCATAGTGAATTTGATCACCACAAAAATAATTATTTGTTGCTTCCAAAAAATTATGGTGACTTCAACTCATCATCAATCTAAATACACACTTAGTATGATTGGAATAAATCATGTCCAAAATTAGGGATTAAATTTCTTGGTTTAATATTCTTATTGAAAAAATTAATGACATTTTAATTATATAGTTAATAAGATGTATATATGGGACTATTATTGGGTTTTGAGGTCTAATTAGACAACGAATCTTAGAGTAATTTTTTATTTTATAATTTAATCATATATTCTAATATGCGTATGATGAAATTATTAGTTTTTATAATAATTGTTAATTAAAATCATATTTAGAATATTTTTAATATATTAACAATATTGATGTCCGTGTTAATGTGCAGCAAACACATTATTTTACATTTGTGTAATTGTATGTAATAAAATAAAGATATATCAGTAAAAATTAAAATAAGATTTAATTGCAACCCATATAATAAATATTGCGTAAATATAACCATTACCCACACGCATACAAATCATATGAAATGATTTATATTCCAATTAAGTCTGCAAAAACTTGGGCATGAAGCCTTTATACTAGCACAAAATGGTGGATGGTTTTGGAAAATTCACGTTTGCTTGCAAAACAGCTGGGATACTAACATGAGATAACATTGGTAACGAACGAGTTTCTGTACAAGATACAAAGCACATATGGCGTCATATAAACGTATTAACGTGGGGTCTCGCAACTCTCGTTCAATATTTCTATGTGCCTTTGCCACGTGATTTGAGGAGTGATTTCATTTTTACATCCTTATTTATTAAATTAAGTTCTTTCTAAAACAAATTATTGGTATGGTCTCTTTTGATTAAAATTCAAGATTGAACTCATAATTTGAAAATTTGACAGTCCAGTTAATAAAAAAAATGAAATAATAATTTTAAATGAAGTAAAATTTTTAAATTATTATTTTATCACATCAAAACAAAAAAAAAATTTGAAATTGTTGGTTTGTCACATTAATATTCAATAATTTAACATTTTTGGTTCGTTGATACAGTTATCCAATTATCTGCAATGGTTGATTTATATGCGTGCTACTTAATTATGTATGTAATTAAAAAGTACACAATATATGAATCAATATTAGTTCAAATACACTTGAAAATAACATTACACTTAAGCATCAAAACAACAATTTGCATTAAGTGGGTTCTTTGTTTCCCTAATTATATATATGTAGGTTTTTGCTCTTATAATTTTTCCTTCCATAACCCTTTTTTGCATATATAATTCAAATGTTAGGACCCACTAATCTAGATGTTATTGCTCAAAATGGAGCTAAGTATAGTGTTGTTTGAAGGTTAAGCATAATGTTGTTTCAGGTGTACTTAAACAAATGTATATTCATATATTCTACAATTTTTTATCAACAATTGTGGGTAGGTGTATCAAACAATCTCAAATTGTTGAATGTTAACGTGGAAAATCAATAATTTTAAATTATTACTTTATTTTGATGTGACAATTTAAAATTATGGATGTGTCACATTAACTTTTAATTATTTAAAATTACTGATTTATCCTTTTTTTGGTCTGACTGCAATGTCCTCAAATTATCCTTTTAACTTTGGATTATACATATGCTAATAATTTATTTTACAAAGAATTCATTTTGATATAATTTTTTTTTTGTAAATATGACCTAAAAGGATTAATCACTCCCAATTAGTTTCTTTTTGTAGTCTTTCTTTTTTGGGCTTTTTAGCCCGTTAAATAAAAAATTAATATAATTTTGTAAAATTTAATACAAAAGCTACGCTTTATTCTTTCTAATAAATTTAAACTTTGAAGACAAAATATTTTTTTATATTTTATTTTAGGTAGACCAATTAACTCGCTTTTCAAACAACACATGGTGAACCAATTCAAGTGAGTTGGGTTGACCCACTTTAACAACTTTGAAGATTTATGATCAAATAATGATCTTAATAAGAAATGATAGCATAGAATATACTACTTTTTCATTTTTTTAGTTAGTTATTTGATGTATCCATGAGATATGATTATTGTTGTTGCTTATTATCTATTTTATTTTCTTAAGTTGATAAATGTTCCAACTTCAAGTTTGTTGCACCACTAGAGTCGTTGCACCATTAGAGTCACTCCATTCCTAAAATAAAATAATTTTTTTAATTATAATAATGGGAAATTATCAACAAACGACGTCAAAATGGATCTTTGTAGAGGTAAGACTCTTCATAAACAAGAGCAGGCTTTGAGCGTGTCCATCGTTCACCCTCTTCTACATTTTCTATAATTTTTCAAATTCAGGATTATATGTTAGGCTCAAATTTTCATGTTGATGGCAATTTTTTGGTTTGGAAGTTAATTAAGCTCAATATTTTTCATATAAACGCATTTGATGAGACACAATTTAAATCAGTAAAAAATATTTAAAATCGTGCTTCAAAATTAAAAATATCACTATTTCAAGAAGTGTATAAGTTGTGACCCACATTACTTTTTTGGGTGACTTTTCCCGTGATTTTTGAACGGTTTTGCATGATTACTGATAAAAAACTTATATATGATGATCAAATATTATTAAAATAGAGTATTTTTCAAGCCAAAAAATATAAAAAATTAATGGTTATGTGCTCATGTAAAATGATTTTATATTCTTATTTAATTGCATATCATAGTTTATATGAATTTGAAGATGATTATTATAAAAATAAAAAGTTATTAAAATAAAATTATGATTGATTTACAATATAAAATAATTTACACTGATAATATATAACCTATTTTTTAAACAAAAATGGATAAAAAAGTGGGTCCATAATATCAAAACGAAATACAAAAATTTGTTGGCGAGTTAGTCGGTTGTAGACTCAGCATGTTAGGAGTGAAATTTCTTCATGATTTTGACATCATTACTATTTAAGTCTATGGATCGTATAGAATAAATGTTTATTTTATATAACTAAAATTTATAGGAAATATTCTTTTAATAAATAAATTATATTATAATCAAATTTTTAATAGATAAATATTTTTTAATATATAAATTATATTTTGAATTTGTTGTATATAATTTATATTGTGATGTAAAGTTAATTTTAATTATTAATAATTCATTTTATAAAATATTAGAATTAAAGTTAATATTGGAAATTTTAAATCAAAATAGAAAATATATTAGTTAAGAAAATATCCTAAAAACGCTCTCATTCAAAATAACTATTTTTTTTTGTTACAACCAGTTCAAAAAAAAAATCTAAAATATATAGTAGGACTTTAAATAGTATAAAAGTTTATCATAGTTTTATTATATTTTTTTCCACCTTTTGTATCATATGTTATTCTTGTGACATTAACTCTTCTAATAGATTTTTTTTTGGATACATAAGATTTGAGTGCAAGACATTGCTCAAGAAAAATCAAACATGAACCACCTAAAATAATTCATTGATAATTCATTGTTTTGATACAATTTTCAACCACATTATTAAATTATTGAAAAATAGTATTGCACAAAATAAATATTTATTTTATATAATTAAAATTTATAATAAATAATTTTTTAAATATATATATATATATTATATTATAATTAAATTTTGTAACAAATAATTATTTTTAAACATATAAATTATTTTTGTAAAAATATATAAATTATATTTTAGATTTATAATAAATAATTTATATTATGATATGATGTTATTTTTAATTATTAATAAATTATTTTACAAAAATAATAAAATTTAAGTTAGAACTATATATATTAAAGATGATAGATTGAAAGAGACAATTTTTTTAAAAAAATATCTTAAAAGATGCCATTTTAGAAGAAAAACTCCTAAAAAACTATTGTTAAAATATGTATTGTCAGTGAAAACATTGCCGTTCAAGATAACTATTTTAATTTACATGCAAAGAAAATGAATACTAATTTATAGGCAACTTTTTAAGATCATATGTTAAGAAAGTATTAAAACAATTTAACTGTAAACAATTATAAAGGATATCAATAAATTTTTATATATTGACAGATAATTTAAATGACAAAGTATTTCTTAAATTAAAAATTATCCAAACCATTCTTAAAGTGATTTATATTTGAATATTTTTATGTGAAAGTAAGTTCGAAGTAAACCTCTGAAAAACAAAGTTTTTGAGTTTTGCTAAGAAGACTGGTCGTGCTTCTCCCTCTGCTGAAGAATTGTGGGAAGTGCATCAAGGATTGAAGTTAGCCAAGGAGAAAAGGTTGTCTAATATAGTGTTGCAAACTGGTTTCAAGGTAGTTATGTAGAGTATTACTAGCACCTTTTTGGGGTGTGTTTCTGGATTCTGATGTAATTTTTTATTCCTTATAATAAAATTAAAATTTGAAGGCAAAATAAATTTTACTAAAATGGAGTGTGTAAAAGGAGGCAAAGTCAACTGTGATAAAATATACTTGCACAAAAGAAAATAGAGAGAGAGAAAAACAGCATGAATTTACCGTTTTGTACAAAAGAAAAAGAAGAGTCTTGTACAAGAAAGAGGGGTAATATAGTAAAGGAATATTTTGACTACTAGAATTAAAAATAAAAATAGAGAAAAGAACTAGGTTTCGTAACAGCTGGGGTAGCTGCTACTGCTGCACTTTGTTTGTGTTTCCGCCGAGTCGTGAAAACAGAAAAGAAGAGAGGCGGAAGAGATCGCAGGTTGCGCGCCTCGGAGAGTGAAAGCCAACGCAACGCAAGAGAAGAGGGTCCTGCTACCATACCAACATCCACACCCTTTTGTAATTTTTATCGCAAACCCTTCTGCCATCACAAACCCTAACTCATTATTTCTTTCTTTTAATCTTGTTATTTCTCTGGCCTCTTTTTTTTAATTTTCGAAACAATTTCATCCATAACCCATACCGATTTATTAATTTATCTGTCCATGCTTTTCTTTATACACTGATCAATCAATAATAATCTGTCTCTGTGAAACCGGAAACCCTAATCGGCAATGGTTACCACCACCGTTGATTCTTCCTCTAACCATTACTCACCCACTGCTGCTACTGCTGCCGCTGACACCTCTAATAATTTCCCGCGAAAAAACCTGCCATCCCCGTGGGCCCAGGTAGTTCGCGGTGCTGACGCTGAACCTAACCATCAATCGCCGCCATCTTCTTCCTCTTCCTCGTTCTCGTCCCTCGATTCCATTAATTCTAACGGTCCCGCCGTTCAAACAAGCGATACCACCGTGAAACCTGCGTGGAAGAAACCGGAGTCCAATGGCGTCTCGGAAGTTGGGCCTGTAATGGGCGCTCATTCTTGGCCCGATTTATCTGAGTCCACCAAGCCCACCGCTAAATTGACATCTGACTCCTCTGTTAAGACTGCTGCTGATGAAGAATCACTCACCACCACTCCTCAGGTCCGCTTTTCATACCAAAGCCTGATTCTATCATTGTCTTCAGATTCTATTTTATTTGAAGGAAGAAACAAATTTAATTGTAAATCTTAAGGGTTTTAGGATTCATATTGGGGTAATGTTGTTCCTCTGTTGTTGACATTGTAAACGAGTTGATGTTTTCCTTATGAAGGATGTGTGTTTATTTATTACAGAAAATAGTTGTATCCTCTCTGATGTTTGTTGTTTTGCAGGATCCTGTTAATTCAGACTCCCCTCAGAAACAAGCCATTGGTAATGCAAACCCTAGTCCTACTCCTGCAATGAACTATGGTATGGCTAATCGACAAAGATCAATGAAGCAGCGTGGAGGGTCAAATGGCTATAATGTTGGGTCTGGTCCTGTTCAGAACAACTTCTCCGGTGCTACCCAGAATCTTCCTCCACCGCCACCACCGCCCCCCTTTCCTGTGCTTCCGATGCCTCCAAGAACATTTGCCCATGGGATACCAGGGGTTCCAGTTCCTACTCCAAGGGATCCTTACAGGAACAATAACTGGGATGCAAGACCTCCGCATGGGGGTTTTATGCCACCAATGAGTGAGCATCGGAGTCCCTCTCGCAGGGGCAATGCTGGGCACCATCCACGTGGAGACGGTCCCTATCATAACAGTTATGGCAGCAGGCGTGATCAGGATCGTGGAGGTTATGCAAATACTAGAGATGCTCATGTAAATCAACAGAGGATGCCTCCAAGGGGATTAATGAGGCCCCCGCCACCTAATCCTGCTCCATTTATGGGGCCTCAGCCTATGCGACCTTTTGCAAACCCTGCTGGGTTTCCTGGTCAGTTATTTTTTTCTTCTTTTATTTGATTATGTTACTACAACAAAACAAACCTAATGCACTTTCTCTTCCTTTATAGAATTCTATTATTTCCCAACGCTACAATTTGAACCCTTTGGGGGCATGCCATTTTTCACACATGCACCTCCTCCTGCAATGTTCTTCCCAGTTGCAGAAACTCCTCTCACCAATACAATAGCCAACCAAATTGATTATTACTTTAGGTAATTTTTTCTGTTCTGTGTTATTTACTATTTAGTTTGCCAACAAATCCTGGCTGTTGAATTTTCTTTTCATTGCTGGTTTGTTTATGACAGTGATGCTAATTTAGTGAAGGATGAGTATTTAAGGTCCAACATGGATGAACAGGGATGGGTTCCTATTACTCTGATTGCAAGCTTCCCAAGGGTAAGTTAATTGTGCTTGATCAAGTAATATTTTAAACATTTTTTCTGCCAAGTCTGAGTATGTGAAACAGTGTATGATATATGTAATTGATTGTATGGTTTAATGATTTTAACCATATACTGATCGTTTGTCTGCTGTGGATATTTTTAATAGATTTTTATTTTCCATTAAGGAATTTTTCCTTTCATGGTTGATGCTAATGTTTGTTACCTCAGAAGCAGTTGTTGTAGTTGAAACTGAAGATAAAATATAACAGAATAATAGATCTGGAAAAAGAATGGATTTACTTGGTGCTTATGAGGAAACATTCTATTTTTCTTATGTTAGATTGCCTAGCTTTTTTGGAATATATTTGGTATCCTTGTTATGCTGCTTTTTAATACCTTTATGATTAAGCTCTAAGCTCTGCGTTTCACCAGCAAAGATCCCTTCCTGGGGGGTTTAATATTTTCAAAAATTATTTCATGAATGTCAAAGCAACCTGCTGCCACAAAAACGTTGTTTTTTGCTTGAAATAATATTTAACATGCAGTGTCATCTGTATAAAATGATGGAAGGAACTGGTTAGGAACAGCTATGGGTTTTACAGAACTTTGGATATGGTTTTAAAATGTGTTCTACTTCCAAGTCATTTTTTTTTAATGTTACTCCCACAATTTTATTGTTCTTTTAATTGAAATTTTCATTTTCAATATAGACAATGCTACTGGTATGGATATTAGAAAGAACAAGTCTTAATATAGTCCAACAATAATATGTGCTTTTCTACAATTGGACTATGCTATCTATAATGATCTATGGTGTGGACTGGACTAGAATGAGATTTATCTGTTTCATTCATTCCATTTTAGTTTAAATAATCCAAACAATGACAACTTATGCCATTCCATTCTATGCCTGGTCCTAATATTGCAGGAAAATTTCTTAAGGTATTAAGAAACCAAATTCCATCCAAAAGCATACAAATGTGTCTCATCTCATTCATTTTTTATATTGTTTTTACACTTCCAGACTTACACTTATCCTTACAAATATTTCATCTTCTAATAAACAGCTGTTTGCTTGAATGTATCAATGAATTATTATTTGTTCATTTATGCCCATATGTCAACCTCCTCTTTCTACCTCATTGTGCTGTGTGTTATTCTTGGCAAAACTCACCTTTGGTAGCTTTATAGTAAATGGTAAATTTTATCAAGAGCAAATTACATTTGCACCCAAGTTTTTTTTCAAATTGCACACAACACTGCCCTTTATTTTTATTCCTACACTATATCCCCTTAATGTTTGAAAACATTAAACATACACCCCCTTATATATTACACTAACCCCCCTAAACCCCTTATAAAGGAGGTTGTTGTAAACAATAATTTAGGAGGGTATTGTGTGCAATTCGAAAAAACCTCGGGGTGTTTATGTTATTAGATCTTTTATCAATCTATTGTTTGATTGATAGTTTTCATGGAGTAGATGAAGTCTATAATTCAATTCAGAAACTCATTGAGGAGAGGGGGAGAGGTCTCTTTGTATATTTCTTACGCCTTGTGTCAATGAATCTTGTCCCAAACATGCCTTCCATGTGCATGTGTGCACACACCAGTGTAATCATTACCTGATCGCGGAGAATCACGAAAAGCTGAAAATCCGCTATAGAATATAGCGGATACGTCGCGGTCAAATAGTGGAAGCCGCATAGCGGTTGAAATAGAATATATATAACAATTAAATATGTATAAAAAAGAATCCTATATGCAAAAAAAAGAAGCTGGATAAACATTAACATAATATTATCTCAAAAGTTAAATTGTTCAAGACAATATATGTTCATTCTCCTCTGCCCCTTCCCCAATAAAATAAAAAAATGCTATAAACAGCTGAATGCTAATTAGCTAAACAAGCCCTAGTGAGGCACATAATCAGAATAAGCTAAAAGCTAATTTAGCTGAACAAGTCCGATAAAGAAAACATCTATTCATTCTGCTCTGCCCCTGCCCCAGCATCAAGAAAACAGAGGAAGAAGAAGAAAAAAGAAGTTAAAATGCTGGACGAAGAAGAAGAAAGAAAAAACAGAGGAAGAAGAAGAAAGAAGTATTAAACAAAATAAAGAATTGTTACCTTACCTGTAAAAAAAGAGGCTGGACGAAGAAGGCTATGTGGTGACTAAGAATCAGAGGAAATGAGAAGTTCTAGAATGCACTGGAAAAAATTTACGTGAAGTTGAAGTAGAACTGAAGTTAAAATGCTACTGTTGTCCCAAGTCCATAAGTAAAAGGTAAAAATAATTGAGTAAAAAGTAAAATGAGTTTTAACTTTTAACAAAGTCAATAAGTAAGGCTACTGTTGGGCCCTTGTGTGCATTCTGCTAGCCCAAAACAACAGCCGCGACCCAACTTGGTTCCGTGACGCGTAAGGTGCTGGCAAATTCGATTATCGTGGAGTCCGTGACGCCATCACGATTCCGTTTTCTCCAAAACCCACTATGCTATAGCGTGATAGCGCCGCTATTTGACAACACTGGCACACACAGAGAGGGAGGGGGTACCTTTGGTGAACATGCACAAGATTTTGGGTATTAAGATTAATATATATGTTTTGGAGTGATCCTTGACCCTTATGTTGCTAATAGTTAGGTTATGATTTGATTAAACTTTCATAAAATGATAAGTATTCTAGGTTTGTTTTATCTTTTTGCAGGTTAGAAGTTTGACAAGCAACATTAAGTTGATATTGGATTCATTGAGAACTTCCACTGTCGTGGAAGTGCAGGTAAGTTCTTATTTTAAAGTTTTGTGTCATTCTCATTCAGCTTTCACTGATCACACTTTCTACACATCTCATTTCTGTTCATTGCCATGTTAGCGATGCAGTGGAGGTATGTTTGAAGTATACTTTGATTAAAGCTATTCAATTTATTATATTTTCTAATTAGTTATTTCTGCATTTCAAATTTGCTGTAGGGGGACAAGTTAAGGAGGTGCAATGAGTGGATGAAGTGGCTTCCCTCCGCCCAGCTTCGGGCCAACTCTGGTTCAATATCCCCTAGCGGATCAAGTTCTAATAACCTAGCAGCTGATTTTGAAAAGATCACAGTGGATGAAGCTATTTCACATAAAGTTAACACTGAGCCTACCACAAATGAAGATGCTGCAGGAGAGTCCTCAACTCAGTCCCAAGTCCCAAATGATGCTACTGTGAGCAGCAATTAAAACTCAACTCAGTTTATCTTCCTCATCCCAAAATACTTGGCCCATTCTAGTTTTTGGCCCTGTGCGACTCTTGATTTTGAAAGGGTTTTTTTGGAGGGGATGGTAGGATAGGTTGATTCCTTTCTACGGTGACTGAGATCGATTTTGGTAGCAATTGAATCAAATAGGGAAATAAATAAGAATTCTTTGGAATTATTATGGCCTAAAAAGATAAAGAAAGTTAACGAGACACAAGAAATCTAGAATTTTGATGGAGGTGAATTGAGTTTTGGGTTTTGTATAGTTTTTTTTTGCTGCGGATGATTTATTCTTTATTTTCTGGTGGCTTATGGTGGTATGTGTGGGTAAAGTATTTGTTATGAATTGAATTGAATTGAATTGAGCACTTGAGTTCGCTTGTGCCAAGTTGCCCTGCCATTTTAACAAATTAGGCCTTGATGTTTGCTCTGTCACTTCTGTGTGCTCACATAAATAGGTGGTAGATTGTTTGATGGTCTTGCCCGTTTATACTTGTTGCCCTAAGTAATTTCTTCGTTCGTTTATTTTTCCTTATCGTTTCGTCATTTATTTTTTAATGTTCCCGCATTTTTTATGTACATATTCCATTGGCATTTGTTGCCTTAATCTCTTACGAGTCTCATCACATCTTCCCCTGAAATCTTGAAATGGATTCTGCCGTTTAGAGGTAGAGGTGTGAAATTGAACTGTTTTAATCTGTCAAATCGTTTAATAAAGAGATTGAAAATGTTTGGTTTGAATTGATCTTTTATTTTTTATTATTAAAATTGAATTTGTATTATTTTGTGTTGATATTTGAACTAAGGTAGTTTTTATTACTTTATTGTTTATAATTATGTAAATATCATTTTGAAGAACTGATCAATACTTAAGTTATTAAGTTGTTTTACGTTGTTAGTCATTAAATTGCAAATAGTTGATATTATATTCAAATTAAATCAAATATTATGTTTAATTCAAATGATTTTGTTTAAAAGTTAGACTAAATCGAACCCTTTCTGCCCTGATAAACTGATAGCATGCGTGACGTTCCACAACATTTGAGTTCCGTCCAGGCAGTGTTTGGCCGGTATTATGGTAGTTTTTGGCTGATTGTTTTTTTTTTAATTAAATGATTGAAATGGAATCGTTTTATTTTTATGGTGTTTGTAGTCATTAGTCAAGAATCACAATGTTAGTATATTCGTTAGGCGATCGGCTGGAAGTAACATAAAATCATCATTATAAAGGGATGTGATAAGTTCAAACCACGAAGAAGCCTAAATTAACCACAAGTAGTCAAATGCTCATAATATTAAAATGTAATTTGTCGAATATTTCAGAATACATTAATCACTCATCTTCAAGAAAAATTCAAAGCGTTTGAGCTGTATAGCAATCCCGTAAAAGATGATAGGTTCACTATGTTGTCCACTAACAACAAGCTAAAGCTATATAATACTAGTATATCTGAGCAACAGTTGCAGAGTGATTATGGGAAAACGCTATTTAGGTTAATGTTTTAAAAAAAATAACTAAAAAGATAGAGTAAATTTTTTTTAAAATGCCCACAATTTACATGATAAATAACCTTATAGAAAAATAAACTAATAAATCAAATGCCTCCCTAGAATATATTGTTTCAACTATATGAAACAAGAGTTATGTTTTCATGAAAGTAAAAAAAAATACCTTGGTTAACGGGCTTCAAGGACAAGTTTAGAATTGTATATTATAAGTCCTTTTTTTTATAGAGTTGGAAACAAAAAGTATTGAATCAAACAAAAAGTAAAACTTATATTGTAACCAAACCCAAATTTGTAACCAACCTCCATCAATTTCCTTACCAAGAAAAAAACCTCCATCAATTTTTCTTGCCCTTACTCTACTTGGTTTTCTTTTCGTCGGAAATTTTTAAAAATTTAGTAAAAATCGTAACGAAGGGGCATTAATATTATTATTAAATGCCATATTTTTAGTTTTTATTCTTAATTTTTTAGGCATTATCTTCAGAATAACAAACTTTTTCTGTTATCTATATCTGTACAAGACATTTCATGCATTGACAAAAAAAAAATTGCATTTCATGTCTACACATATACATCTAAGTCTCATAATTTATCCTTCATTTGAGTGTTTTTGCATGTGTATGTAGGTTTAGTTGCTCACTAAGATTGTTGCCGCTCGTGAGAATCATCATTATCACTTGAATTGTCTACCGTGTTTGTATTTTTCTGAACAAAAATAAATGCTAATAGCATATTCTCTAATATATATATATTTTTAAAAATATTTTATATTATTAATATTTATTAAAATTTATCTCCTCCATCTCATTTTATAACTTAATAAATTTCAATCAACAATAAAATATATGTTGGATATTTCTGTTTCTTTTTCTGTCACAATAAATTTAGGAAGAGAAAATAATGTTCCACTTCACTCCAAAGCAGAGAAAGCTTCTAAACTTGAAAAAAAAAAGTTATGAAAGAACACTTGACTTTAAAAAGATGAGTGAAGACTTGAATCCTCCATGATCACATGTGAAACCCCCTATCTTCTGATTCTTTAGTACTACCATCAATAGCAAAACTGTTTACGGTCTACATTAACAAATAAAACTCTTCCGGTTACCTGTATTTGTAACCAAACCAAAATGTCAGATGAAAAGACAACCGAGTATAATAAGAAGAAGAAAAATGAGGTGGTGGTTAATTTGTGTGGGGACATGAACCTGGGACCTCCTTGTCAACCCCAAATGTGGAAATACCCTTGTTATTGCCAAACAAAGTAAAGAAAAAAGAGAGAAAAAGAGAGGGGGTGAAGCATGGCCTCATGGCCACCCAAACCTACAGAGATTTTTTGTGTGCATGCGAGGGAGAAAGCGATGGCCTCATCGCCATGTGATTGCTGGCCCCATCTCTCTCCTCCTTCTTCCATTGAGCATGTCTGGAACGACATCAAACTCGACTCTCTCTCCAATTCCCCTGTTGACATAGACTTCAACAACAACCACTCTGTCTCTGATTCTTCTTTTCTTAACCTCACTTCCACTTCCTCTTCTGTCTTTCACAAACATGACCATGACCACTCTCTTCTTTCTGTCTCCAACACTTCCTTCGAAGCCTCCGGCTCTAAGAAAACCACCCTGCTAGATCAACGCCATGCGCGTATAATAAAAAATCGAGAATCCGCGGTTCGGTCCAGAGCTAGAAAACAGGTTACTAAGCTATCTTTCTTTCTGCACTTTGAATCTTCTTAATGCTCAAAAGTTGTGTTTTCTTTCTTATTAACTAACTGTTGGAAAACAATTTGTACGTGCAGGCTTATAGAAAAGGCTTGGAAGTTGAAATTGCCCGTTTAACGGAAGAGAATTCCAGACTAAAAAGACAATTGAAAGAGGTTAGCTGTTTTTTCTTTTTTTAATTTTGTTGTTCCTTCTTTTCATCGGATCTTAACCATTTTTGTAATGCAATATCTTTTCATAGTTCTTGCGTTTTTTGTAAACAACCTTTTAAAGGAAATAAAGAATAAGGTCATATTTGTATAAACCTTTTCACAAATAATTGTACAGAGAGAAAAGAAAATAAAAATTATTATATTTTTTTATGTATCTAAAAGACAATTCTGTTCCAGCGTTTCACGTAGAATTACAATAGGCAGCTGGAATGCAATTAAACCTCTTTTTTATTTAATTTCGAAAAAAACATGACATGTATTAGTTGATTTTTTTTAGAAATTCAATTTTTTTCTATAAATAATTATGAAAGAAATATTTTAATATGACCTAATTATGTGAATAAATAACATATGCATATGCATTAACACAATAAACCTTCATGTCTAATAAATTTGCTGGTTTAAATAGTAATTATCTTAAAAAGTTATCTAAAAATTAATTTCGCTACATACTTTTAGATTAACATCACATATTTATTAAACTTAAAATATTCCCTAAATATATGTGATATGTTAGAAAGTTAAAAAGTATTGATATACTTATTCGGTAGGAAAAATTTGTACTGGATTTAGGAAAATGTTGTACCTAGATTTAAAGAAAAGGTGAGCGAGAAATTAAGACGCTTCAGCTGGTTTGGTATCCATCACTTTTATGTGTGGTCATTTCCATGCTACTGTGAAAAGTGTATGGAAACGAATTAAAAGAACAACTTCCCTTATTCATTATTCTGTAGTGGTCAGGGTTTGGCAGCTTTAATCTATTCTGAAATTATTTTTTGTTACAGTTGCAGTGCTGCTTGTCCTCCTCTGATAACCCTCCCACTCCCAGAATGGCCGCTCTGTGTAGAACCTCATCATCTCCATTTTGAGAAGGAAAGGAACCCATCATGACTCTTGGATGTTTTCAACTTTCAAATGTTTGGGAAACAAACACAAGGATTATAAATGGATTGAATTCTTATAATTTTTTTTTTAGAGGAAGAGTTTTCAATTTTTTGATAACCTGATTTTGGAGTTTTTACTAAGATGGTCTAGTAGTTGGGATTTTAGTAATTAATGTGGAATCTTAAATTTAAACTTCATTAATTACCATTATTGTATATTTAAAAAAAAAAAATGGGCTGCTTTCTGTCATCAAGGGTCTCTACTGTCTATAAGATTAGAGATCCCTATAAGCACGTTGCTGTTTGATTTTCGCCTTTGTTTAGACATCTAATCACGAGTAAAATAAAGATAGGATGGTTTTTTTTTTAGAAAAAAAAAATATAATGGATTCCTTCTTAATTCTACGGTTCTACCACATTTCATTATATTATATTTTAATAAAACAGATAATTTAACTAACTAAATTTTATTCCTTATGAGCCGAATGTTATCCTGAGATTTGTCTTGACCTTGAGGGTTTATTTACTTATTTTCCTATGATCAGTCTCTATCTTTGCCAGCTTGTATCGTTGGCGGGAACATGGTTTAATGTTTCATTGCGGGATTGTCCTAGCTAGAATTCACGCGCCTTGGGTATTTCTTGGTGTTGCTACCTCCTTCCCAGATTATTTCTACATTAACTTATGTAGTAGTTGGTTGTTATGGAGATATAAGATTAGTTCACTGATTAAAAAAATAATAAATGAAGGATGGAAGATTGTAAATTCAAATCTCATTAAAAAAAAAAGTTATTAGTTATTAGTTATTATTATGCTCGCAAATTGTCTTATGTATCGTGAAATCGTCACTACAAATTACAATTCGGTGGATTGGCCAATAATTATGCTAGCTATATATTCTGTTAACATGTTTTTTTTATTAATTTTTTAATAAAAATATTAAAGAAATATAGTATTAGTTATTAACATTTGTTTTGGCCTGATACCATTAAGAGAGGGAGTGACTTGTTTCTTTGAATTCAATAAAAAAAATTCAATGCAAGTGAAATAAAAAATATATATACGCATATCAAAATAATGGAGGATAAAAAGACAAAAAAATACACAATGATATAAAAATATACGTTAACATTAGTTTAGTTATAAATATAACCTATGTTAAAAACATATAGCAACCAAAACAATTGACACTAGTAAGAGTGGCTCCTCCCACACTCTTGAAGAAAAAAAACACAAATGCATTATTGTGAAAACAATCTAGGATGATACCTCCGAAATCCTATGTACCAAAAATAGTCCTTGTGGTGCAAGTTGTTTACAGACTACACTCTTTGCATAAATTGTTTTTTAAAACACCTATTATTGCCCGAAAGTCCTTTTTCATTGAAACAACAATATTTCAATTCTCTTTGGAATAAACTTACTACAAGTATAGAACTCACAATGAGAAAGAACAAAAAATGTTGAAGGATGAAATCATTCTTTAATTTACATTTTTTCAAATCACTCAAATTCTTCAAGAAGGTATTTTTTGTAGTTAATGTGTTTTCTTAACTTTTGCTAGTTTTTTAGAAAGAACTATGTGAGTTCAGAAAATATCATTCTTAATTTGTGGAGTGTTCAACTTGTTTTAGTTGAAAAATACAAAGTAGTTAAAGAGTAAAATCGAAAAGTGAAAAACTTACAATCACCATCTGCTTTTAACTGATGTTGTTCTAAATCCAAAAATGAAACAAACATAATTTCACCATGTTGCCCTCTTCTTGTGAATCTGTCACGATGGATTATTATTGTCTTATTATTATAGGGTACAGTCACTATAGGAAGGACTGCTAAATATGGATCGGTTCAAATCTCCATTCGTTCCACGTTTGGGATGCGGTTGAGGAAAGTTTCTGTCTGCCATATTCTTATTCCCTCACTTTTACCAAATCCTCAAAAGAAGGAAAAAGCGTGCTCTGCAAATATTTATGGTCCTTTTACGAATTAGTTATACTGATTTTTATTTTTTTTACAACACTTTTTCCCCTCTCTTTTCAATATCTTACCCTTTTATTTTATTTTTCATTCTATTGAATATAGTTTTATGAATTAATTATATAATTTGCGTACGTATTTCTTTTATAACATTTTATATTTTTTTTTCTCTTTTCAATATCTTATCCACTTTATTTTATATTTTTCTGACCATTGCTCTCTTAATTGTAAAACAATTATAAAAATCATAAAAATATAATTTCACTTAAAATATAATTGGGAATGGAATTTTAAAGAAAAATAAAAATGATTTAATTAAACATAAAATATTTATATAAAAATTGCTTGGTTTATTTAGTGCAGATTTTGTATCAAATTAATTAATTTCTATGTTGAAAGATTTTCTTAATTAATTTTAATTTTAATAAAAAAAACTGTTGGAGTATATGAAAGGTATTTTGTTAAGGTTATTCTCTTATGAAAACTCCTGTTTCTATTCATTTTATAAGTGGCGAGGAAAAGAAAATAAAATAAGAATTGATCGTAGTGTTTGGACTATTTTTCAAAATTAGCCAAAAGGATAGATCATATTTCATAGATGAAGCATTTCATGAGAAATGAAAGTAATGTGGAGCATAGGGTTTTTGTTGTTGTGGTTATCTGATTGTTAATAAATATTAATTATTGTATTTGTTATAGTTAAATATTACGGTATATTTGATTTGGTTTTATTTTTTATTCTGAATGTTATCTGAGAAGTTATAAATAATGACATTTATTAGTAAGATTTAATTTTCAATACTATAAAATTATGAATATTATGTTATTTTTTAATATTATTTAATATATTGCATTAAAAATGGAATAAAAGTATTATTTAATTATTATCAACTTAACTATAATTTATATTAATTCCTTAAAAAATAAGTTTACACCATTAAATTTTGAAACACTAACTTTACCCGTTCAACAACCCTCAGTCTTTTTTATTTTTTACGAGATGTATCTTCTGTGCTCAAGGTGGATAGCACTAATATGAAAGAAGTCTAATAGATGGCCCCGGTTTAATAAAAGCTGAACAGAAATTAATTACGAAAGCAATCCTTAATCCCTTTTTAGTACACAGAATGAAGAGATTTAAACTAGTTTCTGCGGCTTTAATTTTTGAGTTTTGTTGACGTTTCTTTTGCTACAGTTGCAAATCCGCTTGAAGGCACTGCAGCGCCTCCCAAAATGTGCACTATGTATAGAACCTCCACATCTCCATTTTGAGAAGCATCACTCGCAACGCAATTTGCAATTTGCAATTTGCAATTTGCGAAGGAGTCAAAATTTGAGTTTTGCTACATTCTGCTCCAACAAGAACAACTCCCTTTATTATCTGAAATTGGGATATTCGCGGCTGATTCAATTTGGTTTAAGAACTAATTTAATTAAATTTAATTGATTTGATTCCGTTTGGTTTTTATAAATTTTTTTTAACTCAACCCAACCCAATCCATTCATAAACGGATTGATTTGGTTTGCACAAAGCAATTACTCATTTAAATTTGATTTTTTTCCTTAGAACTACTATTTTATATCATAATTCATTCAAATATCCAATACAATTAACATAATATTATCAAATGTCTTAAAGTAATAAAATTGATTCATTTAATACCCATTAACATGATATTCTAAAATACACTAATACAAATTAAGACAAAATATTTTTCAACGAGATTTATAATAACCCGAATTACAACTATTTTCCTACAAACTAATTTCTTGTAATAAATTTTGCTACAACTAAATTTGTTATAATTAGATTTGCTTAAACAAATGAATAAATTATGATTCATTAATATTATAAATATGACAAAAAAAATAAATATGAAAAAATGTGAAACAAATAATAATGTACGTGAAAGTAATAACTTAATAAGTTTGAACACCAGTAATTTGAACATTTACAGTTACAACACTTGGAGTCTCAATATTAACAATATTCAAAACCAAATCAAACAACTCTAAAAAATTTGATCTGTTCGATTTTGATTAAATCTATAAATCTAAACTCATGACTCAATTTGTCATGAAGGATTTTGATTGTTTCTGTTTGATTTTGACATAAATATATAAAATAACTCAACTCAAAATATTCAAATTAATTTAAGTCAATTTTAATTTATAAATGACTCTATTATAAACACCCCTAATTTAAAAAAGGAGGACCAAGTGGCAATGGTCACCCATGTTGTTGTTTCATCTTTATTTCTTTCTTAATATTTTTTCTTTTTTCTTTTATAAAAAGACAATCTTCCTTCTATAGTATTTTTCAGGTCAGAAAAAAAAACAGAGAGAAAAATTATACAAATTAAATGGAAAGTGGACTCAATCAAATCATGAAAATATGTTTATTTTAAATATTATTATGTATCACTGATGAACCAAAAATTTTAATTACTAGGTAAAAAATTCCTAAAAAATCGTGTAAAGGATTACCTAAAATAATAACGTAAAGAGTTGTAATCATTTAATAAAGAAAAGTCATACAATAAGTTTTTTAAACTTTTATTAAAACTACTTAAAAGTTATATCTATTCTGATTTTTTTTATTAGTTGAGTATGTAAGAATTTTTAACATTTAGATGTTAAAATCCTTATTTATAATCACAGATATAATATTTAGGTTAAATTATAGTTTTATATCTCTTTATTTATTTTTTTTCAGAAAGTTATTCTCTTTATTTTTTTGATCTGTGATTTTAGTTTTCACATTTAAAATTTTTTAATTTTGATCAAATTTTTAATTTTATATATGTTTGTTCCTTTTAATTTTTATATTTTAATTAATTAAATTATTTTTTATGATACCTAAATGAATATATTAAATTTATGATTTAATTTGATTAAAATAAAAGAAATAAAATATGAAAAATTATGAATTAAACTAAAATTGTATTTTTTTTAAATACAAAACTAAAATTGTAGAAAAAAATAATGAGACTTATCCCAAATAATAATTAAATGAGACTAAAATTACAATTTATCTTAATATTTATAAGAAGAAAGGGTTGAAATTATTAATTGATAACTTGCTGATAAAATGTGATGGAACTTGTGAACATCAAAATAAAAATCCAAAGAATCTTAGCAGCTTGATTGACCTTTCAAAACTTTGCATCCACACTCGGATTTCATGGGTTAGGGAGTTTCATGTGCATTATCAAAACCAATAATCTCCTGATTTCCAGTTAGAAGATGCGTTTCCATAAAACAGTTTTAATTTTACGCCACCCTAAAACTTAATATCGAAAATAGTAATATGTAACTAATAATTAAAGTAACTTAAATTGAACCATATATAAACAGAATAATGGTATACAAATATTTATTTATTTTAAATACTTTACCAATACTTTTTATTTATCTTTATCTATTTTTCCTATTACATAAAAAATCTTATCATACCTATATTTTTCTATATTTTCTCTATCTCTCGTGTCTCATATCACAATAAATGTCTATGAAAAATTGTCCATATAAACATGACCGCTAAAGCAGAAAGGGATATTGAAAGCAAGTTAGACCTATACATCATCAGAAAAAGGACGACACATTACATAAAAAAGAGTACTAGTATTTAAGAGATAATAATGCTAGGTAACGCAACACCCAAATTTCAAATTAAACAGGGGTTTTGAAGGTGCTAGGATAAATTGAATCTGGACATCTCATTGTTGAATCAAGTAAACTTGGGTCCTAATTGTTTCATAATTGAATCTTCTTTTGTATTTTGAGAATCTCATTCTGTCTATTTTTTCTTTTTATTATCTGATATTGCTACTTTTGCATTTGTTCACATAATACAAGAGTTTAAAGAGTCTGATAATGATAAATTAATCCAAACCCATGGATATAATACTTTGATTTAGATTCCTTTACTGTTACTTTTAAATATACTTTTCCATTGCTGTAAAACAAAATACTTTGCCTACATCACACCACAGTTTTTTTTTTTTTTATGTAGACAAAAAGGATAAAAGGCGAAAATAAACAAAATTAACAGTAATAATAATAATAGTAATATATATAAACAAACTTTCTATTCTTTGAGGTCCCATAATTTTTAGCTCTAATAAACTTATACATTTTTATATCTTTTTTTCTTCAATCATTAGTTATGTGTGATGCATGACTTTTGCTTAAATTTAACCGACTGCTGTAGTTGGCATTTATCAGAAACAAAAACAATCATGTTTTATGTGACTACGAAATAACTTCCAAGATAATGGATGAAAACAGGAAAATACTTATTTAAAGAATATCTTAAAAATTATTTCTTAAGATAATTATATTTAAAAGTAGATCCTGATTAGAGAATAATTTTTATTTTTAGCAAGTAAAGCAACACAATATAAAAAAAGCAACATATAATTTTAATACAAAAAAGAATACCATTTGAAAATATTGTTTTTAACTGACAAGTGTAATCCATACTTTTTTATATCTTTAAGTACAATGAAAAAAGAAGAAGTTGCATAGATTTTTTATAAAATATTTTTTTAGTAAATTAATTTTCAGACATAAATATATGATGACTAAGTAGTCCATTAATGTCATAATTCCGTTATACCTTAGTAAAATGTAGTATTAATAACACATCACAATTAAATTAAATTTCTTTTTAAATAATAATAATAATTGTAATAATAATATCAAATTATCACAACTCAAATGTCAAAAACTAAGTTGTTGGATTAATAAAGTATCATGCTTAAATTAATTCTTTTTTTTAAAGAAATAATACTAATATAAAGAATAAATTATAATAACGGCGACGTATTTGATAAAAGAGCACCAAATTTCAAAACTCATATCACACATCAATTTATTGGATTAATAAATTGTCCTTTTTCATTTATTTATTTATATTAATGAATTGATTACGTGCCTTGCTTAAAGTAACTAATTCTTGTTTTAATAATAATAATAACATAAAAGAGAAAGTCAAAAGCACTTAGTTGTCATAGCTTAGATGTACAAAAAAAAAGATTAACAAGATATCACATTTCCGTTAACTCATTTAATCATAACTAAAATAATTTAAATATTTATAATCAATTAGTTGATATTGATAATGAACCTAATTTTAATAAAATAAACATTTTATAAAAATATGATATGTTAATATAAATAAATAATTTTATTTATTTAAATTTATGTCATAAATAACACATAAATAATATGCAAAGCTGTTGTAAAAAAATACCAAGTGTGAGAAATAAATGGCGCAAGATTATTTCAATTTTAATAGTTTTAAAATCAAGTCTTATATAAGCAATCACATTAAATATTTATTTTGAGAGAAAATTTTATTATTTATAATAATCTTACCTAACTTAAACGGAACATACATATCATCTACACAAGAAAAACAATGACAAAAAGAAAGAAAAAATGGTCTCAGCTTGAACAGTTGAGAATTTTTTGAGCAAAAAAAAATATTTATCCAAATAATACAAAAACAAATTAACATAAATGATACAAAATAATATATATATATATATATATATATATATATATATATATATATATATATATATATATATATATATATATATAAAAGAGGAGAAATCAATTCTCCCCAAACTGATTTCTTCACTTACACAGTTTTATTTTTTATTTTGTATAAAAAACGCACTTTAGAAATAGGTTCCTTAGAACTAATTTTTAAAGTGTGTGTTTTTTCCTATTTTAGAAATCAGTTCCTTGAAAAACTAATTTTTAAAGTAGGTTTTTTTTTTCTTATAAAAAACTCAGTTCAGAAACAAATTGAGTTTTTTTTTATATATTTCTTTAGTTTTTAAAATTATTTTTCTTACAATTTTTTTAATATTAAATGTTTTCTGTTTTAATTTTTTTATTTTACTAATTTATATGTATTAATTTATAATAAATAGAATATTATTTAAGAAAAATACATGTGTTTAAATACTCAATATGAATATAATTTAGTTAAATATTTATAAGAAATGCATATCTTATCTAAAATAGCATTTAAGAAAAATACATATATTTAAATACTTAATATAAATATAGTTTAGTTTAATATTTATAAAAAAACACATAAATTATCTAGAATAGCATTTAAGAAAAATGATATATTTAAATACTCAATTTAAATATAATTTAGTTAAATATTTATTAAAAATACATATACTTAAGGGATCTAATTTTTTTCTCCTAAAAAAATTAAATAAATAAAACATGTTGAATTCAACTTGTTGGTTGCATAAGTTTTTTTTTTTAAAAAAAAAAATTCAAATATTATTTTAGTAATCAAATAAAATAAAAATACAAAAGAATTGAAATTTATGTAAGGGTGACCTGTTGTCAAATTTTTTTATTTTAAAAATGTAAAAGTAATTGAATACTAAATATTTCTATTTTTAACTAAATGAATTTTAAATTAATTTTATTCCATTTTAGTAAACTATTTTAAAATAAAATATATAAAAGAGATGTGTGCAACAAAATGTGTGTAAGTGTTTCTATGGACCGAACCAAGTTCAAACAAAATGAGAGGGAGAAAATAGAATGCTCTTTAGACAAAAAAAAAAAAGAAAAACTTAATCCAAATTAGTTAAGAAAAGGAATTTTTTAGTTGAGTACAAAAGTCAGAAAATATAATGAATAATAAAAAAAGGATTTATGTGTTAAGCCCAAATAAGTTATAAAAAAAGGAATTTTGGCATGAGCCCAAAATAAGTAATTTAATTAAATAAATAATTTTGGCCCGAGCTTAAAATAAATAAAAAAGTCCAAATATTTTTTTCTTTATTTTTACTTAACACTTTAATTATATAAAAAACAATATTCATGGCCACTTTTTTATTATTTGATGGAACGAATTCTTGAATTAGTTGGCGATAATATTTAGAATCTTCAAACACATTGTTTGAAGCCTTCGAGCAATACAAAACACACGCCACGTATCAGAGAGATAGCAATGTTAGTGTTCAAAATAGAGAAAGTTTTGTTAAAAATTTTAAAAGTTATAAAAAGTGTCAATATTGTAGATCATTTGTGTGAAAAAAACTATTTTAAATGGTATGTTCTAGATCATTTCTTACTAGTACTGGTACATCAAATCTAAACAATATTTTTTAGAATATCAAAAGTTGTACACATTTTAGACCGATTGTTAAACAACCCGTACATAACATACTTCCTACATTAGTTCTTAATACAATTTTTTGGATAGGTTTTGTTACAATTAATATATAATATTTATTTTTTTCTATAAATATTAATTGTTAATTTTGTCAAAAAAATATATCCAAATCACGCCCTCTATATCTTCTTCTTTCACTACCAAATTAACTTTATATTTTTATATAAAATAGTCATTTTAATATTACAAAAAATTAACTACAAATATGCATATGTATATTGATTGCCAAGCTGTTACTACTAATATGCATAGTGTATATAACATTCGTAATGCACTATATGTAAATAGTTGCTATCTCCACTTCCAGATATGGTATATACGGTGGTCAGCACTATCTATAAAATTTTCATACATGGCTGGCTACTATATCTTCAAATGGCGCACTTTGCGTGGATTAATTGAGTGATTGACGCACATGAAATAGAATAAGTATGCAATAATTAATTCCACCATCGCAGGTTGTAGCTTTCTTTTTTTATTTTTAAATCATAACCTACTGATGGCATAATTAAGCACCTAAATAAAGTAACTTAATATTGTTATATATATGTGCTGGTGTTACGAAGCATGCATTCTCCCTATTGGTCTGTGCAAACTACGGAGGTCTTGTACATGAACTAATTGAACACCAACAAAGTGCAAGAGAATAGAAACATGAAAGACAATCCAATTTTCTATGTTCTCTTGCTGTTTCTTGGAGAGTCAAGATCATCATCTGCAGACATCATTCAAGCAGGGAATGGAAGTGATGATGACACTAACCGTGAACTTTATATTGTGTACATGGGGGCCGCCAATTCAAAAAAAAAGATTCTCTTCCGGATGACCATTGCTTATATTCTGAAATAAATATGATATGGACATTATAAGAATTCTATTCCCTCAATACTCTTATATATATAAGTAAAACAGTTGGACGTTAGATTTGAATATAAATAAATCTAATTAATTTTATTCTTTTTAAAAAAAAATTATTTAATTTTATTTTTAATATTTTATTTTCAAATGACTTCTTTTTATTTTAAATCAAATTAATGACAAATGTTATACCAAAACTGTTGTATTTTTCTACCAAAACCTGAAATGAATATTACATATTATGATGAGAAAATTTGATTAATTGGAAGGAATGAGAAGGCCCCAGTTCGCAACTTCAAGCATGGTTTCTCCGGGTTTGCAGCTCGTTTAACAAAAGAGGAGGCGAACTCAATTGCCCAGAAACCTAGGGTTGTGTCTGTTTTCCCAGACCCAATTCTGAAGCTCCTCCACACAACCCGTTCTTGCGATTTCCTTAAGGACCAAAGTACCCCTGTCAAAATCCACCACCCAAACACGGTCTACAACTCTGCTCCCTCGTCAGACGTCATCATTGGCATCTTGGACTCAGGTTATCAAAACTAATCTATTTCCATTTTCAATTAAAAATGTTACTATAATATAATATTAAGACACGTCATTAGAGTCCCAAAAATATACCTACATTGATATAACTAGAAGCAACTCCAGTGCATCTGCAGCGGCAAAGAAAGTAAAAAGAAAAAAAAATCAAAAACAGTGGGTCCGTGCGCGTTAAAAAGAGAATGTGTAAAACAATAAAATATTTTGAAAAAATTGTCATGTGAACACCTGATAATCAAATTAGATGCCGGATGGTTTTAATATATCTATTAGTTACTTGTAACGAATTATATATTAGTACTTATTTTCTGGATCGGATTGTATTCCAGTCCTTTTAACCGAATTTCTCTGGATTGGTCTCTATAATAATCAGAATTTTAAAGTATTGATATACGATCCAATCACCTTCAAATATTTAGATGCACCAAAAAAGTGGCATAAACATAATCATGCACCGAGACCCATTAGATATAGGTAATATTTTAATACGTTCCGACCCATAACTATTAAAGGGATACGCGCAGCAAACAACGATAAATAGTGTCCTCAAACTAAAGGTTAAACATTTGAGCATTTTGGATTAAGTGGTCTCCATTCCTCCAAGGAAGTCTTTTATGAAAGACTACCGGATTTATTTTCATAATTTCATTTCAATGATATTTAACTAATGGATTCACAAACGATATTCAATTCAGGTATATGGCCAGAATCGACAAGGGTATGGGCCCTGTTCCATGCCGTTGGAAAGGCACGTGTATGAAATCCTACTACTTCTATTCATCTAACTGTAACAGGTGAAAAAACGCACCACACACAGCCCTGAATCAAGCTTAATTATATAATCCATAATGTATGATGATTTTGATTTTGATTAGGAAGATAATTGGAGCAAGACATTACCCCGACCCTCAAGGAGACAGTGAGTATGAGACACCAAGGGATAAAAATGGGCACGGAACCCACGTGGCATCCACAGCGGCGGGAGCCACCGTTCCTGGTGCGTCATACTACGGTGTCGCGGCAGGGACCGCCCAAAGTGGGTCCCCAAAATCACTACTGGCGATTTACAAAGTGTGCTTCAAATATGAGTGCCCTGGCTCTGCTGTTCTTGCAGCGTTTGATGATGCCATTGCTGATGGAGTGGATGTGATTTCGTTGTCCGTTGCTTCCCTCTCCGAGTTGAAATATAACCCAATCGCCATTGGAGCATTCCACGCCGTCGAGCGCGGCATTCTCGTGGTTGCCTCCGCCGGAAACAACGGACCAAGCTTAAACACCGTTGTCAAAGATGTACCTTGGATTTGACCGTTACAGCCTCTTCCATAGACCGCGATTTTATGTCCAAGGTTGTCTTAGGCGATAACAAACTGATCATGGTATTTATTATTTACTGCTTCAAGTATATAATCAAATCATTCAGTATATATAAGAAATATGCATAAAAAAGAATATATCAGAAGTAATATTATTAAATAAATAATATTCTTTTATAGTTGTATTTGTTCGGGTCTAATTTTTATTAAGGAAATTTCTATCTAGTTTTAGAGTCAATCAATTAAAATTTTTATAGTAATAAAGACGATTTTAAAGTGATTACTGAAAATGTCAAAATTTATTATGCATACTAATCTGTAATTGAATGATAATTTAAAATCTTTTTACACTTTAATGGGCATATATTCTTAGGATTTATTTGGATAACCTTCTCCTTAAATATTCACGTTGTCATGCATAAAGCTAACTTTAGTGTGGGAGAAAATTTATTATTCTCCTCTTTAGTAAATACTTACTCAAAAACTTATTCATGATCTTACTCATACAACAATATGTAAAATTTATGCACTATTAACTAGCAGGGGATGAAATACTACTTTTTGAATTGAAAACTAATAAAATAGTTTAGATAATAGTATCTAATCATAAACTATGATGTGCTCATATTAAAAATCACTACTCTTAAACTGCAGGGCGAAGCCTTAAATTTCTCCCCTCTTTCACATTCCCCAAGTATCCACTGATATATAGTGAGTCTGCCCAGGCAAAAGACGCCAAGTTATCTGACGCAAGGTATGTATATAAAATCTACCAATCAATTTAATTTAACAAGACTAAAATTTCAAGAATTTGGGATTTGCCAACAATTAAATTAACAGAGGAATGCCAAACATACATTAGATAAATCATTTGTAAAAGCTCGAGACAAAAAATAATTATATCAACTATGAAATGCAGACAATGCTTCCCATATTCATTAGATAAAGTCAAAGGGAAAATTGTGGTATGCGACGGCAAAGATCACTCATGCAACTATTTTAAAAGTTCAGGCTGTGCAAGGGGTAAGTGGAATACGTGTGGTTCATATTTTTGACCCAATAGGAGGAACAGAAAGAAAAGATTTTGGGGACTTCCCAGTAACAGAGATTAAGTTCAAAAGATGCAAACAGAATCCTTCAGTATGTCAATTCAACCAGGTATTAAGGATGCATCATGGATGGAGTCACTATTTAGAAACATCATTGGAGACTAAGGTTAACCATCATAGTTGATCACAAGTTAATTCGATTGTATGTGCATAATTTAATATGAAGCAATCCAGTGGCAACAATTCTACCAACAGTTTCAGTCATTGATTTTAAGCCTGCACCCATGATGCCATCCTTTGCAGCAAAAGGGCCTTCAGCAATTTCGAAGAATATTCTCAAGGTAAGAATATAGACATAGATATGATAAATTGCCCACAATTAATTAATTCTTAACTCTAAATAGGACTTTGTTTCTTTGTAGCCTGAGATTACAGCACCAGGAGTTAACATTCTTGCAGCATGGATTGGCAACGACAAAGAAGGAGTTCCAAAAGGGAAAAAGCCCTCCCAATTCAACATCAAATCGGGAACTTCCATGGCATGCTCACATGTTTCAGGACTTGCAGCTACCATCAAATCTCAGAACCCTACTTGGAGTGCCTCTGCAATCAAATCAGCAACCATGGCCACAGGTTTGACTTTTGATTTAATTTATTTATCTCTTAAAACATCATGATTTACTTATTTAGTTTTCATCTTTTAAAAAATATAATGTATTTTTATGAGAAAAAAAAACTTTTTCATTTTTCATAATTAATATAGTCCCTCTACTAATCTTTTTAAAAAATAAGAAACACATTCGACAAATTTTCACAAATAAGAGACAAATTAATGAAACGGTTTATCTTTTAGGGACCTACTAAATATAAACATTATTCTTATATAATACCTTTTTAAAATGAAGGTCGACTTCAAATAAAATTGTGATAATTTGACTAAACAAAAACATAATTTAGCCATAACAAATGATGTCCCTTGGATATGAGATCTCATCAACTCCTATATTTCTCAATGCAGTAACTCAAGAAAACAATTTGAAGGCTCCCATAACAACGGATAAAGGATCAGTAGCCACACCTTATGACTATGGAGCAGGGCAAATGACAATATATGGAGCATTCCACCCAGGGCTAGTTTACGAAACCAACACTATTGACTACTTGAACTATTTATGTTACGTTGGATTTAATATAACCTTGGTTAAGACTATCTCTAGAAATGCTCCTAATAATTTGAGTTGCCCCAAGCATTCGAGTTCTCATCATATTTCCAACATCAATTACCCTTCCATCGCAATCTCCGATCTCAAAGGGAAAGAATTAGTGGACGTGAATATAACTGTAACAAACGTTGGTGAAGAGGATGAAACATTGTACTCCCCTGTTGTCGATGCTCCCATTGGGTAAAGGTCAAGTTGATTCCAAACAAACTCCAATTTATGAAAAGTATTAAAAAACTAAGCTACCAAATTCTTTTTTACTTTAATTCCACCCTGCCGACACTGTTCGAAGTCCATTTGTTAAACTAGAAGCATCTATATCTTTATGTATGAATAAATGAAAAGCTAAGTTTTGCTTCTCAATATTTAAATATTTCACTAATGCTTCCTCCATATTTCAAAAATTATTTTTTGTTTAAGGTTACACGTTAGCTAATAACATTTATTTAATATAAAACATTGTTAATTACACTTTAACTAAAATATTCTCGTCTCTATTGATGGTAGTTAAGAGAGAGAAGGGAAAATATTAATAATAAAGATGATAGGGCCGGGGAAAAAGAAAAATGATTGAAGACATATACAATTATTAAGTGAGATATAATTGGCAAAAAAAAAAGTTGCCTAGGCCTTAAACTTCTAAAACAAGTTTTAAATGAAATACAAAATTAAAAACAATAATTTTGAAATGGAGGAAGTAATTAAAAATAGAGTATGATAACTCCGAGATTTGAGTTTAATTGATAGTCAATTTTGATTAATAATGATTAGAATTCCTTTAATGTTGTTTTTAATGAAATAATGATGTTTCAAAAGAAGAAAATTACAAGTACTTTTGAGGAAAAATTGATGCAAAAACTTTACGAAAAAGTCTCGAAGAAAAAGTTGAAGATTGAGCCAGCACAAACTTAGCATGAAGAAGGCCAACCAAAAAGTCTAAAGGCACGCTTAACGCGAATCTTACGCTAAGCGCATGATTATCACCATACTCGCTAAGCTCAAAAGATCCGCTTATCGCGAGGTGACATGAATTTTAAGTTACCTGCCTATAAAAAAAGTAAGAAACAAAGGAGAAAGACACACCGAGACTCACTCAGAGCTCTCTAATGAATACATCCTATAAGCCTGAGTATCTCAAATAGGGGAAATCTTCTTTCTATCTCCATTATCCCCTTCCCCTCCTATATTCATCCCTATTCTTTTATCTCCATCAACCCCTAAAGTGTAAATTCTCTCATGACTATGAGAGGTTAAACCCCATTGTTGGAGAGCTTGACAGACCAACCTTTTGTAATGTAACTCTTCCTTAGTATCTATTTAATGCAATTCTGGTTTTTATTGTTTTTTATGTGCTTTATTGTTGCTCATTGCGGTGGTCTGATCACCTATAGTCATGCATTGTTTAGGAAGTAATACATTCAAAAATGGTTATTTTCTAAAGAATTGTGAAAGGGCATTTAAATGAAATCATTGTTAGAAATTGAGTGATGTTTGTTTAGCTTATTTCATGCATCTTTATTCTTAATGTGATTTACTGTTTTATCTTTGAAAAGGAATTTGAAAGAGAAAATAAATAAATTAGACTCTTCATGCGATGATCAAAAGATAAAGTATCATAATAGACGTGGATGCAAACTAGAATAACATTAGATAGAGAAAAAATTATTAAAGTTGCATCACAGGTAGTTTTGACATGTTAGGCTCCAACATATTTATATTTTATTCTAAACTTATCTTTAAGCATTCAAACTTATTATCATTATGTTTATCTTCTACTTGTGATACTTTAGACATCTGAGTAACTTTACTACCTGTGATAATTTGGTACATTTGTCAATGAGTTAAGAGAGTATTGATAACTAGCATTACTAGTTAAAAACAATCAACTTATAATTTTTTTTTATATTAAAAATTACATTGGGAATCAAGGTCAACTTGCATTAAGAAAACAAACAAGTATTTATCAAGGTAGACTTGCATTACAAAAGAATTTAATAATTCACAAGTTAAAAATATTACTTATAAATGTATATATTACTTTTTTTTTGTACAACTTATTATTATTTAATAAAAAATTAAAAAATATAGCAATTTGGCAATTTGACAAACCAATTATACACCAATCTTATAAAAAAAGGAATGTTAGCAACATTTTTTTTCAACACTCTTGATTAAAATTTGTGAAAAATAAGAAAAAATTACAAACTAAAAGCTACCAAGAACGGGAAATACTGTGAATGAAACATTCACTAACATGCGAATAACAATAAAATCAAGTGCTATATCAAAAATTCTGAAAGAAACCTCACTTTCAATATTATACTTAATTTGCACGACTGCACGAGCATCCGCAACTTGGTGAACTTCTCTAAAAAAATGTGAGAACATTGACACTCTCTCATCGATCCATCACGTGCCGAACCAAGTTAACAAGAGGAAAAGGAGATGAGTTGTAATAGAATCTGAAATGCAATAAGACATAACAGAAAACAATGAAGTGCAGGAAGTTCTAGCCCAGAATCAATTGGAGATGAGTTGAGTTAAAATGACTTAATGAGAATGCTACGCAAACTCCTCTCCCAAGCCATATTCTAGGCGTGCAGAAGGGCCCAAAGTTACACTCCCCCAACTTAATTGCATAGGCTACAATAAAAGAGAACTACTATTGGCCCCTACTTTCTTTGCTATTGGCCCAACAAATCTGAGAAAAGACTCCCTTATCTCTTCGTGCAAACCTTCCTCTTTCCCCTTCCCCTTCCCCATGCACGACCCCCCCTCTACCATGGTCTAGCCACCACTGCATCGCCGCAAAGCCACTTCTGCAATTCCATCCGCGCTGCCACAAAGCCACCTATGTAACTCCATCCACGCCGCACATCACCATGGTTGAAATAACAACAAAAATACGACGATTGTATTGAAATAGTAAAACGGAATCATATTTCTGTTGTTATTTTTTTAACATCCCCTCTAATGAACAACAAAAATATAATTTTATTGTACTGTTTAAATGGAATCATATTTTCTTTGTTAATTTATTTTTGATCCCTTTAATTTAACGAAGACATGATTCTGTTGTACGGTGAATCATATTTTCATTTGTCATTCTTTTAACACCCCTCTAATGAACAATGAAAATATAATTTTGTTGTACTATTTCAATGAAATCGTATTTTCATTATTAAGTTTTTTTACCCCTTTAATAATATGGAAACACAATTATATTATACAACTATTTAATGAAATCATATTTTTGTTATGTATTTTTATTCGCACCCCATCAAGTAATGGAAAATTTCGTTGTATAACTGTATTGTACAACAGAATCGTGTTCCATGAAAATGACTGTTTTAGAAAAAAAAAAAAAAAGGTATCAACCCGTTGATGGGACCATTAGTCATGATAATGAGACCAATAGTAACTCCCTGGTAAATTGCCAAGGTCGCTTATATTGTCACCACATCAAACTATTTTGTATGGTCCAACAGCTCACAATTGATCTTTATTGACGATATATAAAAAAAATAAAATCGACCTTTATCTGCCCAAAAGTAGGAGGCTAATTAAACACTGTAAACAGTCGGTAACTAGACGCCAATGCCAATCGGGCCATTGCTTCCTGCACCCTAGGAAATTAAAAACAAGTTGAAGGGACAAAAGTACCCCTTTTGCCTTTTTTACTGACTGACGAGGGTATTCAACAATGTTTGTTAATGCTTCGGATTGGTCTTGGATTTACATGATTATTTTCTTGAATCATGAACAACTCATCCTTTTTGTGCGCCACTCATATTGAGCTTATTACAAATTATGGCATACACATGATTCTTCGATCTCTTGAATCATGAACAACTCGATCGGTCTTGCATTGCAAAGCAACAAAACTCTAGTTTGTGGCATAAGCTGTGCTACAACAACCTAGCAAAACAACATAGGTTTAGACTAAAGTGAATCAGTTGATCACTAGAAGAAAAATTAAATGGTAACATAAAAATTAATCAAACTACTTTTTGCAGAAATGCACTAACTTTTGATATTACTTTTCAAGCTTTCTGTTTGAAAAATTAGAAGACTCATCCAACACATTTCTCTTACAAAATACTTGAATGAAAATATATTTTCAAGTAAATCCACATAGTAATCTTTAATAAGAAGTAAAATTTATATAAATCTATAATTTTCAATAAATTTTAATTAATAATAACAAAATATATTAAAAAAATATGTCATCAGTAGTATATATTACCAACCTATTTTCTAACACATTTTTTTATAAAAATATATTTCTCTGACTTTTATAGACCCATATATGTGATGATTTTGAAAGAAGAATTAGAGGCAATCAGATATATATAAAGTAGCTAATGCCGTCACAGAAGTGATCTATCTGTTTCTAACTTTAGACCGGTCAGTTGTTTGCACAGGAGAAGATCAATCCCTGGGTTGAGAAAGAACAACGAGTTTTACATAACGTTGCATGAATAATCGGTCCAGCTTAAATTGTGGAAAATGACTTGCTCTCAGCAGCAGCTGGATGTTCACCTTCATTGTTAAGTGTTAACGGTGTACCAACTGATATTATAGCTAGCGTGTCCAAAAAAGTTGGGATTTTAATTTTATTTTCATCACATAAGCTTCGTAAACAAATAAATGTGCTCTCTCTCCTTACATGCCCTCTTATCGTCATCATTATTATGATGGAATTCTCTCAACAGTCGAAATATTGATTCTCCAACGCCATTGAGATTTGATATTGCACTCAATTAGGACATTTTGTTCCCTATTAATTAATCTGAATCACTTATCATCACTACCATAGATCGCCTATGCGGTTGTGCATACTTATCGCAAGATCAAATGTGGAAAATGGAAAATAGTGGCGCACTAGAACAATTCTGATCGATGACTCACGCAAAAGGATAGAAGAGACAGATAACAAAACCAAAAAAATATAAATTGGGAATATGCATCCAACTCCATCACTTGAGATTTGAGAAAACAAACTAATAACACCTTCAGCTCCTCTTTATGGAGAAAAATAGCTTTGTCTGACAAATAAGATAAGCATTATTTCTCGACAAATGGCGAACTTAACAGGGTGACATCCCTCAGCCACAAGATTAGTTTCCAGTTTGATAATCTTTTTAATTTGTGCGTCAGAACGCACTCAGTGCCGTGGAAATGCTAATACCAATTAGGCCATTACCTTACCTTAGACCTCCCATCAAACTCTTAATTTTATATATATTTATAAAAAATTAATTTAAATTATTAGGTAATATATTTTATTATATTATTTATTGTTATTTTGTTAGTAAGATTATAAAATTTTAATATACGTATACACATAAATATATTATAAATTATTTGAGAAATTTATAATTCATTTGAAAATTATTGAAAAAATAGTTTCCATTTACTTTAAATTAAAAAAATCATATTAAAATGAATATAGTGATTAAATTTTATAAAAAGAATATGATGTATATTTTGATGAAAATGAGAGTGGTGACATGACACACTTTTTTTATTGTAAAATATAAAATTATTTTTGTACTTTTTAATTGAGAATAGTAAAAGAAAGTGAATTGAAAAAATATATTATATTTATCTTGATCTAAATTTAAGTTTTAGTGAATATTAATTTAATATTATTGGTCTTAAATTTTTTCCCTAAATTGAAGGTATTAGGAGAAGTACTGGTAGAAAAATTAATATCTTATTAAAAATATTAAAGTATATTAAAAAATTAATCCTTTTTATATGCATCTAATGCTTATAAATATAATTAATAATACTTGCAATTGTTATTTTTGTCAAAATATATTCAAAATTAATTTTTGCTAGATTCAATTTGAAATCATTTATTTTGTAAGATAGAGTTGAATAAATTAGTATTGAATGAAATATGAAAATATTGCTTGAATATTAAATTCTAATTAACAATTTTCATACAAAATAATGAAAGAATAAAATGAAGATAGATAAGACTCACATACAAAATTTTCCTAAGGCCAAAAAATATATAACCACTGTCCTGAACGCACTCATTTATACAATTGCAAGTTTATGTTATACAAATCATATTTATGAAAATTTCCGTTCATTCAAAATTAGATAGAGTTTAATTTATTTATATATAAATGAAATATTTAATAAAAATAAATAACCATTAAAATATTAAGATTTTTTATTTTAATATTTTCAAAAAGTATTTTAATAAAAGTAGCCAATATTATCATGTGTGACTTTATATACTAAAGTTTCATAAAAATAGTTATCAATTAAAGAGTAAAAGTATAAAAAAATTTATATGATTTAACACATGTACAAATATAAAAAACTTTATTTTTAATCTTAAAATCCTTATCATGTCATCTTAGCATTTGTAGTATATATGAAGATAAAAAAGGTCAAATATGTGTGATAGTGCTGGTCATAACTGTAATTACCATACCCGTAATTTATTTCTCAAAATTGAAAACTTCTGGCTGCAAAGGTCCAAGGATAAGGAATCTTTTTCACTCAGCTGAATGAATCGCATGGCTTTATTGGGTAATTATATTTATGAACAATGATATTTCGATGTCTCATTATTTTAAACCTTCTATTAATAGTTTTTATTTTTTTCTCTTTCTATTTATATCACTTATCGTACTTTTATTTTTTTCCCTCTCTCTCACTAAATTTTTGAAGTGTCCAAGTATATTTTCTGTTCTTATATTTATGTACTTAAAATTAATTCTATTAAAACGTACTATAGACTAAAAGGATGTTTAATTAATTTCAAAAGAGTCCTGTAATTAGCGAGCAAGAGAAATGCAGCCAATAGGTGTGTCTTTCCCCTACATTAATTCTTTTATGATGACTTCGATTTGATAGCATACATTGCGAAGCTTTAACCGCCATATATGTTGTTTATAGTATAATATTGAAATGCCATGCCGCATTAAATGTTACTAACTGGTTGCTACCTCCACTTATAGTTAACGAATATATGGTGTTTGGCACCAACTACAAAATTTTCCTATATGGTATTGGTAACTATATCTGCATCAAATATTGGCGCACTTTGCGTGGACAGAGTGCTTGACGCGTAATTGCAGTGCGCATAAGGAATAAGCATGCAATAATTCCACCACTGCAGATATATATTGTACCTTTTCTTTACCCAATATTAATCACAATCGCTAGCTGTTGAGTGCTGAGTGCTGACACTATTAAGCACCGAGGGAAGACCGATTGCTTTATATATAACAGCGTGGAAGGGTGCTGCCAAGCACACTGAGTGCAACTAAGAGTTAAGATAATAATACGAACTAACATGAAAGGCAATAATACACTTTTGTTGCATTTATTCTACACTCTCTTGCTGTTTCTTGGAGTGTCAGCAGGAAATGGAAATAACGATGACACTAACCGTAAAGAAGTTTATATCGTCTATATGGGAGCCGCGGATTCAACAAATGTTTCTCTTCGCAATGACCACGCTCAGGTTCTCAATTTAGTTCTAAGAAGGTACGTAATTACATAATATTATTCTGTGGACGTTAATTAATTAATTTGATGATTGATATGTTTACATATACATTTTGTGTGAATGAATTGAAGGAATGAGAATGCCCTAGTACGGAACTACAAGCATGGTTTCTCAGGATTCGCAGCTCGTCTATCAAAGGAGGAGGCAGCCTCAATTGCTCACAAACCTGGTGTGGTGTCTGTTTTCCCTGACCCCATTCTGAATCTCCACACAACACGTTCCTGGGAATTCCTTAAATACCAAACCCACGTCAAAATCGACACCAAACCAAATGCTGTCTCCAATTCTTCTTCCTCGTCAGACATCATTCTTGGCGTCTTAGACACAGGTTATCAATAATAAAATAAGAATGATATTTACGTAATATGTACACGTTATTCATTATGGATATCACAAATAACGAAGTACCGCTACCATATATATTCTCATGACGTACTAAATATATGCATGTTTCATCATTTTATATAAAAATGGAAAATTTCAGGTATATGGCCAGAGGCGGCGAGTTTTAGCGACGAGGGTATGGGTCCTGTTCCATCTCGTTGGAAGGGCACCTGCATGAAATCACAAGACTTCAATTCCTCCAATTGTAACAGGTAAAATGTCAACAGCCCCACCAAAGAGATGGGAAACCATAATAAATAAATAAAGGCAAATGTTATTTATATTATTATTAAAAATGATAATTAAGCCACAACCAACTTACTTGATTAATTCTTGTTTAATAGTAGCATTTAAGAAGTGTTTCAACTTCAATCCTATTCACCAGTAATGGGTCCCAATAGAGTAACGGTTAGCTTTGTATTCGTTTTTCATTTTTGATTAGGAAATTAATTGGCGCAAGATTTTACACCGACCCTACTGGAAACGATGACGACGAAGGGGACAACACGCCAAGGGATTCGGTGGGGCACGGGACCCACGTGGCATCGACGGCGGTGGGTGCCACCGTGACTAATGCATCGTACTATGGTCTGGCGGCGGGGAGCGCAACGGGTGGGTCCTCAGAATCAAGATTGGCAGTTTACAGAGTGTGTTCTAACTTTGGGTGTCGTGGGTCGGCCATTCTTGGGGCGTTTGACGATGCCATTTCGGATGGAGTGGATGTGTTGTCGCTGTCGCTGGGTGCATCTCCTGGGTTCCAACCCGATTTGACCACTGATCCAATTGCCCTCGGAGCATTCCACGCTGTGGAGCGAGGCATCCTGGTGGTCTGCTCTGCCGGCAATTCCGGACCCAGCTCCTCCACGGTTGTCAACGACGCACCTTGGATTTTAACTGTTGCAGCTTCCACTATCGATCGGGATTTTCAGTCCGACGTCGTCTTGGGTGTCGACAAAACCGTCAAGGTAAATATTGAGCATCTTCTTTTAAGAGGTTGGGAAAGAAGCCTCTTCCTTGCTCTTGTTAGAGCCAGAGCTAATTAATATATACGTTCACAAGTTTATCTCATACTTTTAATTATTTAATTGAAAAAGCTTCAGATCATATAAAAAAGGAATCTGATGAAAAATAATTCATTTTAGGATTTTGATAATACATGTTTTCAAAGAATTTTTTGTTAAAAGAATATTTAATAAACTATATTATGTGTTTTTAATTACTTAAAAATATTAAATGTTTTTTTTTATATTTTAATTACAATTTTCTACTTTTTTTTTTTTTTTTAAATCGCTACAGTGCAGCTAATGTCATCTTTGCTCATCATTGATAATTATAAAACTTCAGGGCAGAGCCATAAATTTCTCCCCTCTTTCAAATTCCGCCGAGTATCCAATGATATACGGTGAATCTGCTAAGGCGGCCAGTACCAGCTTAGCTGAAGCAAGGTACGCAAAACCTCCAAGTTATGAAAAACTCAGCAATAAATAAAAAGCTCAAAAACCTCACAGCAAAAGATTCAATCATTTGTTAAATGCAGACAATGCCACCCAGATTCTTTAGATGCAAATAAAGTCAAAGGAAAGATTGTGGTCTGTGATGGAAAAAATGATGGATATTCAACTAGTGAAAAAATTGGTACGGTGAAAGAGGCAGGAGGAATAGGTCTGGTTCATATTACTGACCAAAATGGAGCAATAGCATCATATTATGGAGATTTCCCAGCAACCGTGATAAGCTCAAAAGATGGCGTCACAATCCTCCAGTATATCAATTCAACCAGGTAAGGATGGCACTCAAAATCAGAAGCAAACATTGTTAATTTTAGAATTTGCTTATAATTGTGTTTGGCGAATGTTAGTTTTGTTAGCTGGAGGAATTGAATCCGCAACTTTCCCCTCCTTTCCTTCTCCCTTAACCATCATATTTTCTTTTATGGGCAAATGTCAATTGTGAGATTTTGTTAGCAGGAGATCGATTCATCCCATGACTTTTTCCTCTTTTCTTCTTTCTTAACCACCTTACTAAGCTTATATCTCCTGATTATGGCTTAATTAAATTGTTTGTGCATATAAAAATATAAAGCAATCCAGTGGCAACAATTCTACCAACAGCTACAGTTCTTGATTATAAGCCAGCGCCCGTGGTGCCAAACTTTTCATCAAGAGGGCCTTCATCGCTTTCAAGCAATATTCTCAAGGTACGATATAATGATAAAACTCTACATACCATGATAAACTATCCTAAATGCTGAACACTAAACAGAATCTCCTTTCTTTCTTTCTTTGTAGCCTGATATTGCAGCACCAGGAGTGAACATTCTCGCTGCATGGATTGGAAATAACGCAGATGATGTTCCAAAAGGAAGAAAACCCTCACTATACAACATAATCTCAGGGACTTCCATGGCTTGCCCACATGTTTCAGGGCTTGCAAGCAGTGTCAAAACACGAAACCCCACTTGGAGTGCCTCTGCAATCAAATCTGCCATCATGACTTCAGGTCAGACATTTGATCCTTATATATATATATATATATAAGGATCAAATTATACTCACTTATTCCTAAGATTTCCTGAGATTGCACAAAATATTCCTACTTTTATAACGATTACAGTAACCCCTTACAGATTACATGGTGTGATATATTTCTTGAGTAACATGGAGTTCAGTATAATCTACTCATAAATTAAACCAATATTCTTGAAGTGATGTGATCCAGCAATGTGTCAACTCCTATCTTTCTATATATGTGCAGCAATTCAAATTAACAACTTGAAGGCTCCCATAACAACGGATTCGGGAAGGGTAGCCACACCTTATGACTATGGAGCAGGGGAAATGACAACGTCTGAATCATTGCAACCAGGCCTAGTTTACGAAACCAACACCATTGACTACTTGAACTACTTGTGTTACATTGGACTTAACATAACCACGGTTAAAGTCATCTCCAGAACTGTCCCTGCTAATTTCAGTTGCCCTAAGGATTCAAGTTCTGATCTCATCTCCAACATCAACTACCCTTCCATAGCAGTAAACTTCACCGGCAAAGCAGCCGTGAACGTGAGTAGAACTGTCACAAACGTTGGTGAAGAAGATGAAACAGCGTACTCTCCCGTTGTGGAAGCTCCCAGTGGAGTAAAAGTCACAGTGACTCCAGATAAACTTCAGTTTACAAAGAGTAGTAAAAAACTTGGCTACCAAGTTATTTTTTCCTCAACTTTGACCTCTTTGAAGGAAGATCTGTTTGGATCTATTACTTGGAGTAACGGCAAATATATGGTTCGAAGTCCATTTGTATTAACTAAATAGTGAAATTAAAAGCAGTGATGAATAAATGCAAGTTAAGTTCTTCATGGTGCTTACTCCGCAGTCTTGATTATTTATTATTCATTTGCCCTCTATTTTAATTTAATTATAGTTTTAGCTTCTCAAATATTATTTTTTTTCCATTTCACTCAAAATTTGTTCCAACTTCCAACTTATTCATGCGACTTTTGTCACAGCTTAATACAAAAAAGAAACTTGATTCAATTTACATTAATGTCATAGCTGGATGGATGCAACCTCAGTTTTTAATACCAGTTGGTAAATCAATTGTACTTGCAAACTAAAAGATGGATTTTTAACAGAACTTGTACAAGGTAAGGGGGCTGTGATTCCATGATATAAGGAAATCTGGAAATGTTAGTTTTCGACTGCTGTAACTGGAACAGTTTGACTGTTTGCGTCATATAAAAGTTTAGTCTGTGGTCTACTTAATCAGAGGGTAATTGAATTTAGAAGCTGATAATATTTACTTTAAAGTTGACCTTATTGATATTTAAAATGTATTTTGAACAAAATAAAATTTGAATTTAAAAATTTCTGATGCTTTTCATATTTTGCAAGAAAAAGTTTCCAGGCTAATTTTTGCAAATTACATTTTGGTAGGAAAAAACCAAAAGCAGAAGTAATGCATTATGTTTTTTTTTTTTTTTTAATAAGTTGCATTTTGTTTGTTTGCGTTTAGATTATTATTTTAACAGTAAAAAAAATCTGTCAGCCCAGAATGCAGAGTACGCAGGATGCATTATGAATCACTTATGCTAAACATCATCTTTACCCCCAAATTAATCTTGAAAGCCAGAATACATTCTAGCCATTGCATTATGAATGAAAACCAAACATCTTTTGAACCAAACAAATCTATAAAAACTAACCACACAATATATTTCATAACAAACATGAGGAGAGAGTGGATGATTTGTTTCATGTAAGTTGAGCTTAACTACATCTGCAATATAAAAAAAGATGCTCACGCAAATTGCAATCGTTTCTGTTCGAATATGTTTATTAGCTACCAATCAAATAACAAAGGGGAAATATCAATAAGAGGTGGACACTACTACAAGAAAAACGTCCTTTAAACACAAACAAAATCAGTCGCTAAATTACATAAATCGGTCCCTATTTGGATCAGCAACCGAAGCAGAGACCGCAAAGTAAACGGTCCCTAAAACTCAAGTGGCTATTTAGAACGTACCTTAGTTCATGTTCACCCATAATCCCGGAAGGAGCATAGCCCGTCTTTAAAATGTAGAACCTTTTCACATCTCGAATAATGAGTTCTCTGCCTACAAGCTATGAAATAATTTTCAGTGTCGTATTGTAATTGCCACAAACTCAGAGTTTCTTAATTTACCCTGATTGGAAAGCGAGCAGAGCTGCTATGGCGACCATAAGCAACAACTAGTTTCTCGCTTTGCGCAAGAAGAGCTTCTTCTTTGCCTGCTTCCAGGTCTATGTCATGCAACCTTTGTCAATCATGTCTACTACATTAACAAAGGTTGCTTTCAAAATTGGCATCACGACATAGCCGTAAGTACCGAGACCAACGCTATGTTCAGAGTTTTCTTGTAGTGAAATCAAACTACAAATTTAAGATTATATTAGTTTAGTTTAAATATTATTTTCAAATCGAACAACAAATTTCTTTTGAGATAGAATGGAATATTTTTTTTTACTTCAAAATTAATCCTAACGAGCCATAAGAACACTATATATATATAACTTGACATGTTACTAACTGGTTGCTGCCTTCACTCTTAGTTGTCGATTATATGGTGCTTGGTACCAAGTACAGATTTTTCCTATACGGCTGCCTATTAAATCTTTAGATGATTCTACAATATATAGTAGGTTTGTAGATATAGTAGGCAGCCATATAGGAATAAGCATGCAACAATTCCACCATCGCTGATTGTAGCTTTTCTTAAACAGTAAATCACAATCGCTGCTGATTGCTGACATAATTGAGCACCGAATGAACAAGACCGATTGCAATATAAATAACATGTGATGGTGCTGCAAATTAAGCACACTGAGTGCAACAAAGTGTTAACATGAAAGGCATTAATACACTTTTGTTGAATTTATTCTACACTCTCTTGCTGTTTCTTGGAGTACAAAGGTCATCGGCAGGGATTAGTTGGTAACGATGACACGAACCGTAAAGAAGTTTATATCGTGTACATGGGAGCCGCGGATTCAACCAATGCAGCTTACTTTCGGAATGACCACGCTCAGGTTATCAATTCAGTGCTACTAGGTACGTAATTACAAATATTATTATGTGATATCAATTAATTAAGACTTAAATATAATTTTTATCTTAATAAATATTTAATTTTGTATTTTTTTTAAAATAAACATAAGATTCATTAATTTATCATATATTAAAATAAAATATTAATGATAAAAATAAAATTACTATTTTATTAAAAACTTAAAATAAAATAAAAATATAAAAATGATATATTTATTAAAAATCAAAAACATATTTCAAGCCATTTGATGATTGATATGCTCGAATGAATTGAAGGAATGAGAATGGTCTAGTTCGGAACTACAAGCATGGTTTCTAAGGGTTCGCAGCTCGTCTATCAAAAGAGGAGGCAACCTCAATTGCTCACAAACCTGGTGTGGTGTCTGTTTTCCCTGATCCAGTTCTGAAGCTCCACACAACACGGTCCTGGGATTTCCTCAAATACCAAACTCACGTCAAAATTGACACCAAACCAAATACGGTCTCCAAATCTTCTTCCGTCATTGGTATCTTAGACACAGGTTATCAATAATTAAAAAACAATCATATTTATAATTGTGGACTTTATTGATGATTAATTGATTATTGATATCCTAACAATTACCAAATATTTCAAAAATGTTAATACAAAAACGTAACATTTCAGGTATATGGCCAGAGGCGGCGAGTTTTAGCGACAAGGGTATATATGGGTCCTGTTCCATCTCATTGGAAAGGCACCTCCATGCATGAAATCGCAAGACTTCAATTCCTCCAATTGTAACAGGTAAAAAGATCCACAGCCCCACCTGTATGGTAATTCTTCCAACAAGACGGGTGAATAAATGATATATAAATCACAACACAGCCATATTAATTGATTAACTCTTGTTCCCGTTATTAAGCTTTTCAACCCTATTCATGTGGTGTGGGTCACTCCCTCTAGAGTAATGGATTGCTTTTGTATTCACTTTTTTCTCTTTTATCTTTTTTTCCTTAGTCCTTATTAAATCATATTTATACTTTTCTTTCAAAATGTTTAATAGCATAAAAGTGGCCGAACATCTTTATCCTTTTACGTTTGAATGGATAGGAAGCTAATTGGCGCAAGGTATTACGTGGACCCTAATGAAGGGGGCGACAACATGGCAAGGGATTCTAGTGGGTTGGTGCCGCTGTGAGTAATGCATCTTACTATGATGTTCTAACTTTGGGTGTCGTGGGTAAGCCATTCTTGCCGCACTTGACGATGCCATTGAGGACGGAGTGGATGTGTTGTCGGTGTCGTTGGGTGCATCCACTGGGTTTCGACCCGACTTGACGTCCGATCCAATTGCGATTGGAGCATTCCACGCTGTGGAGCGTGGCATCCTCGTTGTGTGCTTTGTTGGGAACGATGGACCAAGCTCGTACACGCTTGTTAATGACGCGCCTTGGATTTTAACCGTTGCAGCTTCCACCATTGATCGGGATTTTCAGTCCAACGTCGTCTTGGGTGTTAACAAAATCATCAAGGTACATACTGAATTGAATAAGTAAACTGTGTTGTGAGACTTCAATTTCTTACCATTTGAATGAAGAAGATTCTCTTGAAAGAAACAAAATTTATTTTAATGATCTTTAAATTTAAGAAGAAATTAATCTCCCTCTAGTGGTTGAGATATCCTTGACTCACATAAATAGAAAACTACAATATAATATAATAGTAATATTTTAATGCTTATGTTATGTAAAAGTAAAAAAAATATCATTAATCAAACAAAAATCATTTTTATTATAATTAATCTTGGAGTCAAGAAATTTATGGTATGTAATTATTTTTAATTTGATAATATCAGTATAAAATTCTCGAAGCATAACGTAGTTTCTCTAATAACAATCTATAGCCAATTTATACGATATGTTTTATGAATCAACTTTTGGACTTTAATTTTTTCTTCCCCTTTACATTTATTTTATTTTATTTTTGTAAAAGATTCAATCAATTGCTTTATAACCAATTTATACATTATATTTTGTAAATCAATTTTTTTGTTGATAAACTCAAAAGAAAAGGATATAATTTTTATCCTTCTCGAAAAAGGGAATCAGATGAAAAAATAATTCATTTTACGAATTAGCCTATGAATGTTTTGAAAGTATCATTAGTTAAATAATATTAATACATCATATTATGCGTTTTTAATTACTTAAAAAGTATTGATGTTTTTTTTTCATCACAATTTAATACTTTTATTTTCTTGTTTTTGTTTTAAATGGGTACAGTACAACTAATGTCATCTTTGAAAATTATTAAACTTCAGGGCAGAGCTATAAATCTATCCCCCTTTCAAATTCTCCGAAGTATCCAGTGAGAGTCAGCCAAGGCGAATAGCACCAGCTTAGCTGAAGCAAAGCATGTATGCAAAATCTACGACCTATATGAAAAGCTTAGCAATATATCAGAAGCTCAAAAACCTTTAAATTGGACAACTTAGAATCAAGTAATCAACTAAGGAATAACAAACATGTTTTTCATCAGTTATCTGTCACAACTCAAAACCTCTAAGCAAAAAATTAAATCATTTGTTAAATGCAGACAATGCCATCCAAATTCATTAGATGTGAATAAAGTCAAAGGGAAGATTGTGGTCTGTGAAGGCAAAAATGATAAATATTCAACTAGAAAAAAAGTTATCACGGTGAAAGCGGTAGGAGGAATAGGCCTGGTTCATATTACTGATCAAAATGGAGCAATAGCATCAAATTATGGGGACTTCCCAGCAACAGTGATAAGCTCAAAAGATGGCATCACAATCCTACAGTACATCAATTCAACCAGGTAAGGATGACACTTGAAAGAAGCAAACATTTTTGGTCAATTTTAGAATCTCGTTTGATCACGTACGGGTTATTTTTTTTCAATTGTTTGTGCATATATATAATAATATAAAGCAATCCAGTGGCAACAATTCTACCAACAACAACAGTTCTTGATTCTAAGCCTGCTCCCCTGGTGCCAAACTTTTCATCAAGAGGGCCTTCATCGCTTTCAAGCAATATTCTCAAGGTACAGTATAATGATAAAATTATACATATCATGATAAAGTATATCCTAAATGCTCAACACTAAACAGAACCTCCTTTCTTTCTTTCTTTGTAGCCTGATATTGCAGCACCCGGAGTTAACATTCTTGCTGCATGGATTGAAAATGGCACGTACAGAAGAGGTACCCAAAGGAAGAAATAAAAGCCCTCACTATACAACATAATCTCAAGGAATTCCATGGCTTGCCCACATGTTTCGGGGCTTGCAAGCAGTGTCAAAACACGGAAGCCCACTTGGAGTGCATCCGCAATTAAATATGTCATCATGACTTCAGGTCACCCATTTGATTATTCATTAAGTAATGTGATATAGCGATGTCTCAACTCCTATCTTTCTATATATATGCAGCAATTCAAAGCAACAACTTGAAGGCTCCCATAACAACGGGATAAGGGTCGGTAGCCACACCTTATGACTATGGAGTAGGGGAAATGGCAACATCTGAACCATTGCAACCAGGACTAGTTTATGAAACCAGCACCATTGACTACTTGAACTTCTTGTGTTACATTGGATTCAACGTAACCGCGGTCAAAGTCATCTCCAAAACTGTCCCTCATAATTTCAATTGCCCCAAGGATTTGAGCTCTGATCATGTCTCTAACATCAACTACCCTTCCATAGCAATAAACTTCAGTGGCAAAAGAGCCGTGAACGTGAGTAGAACTGTCACAAACGTTGGTGAAGAAGATGAAACAGATCTTTCTTCTTCTTTTTTGTTATCATGGCAAATTGTGAGCGACGGGAAACATTTTTGTGTAATATGTTCTCATTTTCTATTTAATTTAATGTATTTTGCCTTTTAAAAACTTATCCCAATAATTTGAAACTTATTTGATAAAGATTAAATTTGTACTTACAATTTGTTTTCCTCTTTTTCTTTTTTTAATTTATGATAGTATATTTTACTCTTTTTTTTACACAATAATTATGATTCCTTTAATTTGAGGTTGAAATTTGAATTTTTTAAATAATTTCATTTTTAAAATTATGATAATGCCTTTTACTCTTTTTTTTTTTAATTTGATGAATGATATATATTTTATCAAAATATGTTTAACAAAATAAAAGAATATAATTGACGATAAAAAAAATATAAAGAGAGGGGAATACTTTGAAAAAAGACTCACCAGCAGCAGCTGGATGGTGCAACTAGATGTCTAGATCTAGATGTTCATTCAGAAAAAAAAAAAAGAAAAGATCTGGATGTTTCACCGCCATTATTAACGGTGTACCAACTGATACTAGCGTGCCCAAAAAATTGTGATTTAAACACCCAGATATATCTTATTTTCATTTTCATACGATTAATACGTATTGCTCCGATATAATTGTAGATATTTTCATTATGTTATTCCAGCATACCAAACGCCTCATATATCCAATAAGCTTTGTAAACAAAGGTGCTGCCTCTCCTTACATGCCTCTCATCATCGTTGTTATTGCGATGTAAGTCTCTTAACATTTGAAATATTGACATACCAATACCATTGATATTTGATATTCAACTCAATTAATTAAGACATTTTGTTACTTATTAATTAATGACAAATGCTAGTGGAACTTAAAATAAAAATATTATTAGGAGACAAAAAATTTATGTTACTCGTGATTTTTTTTTTATGTTCTCTTATCATTTATATAATAAATATTTTTATTTTTAATTTCTTAATTAATATCCTAGATAAGAATACTAATTAGCGATATCCTTAATTAATTAATCTAAAACACTAGCTACCTGTCAGCCATATCTATGCGGTTATGCACTTATGCAGAGCAATAATGTACATCCAACTCCATCACTTGAAGACTGATTTGAGAAAGCACACTTATTACGCACACTAACACCTTCAGTTCCTTTAGTTTATGGATGTTTGCAGTACGATTTGATTTGGTTATAATAGAATACCAAATTCAAATTAAATAAAACTAATTTTAAATTATTGTTTGATTCAATTTGATTTGACATTATTTTTATATTTTTAACATATTATCATAATTTAAAATCTATCAATTAAGTTTATGTTATTTTAAAAATGAATTTATTAATTTTATTAAATTTTGTTTAATATATTTTAATTAAAAATTATTATTTTTACTTCTATTTAACATTAATATAAAATGATATTATCAATTATTTTAACATAATAATAATTTGTATATCAATTGATATTTAATATTATTTTTTTAACATTATTAATAAATTCTTTTTAATATATAAAAATAAAATATACATCTTCATTATAAAATAAAAGAAAATTAATAAATTACTTAATACTTATTACTAATTATCACAATAAAAATATAATTATAATATATAATTTGTTCGTATCAAAATCCAAAAATTAAATCAAACCACTAAATATATAACTTTTTTAAAAAAAGAATTATTTTGGTAATTTTCAATTTAAGCAGTTTTCAATTTTTTTAAATCAATTTAACAATTTACAAACAATTTAGTTCAGCTATAAACACCCTAAATTCTCCTCAAATAGGTTAAATCCATTCCAATGGGCTTAAAACAGGGCATCATATGACGAGTTGATTCATTAGTAAAAAATGTCACTGAATCTTTGCTCCAAAAGAAGAAGAAAAATATTTATACTACAAAACACAAAGAATGAATTTAAATACGAAATCGGATAGGACATTCCTTTGGTGCAAGTTGTAAATAACTTGCATTGCACCAATGTTTCATATCATCTAATTCACTCATGTGTTGACATGTGCCGTCATCGTCACATAGTTAGGTCTATTTTTCTTTTTTGCATTTAAGTTCAAGGTCTTTTTTGGCAATTCTTTTTCTATTTTTATTTTTAGTTTCTTGAAACAATCCCTAATCTTCATATGTTGTAAATCATATCATTGATTAAGTTGAAATAATTTCATAATAATTTATTCACATATTTGGTGATAAAAAATTATAAGATTTAATACAGTAAAATTATAAAAGAAACTTTATTTTCAAAATTAATTCTGGCTCAAAGCCACGGACATGCCATGATCACAAAGGTCAAATGTGTGTGATACATTGATATGGTACGGTGCTGGTCATAATTATAATTATTAATTACTGTACTCGTAATTATTAAGGAATCTTTTTTCGCTCAGCTGAATCGCATGGCGACATGGTTACCGCGTTCATTGGGTAATTATATTTAAATTAATTTTATTAAAACCAATTCTATAAAAACTGTAAACTAAAAAGGACACTTAATTTCTAAAAGAATCGTGTAATTAGCGAGCTAGAGTAATACAGCCAAGAGCTTCTTTCCCCTACCTTAACTCCTTTATAATGACTTTGATTGATAGCATATATTGCCAATTAGCTTTAACTGTTATAATATAATGGTATTTATCTAATCTTGACATGTTGCATTACATGTTACTAAATGTTGCAACCTCTAGTTTTAGTTATCGAATATATGCTGGCCGGCACCAACTAACAAAATTTCCTGTATGGCTAGCTACCAATACTATATCTTCAAATGTCTTACGTTGCATGAATTGAGTGCTTAACGGGTAATAGCAGTGCTCATAAGGAATACGAATGTTATAAGTTTACCATCGCAGATTGTAGCGTTTCTTTCACCATAAAAAAAAAAATCACAATCGCTGCTAAGTGCTGACACAATTGTGCACCAAATGAACTAGACCGATTGCATTATAAATAACATGTGAGGGTGGTGCGAAGCACACTGAGTGCAACAAAGTGTTAATTAACATGAAAGGAAATAATACACTTTTGTTGCCTTTATTCTACACTCTCTTGCTGTTTCTTGGAGTGTCAGCAGGGAATGGAAGTAACGATGACACTAACCGTAAAGAAGTTTATATCGTCTATATGGGAGCCGCGGATTCAACAAATGCTTATCTTCGGAATGACCACGTTCAGATTCTGAATTCAGTGCTAAAAAGGTACATATATTATTATGTGGACATTAATTAATTTGATGATATGTTTAATTACTCCTATATTTTGTGTGAATGAATATTGAAGAAATGAGAATGCCATAGTACGGAACTACAAGCATGGTTTCTCAGGATTCGCAGCTCGTCTATCGAAAGAGGAGGCAAACTCAATTTCTCAGAAACCTGGTGTGGTGTCTGTTTTCCCTGACCCCATTCTGAAGCTCCACACAACACGTTCCTGGGATTTCCTCAAAAGCCAAACTCGTGTCAATATTGACACCAAACCAAATACGGAGTCCAGTTCTTCTTCCTCCTCAGACGTCATTCTTGGCATCTTAGACACAGGTTGTCCATAATTAGAAAAAACATGATATTAATTTACCAAGTAATACACACACACACACACACATATATATATATATATATATGTATGTATATATATATTTCATCATTTTTAAAAATGTTAATATATACAAAAAAAGGGGATTATTAATTTCAGGTATATGGCCAGAGGCGGCGAGTTTTAGCGACGAGGGTTTTGGTCCTGTTCCATCCCGGTGGAAAGGCACCTGCATGACATCAAAAGACTTCAATTCCTCTAATTGTAACAGGTAATTAGTAAAATGTGACATATAGGATGTGAAACCATAATCATTAAATATATAAAGGCGAACGTTACTATTATTAGTAAAAGGTGATTTCCAACAAGACGGGTGAATAAATGATAAATCACAACCACCTTACATGATTAACTCTTTCTTGTTTACGTTACTAAGCTTTTCAATCAATCCTATTTATGTGTAGTGGACTAGTGGGTCCGATGCCAATAGAGTAACGGTTAGCTTTGTATTGATTAGGAAGCTAATTGGCGCAAGGTTTTACCCTGACCCTGATGGGAAGAATGATGACAATGACAAAACGCCAAGGGATTCGAACGGACATGGGACCCACGTGGCGTCAACGGCGGTGTGTGTGGCTGTGAGCAACGCATCGTTCTATGGTCTAGCCACGGGGACCGCGAAGGGTGGGTCCCCCGAGTCAAGATTGGCAGTTTACAAAGTGTGTTATAGGAATGGGTGTCGTGGATCAGCCATCCTGGCGGCGTTTGATGATGCCATTGCCGACGGAGTGGATGTGTTGTCGCTATCGCTGGGCGTATTACCTCTTTCCCGACCAAAGTTGACATCCGACACGATTGCTATTGGAGCATTCCACGCCGTGCAGCGCGGCATCTTGGTGGTCTGCGCCGCTGGGAATGCCGGACCTCTCAAGTACTCAGTTGTAAACGATGCACCTTGGATTTTAACCGTTGCAGCTTCCACCATCGATCGGGATCTTCAGTCCAACGTCGTCTTGGGTACTAACCACGTCGTCAAGGTACATATCCAATTCAATTGAATTGTAAATTCGAACTTTATATATTTTTCTTTATTTTTCAGGTATAGCTATAAAATTACATTCTGAAAAAAAAAGTATTATTAGTTAAATATATTTAATGCATTATCTTATGTGTTCTTAATTTAAAAAATACTTCATTTTTTTTAATGTATTTTCATCACAATTTTGTACTTTTATTATTCTTGTTTAATTTATATTTTAAATCGGTTGCAACTAATTAATGTCATCTTTGCTCATCAATGATAATTATTAAACTTCAGGGCAGAGCCATTAATTTCTCCCCTCTTTCAAATTCTCCCGAGTATCCAATGGTATATGGTGAGTCTGCCAAGGCAAAAAGAGCCAACTTAGGTACAGCAAGGTATGTACGCAAAATCTACGAGCTATGAAAAATCTTTAACAACCGATCATCAGAATCTGATACTCAAAAAACATTCATGGTTTTGAATTGGACACCTTAAAATCAAGTAATCAACTGAGGAATAACAAACATGTGTTTCATCAGTTATATTTAAAACCCAAAACCTCTCGGTAAAAGATTAAATGATTTGTTACATGCAGAAAATGCCACCCAAATTCATTAGATAGAAATAAAGTCAAAGGGAAGATTGTGATTTGCGATGGCAAAAAGGATCCGAAATATATAACTATGGAAAAAATTAACATAGTGAAAGCGGCAGGAGGAATTGGTCTGGCTCATATTACTGATCAAGATGGATCAGTAGCATTTAATTATGTGGACTTCCCGGCAACAGAGATAAGTTCAAAAGATGGCGTCGCACTCCTGCAGTATATCAATTCAACCAGGTAACGATATTGGCACCTGAAAGAAGCAAACATTGGTTGTTAGTTTTGGAATTTGCTTTGATCACTAGTTATTTTCTTTTAATTGTCTGTACATATAATAATATAAAGCAATCCAGTGGGAACAATACTAGCTACAGTTACAGTTCCTGATTATAAGCCTGCTCCCGTGGTGGGTTTCTTTTCATCAAGAGGGCCTTCAACGCTTTCAAGCAATATTCTCAAGGTATGATATGATGATAATAAGATCATACATATCATAATAAACTATCCAAGCTCAACACTAAATAAAACATGCTTTCTTTCTTTGTAGCCTGATATTGCCGCACCGGGAGTGAACATTCTCGCTGCATGGATAGGAGATGACACATCAGAGGTTCCAAAAGGAAGAAAGCCCTCACTATACAACATAATCTCAGGAACTTCCATGGCTACTCCACATGTTTCAGGGCTTGTATGCAGTGTGAAAACACAGAACCCCTCTTGGAGTGCCTCTGCAATCAAATCTGCCATCATGACTTCTGGTCAAGCATTTTATAAATAAATAATGACCAATGTAAATGTGATCTAAGTAATGTGATTTAACAATGTATCATAGCAACTCATATCTTTCTATAAATATGCAGCAATTCAAAATGACAACTTGAAGGCTCCCATAACAACGGATTCAGGGTCGATAGCCACACCCTATGACTATGGAGCAGGGGAAATTACAACATCTAAACCATTGCAACCAGGGCTAGTTTATGAAACTAACACCGTTGATTACTTGAACTATTTGTGTTACACTGGTCATAACCTAACCACGGTTAAGGTCATCTCCGGAACTGTCCCCGATAATTTCAATTGCCCCAAGGATTCCACCTCTGATCTCATATCCAACATCAACTACCCTTCCATAGCAGTAAACTTCACTGGCAAAGCAAACGTGGTCGTGAGCAGAACTGTCACAAACGTTGCCGAAGAAGATGAAACAGTGTACTCTGCCGTTGTCGAAGCTCCCAAAGGAGTATTTGTCAAAGTGACTCCAAATAAACTTCAGTTTACGAAAAGTAGTAAAAAATTAAGCTACCAAGTTATTTTCGCACCAAAGGCCTCCTTGAGGAAAGATTTGTTTGGATCTATCACTTGGAGTAACGGCAAATATATAGTTCGAAGTCCATTTGTATTAACTAAATAGTGAAATTAAAAGTAACAATGAATAAAATGCAAACTAAATTCTTCATGGTGTCCAGCTACTCTCTAGTCTTTATTATTTCTTATTCATTTTCCCTCTATTTTAATTTAAAGATGTTATAACTAGTTTCCTTAGGATATTAATTAAGAAATTAAAAGAAAAAGTAGTTGTGTAAATCATAAGAGAACGTAAAAAAAAATAAAAATAAACAAAGTAATTTTTCACTTTTCAATCAAAGCATTTTTAAGTTTTTTAACCAATATCTTTTAGACACCAATCAACATTTGTCTTAATTTAATTAATTGTAGTTTCAGCTCCTCAAATATGCTATTTTTTTTTACAGGTAAGCTGACCTACTTTGTTATACCATATTTACAAGTAAAATTAGTTCTAACTTACTCACAGGCCTTTTGACCCAGCTTAATACAGAACGCAAACGTTTCACTTTGCAAAGCGGAATGTTTGGGGCTATATTTGTCGGGTGCACTGATGTTGTATATTAAATTATTTAGAAATTTCCTGCTGTCAAACTAATACATCTTGTACTTAGTTTTGGTTTCAAATAATAAATTCAATATTTGCTTTTAAAAAATATTAAAAAAAACGTGTTTCAATTACATTAATGTCATAGTTGGATGGAAGTAACCTTAGTTTTTACACCGTTGGTAATTCAATACCAATTTCATGCTTCATGCACAAACTCCTTAGATGTCATAAAAGATAGATTTCTAGCAAAATATAATAATACACAAATCATTATTTATTTTAAATACCCTATCATTACCTCTTATTTATGTTACTTTAACTTGAAGAGTACTTTTCCTGTCTATGCCATTTTAGTATGCTCCAATTAATTAGTGGGCAGTAGAAGTTAGAAGCCAATCAAGGGAAGTATTATGCTATTAGAGTAATTTTAATTCTACACCCCATTTTAGATTGAATTGATCGAGGTGGAATTAAAGAGGAGAGAGATAGAGAAAAAAAATAACAATAGAAAATAATAGACGTAATATATATAATGAGAAGGTGGAGAGAAATAGAAAAAAATGTAAATGTAAATATAAATACATTGCATGCCAAATTATTTTTTCATTATTCATGTAATTTTTCTTCTAATAAATTTAGGAATTGGTGAAAAATATACATATAAAATATTTTTGAGTTAATGGTAAATTTTATTGTACTTTAATTCTTTGTGACATGTTAATAGTTTTAAAATGTATAAAAATTGAAAATTTGAAAACTTAAATAATAAAATTTACAAAAAATACATTTAATTCTTTGTGACACGCCAATATTTCTCCAAATTTATATACTCACAAATTGCAAATGCAAAAACCATTAGAGATTCGGAGAAAGGAAATACATTTAAGGAATCTAATCGAGTAATTTTTTTAAAGCAACTCAAATGGGTATAATTTAAATAACTCCTTTTGAGTTTCTTATTTTTTTTATTAAGGAAACTGTTTGATAAACTAAAATGAAAGGTATTGGCCGGTGAATATTTAAATTCTATCATAAATTAACTTTTACAATATCACATTATATTAATTGACTTTCCGAATGTCACATCATATTTAAATCATTCACACATATTTTATTTCAATGAATGGTATAATTTAAGCAAAAGTTAAATGACTCACTTTTATACGTGTTTTAATTAAAATTTTAGTTCAATTATTTTAATTAATTCAAGATTTTTTTTAATCATAAGTCACCATTACTTCTAGAAGCAATTAAATTTAATTTTAAGCAATCCAACATGATAGATAGATTTCTTTCGATAGTAAGAAAAAAAGAAAAAAACAAGCAACCATATCTTAAAATTAGCAACTTTATTTTTGTAAAAGAAAACTATAAGATTTAATACAGTAAAATTCTCATATTTAGTGATAAGAATTAATACAGTAAAATTATAAAAGAAACTTTATTTTTAATTTTCAAACATTATCATGTTAATGGTTCTGGCTCAAAGCCACGGACATGGCATGATAACAAAGGCCAAATGTGCGTGATACAGTGATAGTGCAGGTTATCGTTATAATTATTAAATACTATATACCCCTAATGTATTTTTCAAAATTGAAAATGTTTTACTGCCTAGCTAGGCTAAGGAATCTTTCTGGCTCATCTGAATCGAATGGCGACATGGTTACCGCGTTCATTAAATTAATTTATGTATTTATATTGGGTAATTATATTTATGTATTTAAATTAATTTTATTGAAAACCTATTCCATTAAAACTGTAAACTAAAATGGCACTTAATTTCTAAAAGAGTCTTGTAATTAGCAAGCTAGAGTAATGCGGCCAAGGAGCTTCTTTCCCCTACCTGAATTCCTATATAATGACTTTGATTGATAGCATGCATTTCCAAGCTTTAACTGCCATATAAAATGGTGTTTATATAACCTTGACATGTTGCATTACATGTTACTAACTCGTTGCAACCTCCAGTTTTAGTTATCGAATATGTGCTGGCTGGCACCAACAACAAAATTTTCTGTATGGCTGGATACTAATACTATATCTTCAAATGTCTCACTTTTCATGGACTGAGTGCTTAACGGGTAATTGCAGTGCTCATAAGGAATACGAATGCAATCATTTTACCATGGCAGACTGTAGTTTTTCTTAATTTCACCGTAAAAGAATCACAATTGAGCACCGAATGAACTAGACCGATTGCATTATAAATAACAACATGGGGGTGCAGCTAGCAAAGGCACACTGAGTGCAACAAAGTGTTGACACGAAAGGCAATAATGCACTTTTGTTGCATTTATTCTACACTGCTCTCTTGTTTCTTGGAGCGTCAAGGTCATCGGCAGGGAATAGTAGTAACGATGACACGAACCGTAAAGAAGTTTACATCCTGTACATGGGAGCTGCGGATTCATCAAATGCTTCTCTTAAGAATGAGCACGCTCAGATTCTGAATTCAGTGCTAAAAAGGTACGTATAATTACATAATATTATTATTATGTGGACGTCATTTAACTAATTTGATGATTGGTATGACACAGGTTGTCCATAATTAAAAAACATGATAATAATTTATCAAGTACTATATATCCTCATCACGAACTAAAAATTGTACTAGATATGTATATATTTCATCATTTTTAAAAATGTTAATATAGACAAAAAAGAAAGGGATTATTAATTTCAGGTATATGGCCAGAGGCGGCGAGTTTTAGCGACGAGGGTTTTGGTCCTGTTCCATCCCGGTGGAAAGGCACTGCATGACATCAAAAGACTTCAATTCCTCTAATTGTAACAGGTAATTAGTAAACTGTGATATATAGGATGTGAAACCATAATCATTAAATATATAAAGGCGAAAGGTATATTATTATTAGAAAAAGGTGATTTCCAACGAGACGTACGTGTGAATAAATGATAAATCACAATCATGCACCTTGTTATTTAAGGTTATTAATTAAGCTTTTCAATCAACATTAATCCTACTTATGCGTAGTGGGTCCCTCCCTCCCAGTAGTGTAACGGTTAGCTTTGTATTTATTTTCATATTTGATTAGGAAGCTAATTGGCGCGAGGGTTTACCCAGACCACCCTGATGCGAAGAATGACGACAATGACAAAACGCCAAGGGATTGGAACGGACGTGGTGGGTCATGTCTTGGGTCAGCCATTCTAGCCGCGTTTGACGATGCCATTAACTACGGAGTGGATGAGTTGTCGTTGTCGCTCGGTCCATTCGGTGGGATCCAAACCGATTTGACGACCGACCCAATTTCGATCGGAGCAGTCCATGCCGTGGAACGCAGCATCGTGGCGGTCTGCGCCGCCCGGAACGATGGACAACCATCGACCGTTGTGAACGACGCGCCTTGGATTTTAACCGTTGCAGCTTCCATTATCGACCGTGATCTTCAGTCCAACGTCGTCTTGGGTAATAACCAAGTCATCAAGGTACGTACATATTCAATTCAATTGTAAATTCCAACTTCATATGTTTTTTCTTTATTTTTCAGGTGTAGCTATAAAGTACTAAAACAATAAATTATTGACTAAATGTCATAAAAGTTTTTATCTCTACTACCTAGTGAAAAGGGTGACACTATATGACATATCATCACTCATTCACTGATAAAAGAAATATACTATTAAATTTTTTTATATATATTTTCTTAAGTTTCTACTTTTTAATTTTCTATTTTAAATCGGTGCAGTGCAACTAATATCATCTTTGCTCATCGTTGATAGTTATGAAATTCAGGGCAGAGCCATACATTTCTCCCCTCTTTCAAATTCTCCCGAGTATCCTATGATATATGGTGAGTCTGCTGCCAGGGCAAATATCACCTACTTAATTGATGCAAGGTACGTACGCAAAATCTACGAGCTATATATGAAAAACCTTAGCAATAAATCAGATGCTAAAAAACATTTGTCGTTTGGTATTGGACAAACTTAAAATCAAGCAATCAGCTAAGGAATAACAAACAAGAGTTTCATCATCAATTGATATTTAATACTCAAAACCTCTCGGCAAAAGATTAAATCATTTGTTAAATGCAGATAATGTCACCCAAATTCATTAGATCCAAATGAAGTCATAGGGAAGATTGCGGTTTATGATGGAAAAGATGATGATTATTCAACTAGTGAAAAAATTGACATAGTGCAAGCGTTGGGAGGAATAGGTCTAGCTCATATTATTGATCAAGATGGATCAGTAACATTTAATTATGAGGACTTCCCAGCAACAAAGATAAGTTCAAAAGATGGCGTCGCAATCCTACAGTATATCATTCAACCAGGTAATTAACGATATTGGCACTTGAAAGAAGAAAACATTGGTTGTTAGTTTTGGAATTTTCTTTGATCACTAGTTATTTTCTTTTAATGTATGTTTCTGCATATAATAATATACAGCAACCCCGTGGGAACAATACTAGCAACAGTTATAGTTCTTGATTATAAGCCTGCTCCCCGGGTGGTTTTTTTTTTCATCAAGAGGGCCTTCATTGCTTACAAGCAATGTTCTCAAGGTATGATATGACACTACAAGAAATTTTTTATGTAGCTACAGACATTTTTAACTACGGATATAATTTAGTGTAGGTAGAACTCAAATAAACTTATACCGACATGTGTTTATCGTAAGTAAAAGTAAAATAACTTATACTTATTCTAGTTTGATGTAGGTAAAAATAAAAAAATTTATACTTACCTATGTTTAGTATAAGTAAAATCTCTAAGAACTTATACCTACACTTTTACTTATGAATATAATAAAAAATATTTTTTATTGATGTAAATATGTTTTGATTTTAATTTTAATATGTCTAAATAATTATTAAGATTATTTATTTATTTTTTATTTTATAGAAAAATATAAAATTTGTAACTTAGTTATAATATTTTATTTATATAAATAAAAAAAATTTAGGTGCAGAAACTACAGTTGATATCAGGTATGAGAGCATTTTTGAGTGAGCAACAAGGGCTTATTATTAAGTGGAAAAAAAGAGGTGATGATAATAAAAAGAAAAGCAGGCAACAGGGGCTTCCCCACACCATCCTCTCCCAACAAGAGCCCCCTGCTTAAATTGAGCACTCCTTCTTTATCCCATTCTTTCCTCAGATTCGTGCCACCATTGGAAAAAAAAGGTTCCCGGTGTTGGGGAGCCTAGGGTTAGGGTTTCTGAGACATGTGGGATGTTCCATGCATTCGTGAGCCTTATCGCACGCGGTTGGAAGCTGTTCGAGCACAGTGATGACGCCGGTAATGCCGCCGCCGCCACCGGAAGAGAATGCAAGGATGGCCTCCTCTGGTTCCACGACATCGGAAAGTTCGCTGCCGGCGATTCCTCCATGGTCGTCGTCCAGGCCAACCAGGTCCTCGAGGACCAGAGCCAGATCGAGTCCGGCGGCTTCAGCACCTTCATCGGCATCTACGACGGCCACGGCGGCCCCGATTGCTCCTGCTATGTCTGTGATAACTTGTTCCGCAATCTCCAAGGTTAGTTACTTCGCGATTCAATCTCTTTCCTTATATATAGCGCAATTCCAATTCTCGATCGTGAGTCAGAACTGTTTTTAGTTGCAAGTGATTTTCGTATCTTCGCTTTTCGTGAATTTTGGTTTGGACTTTAATTTCACCAACTAAAAGTAGTTGCGCTTTTCAGTTTTCACAAGAATCATAAACAGTTGAAAAATGCATGTTGTGTAATTCTGTTGGATCTATGTCGCAATGGACCTCTTTTTTAAATAAAAAAAAAATTAATATTGTCATGTATCTGTGTGGAATACAAGTTAACAGCAAGGTGTTAATATGAAAATAGTTGTCTTTATAGTAGTTGGGTTTTTGATAGTTGAAGAAGTTGCTTCACTTTTGTGTTGGGTGGGTCATGTCTAGTATGTACACTTTTTTATTTCTCTTTTCATGTCAAATTTGTTTTTGTTGTTTGCAGAACTGTACAAGATGGTTTGCGAACCTGATGAAACTGATTTGAACATATGCATACCTGCTGTCATGCTTCCACTAGATGCAGGTACAAGACTGGAAAAAATGTTGGCAACTACTTCATCTGGTGAGCTTCCTTGTGCATGTTTTGTGGACTTGTAGTAGTTTCTATTTGATGCAGCTAACTTAGTGATGGTCGCAATATCTTTAATGCTTATGACTTATCAGTAGATTCTAATTGCAATGTAACTACTATTTGTTTTTCCTAAAGGGGAGGGAAGCTTTCTAAAAAAAAAATCCGTTTTGCAGTGTCTGTGCAGCTGTACTCGCCACTTCGACCAGCTGTTGACGTAGCAGAAGTATTTCTTTGGATGATGGCAGTTCTTACCATATTGTGTGCATCATATTGGTCAGCTTGGACGACCCGAGAAGCAGCTATTGAACATGATAAGTTGCTAAAGGTCTATTTTTCCTATTCATTTAGTATTTACTCAAGTTGGATTTTCATTTCTTTTCTTAATATGTTGTCGATTCTACTACTTACTCTCATTTTTTTCTTTTCTTATAGGATGCTTCAGATGAACTCCCAAACACTAAATATGCTAGTGTTAGTGGAGTTGTAAATATGAATGTGAAAGCTACAGTCCTTTTTGTTGTATTTGCTTCGTGTTTCCTGTTTATGCTTTACAAACTGATGTCGTCGTGGTTCATTGATGTTTTGGTTGTTCTCTTCTGTATTGGTGGTATTGAGGTATTAACTTCCACTAAATCAGTTTAAAATTTGATATATTTGCATCTGCGAGGGGAAAAAAATCTATTTGCATATTACTCAAGTCTGTGACATTGCATGAGTACATGTTATAAAAACTCTCTGTTTCCAATACTGAATTCAAATTTTGTCTTTCCTGCTATTGCCAATTTACCATGTTATTCTCTGCCAGGTCATTGCTAACCATATTTTTTCTTGTATGTCTAGGGCTTGCAAACATGCTTGGTTGCTCTTTTGTCCAGGTATGGTGTATCTTCTTTAATGAATGTTATTAAGAATTTTTGGTCTTAGTGTCCATCTATTAAGAAGCTCAAACTGGATCCGAAGAGAGTTGACATGTTTTATGACAAAATAATAAACCTTGTTGGAATTTGGATGGCTTGCCTTTTTTATTACATGATTAGCTTGATACCTTAAGCATTAAAGCAATTGTCTTGCCTTTTCATTAATTATTTTCAAATCTTAGATTAGAAATTGATAAATGCTGTTGTATGAGCTTGATATTTTGTGCACAAAGTGTAGATAAGTGAAACTTGTGGCTGGTTTGATAGAAAAAATGAGCTGTATAGTCAGTGTTAGTCAGTAAAACAGCCAAGGCTTAGCTCCCATGCTCACCCTACGTAATACTTTTAGATGGAGCAATGTTGTTGGTGCATTTTGTTTCCATACCCTGGGATTTTGTACTTTTCTTTTATATTTCTAAGATGATTTTACCATACAAAGCCAAAGGTAATGTACACATTTTGGAGAAGTCTGACACACTGACATTTTATTCTCTGGAAGATATCATTATAAAAAAAATAATATTTTTCAGGAGACACCAGGTCTAATGGACTCGCACAGTCACATGCACCCATAAAGCTGACTAAATGACTGGGGAAAGGATTTCCTAGGTGTTACCTGCATTCTTAGTATTTAAGACTTCATTGAACTTAATTTTATCTTTCATTAATTTTTTGAGAATGTGCTATTATGTGATTAGGAGGGCGAGCCCTGGTGCAGCGGTAAAGTTGTGTCTTGGTGACTTGTTGGTCATGGGTTCGAATCCGGAAACAGCCTCTTTGCATATGCAAGGGTAAGGCTACGTACAACATCCCTCCCTCATACCTTCGCATAGCGAAGAGCCTCTGGGCAATGGGGTACGAAGTTTTTTTGAGGGCGAGCCCTGGTGCAGCGGTAAAGTTGTGCCTTAGTGACTTGTTGGTCATGGGTTCGAATCCGGAAACAGCCTCTTTGCATATGCAAGGGTAAGGCTGCGTACAATATCCCTCCCCTATACCTTCGCATAGCGAAGAGCCTCCGGGCAATGGGGTACGAAAGAAAGTGCTATTATGTGATTAACTTAATTTTTGTATGTGTGAACTACATGAGATGTTGATAATCTTTTTGCATTTTGACATTTACAAACAGTATATTATATATTATATAAATGTTTCAAATGATATAGGATCAGGATGCTTTAATACCTAGTACTCTTGAAAATCATGTCACAAGGTAAAATAGTCTCCTTTCCTCACATTTGAGAGTAATTTTCAAATTTCAAAGATTGAGGATATTGTGTTCTAGAATGTTTGAGTTTCCAACCTTGCATGCTTTTATTGCCCTTTTTAATTGAAGTTGTCATTATGTTCCTCACAATGTTAACTTGTAGAAGAAACTTATTTTGTTTTCCTGTGCAGGTGGTTCAAGCATGCTGGAGAGTCATACATCAAAGTACCTTTCTTAGGAGCTATCTCATACCTGACTTTGGCTGTTTCTCCATTCTGTATAACATTTTCCATTCTCTGGGCAGTTTATCGCAACGAATCCTTTGCCTGGATTGGTCAAGATATACTTGTAAGGATAAATTTTTCTCCAGTCTTAAATGATATTCCTCTCCTTCAAACATATCATATAGGCACTCAAGGCCTAAAGGATGTTTGTCCTTTTCTTTGTTATTTTCAAAGAGGAAGAGGGTACATTTCTCATAATGTAGTTGTGCTTTATATGCATAAATTGTAAAATGTGTCCTGGCATCCATTTGCCTCTGCTACATACTAAAAGGAAATTCAACCGCCTGTCAGGAGTGTCAAGTGGGTGCTTTTGGTGAAGACTTTTTGGATCCTTATTTCTGAATGCAACTTTTTCCTAATATTTCTTTGCCCAACTGTACAAATAATAATAAACTTTGCTATTGTTAGATATATGATATGAAAATTCTGTTTAGTTTTTATACTTATCTGGATAGGCTATTAGTCACTTGTCCATTTAATCATAATTTCTTTTTCATTGATTGTTCTAACAGGGAATAGCACTGATAATCACTTGTAGATTTCGCGACCCTTCTAATGAAGTTTACTTTTGTGTGATTCCTATGAGTAAAAGGAAAAGGAAAAGTCATCACCAGACTAAGATATGATTGTCTTGGACCACCGTTTTTACTTTGCCGGCTCAGTCAAAAGACTCAAAACCTGAATAATACGAGTATATGATTGTGAACTCTGAAGAGATAATCGCATTGTATGGACTATAATTGGTAATTATCTTATCCCTCCTCACTCTCTAAAGTTGCAACAAAATTTCCTGCATGAATAGATTTACTTGTGTGTATGCAGCAATTAACCTTTCTAGCTAACGTGGCACTACACAGCAATAAATTAATATATATATATATGCAGCAATAAATCTTTCTAGCTAACGTGTTTGAGTTTTAGAATTAGCTTTGGATTAAGTTAATTCTATTCACAATCCAAATGAAAGTTACATTCACATTATTAGTCTTTTTACCACATTTATGCAATGCACCCCCTCTTAACATTAATATCAAATGTAGCTTCATCGTGATTTCTGCTAGCATGTAAATACCATTCTTAGCCTTTCAATTCCCAGCACATACTGTTGTTATTTCTCAAATGTAGCTTGGCATTAGAAATATGAGAGGTGTCAATGATGCTTATATGCAAAAGTTGGCTTGGGAACTATTCATTAATAGGGATAAATTATGGGTAAAGTTACCAACGTGAATTTGTGTCCTAAGGAAAATGCTCGAAACTCATATCTATGTTAGTAGTCTTTTTGTGAGATAGATACCAACGTGTTTTTACATAGGATTAGAAAACTAGGATCCTTGAAAAAAAACAGCTTTTAATATTCAGTTTTTTAAAACTTTTAGTTTCTTTTTTCTAATAATAATGTGAATATTTGTTTTTCCTATATCACCTGTTTCTTTCTATTTTAGAATAAAATTGAAGACGTCGGGTTGTCTAATTAATGTATATAATTTGTTTATAGTTTTTTTTATCCAAATAAAAATGATAATGAAAAAGTTCAAAAAAAATATTTGTTTCAAGAGTTTAACTCATTCATACATGATTTCAAATAAAAATAAATTTTTTAACTCATGGTTTGTGACATAAATTGAGTAGCAATTCTACTTTAAATTATTTGTTATCTAAACCTTTTGTTCATGAAGTTTATTTTTTTATAAAAATAAATTAAGTATTGATGATGGAGAAGTCTTTCATTGGAGCAAGTTATATATAGTTTTACTTTATGTTAGTAGTATATTAGTATATATCAATCTAAAGTGGTTCAGCTGCCTCTAAAGTTGTTTCAGCTGCTTCTAAAGTGGCAAGCAGCGTGCCTATGCCTGACATTACTAAAAAGGAAATATGCCTAAAAGGAGACAAGTTTCTCAGAGGCTAAAGCATTCAAGCATGTTAAGGTTGAAGATTGAACCATATATATATATATATATATTGCTATATATTTCTTCTCTCAATAAACAATGTAGTACTATAATGGAATATGAAACTCGAAATGTAGAACAATATATAGTTCCATCATTAAGAACGATCTCGATTTGCACTCTTTAGAAGGAAAGTCTTTGACTTTGAGCATAATGTAAGTGCTTATCTATACGTTTTTTCTATCATTGAAGATTAAATTATTTTCATGTTGTAAGTTACTTTTAAAAGCTATTGAAATAAAAAGAAATTCAACAGTTTATTAAAATAAAGCTAAAAACACATTATGGACATATCATAAGTCATAAGCTTTCTCAAATACTTACATAAGTATGTATGCCATAAGATAAGTTGTAAATAAAATCTTCCAAATGCACTAATTTCAATGGTTTGCTGTTGTGTTTTCTCAGTACATTGAAGGTCCAACTTTCTGACACCACACTGGGAACTAGAAGTCCCATGAAGTCCCATCAGGCACCATAAGTGAAATGTAAACTCCAATGTGAGTTTTTCAGCTATTCCTTGACCCTTGTGTGGGATTGGGATTGAATTTCCACTCTCCTTGGACATGTTGCATGGTTTATGATTCTCTGTGTGGTTATGCTCATCACCTGACTCTGCTTCTATTTCACCACTCTTTGCAGCTTTATCACCCTTAAGCTCTGAACACCTTTGAACAGATAGTATATAGTGCCAAAGGAAAGCAAATTGTAGTTTTTCTTGACTACGATGGAACTCTCTCTCCAATTGTTGTAGATCCAGATAAGGCTTTCATGACTAGAAAGGTTTTCCTTTTGTTCCCATTTTTCTCTTATACTCATATCCATTGAATAAAGCTTGTGTTTATGATTAATCTGAGACTTTGTTTTCTCAAATTAGATGAGAGCCACACTAAAGGGTATAGCAAGACATTTTCCCACAGCAATCGTGACCGGAAGGGAGCATAGCTAGAAGATTTATTATTATTATTATATGATTTTTACCTATAGTTGAAGATGATATGTATATATTAAAGACTTTTACCTACAGTTAGGAGATGTAAGTAGAAGTTAATGACTTTTACCTACACACTATACATAGTAGGTAAAACCTATAGTGACAAACAATTAGCCGTCATTATATGCCCCCTCAAAGTTGACAGAAGAAACGTCTGTAGGACAAAGTCTATCATACATTTACCTATGGATTTTTTATTTATAGTAACAGTTTTTGTCCGTAGGTATAGGTCATTTTTCTTGTAGTGTGATGATAATAAGATTATATACATGTCATGATCCTCAATGCTCAACACTAAACAGAACATGCTTTCTTTTTTTGTAGCCTGATATTGCCGCACCGGGAGTTGACATTATCGCTGCATGGATTGCAAATGACACATCAGAGGTTTGGAAAGGAAGAAAGCCCTCACTATACAACATAATCTCAGGGACTTCAATGGCTACTCCACATGTTTCAGGGCTTGCATGCAGTGTCAAAACACAAAACCCCACTTGGAGTGCCTCCGCAATCAAATCTGCCATCATGACTTCAGGTCACCCATTTAACAACCAAAATAATGTGATCTAGCAATATATATATCAACTCATCATTCTATAAATTAATATGCAGCAATTCAAAACGACAATTTGAAGGCTCCCATAACAACAGATTCAGGGTCGATAGCCACACCTTACGACTATGGAGCAGGGACAATTACAACATCTGAACCATTGCAACCAGGGCAACTAGTTTACGAAACCAATACCGTTGACTACTTGAACTACTTGTGTTACATTGGACTTAACTCAACCACGATAAAGGTCATCTCTGGAACTGCTCCTGACAATTTCCATTGCCCCAAGGATTCGAGCTCTGATCTCATATCCAGCATCAATTACACTTCCATAGCAGTAAACTTCACTGGCAAAGCAAACGTGGTCGTGAGTAGAACCATCACAAACGTTGGCGAAGAAGATGAAACCGTGTACTTCCCTGTTGTTGAAGCTCCTAGTGAAGTAATTGTCACACGATTTCCATACAATCTTCAGTTTACGAGAAGTATTAAAAAATAAGCTACCAAGTTACTTTCACACCAAAGGCCTCCTTAAAGAAACATTTGTTTGGATCTATCACTTGGAATAACGGCAAATATATGGTTCGAATTCCTTTAGTATTAACTAAATAGTGAAATTAGAAATAACGATGAATAAATGGAAGCAAAGTTCTTCATGGTGTCTACACTCGACTCTTGATTATTTATTATTCATTTGCCTTCTGTTTTCATTTAATTTATTATAGTTTCAGCCTCTCTAATATGCTTTTTTTTCTTTTGCAAATATATAAGCTGACTTTTTATTTACACTCAAAATTGGTTCCAACTTATTCACAAGCCATTTGCCCCCAGCTTAATTAAAAAAAAAAAAGTGTTTCAATTATATTAATGTTATAGCTGGATCGTAGTACCCTCGAAATTTTACACCGGTTGGTAATTCAAGATCAATTTCATGCTTCAAATGCTAACTCCTCAAAAGTAGTTGCAGACTAAAAAGATGGATTTTTAACAAAACTTGTACAAAGGTAAGGGGGAAGTGAGCTCATAAAATACGGAAATATTAGTTTTCCACTGCTGTAACGTGAAGAACTTGACTGTTTGGGCCATAAGTTTAGTCTGGCCTACTTGCAACGCAACTGAAAGTGACTGAGCAAAATAGTTATATTGGCGTTCAAGGTTGTTTTCAACCGAGGTTAAACACACCTTTAATCAGAGGGCAATTGAAGTTAGAAAGAAGCTGATAAAGGATAGTATTATTATTATTATACTATTACAAGCAAGCACGTAGTAATATTTACTTCAAAGTTGATATCTTATTGATATAATTTATTATTTACTGAGTTAAAATGTAATTTGAAAAAAAAAATATAAAAATGTTCTGATGATTTTCATATTTTGTAAAAAAAAAGTTGCTAGGCTAATTTTAGCAAAGTACATTGTAGTGTGAAAACCAAAAGAAGTAATGAAATATGTTTGTTTGTGTAAACATTATTATTTTAATAGCCAAAAAAAGCATTTTGTCCCATGCCAGAATGCAGAGTACCCAGGATTCATTATGAACAACTTAATGCTAAACATCATCAGTTAACCTCCAAATTAATCTTGAAAGCTAGAATTCTATTCTAGATATCCATAGTGCATCAAGAAAGAAAACCAAACATGTTTTGAATCAAATAAATGTATATAACAAAAAATGAGTAGTCATATACACCTGATAAAAAAAATGAGAACTCGGCCATACCGGAAAATACATAGATATTTATCACAGTGACCAGTTAGATCGAAGCACTAAGGCAGCTGTTTTCGATTTCCCATCTATTCCCAATACAAGACCTGGCTTCAAACAAAAATTATTACCCATGTTAAATTTTAGATACGATTCAGCCTGAAAATGAGCCTCATTTGCCGAATTTCCAATCATCCTCCCACTGAGACTCGTTCCCCAACCAAATGAATCTTCAGACACATCAGATATGGTTACACCCAATTGTAAATATTTGGGATTTAATTTGTCCATCTCGACCCAACCTCCAATCTTTGTAAAATCATCAAGTTCAGACTCTGCCATTAAAGCAATAGAACCAGCTGGCACACGTGTCTTTGTTCCTATTAATGGCAATACTTCAGGTACTGCCTCAGAAACTTCATCTTCATCTTGCTTGGACACGAGTAGTGGAATTGTAAGAGCTCCAAATCTTCCAAGTTTCTTTGATGATAAAGGCATATGGTGAAGACCCAGAATAGACAGTTTTGATCCTCTAGAAAATTGATACACAAGCTGCCCAAAAGTGCTAGATCTATTATCTGTTATACTAGAACTAGGTGGCATACCCAGACCAGTTACAATTTGAGCCAATGAAGCAGTAACATTTGACTTTCTCACAGTTATGCCAAAAGCAGTACCATTGTGCAGGTTGAGAAGAGGTGGCCCAAAATAGGAAAAATCTGTAAGCCCTTTTCCAACCTAAATGAGCACAACACCATGTCAGCGTATCAATGGCCTAATTAGCATAGGGTAGAGTGAAAAAGAAAGCACTCAATTAGTACTAACATTTTTTCTTTTACTAACAAAATGGATGATGTATCAACTAGCCAAACGATATTGTGTGTGTTTGGGTAGAAGGTTGCAAACGTAAGTTTGAGGCAAACGTGCATTTACAGAAGTATCACCACCCTTGCTTTTACTTTCAACTTACTTTTATCCATTGGATTTGCATAGAACCGCGCACACTGCATTTCCAACTTAAATTTAAACACACACATACTCGTTGCAGTTTACTAAAATCTGTGGCCACCAAGAAGAGACATAACATATATAAAAGGCAGCCATGCCAAACAATATATATAAAAATAGCTAATATGATTTTGAAAGAACTATATCTCAAGTGAGCAATAGAGTTCCATTTACAGTGAAGAAATTTGCAAATCCAGTCAGACAAAAGGCAGGCAAAGTAAACTTCATAATTCATCTACATAGACACGTGACTTGACCTCAGGTTGATGAACCCCATACAAACCACATCCCCACATAAGAATACTTTTGCTGCAATTTTTTTCCAGGCTAGACTGCGTTTCTAAGTTCTAACAACTAGCATGTTGTTTGATGTTTTCCAATATTTTTTACCCAATCAGAACAATCGGTTGAAATTGCACTCTTGCAAAATTATCACTCTATGGTCTGCTTGTTGTTCCCTAGTAGGTGAGAATTCAGGAATAAGCTTTATATTGAAAAATCACTACTAGATTTTCATCTCTAATGCTCACTTAAGATATAGTTCTTTCAAAACCATCTTACCTAATATATATCTAATTTTAAGGAGGGAACACCAAATGCCAAACTAACAACTAGATACCACAAAAAATTTCAATAGTAAAATTAAACCGTACCTGATGAAAGGAATTAGAAGCAATAGCAACATCTCTGCACCGGGCACCTATTGGCATAGCCACGAAAGAGAACCAATCATTGACATTTGCTGTAAAACTAAGCTTGGCAAGAGAAAGAGGCTTTTCTTCACAATGTTCCCTCCTCCCTCCATGACTGGCCACAAACTCAGCAGCACCGGTAGCCTTGTCCCCCATGGTTGTTTCAAAAATGAACCTCGAATCAACCCCTGTTCTGATTCCCAACTTATCTACAGCATCTAAGTTACCCAGCACCAACAAAGCACCTAAGAAATCCACTTGTCCTCTCACGTGAGTGGTGGTCTCTTGAAAGGGACCCACTTTCGAGGACTGGTAGAAAGAAAGCACCCGCTCAACCTTATCTTGACGCTCTCTCAGTTTCATGAGATCAGAGAACGCTTCTCTCTGCAACCGTTTAAGGATTTCAACCTGAAATTTACGAGTAAAAGAAAAAGGCTGAAGAACTCACATAAACCCCAAGACGCTAGAAAGAGAGAGATAGCAAATACCGGATTGCGGCGACGGAAAAGTCCGTCGAAAAAATCCTGGCCGGATTTCGCAAACGCGTTGAGTTTGTCCAACACTGGCTCCATTGTTGTTATCCACGGAACTAACAAAACCTACGTTGTTGTTGTTCGTGTGTACGAAGCAGGACTCCTTTATGTATGCGAAAACAAAAACAGAGACAGAGCAAGGAGGGAGGGAGGTTTTATGCTGTTGTGATTTTGGTTTGGGCATTTCATTTACAATATCAAGGAATGCTTCTGGACGGTTCAATATTTTTAGTTGTTTTTTTTTGGTCGAAATGATTCTCGGAGGGTTTATGACTGAGGAACAACTATTGGCACTACCAATTGCTATTGGCACTACACACTTGTGTGCTTTAAATATATTTTTTCTTTCAAAAATGCCCTTTTCGTTTTTTATTAAATGGAAATGAGATTCCGTTGAGAGTTTCTTTCCTCTTCATCATCTCCCACCAAAGCCACAACAACACAAAGAACAACGTGAATCTCGATGGCGGTGGTGCCACGCGGTGCTATGAGGTGCGTGGCACGATGCTGTAGATCAAAATGAGGGGGAGGTTGCATGACGAGGTGCTTTGGATCTCTTTTGGTGAGTGGGCAAAAGAGAGAATTCAAAAAACATAATAGTGCTAGCTAGAGGGAATATTAGCTCCCTTATGAGTTTATGTGTCTTGGGCTTCTACAGAGATCCGATTTTGTGCCCACAAAATAAGCCCACTAACATACACGCATATTTTACTGTGAGTCTGTGACGTATAAAATAAAAACGATAATATTGTTTGGTCATTAATAGGAAATTTCAATTTGGTTCTTTAGTTCCTCCGGCTTCCCTTCACTAATTTGCTTCTATATGCGTAAAAAACAAGACGACAAAATGTTTTGGTCGTTGATACAAAATTTTACTTCGGTTCTTTACTTGTTCATCCTCTGCTTCACTAGTGGCCTAGTGGGCTTATAAACCCAACACTTGAAAACATGTTAGAAAAATCGCGCTGTCCCTTTTTGTTTTTTAAAAAATAAAATAAAAACTATTTTGAAATTTCTAGTGGTAAAGGTGAACATTTTTAGATTTGAATTCTCATTCAGTATCATATTTTGGTTATGTCAAAAAAAAATTCTTTTAACAAATTTAATTAGCAAATTTTATATTTTCTTGAAAAAATAGCAAATTCTATAACTAATTACGGTAGGCTTTTTTAACAAAAAAAATTTTTTTGCATCCAACATGACAATAACATAAAAGTGTTCAAGAATTGATTTAAACTATTAAACCGATTAGAAAAATATGAAGCCAAATAAATCATTAACTAAAAAAACTAAAAAATGAAAACCCACATTTTTTAAGTTCAGTTGAACCAAATTAAAGCGAATTCCAGTATACTAAATTTTATTATTTTTTGTATTTTACCGTCGTATAAAGTCTAACTTGCATTTCACTAAAGTAAATGTATTCTAAAACACTTTTTAGAAAAGCTTGAGATTATTTTAATTCTAATTCGTAGTTTTACCAAGTTGTGATTTATAATGATATTTAATATTGTACACGATTTGCTTATATTTATTTATGTGCCAACTTATTTGAATTTAATTAACAATACAAAAAAAAGGTACACAAACAAACAAAATAGAGGGTGGACAAAAAAATAAACTTGCACATCCTTTCCCAAAGGAAGGTTATACCTTCGAATTCAAATTAAATTAAGAATTTACTATTAAATGTTTTACATGTTGTCAACAGTAACTTCTGTGATGGTGTATTTGACATTATAGAAATTAATGAAGAAGATGTATATAGAAAATAAATTGCAATAATGATTATTAATTAAAAAATATTACAACATTAATTAGCTTTAAATTTTGTTATATATATTATTAGTTCTCAACCGTTAATTAGAAAATCAACCACTATAAGTGCAACTAATTATCTAATGTTTACCTTCTCATCAAATCTATTCATATATAAACCTTTAAATTATGACAATGATAGAGGTGTGGTTATCACTTATAAAAAATTAAACAAAATACATTTCTTTTCAAACTCTTGCGATTGGACACTTCTCTTTAAAAATTGAAGATAAAGAAAAACTCAGTTGGAGTTGTCTCAAGAGAAGTTGCTTGTATATTTGTTGAGGATTTCACCAACAAGAATCTGGTATGTCTTCTGTGTGGGATGGTAGCTGTCCCAAAACACATATTTAGAATCATCTGAGCAGGTTGTTGGATCTAACATATTACACAGAAAAGCCGCCTCTACAGTCCCTGTGCCGCAGCATCCTTTGTCAGCAACTTCAAATCCTGAAATTCAATTAAAGGATTTAGGATTGGAACAAATGTGTGTAAATATTTAACACAAGGTTTTTTTTTGTGAAAGAAAGGGAAGGGGCCTAGGAATAGATTTGTACCATATTTGGTTGGGTTTTGGATGATATTGAGCAAAGAGTCGTAAATATGGATATACACCACCTTGGCTTGAGGCAAACTTTGGTTTAGCTTGTGCAGCTCTGAAGATAGTTTAGAGTTAAACAATTTTGATGCCATGTTTATTTCTTCGGAGCACAGTCTTCGTAGACCTCCAAACAATGCTCGCACGAATGGCAAACATCCTAGTGGAGGTGCACCAAACACTCCTATTCTCCTTGCCCCCAATCCATATAATTCCTATAAAATAAATAATCGAGTTATCACAGATTGTTTAAATTAAATTGTCAGTTACTTAACCCCCCATATATAATATATTTATACCTTACGATTCTAATATATAGCAGTGTGAGATTACCTTAACGAAAGAAGAGGCTTGTTGCACCAACATATCAGTGTAATTGGGAACATCATAATTCAGTTTCCTTACTCCAGTTGCAAAATAAGTATTGGCAATGTCGTTGCTGCTTGATACCACAAGTACTAAACTTTTGGACAAGATGAAGTTGGTTTTTGCTTCTCCAAAATTTCCTTTAAGCTTTCCTATGTATTCTTTGAATTGCTCTAGTTGCTCAGATAACGGTATGACTGACTGTATTAGCAACAAAGTACGACCATTAAAACAATTTATTTGATAAGAGAAGATTTGTTAGCTTCTAACCAGATTATGGGATAATATCAAAGAGGAAATAATGATTAAAAAATATCAAACGAGTGAAAGAAGAAAAAAAAAGGAAAAATTAAAACAAAAAAATTTAATTACCCATTTAATACTTTAAAAAATTTTAACAATAGAATTCTTTTGAAAATTAAAATACAAATTTTAAAAACAAAAAAATTTACTTATTAAATTTTAGAAACTAAAAAATTCACTTTTTAACTATAAAAATTAAAAAAAAAATTAAAAATTAAATGAATAATTAAATATATATATATATATATATAAACATGTTAAGATGTAATATAGAATGCATGTATTTACCACTAGTTGTGCGGTCAAAGGATCATATCCCGTGCCACCAGAAGCGAAGTTGACTCCCCTGAGGAGATCACCAGGCTGCAAAGCAGGACTCGTGTATGGTGCTATATATTCCTTGATTCCCAATTCTTCCGCTGATCGAATTACCAAAATGAAGACATTCATATATTTCAGAATTAGAATTGAAAATTAGAAGCAAAATATGGTGCTATATATTACTTGAAATTTACCTTCGTATACGAATGAATGACTAGCATATCTATACAATCATATTGAATACATAGTAATATTCTAATTAATAATTATGCACTATATTGTGGAGGAAATTAAGAAGACGAGGACGTAATAGTAGCATGAATGGCGGTACATGCCTACGAAGTCAGCTGGGACCTTGCCATTGCTGAATCTTCCTGTTGGTATCCCACCCTCGAAATCCCTCCCATAAGGAGGAAAATTGCACTTAAGCCCCGTTATTAGGTTATTGTTACTTCCTGTGTCAACTATCGAATCCCCGAACAAAATCAATGCTGGTATTGTTTCATTGCCTCGTAGCTTAACGATAGCCTCCGCAGTGTGACAAAAACTGTAACATAAAACACAACACACAAACACCACGTTCCACAACTCCATTATTGTTAGGGTTTACGGTGGGAAGGCGCAATGAATATGGACGTAGACCAAGGTATATATATTCACCCTTATTCCAGGAAGGGAGGAAACTCCTGTGGCCAAAATGTCTTAATCTTTTATTCATTCCTTTATTACAGGTTTTACCACGGTATTTATGGCCAATCATTGGTACAGTAACTGCTTAACAGAATGAGTTATTACAGTTCATACACGTGTTTATTCTTCAGACTCACACGTGCTCCTGGCCCTAGTTCGTGCTGGTCTCGTGGGTTGTACCACCGGCGTCGACGGAATTGAACGTGCCTTCTCTTCTTCTATCTAGTGGGTGGTGCTAACAATTATCTTGCGTTTGTTATTGGTCCTGCACACTCCTTCCTTGAAATTATATATAGAGGTAGGTACTACTTAGAGAGAGCTTAATTAATTCATGATTTCATCTATGAGATGTGGCTCACGCCACACAAACACCACATGAGAATGATCCTGTATATTATTTAATACGCAATCCTTGCAAAACAAATATTTCATATGCAATAAATTACTTTCCTTTTTTTATTTTAGGGAACTCCATGATTGCTTTTCACCGAGGCCCGACTGTCGACTAACTTATATAAAATCTGCTTCAGAAAAAAAAAAAAAAAAAAAAAAAAAACTTACACAAAATCTGAATTAAATGCTTCAATTCACTTTCACAAATCGTGTCATAATATAATGAATGTATATTACCAGTATATATTATATTACTTCTGGAATTATCATAGATGACCCAGCACTATCACTCAGATATCATCATGTTGCTTATTTATATTCTTGTGGGCAATATAAATGGATCCATAAGTCAATGTTAGTGGTGTTCAATTGTTCCAACCAAGATCCAACACGACAGGAAGAAGAAATATCTCGGAATTAGCTTGCCACCACGTTCACATGGGGAACTAAATGCAGAACAAACTACGTAAAGGAAATTAAAGAATGAAGTAGTTTGTAATTCTGCATTTTTAATTACTATTTATCAATCTTTAATAAAAAATATATCGAAAATGTTTTAATATAGCTAATGAAAAATATATAGAAAAGTTTTAGTATAGCTAATAAAAGTAAAATAAATGAAGTAATGGACGTTATATTTTTGTTGAAGATCATTAGCAAATAAAATTCATACTTATAAAATTAATATATTTTTATTACCATTTCATTTATCATTTTTTAAAACTATTATAGAAATTTGAAAGGCCACAAAAAAAAAAAAGACATTATAGAATCATCTTTGTTAAGCATAAATTTCGTCTAACAAAATTTAAACCATTGCCAACATTTGTTATATTATAACAACCACAGAAAAAAAATGGATTTTCTCAAATTTAATTATTCCGCTCCACATTTATATCACGTCTACTCTGAGCGGTTGGGAAAATGAATTATTTGACTATGGCATGCACTTTTATTTTATTTTTTGCATTACTAATTAGGTGCTTTAATTAATGATGGCAGCGAATTGATGTTGTATCAACCGTTGCAATAGGTACTTGTACATACACTGTACATTAAACTCTTTTTAGGTTCAGGTCAGAGGCGAGAAGTTTTAATTTCGGAGCGATTTGTATTTAAAAAAAAATAAAATCAGTGCGATGATTGTAAAAAAAAAAAAAATCTTATACTATCATGCATATTATGACAGTTATGAATAACTGGGACGTAGATTGAATTGCAAAAAAAATATTATTTTAAAAGTTAATCTTTAAAAGTTTAGTTTAAATTTGAGAATTTAATTATACACAAATAGTAGAAACTTAACTTTTTTAAAAAAAAAAAAATAAATTCATATGTCCTAAAATTAGCTTCCAAATTACTGTTAAAGTTGAAAACATGTATATATTTTACTCCTTTTAAATTTTTTGCATCATTAAGTTATTATAATTAATAACCATTAACATTCTACATATTTTTTATCAATAAATATTAATTGTTAATTTTTATTAACATATGAATTCGTTAAATCAATGATCTCTTCTCTTCTTTTTATTCTTTTTTTTTACCACTAATTCAATATTATATCTACACATCAATAGCATGTTTAATTTAAAAACAATTAAGTTTTAAAAAAAATTCCTAAAAGTGATAAAAATATGTAAATTACTTTTCAAAATAATCTAAACTAAAAACACACTAAAACTTGGCTAACCTTTTTCGTTATTTAAAGAAATATCGATAAACGTTTTTCCTTCTTTTTCTTCATAGTACTTCACTTTCCCTTGCTTATTTATTATTTTCTAAATGGATGCCATGCCATCTGATCGGCACATACAAGCGAGGTTGTTGTAGTTTGAGTCGATTAATGAGGTTTTGCCTAATTTGCTTCTGCGACACTGCAACGGTTGCGGATTGCCAAATAGGGTGACAACCAATTAACATATCCATCATCTAAGGGAAGTGTTTCAAGTCCTGATCACAGAAGATTTATGTATATATAGCAGTTTACTAAATGCACAAAGACCTAGAAATAGGTTAACTCGGACAGGAATTTATTTATCTTATGAGGTGTGGTACAGTAGACTCTTCTAATTAATTCATATTTTTAAAATAATTGGTTGATTTAGATAATAGTACTATTAAATTTTTAGCTTAATTATGATTTTATTTTTAAAATTCAATGAAAATCCAATTTTTGTCCCCAGAGGGAAACAGTGTTAACAGAAGTGATGACTTGTCTGACAAAAGCTAATATTTGTAGGGTTACATAACCACTTTTGCTATTATCGTATGCTTCTAGAAACTAAAAATGAATTTTCTAAAATTATAGGGTCTAAAATGATTTTTTTTTAATTTGAGGACAAAAATAAATTTATTTTAAAATTTATGGACTAAAAACATAATTAACCTTATTAATAATATATATATATATATATATATTAATTATCTTTAAAATGGTTAGAATTCATTATCTTACTCTTTCTACTTAATTACGTGTAGAAAGAAAGAAATTATTTACATTAGTCGTATTAATTTAAATGGTTAAAATTTTAAATTTACGTTAGTCATATTTTCTAATTTTTATAAAAGAGAAAGAAAGAAATTTTTTGTTTACAGTAGAAAGAATTTATCTTATTAATTTATAGTATTTATTGTTTTTTATTTTTAAAATTTTGGACAAAATTAGATGTTCACACTGATATAAGTGATAAAAAAATAATGCTTCTGAAATAACATTTTTATATTAAAAACTTGTTAATGAGAAGAAGAAGAAAAAAGACGTTAGAAAGTCTTTTCACTTTTAAATAAGTCTATTTGTCTTTACTCAAATTAACGTTAGAGTTTAATATAATTTCCAGATATCGAGTGTCTAAAAGAAGGAAACAAATATATAATGTGTCTGATTATAAAAAAAAAGAGTACAAACTTGAATTAAAAATTAAATGAACAAAAAAGAATCAACATTTGTAGTACTCTTATTCTTAAATTTAACAAATAGAAATAAGGAAGAAGAAAAAATACAAATCTACGGAGCGTAGACCCGCTACGATTATATGCACACGCACTTAACAATTACAGTCACTAACATGCATATTGATAATCTTGGATGAAATGTGTTGTAATTAATTTATTAACGCCATGCCATGCGTGATCAAACTGGATCAGTAGAATCGAGTCAAATATTTTTGAAGGACTTGGACTATGAGCTGTCTGTATACTCCTTCGGTAGGATGATAACTATCCCAAAAAACATATTGTGAAGCATCGGGACAAGTGGCACCCAAAGGGTTGCATAACACTGCCACCTCCAATTTCCCTGTGCCACAGCAACCTCTATCCACAACTTTATAGCCTGCAATATTGACCAAGCAAACTCAATTAACGTACATTTCAAAACATTAGTGTAACAAAATATTTATTTGAAAAATAAATAAATGATTTACCATGACGTTGGTAGTTCACAATGATATCCATTAGGGGGTTGTAAACGTCAATGTAAACGATCCTACTATTGGGCAAGTTATGCTTAAGAGCGTCCAGTTCCCTTGATAATTTTGAGTTAAATAACTTGGCGGCGTAATTGTATTCTTCTGCACACTCTCTTTGGAAACCTCCAGCTAGAGTCCTCTGTGATGGAACGCATCCAATCGGTGGTGCACTCAGTACTCCGATTCTGCGTGCTCCAAGTCCATATAATTCCTTCACATTTTATAAAAAAAAAAAAAATTAATTATGTGGTGAGGTATTATCCACAAAGAGTAAGTGTCGATGCATCTTACGATACTATATATATGTTATTATATAAATTGAGAGAAATTTATACAAGGATAAAAAGAGAGAAATTTCATCGTATGTAATTATGTCAAACATCAAGATGTGTTAGTTATTTGTCCTAAATATTAGGATTGAATGGAGTTATTTGAAATTTTGGCTGAGTTAAATACTTGTTGGAAAAAAATATTAAATAGAATTAAGTGTACCTTTACGAAATTAGAAGCGGAGTGGAGCATAAGATCAGTGTAAGCTGGAATATCATATTGTAATTGTCGAACGCGAGCGATAAAATAGGTGTTGGCAATGTCGTCACTTCCAGCTACCACAAGGAAAAAACTGTTGGCTAGGATGAATTTTGTTCTGTCCTCTCCAACAATATGTTTAAGCTTTCCTATGTATTCTTTGAACATGTCTAGTTGTTCGGACATTGATATCACCGACTGATTATAATCATACAATTATCAAGTTAATTAGAATAATTAACGACAATGATAATCAAAAGGATAAGCGTGCATGTGTTCCTATCTTAGAAGTGAGAATTAGGGCTAAAATGTATTTATATAGATATATACCGCTATTTTTGGCGTTAAAGGATCGTATCCGGAAGCACCAGAAGCAAAGCAGACTCCGGTAACTAGGTCACTTGGTTTAAGATTTGGATCCAAATAAGCAGGTAAAAGCTCCTTAATACCCAGTTCTTCAACTGAAAGTCAAAGAAGTAATTAATTGCAACGAGGAACAAACTACTTTGGATGCTACTGAAAGAGTGCTGACCAACATGAACTCTATTTTGATTATGGTTTGCATGACCAAATTAAAGTGTATGGTCCATTAGATACTTGGACAATGATTATGAATATTTTTTTTATCTGCTCATTAACGGATAAGATAGTATAGGATATTATTACTATCATAATATTTGTACCAAGGGTATCCGTTACCCGTTAAATTACAAAACTACCATCATCATACAAAATATTCATATAAAAGAAATGGTCTATTTATTATACAAAAAATAATTTCTTTCATAAAAATCTTCAAATACCTATATATATTTTTTTAAAAATTTTAAAGCAAATAAATAGTCTGTTTGTTGAAATGACTTTTAAAAGAATCATCCTCAGTTGGACGGATATCCATACCCGATCCGACCAATTGTCGTTCCTACACATAAGTAGTTTAACTTGTTTTCTTTCTGAAGCTCAAAGTTAATGGGTTCTCCTTATAGAAAAAAATGGGTTATAGATATACAAGTCTGCAGTAGTATTTAAATTATTCAATTGATCTAAATATGCTTTGCAACATCAAGTTCGTGATGTTCCAATGCAATCCTGGATAAATTTTTTATAAGAAAGATCTCTTATTCCACAAAATTTCGGACAACCAATTAAAATTGTAGTTATCACAAAAACTAAAAAAAAAAAGTAAAAATACATCAATCCTCTCTCTCTTATAACACAAAACCATTGTCACTTTGCTCTTTTTACCACGAAAACAAATTATATATATTAGAGAAAAAAATAGAAATATAAAAACCTATAATATTTTAATTCTTAAATAAAAATAATTTGCAAAGTTACATGAAGATTTTTTTATGTGTCAAACTAAAGTTGTTAGACTAAGTTTTCAAGGCTAGTGGACCATGGTGTCGCGACTAACTAAAATGGCAACGGAATCAGTGAATAAAAAGCAGGAGTTACTCTTAAAGTTTGTTAACTCACAAAATTTTGAGAAAACCATTATTAAAAAAGAGTTTACCAAAATTATAACAGTTTTGAAAGTTAGTTTATTTGATACATTCATTTAAAAATAATTACCTTAAGTTGTCATGTAAATTATTTATAAATGTTAAAAATATTTTGTTACTTTAAAATACAACGAAATAAAATAAAATAAAAATAAAGGAAAATGGTTATTTCATCAAGCTAATTAAATTACAAATAATAGTTTTGACTTTACGAGATAAATAATTCTTCTACAAAAGAAGTAGGAATTAGTTGTTAAAATCGTTTAACTAAATTTTACTCAAAACAATTTAGTGTTTTTTCAATTATAATATGAAAAGTTAGAACTACCAAATTCCACAAGTTAAAAATTCTCATAATATAAAATTAAAGAGATACTTCAAATTAACCCTTTCTCATTTAAAATGTTAAATTTAAAAATATAAAAAAAAATGCACACTAAAATCCCATATATATACACTCCCAATTCAAGCATCCACAACAACCTATTTTCATATTCCTATGAAAGAAATAAAAAAAACTTCATATAAAGAATATAGCCTCACTTTTTTGTAGTGAGCTTAAGTACGTAATTTTTCTGTCTCAAGTACGTGGAAAGTTCTCCTAATATAATTCTCCATTGTGTTGAAAAGAACGTAAGCTTCTTGAAAAACACAAAGACATGCTTAGTCTTGTAATATGCAATGATAAGAATGCAGTATGTCTTCTAACTCTTTTTTATTTCATGAGTTCTTATCGTCATCAATTTAAGCAAGTATGTTTTCTGACTATGCAGTAAATTTACAAAAAAAAAAAAAAAAAAAATTAACGCCTTCTCTTTCTTTTGAATGTAAAAAATAAAATCTCTTTTTCCCAACTAAAGACTTAGTTAAAAGCATTTCAGAAAATTAGTAAATGCAACACAAAAGGGAAGATAGTACCTAGCAAATCTGATGGAATTTTCCCGTTGCAAAATCGACCGGTTGGGATCCCTCCCTCAAAATCTTTACCGTAAGGAGGGAAATCGCACTTGACCAGTGTTTTAACCTTGTTGTTGTTGCCCGGGTCAACGATGGAATCTCCGAAAGCTATCACTGCAGGAATGGTAATATTTGGCGGTAGTTTCACCACAGCCTTCGCTCTGAATGATAGAACTAACGATAATATGAAACGGAGCATTAAGCTTGTCGAAGAAGAATTAAAGAACTTCATAAACAGAGCCATAGTGCTGCTGTTTTGTAGGAACTTCCACCAATAGCCTCTTCACAAGTTAACTCCCTTTAATGAAAAAGGAAATAAGTTGCAATAATCTATTCAGTGCGTAGCGTCTATTTATACACACATAAGTTACTATCACGTCCGGATACTCATTTATTGCACAAGCGAGACTAATTGGATCCAGCGGTTGATTATGCATTTACTTCTCAACTTTTTTAACACAAAAAAAGAGGAAGTAGATGGGAATTGACACCAACCTCAAGTGTTTTGGCATGTACGTACGGCGGGATTCAAAATATTTACTAGTATGCGATTGTAACTTTTTTCTTTCTAACCCACGTCTATATATTCTTTACTGTAAGTAATTTATGTCCAATTCAAATAATATTATTATAGTTAATAAAAAATTTCCTTTAAATATTTTTATGACTCAAATATAAGATCATTTCGATTAAATTAAAATAATTTTATATTAATTGATTTACGTGTTTGGTTGTAACTTTCATTATAAATTATTAGTACTTAATTTCAATTGATTTGCCGATTAATATAATAATATCTCAATCATCAATAATTGTGAAAATAGTCTGTAAAATTAAAGAAAACTGATATAAGAATGATAAATTTTGAAAATAAATTAATTGTACTATGAGATGTTTTTTAACGGTAAATTAGTTGGGCGAGCCACGGTAGTTGGTGCTGAATAGGGCAAAGTTGATCCTTCCTTTCGGTTGGTTGAGGAAGGGACTGTCTTGTCAAGAACCGGGGACCAACAACGGTATTGCAATAAGCAAACCATTAGAGTAGACTTTGGATCCTTCCTTTACGTACACCTACATTTCTTAACGTGGATCCTTGGATGTCTCTCTTCTTCTTTCTTTGGTAAGATGTAGAGTTCAGGTTTAATTTCTTATCGCATCGGTAACGTTGAGTAGGTATACTCTTATCCGTGATCCAATATGCGAACAAGTGACATGCATGGTTAACGACTTAACGTACAGCCAATTTCATTCACATTTTTAATAAAGGAAAAGGAGGAGAAAATATGTTGACTACTTCTTGCATTTAATTTGCTGTTTTCACTTTGGTATCTCTCTGATTCAGCTTGTTAGTACTTCTTGCAGTGGCAGGTAAATCCATACAAAATGAATACTATATTTTCATACACGTATTTATTATGTATATATAACTTGTACTAATTTCGTTTTCAACTACAATGCAGTCTGATTCCCAAAAAATATTATAATTTTAGTGATATAATATTTTATAAAAATTAAAGATAACATAGTAGAATAATATATATATAGAATCTGACATGCTTTATTTTAAACTATTAGGTCACTTAATTTCATGCTCCAAAACACATTTTATAAAGTAAAAAGTAAATATATTTCAGGTCTATACTTTCCCCTTGATTACGGTTTTGTTCTTGAAATTTAGGTTGAATCCAGTTTTTGTCTTTCAATTTAAATATAAAAAAATAGTCTTTCAAATTTCAAAAATACGCTTTTAATCCCAGAGCATTAAATTTGAGGGATTAAAATAGTTTTTAGTTCTTAAACAGTAAATTTATTGGACTAAACTGTATTTTTCAAATTTAAGGATTAATTTTTAAAAAAAATTAGAAGACCAAAATCATATTCACCTAAATTTCAGTGACTTAAAACTATAATTAAACCTAAAGTGAAAAAAAAAATAATGAATGAAGCAACAGCAAGTGAACATACTTTTTTGTAATTTATCTTGGCTGTAGGCCTGCAACGTATTTTTTCTCGAGTAAGACGATCACAACACGGGTGGGATTTGAACCTGAGATAAGTGAAATAGCAACATATGGGTTGTTATTCGTTGGAAACATGGTGACACCCTGCAGCTGATTCAGCTCAGCAAGTTCTTAATGAGGCCCTGTCATTGTAAAGATGTGAAATGCATACCCTCGACATTAAAAATGCTCCTCTTATTAATAAATAAAATATAATATAGTAAGTCTCTTAATACCATATAATTTATTAATAAGTCTTCAAATATAATATCACGTATAATTTATTAATGAGGCCCTGTCATTGTAAAGATGTGAAATGCATACCCTCGACATTAAAAATGCTCCTCTTATTAATAAATAAAATATAATATAGTAAGTCTCTTAATACCATATAATTTATTAATAAGTCTTCAAATATAATATCACATATTTTGTTAATAATTAAAGTTTTTTATATCATCAGTTGATACTGATGGTATAAATGACGAGAAAGGCAACTTAATATAACTCAATTTTAACTTTAAATAAGAACAAAACCTGGGGACGCCAACAACAACGGTAATCAAAGGATGCTGACGATCACGGGTATCAGAGGATGTCGATGATAATAATGATTGAAAAATGCTTTCGGTGACATACCTGACGCCAACAATTGTTTGGACTGGTTCTTCGGGGCAAAGCCATCACGTGAGTGTCAAAGGTAAGGAAGGTAATGCCACCATGCATGAAAAGAGTTCAACCAAGCAGCAAGAAAGGTGATGCCACTTTTGGTATTGACAAAGAGGGGCAATTTGGTCTTTAAGCCATTCCCTCTCTAAATCTACTATTCTAAATAATTAATGGTGAAACTACTTTTATTTCTAGACCATAACTATTCAAATGACTATTTAGAGTAAGTTTTTTGTCTAAATATTCAATATAGTTGTATACTTATAAATTGATTTTGAGATCACTAATTAAATATAAAAAATCTCAAGCATTTGGTGGTATAATGATAAAACTTTTATCTTTTAGTATCTTAACAATTTAAAACTACCAAATAGTTTGCTTTAATTAATAATGATGCAATGCCATTATTTTATATAATTACTTTCATTATTATAGGAGATATTAGTTGGAGATAAAATAGGAATCAATATTAGGTATTCCTCTATCAAGAATTAAGGACTATTTTATCGAGATAGTGAATTTTATTTAATGGATTAACATCTCCCAACAATAAAAAAGATACATACAATAAATATATATATATATATATATATATATATATATATATATATATATATATATAAAGAGATACTAACAGTACATTTTGTCACGTAATTTTTAATATATTTTTCTATTAGTTGAAATTTATCAAAAATAATAAATTTTAGTAGATCTAATTTCTCTTGAATGAGTCTCTTTCTTGAATCTAGTATTTTTAATAAATTTTACTTAATAATAAAGTGTGTATTAAAAAGAATGTGTTGCTAACACTCCTATATAAATATTGTAATTCCATTTGATTTTGAAAATAAAATCTAAAAAACAAACAAAATTTTTAAAAATATTTTTAATTTTTATTTAAGAATTTAAGTGATTTTTTCACAATTTAATCAATTTTTTATCATTTATTATTGGTATTACATTAATCCAAGTGAAACTATACTCAAATTCAATTAAAAAAAAAGTATTGGGTTTGAATCTTATAATGTAAAAAACACATATATAAGTGAAAATTTCATTAAAGATAATCAATTAAAAGATTAATTACTAATAAAGTCAATAAATATCATGCACCTATAAAATGATAACTTTTTTTTATCTTTTGTTAGTGTAAGAATTTAAACTATTTTTAAACACCTTAAAAATAATTCAAAATATTAGTGTGTATTTATTTTCTTTTCAATCTTATTTTCACCTCTCTTTTTTTTATAATGTTGTTTATCACATGTATATTTTTTTATTATCTTCTACTACTTTCATACACATCTGACAACTTCTACAAAATGTTTGGTTGGGTAGAATCATGAAACAAAAAGACTAAATTGTATTTTTTTTCTACATTTTAGTCCTAGTATTTTTAAAATTTTATATTTTTTTCTTATTCTCAATTTACATATGTTTTATCTCTTTTATTTTAGTCTAATTAAATCTTAAATATAATATATTTATTTAAGATATCATTCAAAAATAATTTAATTAATTCAAATATAAAAATAAAAAAGTAAATGTATGTAAAATTGAATATTAAACAAAAAATATGAATTTTTTAAAACATGAAGACTGAAATCAAAGGAAAAAAAAAGAGATCCGGTGGCAATAACCAATAATTGGAATGTATCGTAATACGTGGCGCTTAGAGCAGTTGCTCCCTTCCTACCACGATCCACTCAAACCTACCATACAAATTTAGGTATCCTGATCTGACGTCTTGCACGGAACAACAATTATGACTTATAACTGTGAGAGCAATAATATGGTTTAGGATAAATTTGCTGGTCACTTCATATGTTATTTAACACTAAATACAAATAGGAGTGAGGGGAACTACTACCCGTTCATTGCTATTCCTATAGGATGTTATAGCATTTATCCTCGCATTTGTAAATATCCATATCTGATATTATTTATGTAGATAGTAACTTTAATTTTTATCTTTTGTATTTGTTGGATATCTATATAACAAATTTATTTTCTTTATTTGTATTTTATTTAAGTGTAAAATCAATAAATTAATAAAAATTATTAATTACAAAAATTTCTATGACTGAATTGAAAAATTACATTTAACTAATCCGAAGATAATTAATAATGCTACACTAGAAACACAATCATTTAGTATGATCATTCTTAAATGTAATGTTAGTATGTGTGTGATCATTTCTTAAAGTTAGAATGACCCGGATTTAAAGTTTTGATTTCTTAAAATGAAAATTATTCTCTCTCGATACGCTTTCATATCTAATGCTTGTAAGTGCACGTGTATGCGTGTGTAGGGGATAAATATTAAATATATTGTCGGTAAATCCTCAATCCCAGACTTATTCTTATTAAGCAAGTATTTACTTTATTCATTGTAAATATTTTTTATGAATATATATAAGATTAGGGTAGAAACGTTCAAACACCAAAGCATCAAAGTCTAAAACAAAGGTAATATTAGAGAACAAAATAAGTCTTGTGCGGAAGGATAAAGTGTAATAAAATATATAAACAAGAAATGTAAAATTTCAAAATGCCTCAGACATTTTGAAAAAGTAAATATCTCTGTTGAAACTGAAAGCAAACATAGAGGTTTTGGAGAGAATAATGTATTAATTGAAAGTAAATGTTGGCTATATAGCCTTACATAATTGAAACTTAACTAAAACTGCAACAAATCCACGTTTTACATGATCTACAACATGGATTACTAACTGGACAGAGAGAAATCCTAATTCCTATCTTCACTACTCCATTTCCCTAAAGAATAGGACTTTATTTAACAAACTAATAAACATAATATCAGTAAATATTAAATGATAAATTACTATAAATCTAACATTTCCTCCCTTAAACTATGTGCAACAAGCATTTAGTTTAGCACGGAAGCATAAACCATTCCCAACATATTTTAGAGTTTTGTAAACTATACTTAATTTGAGACACTTTGTCATTATGTCTGCAACTTGTTCTTAAGAATTACAATAGCTCAACTCCACAATTTTATCCCTTGTCAAATCTCTAAGAAAATGAAACCTTATGTCAATATGCTTGCTTCTGCCATGAAGAACTGGATTTTTGGATAACTTTATAATAGAGCTATTGTCACACTAAATTAGAGTACTCTTCTCCTATTTATGATCAAGTTTCTCTAGCACCCGTCTCATCCAAACACACTAACATGAACAAGATGCAGCTGTTATGTACTTAGCCTCTGTAGTAGACAATGTCACTACATGTTGTTTTTTTGAAGACCAAGAAACAGCTCCAGAACCAAGTAAGAAAACAAAACCCGAAGTACTTCTTGGATCATCCAAATCACCAACAAAATTGTTGTCAGCATAAGCCGCAACATCTGTGCAACCTTCCTTTTTGTAGAAAATCCCAAGCTCAATGGTACCCTTCAAATACCTTAGTATTCTATTTGTTGTACGCCAATGAGATTCAGTTGGACAAGACATGAATCTACTGATAAGACTCACTGCATACATCAAATCCGGTCGTGTAGCGGTCAAGTACATTAGACTGCCAACAACTTGTTTGAATAAAGTTTCATCAATCTTGGTTCCGGTGTCATCCTTTAACAACTTTGTGCCTGATACTATAGGATTCTTTACTTGATTACTTTCTTCCATTCCAAACCTTGATAAAATTTCATGAGCATACTTTCTTTGACAAATAAAAATCCCACATGACCTCTGCAGCACCTCAATCCCAAGAAAGTATCTCATCCTCCCCAAATCAAACATGTCAAATTCCAACTTCATTGAATTCTTAAATCCATCACACATACTCTTATCATTCCCAGTATATATTAAATCATCAACATAAAGGCTTACTATTAAAATTTTACCTCCATTTGTTGACTTTGTGAACAATGTCTGTTCACAAAAACACCTTTCGAAGCCTTCTCGAACAAAATAAGCCTCTATCTTGCTATACCATGCTCTCGGTGCTTGCTTCAAGCCATACAACGCCTTTCTTAGCTTGTATACTTTTCCTTCTTCACCTTTCTTCTCATATCCCTGTGGCTGCTGCACAAATACTTCTTCATTGAGTTCACCGTGGAGAAATGCACTTTTTACATCAAGCTGAAAAACATTCCAACTGCTTTGAGTTGCCAAAGCAAGTATCAATCGAATAATGTCAAGTCTGGCCACCGGAGCAAAAACTTCAGTATAATTTACTCCGTACTGTTGTGCATACCCTTTAGCCACTAGCCTCGCTTTATATTTATCTATCTTTCCGTTTTCATTAAGTTTCGTCTTGAAAACCCACTTAACTCCAATGGGATTCACTCCTTTAGGCAGAACAGATAGTTCTCGGGTCTTGTTCTTTTCTATTGACTCCATCTCTACCATCATTGTGTCCCTCCATTTCTTGCTCTTGACAGCTTCTTTAAACGTAAGTGGGTCATCTTCATTGAGTGTTATCATTGCATTTAGACCATCTTCATCTGACAAACCTTCACCTGTTTCATAGTCATCCATCCAAAATGGAGCCCTTCTTACCCTCCCTTCATTCATAATTAGTGATTCATCTTCATGTGATTCACTAGAATTGGAACTAGATTCACTTAAATTTCTTACATCAACAACATTGCCTTCATTTTCATTGCTATCTCATTCCCCTTCAATGTCATTCTCAAAATTATCTTTGCACTCTAAAACATCCAATTTGCATTCTTCGTCACTTTTGCCCTAATTCCAGCATTCATTTTCTTCAAAAACCACATCCTTGCTAATGATTATTTTCTTGGAGATCGGATCATATAATCTGTAGGCTTTTGACTCATCACTTACTCCCAACATAACACATTTCTTGCTCTTATCATCTAACTTACTTCTTTTCTAGTCTGAAACATGTGCATGAGCTACACATCCAAAAACTTGAAAGTAATCAATTATTGGCTTCACACCACTCTATGCCTCTTCTGGAGTTTTGTTTTGCACAGCCACAGTAGGACATCTATTGAGGATATGCACACTCCATTTTACAGCTTCAGGCCAACAACATTTTGGGAACCTGTTTAGCAGCCAACATAGAGCGCACCATGTTCATTATCATCCTATTTTTTTCTCTCAATAACTCCATTTTGCTGAGGAGTATAAGCTGTTGTCAATTGTCTAGATATGCCTTGAACTTTGCAAAATTCTTCAAATTCATTTGAGATAAATTCACCACATCTATCTGTCCTTAGAGAAGTGATATATTCACCAAACTCCTTTTCAACACAAGCTTTAAAATTTCTAAACATAGCAAAAGCCTCCGATTTTTCATTCAAGAAGTAAATCCAAGTTTTACGAGTAAAATCATCTATAAAACATAGAATATACCTCTTGTTGCTGTTTGAATTTGGTTTAATAGGTCCACATATATCTCCATGCATAAGTTATAGCTTTTTTTATGCTCTCCATATACTCTTCTTAAGCATAGAGTCTTTATGTTGCTTGCCAGTTAAACACTTTGTGCATAGTTTCTTTGGAATCTTGAGGGAAGGCAACCCATTTACCATCTTTTTATAAAAAAGTGTCTCCAATCCCTTATAGCTTAAGTGACCATGCCAACAATGCCAAATATGAGATTCATTTTCTGACTCAGTTTTAAAACATGTAGACTTTTTTGGTATCATGGCAGCTAGCAAGGAAAACATTCTATTTCCACTCATGTTTGTCTGCATAATTAACCCTCTTGTGGGATGATATACCCTACACTTCCCATGTTGAATCAAGATATCTAAGCCTTTTTCTTGAAGTTGTCCTATGCTTAACAAATTGTTTTTCAACTCAGGATTATAGTAAACATCAAAAATTACTTGAGTAACTCCATTCACTTGCATACGAACACTTCCTTTTCCCACAACAGCCATTCTAGTGTCATTGCCGAGTTTAACAGTTTGCCTGAAGCTTTCATTCAAGTCTGAAAACCACTCATTGATTCCACTTATATGATTGCTACAACCAGAATCAAGAAATCATGCTTCTTCCTTCTTGGCTTGTTCAACATAGGACATTAATAAAAGCTCATTTTCTTCCTCTTCCAATTTAGCATAGTTGGCTCTTTTCTCCCAATCTGGACACTCATATTGATAGTGTCCTAACTTGTGACATCTGAAACACTCAATGACAGCTTTGTTAATGGGTTGTCTTCCCCTTCCTTTGCCTCGACCACCTCTAAATATACCTCTACCTCTTCCTCTTCCTGATTTGTCTTCATGGGATATCTTTAGAACCTGTTATTCTTCTTCATGGCTTCTCATCCTTTTCCCATGAACAAGAAGACTACTCTGTAGCTCATCAATTGTCATTGTATCTAGGTTGTTTGATTCTTCAATTGAGCATACCACATAGTCAAATTTTGAGACCAATGATCTCAAAATCTTTTCAGTAATGGTTGTTTCACTCATACTTTCACCATGAGCTTTCATTTTGTTACCAATGGTTAGAGTACGAGAGAAGTAGGCATTCACTGTTTCTCCTTATTTCATATGAAGAAACTCAAAATCCCTCCGTAAAGCTTGCAACTATGCCCTTTTGACCTTGTTTGAACCTTGGAATTTCTGCTTCATTGAATCCCATATACCGTTAGAAGTGTCCTTGTTAAGGATTGTTTCAAGCACATCACGAGAAATTGCTTGAAAGAGGTAATTTTTTGCCTTCAAATCCTTCAGCTTTTGTTCTTCAATCGATTTGTGTCGTGCCTCTGTTGGCTCTACTCCATTTGTCACCACCAATATCCCATTTTCAATGAGACTCTAATATTCATTGGAACGAAGAAAGTTTTCCATCAACATCGTCCAATGGTCATAGTGACTATCAAACTTGGAAATAACAGGCTGCACAAAATTACTACTATCACTTTTTGCCATTCTTCTAAACTTATTGTACTTGAAAGACAATTGTAGTTTCTTTCCTGATGCACATATTCAGTGTTTCTCTCGCACTCACTCACTATGAATCAGGCCCCAATAATGAAGCTCCGATACCAATTGTTGAAATTGAAAGCAAACATAGAAGTTTTGGAGAGAATGATGTATTAATTGAAAGCAAATGTTGACTATATAGCCTTACATAATTGAAACTTAACTAAAACTATAACAAATCCACGTTTTACATGACCTACAACATGAACTACTAACTAAACAGAGAGAAATCTTAATTCCTATATGTACTACTCCACTTCCCTAAAGAATAGGACTTTATTTAACAAACTAATAAACATAATATAGTAAATATTAAATGATAAATTACTATAAATCTAACAATCTCAAGCTCAACTATAAAGTAGAAAGATGAGTGTGTCACACATAAAACTCCAATCAAATTCGATCGTATAAATTCTCAAAGATGAGTGTGTCACACATAAAACTCCAATCAAATTCGATCGTATAAATTCTCAAATAAATATAGAATTGATTGCCTTTGTGGAAAGCTAGACCTGTATCATTATTCAGGGCACCCTAGGAAAAATTTTGTCGTCAGCTTTTTTTTTTTTCTCTTCGTAAAATAGGATAGGATTTACTATGTGTGTACAAAAATTACACTGGAATATAACATTAAAGAATTTGTATAAATATTCTAATTTTATTAATGAGTAGCCTCATTTATTTTCTTTGATCATTTTCGGTGACCTTGAAAGCTCCTTAGGCATATACCGTTAAAAAGGGCAGTGCGATCTTGTTATTCACAATCACGTGTATTTCCGGGGCCACATTTATTTAAATTAAATTAAATATAGCCATGCTCCAACTATTTAGGTGTTACAGATAACAGATTTAAAAAGTGGTGAATAGTGTTGAGGCACTAGTGCTACTGTGCTAGATTTGAGGTGATTGGACTGTGACGCCACTCGTCGTACCTGCATTGCTCAGGTAGTTGCCACTTACCAATTGCCAAATTGCACTTCTGAATTTCTGATTATTTCCATTTGTAGCGATACAATATTTTTAAATATAAGCAAAATATAAATTTTTTAATACGAGTTTAACTTAAATACTTAACTAATTGAAAATAAAAAAATCAAATTGGAATTAAAATATATGAATTTAAATCTTTCTATTTTAAATGGTTTAAAAATTGATCTATTAAACAAAATTGAAAATGTTAAGAATTAAAAAAATGTTAAATAAATATTATTTTATTTTAAAATAGGACAGATTTCTTGGTGATATATTTTTTCTTGCTCTCATTACCGAAAAGTTAACATACATTCTATGTTATAAATTTAAGTAATCGATTTTGATTTTTTTTTTAAATCATTTTATTTCTTTTTATTAAACTATGTTAATTGCCTTATATTAACTATTTCGTTTCGTTAATTTTATTTTATTTAAATATTTATATTTCTCAAATACAATTACTCAATCTAATTTAATTTTTTTGGTAAATAATTAAAATGGAATTTTAAATATTAACTCTTGTCATATCATATCAAATTGAAGAGATACATATTTTTTTTACAAATTAAATTTTAAGTGTTCAAGTGTACATAAAAATACAGGTATTATAACTTAACAACCCACATTCACAGTAAGTGTAGGTATTGTAGTACCTAATCCTATCCATAATTACTAAACCATAAAATTTTATGGTGTGTATGATTTTCGGTATATTATAGTGCCTAATCCTTCATACTTACGTAATATATTTGTTATAGCTAAATTAAATTTTAAATGCTAAGTGTTGGAAAAAAATATAGAAATTATATAGCTTACAAAAACACGCACGCCATAAAATTTTATGAGTACGATGAGGGTAGGTATTACAATACCTGATCTTATTCATACTTTCCGTACTTGCATTTGTTACATTTTATAATTAGAATTTAAAATTTCAAAATATTAATTTTTTAAACATTAGTATAGAATATCTATCAATTTTATGGATGACTAATATTTGTCGAAAAATCTAGTTAGTAAGATTCTTTCCTTCAAATTATATTTTTTTCATTTACAAGATTTGAATTTAATACATTGTTTAAGGGGATCAAATCCATTATCCTCGAACTAATGACTTGTTGGTATTTTTTAATTTTGATTAACCATAAAGCAGGCAATGAGTATTTAAACATAAGTATATAGACCAACAAGTTGTTAGTCTAAATATGACTGATCTCGATCTCCTTAAGTAAAGTCTAACATTATAGATAAAAAAAAGGTGATTGAAATAGAAGATCCTCTTTAAAAGCGATCAATAAGATTTTTCGACAAAAGTTAATCTATCACAAAATTGATTGATATTTCATATCAAAATCATAATGACAAAAAAATTATAAATATAAAACTCATTAAAAAAAAGTATATATGAACCTAATAAATAAGAATATAAGTATTAAAGTTATACTATTCATATAAATATGAATTTCGGTACTAATATTTTTTTTTAAAGAAAAGGAGTATGGGCTATGGAGACTACAGCTATACACTTCTATTTAAATCCAATTCAATGCCATTCAGTTTGCAGTTGAGCTAGTGTATTATTGATTGGCAAATAATAAAAGATCGAATAATGTTTTTCTTTTATTTTCTTGGGTGGACCTAAAGATGAATGCCTATGACCACAGAACATTATCTTAGTTCATATTTTAACAAACCACACTCTTATAATTATGGTCAGTACTTGCTAGAATCCGTGTAAGATAATCTTTTGTGGTTTTAAATATTCATCTTTATTATTTGTCAATCAATGAAGAAAAAGGAGAACTTTTTTCGAGAACGCAAGTAGATTACATCAATTATGGAAGATCTAGGATATTTGGTTTAATCAATACAATCAATAATGTTATTTAATTTCTTTAAATTTATGTTTCTTCCTAATTCTCAATAAGTTATGCTCAATTCACTAACACTAAAAATGTGTTTGCTTATGAGTTACATCAAACATAACTGGGGTTCAACTCAAAGCAAACTTCCCCTTACTTCTCTCTGTTTCTATGTTTTCTATGTTGGGAAGTGAAAAACTCCCGTTCATCTTGATTTGAATGATTTTTCAAATACACACTAAACGATCATGCAATATAATTTTTTTCTCTCAAATTATCGTCCCCAATGATCATGTAAGAAAACAATCAAGAAAAGTATAAAGAACCAACAGATTTCTTAAATTAATAATTGATTGAAGTTACAGAGTTATGATTGAAAACTCCTTGACCTGCTTTATCCTATATAACTTTATTAATTAATTACAGTACTATCACTTTTTTTGGGTACTTTACAGTACGATCACTGATCCAATACTTAACTAAGATTATATTGAAAGTAGTCAATTTTCAACATGTGATTCAAAGCAATAAAAAAAACTCAATGAAAAGGGAAAACATGAACTATATTGAAATTATGAAACATATCATTTCTACACATGCTTCGCTATGAATTTAGTTGCACATAAAAATGCGAAAATCCAAAAATCTAACATAAATATGAGAAAAATCCATAGTGAAAAGAGAGGGTTAACTATAGAAATGGAAATTTTTTTAAAAAAATTACCATAAAGAATAAATCATACATATACGATTTCACACTAAAGAAATCATATATCAAAACACAATTTTATTTTTCATTTGTTTAAAATATTTTTTTCTTTAAGAATTGAAATTGTATGTTAAAATACTATTTTAGTTTTTTTTTCTAATGAAATCGTATGGCAAGGCATAACTTCTATATTTTTTTCTTTTTAAAAAATTAAAATTGTATTGTAGTGCATGATTTCAGTTGTTTTCTTTTTAACAAAAAAGAAAAATAATATATTAAAAATGAAGTGGTATATGGACAAAATTTATAAGTTGAACAATATATAGTAATTAATTATGCTTGAAAGATTAAAGATTACAAAATATTCGACATAATTCATTGCCTATATGGACAATTATTATGATGATGATGGAGATGAAAATAATAATAACAATGATGGTGGTAGTTTTGAGGCCGATAATGATGGTGATGATACTACAATAAGTGGAACCCAATCAACTCAGCGCGGTTGTAAACCAAGATAAGTACAAACAGAATCAACACAACAACAACAACAACAACAAAAAAGACCACGATGCCACATACTAAAAACTACATGTGAGACATCATCCCACAAATATTTTTTTAATATGTAGTATCTTTCTGTTTTTCTTATTTTTTGAAAAATTTCAAGAATTTTCTATTAGCCAGCCAAAACTTCTTAAAAAATTAAAAATAAGCATTACCTATTTAACAAAAATTCTATTAAAATAACAAAATCTTGTTCAAATACACGATTTCTAAAATAATTAAAAAAACATGTTAAAATCATATGTGTATATATAATTTCAATTTTTAATAATAAAAAAATTAAAATACTAAAATCATGCTTTGGAACATGATTTTTTATAATAAAATCTTACTTTAAAGTACAATTTATCTATTTTAATAATTTTTTAAAAATATGATAATTTTTTTAAAAAAATATACTCATTATGGTGCAAGAGCCGAGAAGAGATGAAAAAAAAAGGATAGAGATTACCTTTAACAAGATATATATATATATATATATATATATGCACCAACTCCTTACAGGAAATCTCCTTGACGACTCTAGGAGAACTGAGTAGGAGAGAGAGAATGAAAGCAAAGAGCATTTCTGCCATGTAAAAGTCGTCTTTAACCCTTCAAACGGTCCTTTTATAAAGTGACACACTTTGACTATATTGAGAAAAGCACGCACAGTTATACATGTCATATGCATTGTTATACATAGATATTTATACAAGCAAAATGTGCGTATTATGCGGATGTTCAAATTCGTTAGTTTTCGATGTCAAGCAGTGCAAAATGTTGCATGACTATATTTCTTTTTGTACTTGCGTTGATGTTGAGTCGTGCACCTTCTTATTGAGTCATGCTGATGATTACACACTCATCCATACTTTCTATACAACTATGCATGTCCTACAATATGTTTGAGTCTTTTTTGTTATGATTTTTCTTAATTACATGACGTCACTCATCAAATCTACAATATAAAATAAATAATTTTTTTCACAAGTAAATATTTAGAAAACCTATTTATAATATTCTTACTTGGAACAACCCGGGCTTCTCAAATAGTATACATGAAGCTTTATAAGTTATAACGATGGAAGTGGAAAGCGCAAAGGAAAAACGTTTGACAGTGAAGCACCCACCTCAGGAGGAAGAATTTATGGAGGCAAAGAGCAGAGCACAAAGATGTCCACTTTTGGCAATAATTAATAATGGATATACCGTGAAGACATGCTAGAAAAGCACGAGTTTCCATCTCACTACAAAGAACAATAATTGCACATCCAATGAACGGCATTGCGGAAGAGTTTGGTGATGACATATATTGCTTCACAAATAACCTATTGGAAATAATCGTGTATGTCTAAAATTTAATATATCATGTAATTAAATTAATTGTTATTTCAATAATAAAGTATTATTATTTTTATATTTTTTATATTGTTTGGTAAAAATAATTAACTTGATAAGATTCTTGATTAAAATTAAAAATTTATTATCATAATAGAGATTATAAAAATAAAAAATAAGTCTATTATAATTTTAATTTAAATTGTTGAATTATTATGATAAGACATCAATAATTTAAATAGATCAATATATATGTAATGACTTTCATTGAACAAAGATTAATATGTCTCATTTATTAGATTGGGTATATAGATGATATATATGTGAATATCATTATCAAATTTACTCAATTAAAAATTTTCAATGATTAATATTACCTTAATTTGTCAATAGAAAATTCTCAATAAAAAATATAATAGTTTCTTTCAACATGATATTATCATAATAATAAATAAGTTATTTATTATATTTTAATTTTAGACTATTAATACCTTAGGGCACTAGTTGAATGAATATTGAATATGATTAAATACTTGGAAAATTAATGATTAATTAAGAAAAAAATTCATTAACTTAGTTTGATTTTTATGATATAATTAATACATTGGTCAATAAAATTATCAGACATTGATTATTTAACCCTCAGTTTCACTCTCGATCGAGCTGCAAAAAACTCTATTGGCATTACTTCAGTAATCGATCAGATACTCAATACTGACACACGGTGAATCAAATAACATTGTCCAATAATCACCAGCAACATTCAGACTATACTCAAGTACAATTAGTTCATTAATTGACTAACATGAGAAATCTAATAATTTGATTCTTGATATTGGGGGGACACTCCATATAAGAACTTGCTGTATCGTTATTTCCTTACCAAGATTGATGACAAAATTAGATCCACATACTATTTTAATTAAACTGTAAGTTAGGTGAGCTGAACCAAATTAAATTCGTTTAATGTGTTTACCTGCGAATATTTGGGCTTGTTTTTCTTTATCCTCTGTGTTTGGTCATCGTTATTTCCGTACTGCAAGATTGATGACAAAACTAGACATACTATTTTTTGAAATCCACCTGTGAAGAAATTAATTCATATGTAGTAACCTATTTTACTGGCTCTATTAGTGTAAAACTACTTCTATTTAATAGTATATTTAAATTAAAATCAATAATTAATTATTTGGTCTTGCAAGGAGAGTGCCAAACTCTACATTATTTAGAAGTTGACTGTAAAACTAAAACTAATAAGAAACTCAGAGGAACTGGTACAAATATTTTCGAAGAATAGGAGCTACGAGCTTTCTGTAAACATTTTCTGAAGGATGAAAACTATCCCAAAAAACGTAGTCTCCCACATCTGGACACGTGGGATGCAAAGGGTTGCATAGCACAGCGGCCTCTATTTTGCCCGTACCACAGCATCCTCTGTCTCCCACTTTAAATCCTGCAATTATAAAGGCATGGAAAAAAAAAATATAATTTCAGTTTTTTTTCTTCAGAATTTTGCATGCAAGCACTATCAAGTATCAAGGACAATAGACTCATTTATAAACAATTGGGTGTCACTTACTAATATTGACCTAGTAGTAAGAGACTTAAATATTTGTTATGAGATTTCAATTTTAAATTTTATTGTTGTCATTATAAAATTAAAAAAATTCAAGTGCCGGATAGAGTCGGTTATCTGTCACCATTAATCTATTATCTATGATCTATATATGGTTATGGAATCATTGTCTATTGTGAAATTAATGAGACATTTGGGGTCTAATTCCACACAAATCATTTTCTACTTCTCAATTTCTTTCCTCAACTCTCTCCTATGCCTGATACCTTAGAAACCAGCTAGTAACTTCTTGACAAATGATTTCTTAACAAATATATCGAATAAATACTAAGTTTGTAATAAAAGTGGAAGTTCAAATTACCATAATTTTGGTAATTTACAATGATATCAAGTAGAGGGTTGCAAACATCAAGGTTTACGTAAACCATCCTGGAATTAGGCACGTTCCGGTTAAGGGAAGCCAACTCATTTGCAAGTTTGTTGTTGAATAACTTGGCCGCGTCATTGTACTTTTCTGCACATTTTCTAACTATTCCTCCAAACAGTGTTCTCTGAAATGGCACACACCCAATTGGTGGAGCACTGAATACTCCTACCCTCCGAGCACCTAGTTGATATATTTCCTTTCAATTATAGTGACAAAGATTAATGTGTGTACATCGTAAGCCAATTAATTAATCAAAATAGCATATGCAGAAGGGATTTATGTGCATAACTTGAATAAACTTTAATTTGCTGAGAGAAATTAAATACCTTTAAGAAATTAGAAGCTGACCTAACCATTTGGTCAGTGTACGTAAGCACGAATATATATCATATTCTACTTCTCTAGCATGACTCAAAAACTATGTGTTGGAAATGTCGTTGCTGCCTTCCACCGCAAGAACAATATTATTTGGCTAGGATGAAGTTTGTTCTGTCCTCTCCAACGAGTCCTTTTAGCTTTCTTATGTATTCTTTGAACATGTCTATTTGACCGGACAACGATATAGATGACTGCTATTAAAATATTAACAAGTTACAATAATTAAGAGGAAAAAAAAGCGAACTATTTTTGTGTTATTAAACAAAATTTAATTAGGAGATGATAGAGAACAATGAATTTAAACTGAAAGTATCCCTACCGCTACTTTAGATGTGAGAGAATCGTATCGTATCCTGAACCGCCGGATGCAAAGCAAACACCAGTGACGAGATCGCTTGGTTGGAGATTTGCATCGAAATGTGATGGCAAAAGTTCCTTAATGCCCAATTTTTCAGCTGATCATATAATATAATAAGAAATTGTGTTACAATATATTCCTAATTAAGAATACGCAAAATTTCATTTTTTTTCCTTCCTTTTGTCTTTAATTTGGGATTTCATTTCCCAGTAAAATTATTCACAAATTTTATTTTTGTATTTAATCAAATCATACAATGTTGGTCCTATAACCCACAATTGTTGACTGTTACAAAGGAATGTTGACTGTCACGTGTTACATTCTTATTGGATGATGACTGTCATGTGTCATGTTCTGATTGGATGTCAACTCCATGAAAGATGAAATGCATTATTGTTTTCATTGACCAATCAGAATATGACACGTTACCGTCATCATCCAATAAGAACGTGACACATGATAATCAACATGACTTTGTAACAGTCAACGTCCAATTGTAGGTTAGGGGACCAACATTGCGTGATTTAATTTGATTAAATAGAAAAACAAAATTCGTGAATAATTTTATCGGAAGACAAAATCCAAAATTAAAAATAAAATGAGGGACCAAATTTACGATTTTACTTTAAGAATAAAACAAAAGAAAAGTATTCATGAACACCTACTAATATGCTATTAGACACCTACTAAGAAGGAGTTAAAAAATAAAAAATTATAAGTATTAATTATAAATATTATGATGCAATACGAAAGAAGACATGAAAAAATTATAAATATGTGTTAGATGTATGAAAAATATGAGTGTTGGCATATCATTATTCTAAAATAAATTATACATTAAGAAATTATGTTACAATATATTATTTAATGCCCAAGTCAGCCTAATTTATTAGAATCAAAATAGAAATATATTTAGAGTTATATTTTTTTAGGGAAGTTATATTATTTATATAACATTTTTATAATAATTTTTCTCCAGCCTAATATTTTTCTTTATCATACGTTGATTATCTTATTTTATAATTTTTTCTTTTATCTTTTTATATCTCTCTTTACTTTGTACAATATTTATGTACAAATACAAGTGATAATGATATACTATTTTTTTTTTGGGTGAAATGGTAATGATATACTATGATACTGTATAAGAAGAAAAAGCGATACAAGTAGTTATGTATTAATTATGTGTTTGTGATTTTAATTTGGAAAATTTTAAGGATTTGTGATTTTGAGGTATTTATATATAATTACTATAAAAATATTAAATACTACTAGTAGTAGTGTAGTACTCTACAGTACTAGTAAATTAAGCCAAATCGATCGTCTGTTGTAGCCAGGTCCAGACAGCAGGGTATGGGAGGTTCAGACATTCTGTAATTTTGGCAGGGGACACAGTTCTGATTGGCTGATTTCTCAGCCACTTGTCTCACCATATTTAGGATTGATATCGTTTCGATTTTTTAAATTGAAAAAATATATAAATATAATCAAATTTATGATAAGATAATAAAAGATAAAAATAAAGAAATAAAAATATTAATGAAGCGTTTAAAATAAAAAATAATTCAGTTATTATTATTCTTTTAAATTATTTTTTTCATATCTGAAAGGTAACTCAGGTAATAGTATATGATATTTTTATTTTTATTCTTTGGAAAAAAAATATAATATTTTATTTGACATATAATTAATCTTGTTTTATCATATTGGCTTATTATGAGATAAGACAGTATTTTCAATCGTGATTTTATATTCAAGTTGAAGTCAAATCATAGGCTTTAATATAACATGATATTCTGAATGCATGCATCATTTCATAATCTAATTTTTGAATAATTCATTTTATTTTAATTTATTCATAACCTTTAAGTAGGAACATTGTATCCACAATTTTGTGCTTTGACCTCATTTTCCCTCCCACCTACTAATTGAAAATATATTAATTTCATCATCTTTCCAACTGCTTGTGATATATTCCATTACCATAATGAAGTGAGTGGCTGTTTTTGTTTCGGCCAACGAAATGCCAGTGGGCCAAGTGATCGGAACAGAGACGTGTACATTCGTTGACAATTCTGTTGTTAACATCTAAGGTGTTTTGCTAACAAGTGCCTTAAATGGTTAAAAAATTAAAAGAATTTTTTAATTAAAAATTATAAAAATATTTTTATGTTTCTCAATAAAAAAAAATATTTCTCTTTTTTATAATTACTCAAATGAAGATCTTTAGCTTCTTGATAAAATCCCAAAAGAGATATATAAAGATTCAGTCCTTTAGATCAGATCAACTATAATATTAATTTTTGACCTACCATTTAGTCACACTTAAATTTATCATTTTACATCAAAAATATATTTTGTAAGAATTAAACTTAGCTTTTTAAAAAAAATTCAAGATGTGTTACTAAACTATATTCATTATATTTTTTTACTCTTTCAACCAGTAACCTTGATACCGGATAGCATTTGCCAAATCTAAATTGAATACTTTAGCTGAGGCTGTAGGTAACCATCATGTCAATTGAGTACAATGTTTTAAATGCAAATAGGTTCTAATTAGGGCATCATCACCGTGAAGGGACGGACCTGTTGCAAATGCATCCATCCACTTCGGCTTTTACCACTAAAAGAATAAGCAGTTTATTTAGATCAATTTATGACAGAATTACTTAACACAATTTCTTTTTGTTTATGGAAATCGAAAGAAGATATAAAAGTTCACAACTATTTAACTATTCTTTTCAACAAATTGAGTTAAACCTATTGGGATATAAATTATTTTTTTTATGAATGAGCCAACATCATATTAAAATTCTAAAGTCTGACTGTTTGGTGTCAGTCAACTGCATTAGGCCTGTTGTTGGCATTATATTTCTTACAACAATGTCATGTGAGGTAATGTCGAAAATCAGCCATGAAGGCACACAAACCCTGCAAAGAAGGAAAATGCATTAATCCTTTTCACCGTGAATATTGCATAATAAGTGATGATAGTAAATTACATGTTTTTTTCCAGATATTTAAAGAAATTATATGTGTTTCTTTTCTTTTTATAAAACTTACACATTCTTTCTTATTATTTAAGAAAATTACACATATTTTTTTCTTCTAAAATCTATACTATTTATTTAAATGTTGTTTAGATATTTAACAATAACAAGTTATATGTGTTAATAATTTGATTAAAAAATCAAAATATATTTTCCATCCTCATAAATATAAAAATATTTAGAATTTGTCATGGCAAAAAAATTATCTATTTTTTATACTCGCAAAATATAAATGTTACTTTTTGGCTTGAAGAGATTTAGATGTATTTGAACATGTGTGTATGTTGTTGTAGAATGTCATGTTTTTTCAAAATTTCTACATTGCTTATATGTATAATCAATATATAAATGTTGAAAAACTTAGACACTTTTTGTATAACCAATGCTGAAAAGTTGAAAAACCTTATACTTTTTACAATAACATATGTATGTTCAAATGCACCTAAATCTAGTTTAGAACATATAATTGATGTAGAAAATTTAAAAACTTGATATTTTTTATAACTACATATACTCAATTCTTGTTTTATATCAAAAAATAACATTTAAATTTTGCAAGAACAAAAAATAGACATTTTTTTTTTGCAATTATGAATTCCGAACATTTTCATATTTATGAAGACAATAAACATATTTTATTTTTTTTAATCAAAATTGTTAAAGCACATGACTTAATGCTTAGACAAAATTCAAGAGGCTAATTTGTGTAGTTTTTTTTTTTAAAAAAAAAAGACGTGTCATTTCCTTAAACTTCATAGAAAACATGTGTAAGTTTTTCAAAAGAAAGAGATACATGTGCAATTTTTTTAAACTTCAAGACATAATTATAAAAATTGGTCTGGTTCGGCCGATCAGAATAGTTCGACAGGGATCCAATGCTCTAGGCAATCTGATTAAGGTGAAGGACCAAAAATGCATTCAACCTGTTCCGGCCCGATCGGGTTTGCTCAAATTCAATGACTTGAACCGAGTTGGTCAAGTTTGACCAGTCGAGTTTTTTTTTTCAATTCTTAAATGATGTTAAATTGTTAATAGTTAATTATTAAATAACATATAATATGCTTCTATAATAGTTTTTTTTATCTTGATAATAATATATAATAACTAATTATTATTATATTGATCATGATATAATTCAATATTTTTGTGTTTTATATCTCTTCAAGAGACATGTGTATGGTCATTCAATAACTTTTATATTTAGTCGTGAAAAGTAAAAGTTTTCTTAGTAATTTAATAATAATACCCAACAAAATAATAGTAATTTATAGTAATAAATGGTTATATAATATTTTATAGTTTGATCATGACAATAAATTTAATTTTGGAGTATAAAACTATGAATTGATCACATTATGTTAGGTATATTTTAAATTTTTTTAATATATATATATATCAGGTCAACAAGATTAATAAGTGACTCATCGGTTGGACTTCTGACCTATGATCCAATGTATTGATCAGGTCAATAACCAGACCAATTTTAATAATACTATTTCAAGGAGACATGTGTAATTTACTCAAGTGATAATAATAATTTTTACTTTTTTTTTAGTCTAACATGCTATATAGCGTAGTAAAAAATTATGTTAAAATTTAATGTGTAACTCATTTAATAATGCATGTTGAGTTTGTATCAGAATCTTAGTTCAATCTATGCAAAATATACTTTAATCCAATTTAAGATTAGTCTCATAGTTGATCTAAATTATGAAAATTTGTGGAGATGCTTTAGGATAGAATTGGGGAGTCTAAAACCCTAGTTTGAGTGGTACCAAATTGAAAAAAAAAAAAAAAAAAAAAGGACTCGTGTTGAACATATGTAGAGAATTCGTTGACGTTAGAGCAGAAGTGGGCGTAAAATTTTAATCAATGTATTAATTTCATTTTATACCAATGTTTTTAACATTTTATAATAAATTGTAAAAAAAAGTAAATAAAATTTTAAATTAATATAAAATAATTGTCTTATACATACGAATTTACTAAATTAAAAATACTTTTTTTGATTTGGTTATAAAATCAATTTTTTTATACCAATTCTTACCGATTTTGGACGATATCTCAATCAATTTTTTTTTCTTTACCAATTTGTTTTTTTAGATTACTTAGTATCAGTCATTGGTCCGATGATCTAGTTTTTTTATTAGTTAATGTTTTTTGACGGGACTATTTAATAGTATAGTCAGCAACAAAAAATAGTACTGAATTTTTAGGATAATAGGTGATATTAATTTGATGTCAAAAAACAAAACTATGAAAATAGTTGATAAAAATACTTATTATTTGATAATTAAAATTTGAATAATTACTATATATGATATTAACATTTCACAATGAGAAATCATTAGATTTTTATAAAAAAAAATTCTCTCTAAATAATTATTTGGTCACGCAAGGTGGTTAAATATGAATTTGAGTATCTACGTTGGAAACTGAGACCCTCACTTTCCTACTTTGATTTAACTTGTTTTTATAATATATTTTTTGCTATTTGCATCACATGATCTTTACACACAAATTATGAGAGTGAGATTGATTTTTCAAGATCTTTTTTTATTTTTTTCAATTTTAAATTATTATTATAAAAAATTTATTACCTTTAAGTTAAATTTTAAAAAATATCATGTTTTATTTTAAATTATAACAATTGCTATAGTTTCTAAATTTAAAGTAAACTGTATTAATTATTACTATTATGAGTATGCTATTATTTTTAAATTTAAATAAAATTCATTTTAAGTTCTAACAAATATTGTTGGGTTTAAAATATCATTGTTATTATCATACTAATATCTTCAAGCAATTTTATATTAATTTTATTTATCAAAAAATACAATAAAGTAATTTAATTTATATAACTAAATGATTGTATACACAAAGTATTTACCCTTGCATTTGCAGAGGATAAATTGCTAGTAAGAAATAAAATAATATTATTGGTTTTATATTTTTACTCTTCTCACTTTTTAATGAAAAATTCTTAATATTCATTCAACTAAGTGATTGAAGATATAAACTAAAATTAAAATTGAATTATTCAACTAGTATTTGAGTTTAATTTTTTACGTAAATAATTTTTTTGTTAAACTTTAGTTACTTTTCGACTAAATTCTAAATTAATCAAAATCTTGTTAACCAAAGGATTAAGACAAAATAGGAATTCTAAACATTCATTCTTTTCTATTTTTCTGAATGTACTTTATTTTAATATACATTTTATACATTATTCCCGCAACTACATAAAAAAAAAAAAACCCTTTTTCTCAGCAATCTCAAACATCACTCTTATTACAGCAATCTCAGACATCACCTTTTTATCTTTCTTTATACTATTTAATTTCCTTAACTATTTATTTCTTTCAACTTTCAATGTTTCTCTTCAATCTTTATTTTTAAATTAACTTTCAATATTTTTTAAATGATCAACAATTAAAAAACAATTTAGATTATTTATTATATATTCAGAATATATTTTATACATTTAAATGAATTTATTTATTATAAATTTTAATTATATAAAATAAAAACATGGGCAAAACCCATTGTAAGATAGCATGCTTCAAAAGAGTAAATTAAGACACTCGAAACTTAAGATATTTGAAAACAATATTTTTTATTGTTTCAAAAGTCAAGACTAGATCAATCGATTCAACTGATTCAACCAAAAACTAGTTTGGTGATCGATTCAAATATTCCAAACCACCAAAACATTTCAGAATGGTGAGAACATGTAAGAAACAGTTCGAACCGGTAAAAGTCCATGTTAAACCTGTGTAAATAACCAATTTTAAAGATAAATAGAAATACATATTTAAATTATATTTTTTTAGTATTTAATTACTTAATATATTAAAAAATATAAAATATGTTCAACAATGATTAGACCACTGAACCTTAAACAAATTCACATTAATGCCTTCAAAACATTGATTAGCAAAATCCTAAGTGCAAAGATAGGAAGATTCTTTTAAATTTATTAAAAATCTTAAGTTGAAAATGTTGAAATCCCATGTTTGCTATAAATATTTTTAAAAAAACTTAAGAATCTAACATTCCCAATGAATCATTTTTTAAACAAATTTCCTACTAAAACTTTTTCCACAACAGATGGAAAAATAAGATCCCCTTGAAAGGGGAAAGTTTTTCATTATTATTATTATGTCTCCCATTCCCAAAAATTATTTTACACATACCAAACATATTTATGACATTTCCAAAAAAAAAAACAGTAGAAATTCCCAAAAAGACTACCCATAATTTCTCAAAAGGTAAAGCTTTTATTAAAAATCCGCACGACTCTCGGTAACAAGTAAAAGACTACCCATACTTGCGCCTTTTAACTCCTCGATTTACTTCCTCCTAATCCTTCACCCAAAATTCCAAATATACCCCAACTATTTACCCCCATGTTAAATGTTTTGTTATTCCACTTAATCTAAGATATAAAAGATAAAGTTGAAAAAACCAGAAATTCGGCTATACATTATAAAACATGACGTATGAGTGATCAAAATAATTGTAGACCAAGTTGATCTTCCGAATTTTAGACGTTACTAAATCTCTAGCAAAGCAGTATACTCAAAGCTGAACTATCGAATCGTCTTATACCAGAACGAATTCACCATAGCTATACATGTATATATATGTGTGTTCAGCGTCTATTTTATACAAGCGGACAAACGAATTTAAGTGAAACGTGAACAACTAACAAAGCACACCAAGCTTTAATCAGAAAAAGAAGAAAATAATAAAAAGACGCATGCAAGGTAAAACTAGGACATGAAACAAGCCCAAAGATAATGGTAAAAGGAAGGCAAATCCCAATCATTGATAATGAATGCGCAAGAGATAGATCAGTAAAACAAATGCATTTTAAACTTATGAAACACGTAGACACCGCTTCCGTATTCATGTTTATCTGAACTCAATGAGCGCTCACAAGAAATGGGTGCTGGCAAACTCCACACTCAATTGTCTCTGAACCCGAGCTAGGCACCTGAACCTGCAATAATACCAAAACAAAAAGCACCACACGAAGATGATGATTATGATGCTGTAATGATGCGTCTATGAGAAAAGAGGGGGCAATTGTCACTAGATCCAAACCTGCAGATGGACAGTGCAAATGGGACATGCAACTTCCTTCATCCGTCTTGCAGATCCATCAGACTTGGAACCTACAAACCACACCACCACTTAACTGAGCCGCAGAGATAAATTTCAAAATCTAACAAAATAAAATAAAATCCAACCATCTCAACTAAATTATCTATACAACAGATTGCTTGAAACCTGCTTCCTTTAAGAAATTGTGAATAAAAAAATTCAAAATCTATATAGTAATTTTACAATTCGCCAATTCAAACTCTCAAAATTGAACTCAGAATGCATTACCTGATGTCTTTCGATTTCTCTCCAGCTCCTCCTGCCAAGACATTCACCACCATGAAAAAGATTACCCAAGTAACTAAAAGAATTATAGCTTTCCATGGGTGACAAAAACAACACAGAAACAAACGGTTTAATGTCCCAATCAGTTACCTGAAGTTTCCTTGCAAGATCCTCATGACTCTGCAATGCAGGTTTACTTGATGACTCTTTTGCACTAGTCAGCCGCTGAGACACTTCCGCCTATACAGCAATGGAACTATAAGAAACTTAACAACATTGCTTCTTCAGTTTTTAACTGTTCAGGCCGCAGTAATTCAATTGAAAATAAGAGAATAACAGAAAAGGAGCATGGTATGCCCATTTTCATTATATCAAATGTGATTGACTGAAAAGCAGACAAATATTACACATACCATGCACCGGTCATTTAATAATTAATAGCACTACAAACTCAGCAGATACAACAGCAAAAGCATATTCCAAAACAGTGTCCCTATTTTCATTATATCAAATGTGATTGACTGAAAAGCAGACAAATATTACACATACCATGCACCGGTCACAAACTCGTACAGGCTGAGCATTCTCATCAGCAGTCAGAGCAATTCTACCATATGTACATTTGTCACAGAAAATATCACCACAGTTCCTACAGTGATGCTGTTAGAAGCACAGAGGATCATGACATTAGCAACAAAGAACACAAAACAGAAAACATTAGTTGAGGAAGGAAAGCACGGAGACCAACCCTGCGAACAAAAGCCCCAAAATCAGTACCACATGCTGTACATTTTGAGACGGCTTCATCTGGTACCTATACAAAAATAGAACCTGGTAAGATTGGTCAATTAATTTTCATTAAAATCAAGTCACATTCAGAAACTTTGCAAGTGTTAAACGGAGTGAAAACCACTAACATTTGAAAATAAAGTAAAAAATAGTACTAATTGAACCAAAAAACAAGTTCCAACAATCACAAACCTCTACCAGAAAATAGCTGGAACTTGGAAACATTTATTCTAAAAACCAAAGGATCCTATTTTTGAGACAGGAAGAAACCAAAAAAAAGATTGCATCTAATGTTTACCCAATGATCCTTCTCTTCATTGGCAGGTTTAATAAGATTCATCCAATCACCAAAACCTTTCTTTCTTTCTGTAGGCTGTTCATTTGGTTTCACTGCTTCAGCAGGCCACCTGCTTCCACCCATTTCCTTGAACTACATTAAGAAAAAGAAAATAAGGGTAATTAAGACATATATAACATATAATCCCAATATTTAAAACAATTTAGTTGTTGATAAGTAGCCAAAGACCCCAAGAAAAAGCAAGACAACAAGCTATTTAACTAGAAAACCTGTGCAGAATTTAATAATTGCAAGAGACATTACAGAAACTATAACTGCTTTTAAGGAATATGAACCAGAGTAATAATTATCAGAATCCCAAATAGTGGCACAAAGCAGCAGACCCCAAGTTAAAAGAGAACAGATTACTAGGATGGGCAATTTCCAAGTTTGCCCCCAATAAAACCATAAAAAAACACCGGTTTCAGGGACAAAATTGAACTTAACATGTCACCTGCATAGCACCTGTGATGTTCATGATTGGCCACAAGGCACCACTGTAGCTAAGATGGCCATGATGGCATTGCACTACTACCACTAATGTGCACAATTAACTATGCTAGAGTAATTAAACATTATATTACATATTAGTGTAGCGATTCGGGGTGCTGACTGGGGGATGAAAAGTGTGGTAACTGCTAAGATTTAGGAAGGGATATAACCGGGCAATCTTGAAACTGCCTGAGCCATCTGTATTTTTCTATTCTTGACTTCTTGTTCATCTATTTTCACATATTATTAGCGCAACTTTTACTGTCATTTTTCTGACATATTATTGAGCAGATATAATCCAGCTTGTTATTTGCTTTCCTTTACTTTTGGACCTCTGGTCTTGTTATCTATTACATGGTAACTCAAACTGGGAAAGCAACTTTAAAACAAAATCTTGTCCCATGGTGACGTTAAAAATACAGAGCCAGTATCTTCCGCCAATTTTTCGGAAAGCATTTATCATCTTAGCCTAAGTTATCATAAAAAACCTGAACAATTGTTATAACAGAAAGTTGAAATATCTGAATACCTGTATGGTTGCAGCAGTCACTATATCCAAAAGTGTGTTAGTAGTGTAACTATTAGATTGCAATCTGATCCGTCTTGGCTCAATGTCAACAGGGCTCTTTGACCAAAATGCAAAGGTAGATGAATCGATTCTCTGCATGATTCAATTAGCAAAACATTACATTGAGATTGACTAGGAAAATTAATTTGATGGATGCAGTGAAGTTTTCTGAAGGAAATCAAGAAGCTCACATCACATCTTGTTATGTTCTCAAGAGGATAAATTCTCAATGTCCGGCTGGTATTTGGATCCAGCATGCGAATTCCATCCAAACCAATCTGAGCAGACAAAGGTTAACAGAGTTCAGATCAGCAGCAATAAGATAATGTGACCAACATATTTTAGAAGCAAAAATAAGATCAGGAATTTTCTATGAAAGCCCAAGTCTCTAATAAAATTTGCAGCAAAAGTTAGTAATAAAAGAGCAGTATATGAACAATAAGTAAGGCAAAGATTTGTTGGTTTCTTTATACTAACATGTGTGTCTTACAATGAAAGAATAGAATAATCTTAGACACACACAGAGAGAGAGAGAGAGCATATCATATTCAAATTAACAGGAGAGTAATCTGTTAGGCTGAGTAAGTGAATATATATTAGCAAACCCGTCTGGACTGAAATTACTACTACTTTGGATCAAAGTCATAAACCAGATCCTTTGTTAACCTACTTATACAAAAGAAGCACCCCTAGCCATGCAATTGGTATCCAATATCCTCACAGCGAGGAACCACGCACATGTCAAAATAATTGCCGTACCCACTTCAAACACATAACCATCTAAAAATATGATATAGATACTTTGGATACTCTCAAGTCTTAACTAATTAACTACATTTTGCAATTATTTATTTTTTGAACTTCCATACAAAATATAAACGAAAACACCATAAGAATTAGATAAACTGTAGTATTTTTTATGAATTTAATGGCTATGCATTGATAGAGTAAAATAATTTTACACTGTCATTCAATCACAAATCACCATTTGTATGACTTTTAAGGCAGTTATTGTAAATGTCCACAAATTTACCATATAAGGTGATTTATGATTGGAAGACTATGTAAAATTATTTTGAAATGCCAGTACATAGTCTTTTTTCTCATTTTTATTAACTAAAGCTAAATTTCAAAACATTGAAGCTTTCTTGTAATTAAAAATTTGTGCAAATATGTTATGCACTCCCCTAGTTCCTAGCTTGACTATAATTATTTCAATAACAGCACAAAGGAAACAACTTAGTTAGCGTGTTTGGTTTCACATCCCAAATGTCATTTTTTCAATTTGTTAGCATGTTTGGTTCCACATCCCAGATGAGATTCTTCACGTATACCAAGAAGCTAGTAGCTAAAGCTTCCACATCCTAGACATAATTTTTTACTTCTCAATGAGCTAGTAGCTAAAGCTTCCACATCCTAGACATAATTTTTTACTTCTCAATGAATTTCCAAATGTTCCGTTTGAGTCCATTACAGTTTTCAATGCACGTTGACCGTGAATCCTAGCCTCTCATTCATTGGATTCAATCCGATGAACAAGCGCTAATATTAAAGCCTAGACTAACTTTCGGGCAACAGCTGAATGCAATCCTCTTCATTATAAAACAAACAAACATAACAATTGGTTCTAAATGCAATCCTCTTCATACCTGACAGAGAACATCCATGGTGCTCTGACCCCCACTTTCTGCCAACAGCTTGACACGAAACTTTTGCACGCCACCACCTTTGACGTCTTCTTGTGTATCAGCCTTGGGCACCGCTTTCACAATCTTACCCCCCACAGAAGATTCCTTCTGCGAGGGGAAACTGATGGACCTCCCGTAATCATCAAACGCCGCCCAAGTCGACGATTTTGGCGCCGTGCCACGCGCCCCATAGGGTTCCACCTTGCCCCCTTCATAAGCATACACCCCATCTCCGTATCCATCATCAGCGACACCGTCATATCTCGAAGCACCACCAACGCTCTTCCCGTAAAAATCCGATCCCAAATCGGAATGGCTCCGAGTAAATCCAGAGCAGTATCTGTCGTCAAAATAGCCTCCACCATGATCGGGCCTCACCGGAGCGTCGTATGCAGGTTCGTACGTCGGAATCGGAGGAACGGAGGAGACTCCAGTGTAGCTGTAGGGAGCAGAGTTGTATACTGAGGGAGTGGAATTGGTGTTGGGAGGGGCGTAATTGGGAGGCGTTTGATGGTGATCATAGGGTGGGAAATAGGGTTGTTGTGGTTGCGGTTGTTGGTAGGGAGGGTTAGAATCGAAGGGAGGATTGAAAGGAGGGGGTAAATTAGGGTTGGAGGAAGAGGGAGGGAAGGAAGGAGCAGTGGGTGGAATAGGATCGGGATTTTGAGGGTAGGAAGAAGGGTAAGGGGTGTAATCGGAAGGAGCGTAATTGGGGGTGAAGGGAGGTGCAGAAGCGTAGGGGTTGTTTGGGTGTGGATCGGGATTGGGATTGGGGTTTTGGAGATGAGGGAATTGATAATATGGAGATGGAGCGGAGGTGTAGTCTCCTTGCTGCATGGCTGATTGGGATTAGGGTTCTTGAGGAATGGAAGGAAGAGGATGAAGATTGATGTGCAAGTGGTTTGGGGGTGTAATTCGTGGAAGACGGAGGTTCTAGAAGTAACTTGGGTGCTGCGCAATGTCGTTGAGACTGCAGGCCAAGGAGAAACAAATACGGTAATTGCAACAGAACACGCTTTTTATTGGCTCCACGGGCTTCGATACTGAGTTGAATTTCATTACTTCAGTTGCTATTTGCTCAATATTTCTTTTATCTTTATTTATGATTAGGTTTTAGGCATTTAAAATTTAATTTAATTTTTGCATTTAATATTTCACTGTTATAGATTACAATATATAACTTATTGTACAAAAAATTATATAACTTAAAAGGTAAGATTTTAATCTTCTTTATTTTATCTATGATTATTTTTACACATTACTGTTTTCTCTCTTTTATTTGTGAAATACTAATATATTTCACACATTATTTTTACAAAAAAAAAAAATCTCTCACTTATTTCAAATTACCTTTTTTATCTTATTTATATATTTGATTTTTTAATTATCTATTTCTTTTGATGTACCGTCCTTTATCTCTATTTCTTAATTAAATTTCAATAATTTTATTTAAAAACAGTTAATAGTTAAAAATGACCTTATATTATAATTAAATTTTATAATAAATATAAAAATTATATTTTGAATTTATAATTAACAAATTAAGTTATTTATAAGGTTATTTTTAAATATTGATCATTCTTTAAAAAAATCACTGGAATTTAATTTAAAGGTAGAAATAAAGGAGGGTAAATTAAAAAAACATTTAGGAAGATAAGTATATAAATAAAAATAAAAGATGAATAATTTGAAATGCTTAAAAAAGATATTTGTCAATCATACTTAGATGAGTAATATGCCAAATACACCCATTAATAAATGACTCTTAATTTAACCTATCAAACAAATAAATGAGTATATATAATCTATTCATCATGAATAAATATAGAGTAAAAAATAAAAAAATGAATTAATATTAGCTTAAATATTTTTTAATCTCGATAAAACAAACATGTTTTTTATTTTGATCCCTAACATATTATCTTTAACTTATATATTAGAATGTTAATTATCTATAAAGCCAACACATTATCTACAACGTATAATTATCTAGTTGTTTTTGTCTCTAAACTATTGTTTATCTTTCTAACATTATCTACATGCTACTAGCTACTATCTATACACCAAAAATTATCGACAATGATTATAACAATTCCAACAAACAAGAATCTCGTTCCACTCCTATAAATACCACATTAACTTGAGTTTACGTTTACGCATTTGAGTTTTTTGTTTTGCATGTTTTCCCTCTTGTTCTCTTAACAAAGATCACTCTCGATCGACATAAAGTTCGAGAACCCACCTTAACCATGTCCACCCTAACATATGTGAGTTCTGGATTTTAATAAGTACAATCATGTAAATATTTATTTTTGGCTTTAATTCCTCCAAAATCACTATTAATTTCAATGTATATTTTTTGGGTGAAGAGAGAAATTAAAATCACTTATTTTGCCCATTCCATTGACCTGTATATTAAAATAAAGACATTTAGCTTACCTATTTCAAAAAAATTACAATTTTGATTTAATACTCAATTTTGTCAACCGATAAATTTTTGGGTCTTGATTATTTTTCACCAATTCACTATTTAACATATTTATATGTAATTTCTCATACACATGACATTAATGAAAAATATCTATTGACAACTAAAAGGTAATAATGGTTATGTTTAAATATTTATAAAGATAAAAATCAGAGAAAAATAATAAGGATATTTTTAAAGAAAGGTATTAGCACTTTCCTTTTCAATGTTAACCTATTATAGATTTGTAAGTTATGATGTTTCCCTTTTCTTTTTGGCAAAGGAATATCATAAATACAAATATAGAAAAACTCATAATTACCCGTCAAATTCACGAAATCATAGACTAGTTCCTATTGAAACAATTTTTTCTAGGCCATACAGATACAACTGCTCCAAGACAAGCTTATCCAAAGGATAGTTGTATCCTATACTGATCGAATGTCACACGTTATATCTTATTATATGTGCTAGTCTCTCAAGAGGCATCCCTGATCCTTCTGTATCTGTGTGTATTTCTTCTCTCTCTCCCCCCCTAAGAAAACTCGAGTGTGAATTATCATTCCAGATTTCATATATGAATCAGCAAGACCCTTACTCCCTAAGCTAGTCTTTCAGAAAATGTCAATTTTTGCTGTCCAACAATATCATAATGAAACAATTTGAAAAGAAGAGATTTTTGTGCTTGTCCCAGAGTGAGCTAAACTCTTTTATTGAATACATACCCGGATTTACCAGAACAGTATGTGATCACAAATCACCACTATAGCCACAAGATAAATTACAAGTGCAAAGCATTTAAAGCTTACTAAGACTCACCAAACTTAGTAGAATAAAAGTCATTTCTTTCACCCATATAGCATTACCTAACCAATTCATATGTTGAAACTCACTATAGTTTTTCTAGCTCTGCTCACTCACCCTAGAAGACTGTCCTACCACACGATCCATCTGAGAAAACCATTTCCCAATCCGGGTGTGCTCTAGCATATCTCTACCTGACTTGAGATGGCGGATGGGTCTAAGAACACCAAACACAGCAAGATCTGCTAAATTAGGATCCAACCCACCTGCCAAAATCAAGAATATAAGCACTTGTGAGTCCTCATGGTAACATACATACCCAGCATTTTTTTAATCATATGTGACTTATGTTAGTTGAACCTACCAAGAAATTTTCGGCCCTTCAAAGCATCAACCCATTGTTCGGCAGCTCCATACAGTGCTGCACGCTCATCAGTGATGTTGTGTTTCTTCTTCAATTTCTTTGACACAAAATACATAGCTGCAGCCCCACCATACTTTGCCACTAATCTCTCAGAAAAACTGAAATTTCCTGGATGTAGAGGGAAACAGCTAAAATTGTTTACACACTATAACATGCTAGACTTCAGGATAAAAATCCGAAAAGGTTAAAAAGGATAGATAAGGAAGGTAACAAACAGTGAAAGGGAATGATTAAAATTAATTATTGCCTAACAAAAGACATACAACTAATGTAGATTTTAACAGTTAAATTAAGGCCTCCTCTATCTTCCTCCTTTGGAATGTCTTCAATTTCAAGATGTGGTGGTATAATTGTATAAGGTTTACTTAAATTTGAAGAAGCAAAACAGTTTGATGAATCAAGAGGTCTATTTTGCGTTATGCATCAACAGGGACAGGTTAGTATCCATCCGTGCATATTCTAGGGTCACTAAAGAATAATCAACTTTGCATTAAGTAACTGAAAATAACAAAGAATTTTCTCCATATTAAGAAAATGACAGGAAAACACTGATTTCAAGCTCGAGAGGATAAGTGCAGCGGGCATTGTGGGGAACAATTGGATTGGTCAAATGACCAACTTTTTATGTAACTTTTCTCTGGATCAGACTACATAGGAGAAAACGAAATATGCTTCAAAGAGTTACAAAATTGTACAAGGTCAGCCAGAAAACACATAACCAGCTTTTAATTCATCTATTAGTTGCAACCTACAATAAAGAAAACAGTATACTTTTTTGCTTATACGTTAAATATTAAATGATCTTTTTGTTTTTTTGGAAGTAAAAAAATAAAATGAGAGTTTACAAGATTGAAACTGAGTGAAAACCATACCTTGGGTGGTGATGTAATCAAATGATTCAAGAGCTTCAGGAACATTCCGATATATATTCGGTGACAAGACATGCACCAAGTGATTATCCACCCACCTATACAACATGTCACAGCATAATGTTCATACATGGAAGCAGTTGGTTATAGCTACACAAACTCCTCATAATGGCATCAGAGGTGTAAGTATGCGTTACTAAAGAAGAGAGATAACTGTATGCAACCAAGTAGTTATCCAGAAAAGAAATAATCAGAGAAAAATAATAAGCAACATACTGTCGCCACTTCTTCTCTTCTTCAGCATTTAGGTCATAATCTGGATGTATCCTTTTGATCAACTTATCAATTATGTCTGCCAAAAACAGCGTTTGTTTTGGCTAAGAACACGATTAAGAATTCAAAATATTGTATAGAGCACGGCAGAAATGGAAAGAATAATGAGAACCTGAAGAGTCAACAATTTGTTCACCATCAACGGTGAGGATAGGCACCTTCTTGTAGTCGGACCATTTGATCTCCTTCTTGTTTATGGGATTCACCTCAACCACTTTGAATGGAATATCATAATAGTCCAGAAACGCTGCAAGAAATTAGGAGATTCAATTTTGTTGAAGATAAAAATTGAAACACGTAATCATCAAAGAAATGTTAGAATAGAAAAAAGGGAAATTATTCACCTGCAACCTTGTTGCAGAATGGACAGGCCTGGTACTGAAAGAGGACAAGTTCCTTGGGTTTGAAGGCCTTGGTCTGAGCGTCTTGGGCAAGAGACGTGGCAGCAGCAGAAGCAGAAAGGTATCTAAACCCAGTAACAGAAACAGAAGGATTTGGATTTGATGGGGTTAAGCAGCCATGGGGAGCCATTCGATCTCGATGAAGGGTGGCACCAACACCGTACACGGCGGTGTTGGAATTGCTTCTTAGGGCTCTGCCTACAAATACTGCTCTCTTCACCCCTCTCATCTTCTTCTACCCAATTCACCGTCACACAACCCTTTGACAACCACAACAGGATATAACTTGAGGGTTTAGGGTTTTGCTTCTTCTTTTTCAACAACAATAAATAAATGAAGGCTCTTTTTCAGAATATTTTCTCACCCTATTTTATCCTTCAGAAAAGTGCCAAAAATCTTTTTAATACAGAATTCTGTTGTATTCCTTAAAATTTATTAAAAAGTATAAAATCGTGATCGGTGTTCATTAAATATGAAACGAGTATAAAAAAGTTTTATAATTTTTAAATTCTAACCAATTTTAACTAATAATTAAATATATTAAAAATACATGTCAGAAATTGTGTTGAAAACATTTCTTTTTATATCATTCTTTTAATATATTGTTAGTTTAATTCTTCATGTTATTACAAATAATATTAAAATTATTACAAATAATATTAGAATTACTAATAATAGTTGGCCTAAATGGTCTGAAGTTTGGTCTCTTTAGATAAAATTTCATGTTCAAACATAATAAATAGAAAAAATCTAATTGGAAGGTCCACCAAAAGATAATCAATTAAGATTTGCTACAGTAAACCTAATAAATACTCATGAAAAAAATAACATTAGATTTTTTTTCTTCTAACATGTTGATATTATAAAGATTTTTTGGTAGCATTCAAGTCTAATAAAATATCATTAATTAGTATTTATTTTTATAATAATTATTTTGAAAATCATATATGTAATAATTTTATTGATTAGCAATATAAAAATAATTAATGATAATATATCAAAATTAAATGATTAATATGAACTAAATACAAAAATATTTTAACTCAATGACTTACATATGATGTGCATATAAAATAATTAAAACATAATTTTTATGTGAATGATCACGCTTATAAAATGAATGGAAAAAAATCATGTAAACGAATAAGACATCACAAGTACAGTCCATAAAATGACCGCGCGAACATAAGCAAGCAGTATCTTCTCGTAGGTCACTACCTATAATAAAGATAGAAAGGAAATCGACAGTTATATAATTAAGTTCATTGTAGTTACAAAGTATGAAATGAGGCATGATCCTACAATGCTAGTTCAAACTGTACACAACTTCCTGCAAACTACAGAGGGAGGACAAGGAACAAAATAATACAAATTGATGGAGAGGCAGCAGTGAAGATTGGTCAAACAGTCACTGCCTACTGTTAATTTCTGATTCTCAATCATAATATGGAGCAAGCTTTCTGTGTTTTTCTCTTTTTCTTTAGCTTTGGTGGTTGGATAACCACTTTGATTGCCGCGTCAAAGACAGCTTTCACGTTCTGTCATCCCAAGAGCGCATGACAATCTGTGTTATAAAAGATGAAAAAAAATGATCCATAAATTTTAAGCAAAAGATAAGAAAGTACACCTGTTGCGTTTTGGAACTACACTCAATGTAGGCCGGAGCACCAATCAGCTTTCTCAATTCTTCTCCCTTCCACCAAAGTAAAACAAATATCAAGGTAGGATCAATGTATTTATGAATCAATAAATCATATCTCTCCCCCTCTCCCAACAGAAAGGGGTGGTGATAAGAAAATTTATAGTACCTGTGCTGTAGTAATTGGCACTGCACCAGGATGGTCCATAAAAAATTGCTTATCATCCCGAAGATCTGCCGACAAATCATGCATTTAGAGTTGTCAAACCATTCCAACTTTGGATATGAATTGGCCAGAAACTGTTACATGCAGCATTGACCACGTACAGGAATTTATTCGTGAATTAATATCTGATAGGGATTTGGGTATATGGGATACCTAAGTCCCATATCAGGTAGTATGGAATGCTCTGTGGACTAGTGTTTGGTTCCCCCCCACACACACCAACAGCTAACTTTTAAGGAAGGGTTTGCCAAGTGCTTGGGTACTTATCAATAACCTAGTAAGAAAAATAAATTGCTACTTTTGTCATGTACCAACATGAAACAACCTAGGGGGCATTTGTTTCATGGACTAAATTGTTCCTAGGAATATACTGGGAATATTATTCCCATCAACATGTTTGGTAACCACTTAACATTCCTTGGAATATTTTAAAATTTATTTCAATTAAAAAAAAAATAGAATAAGGTGAAAGTGAGAAGTTATTTTTTGAAATAACTTCCATTCCCATGGGAACATAGGATTCCCACCCTTTTACATTGGAATAGAAAGAGGAGAAATAATGTATAATATATATATTCATGGGAATAGATTATGCTCGGGAATAATTTTTTATAACTTGTACCATACAATGGGAGTGATTTATTCCCAACTCACATTCCCAGGAATAAATTTGTATGACTTGAAACAAACACACTCCTAGACATGAGTTTTACGAACTCTGTCCAGCATATATTTTCTTCTCACAGAACAAATTAGAATTCCCACAAATCTGCTACACTTGTGCAAATCCAATTTATTTTCTCCTCATTTCTGCATAAGCTTTGAGAAAAAGTTATTTTAAGCGAGATTTCAATCCAAATAATGTGAGTAGTATACACCAGGGCATTATTACTACTTAAGCATTCAAGCATAACCAAAGAGTGAGATCATTAACTCCCAAGACACTGGTAAAATAATTTCATACTCTCTAGGTTGGTGTGTGAATAAAGAAATTAAGAAAATGTCCTAAAAATGCCACAAATCAGAATATACTTGATATGATAAAGTAATAAACTGATGAGTGCTTTGAAGCTAAGAAAAGAAAACCCAGGGCTTTTAAATAACTAAAGGTAAGCACAAGGCTATAACGTGGTCATATGGGTTAGTAAATAGCATATGCCAAACAATTCAATGAAGGGTGCGGGTAAACACCTACCTAACTTTGTTCCAACGAGAATTATTGGAACACCAGGGGCATAATGCCTTAGTTCAGGGATCCACTGAAAGAAGAAATCAAAAGAGCAATAATTTCATCAGTTATATATACTAAGTGAAGAAATCGATTTAAATAATTACCATCCTAATTGAATTCTTGAACCGAAGAAATAAACCTTCTTTGCAATATTTTCATAGCTAGCCTTGCTTATGAGAGAAAAGGCAAGTATGAAGACATCAGCTCCTCGATAGCTCAAGGGTCTTAATCTATTGTAATCCTCCTGACCTGTTAATCAAACAATATGTTAAACCATCAGAAACAAACAATATGCAGAAAATGATACTGAAAACTATATAATTGAATTGTTTTGCCATGTTACCAGCTGTATCCCACAATCCTAGGTTTACGGTGCTTCCATCCACCACCACATTAGCACTGAAATTGTCAAAAACGGTGGGCACATAGTCCTATTATTGACACACAAACATAAACAGAGAAGGGTGAAACCGTGAAGCCTATAATTTGTCAAAGAACAAACAATCAGTTGGAAATGTGACAAAAGGAATAAAGTAAAATCACTGCATCCATGCAGCCTATAAGCTAAAATCAATATTCATTAGTCCCTTAACAGTATTAGACAACCACTATTCATTAGTCAAAATTTTATAAGAACAAATTTAGACTCTACAATTTGTAAGTCCTTCTAAGCACGAATAAGGTAATAACTGCTTTGCTCCTAATCAAATTACAAGCAATTTCTCAGACTCAGCAGAAGAAATAAACGCTAACCATCAAGGTTACATGATATTTTAAGTTGTAATAAATAATGCCAATAATGTTGAAGCACTTGCTCCATTAAGGTGTACGGACATTATATTCATTTCAAACTACAGGAATAATAAGAATAACGATGATAACATAGTGAATCTCCAAATTTAGAAGGTTCCAGACCAAGCCAAACACCACTGGAAAACTCCAAATTAATGGATTTTAATAACAGTGCTTACAATTGCAACGCATATATATCTATATTGAACTGGAATTAGTTATAATGGAGAAGAGAAAGGGCAAAGAAAGAAACCGTGGGAAAAGTGTTGCTGGTGTAGGAAATCAACAAGCAGGTTTTGCCGACAGCACCGTCGCCGACGGTGACGCACTTAATGAACCTCGACGCACTCATTTTCAGATCAGAGATCTATGCAAGCAACAATGCCTCTAACTAACTTGGAACACCGAAACCAAGTTCAGTGTAGCATGAACCCTAATCGGTATTTGAGGTTGCAGGCACAAACGTGGAGAAGAAAAAGGGGGAAATCAAATTGAATTGAAATCAACTTTGCCGAATCAAATTCAAAAGAAAGAAAGAAAGAAGAATGCTAAAGAAAAAGGTTTGAAACACGGGCTTGGTTTACTGTGACTGGCCCACAACACAGAGGACCATTCGCCAGCTATTTCAAATTCATATGATAATTATTATTATTAAATTAATGTATCCTCCACAAATTATTACTACTTGCTCCGCTCCCGACCAATGTAATAACAACTTATTCATTTTTTTCTATAAATTGAAATACTATTATTTTCATTCAACAAAACGCACAAACCATAACGTTAGCGCTTCATTATAGACAAAAGAAAATATTAGATAGACCAACAAATGCATTTAGATAGCATTTCTTCCTTTATTTTTTAATTTTTAACTAAAGCTCATTTAAAAATAGAGTATGTTTGAATGAACATTATTATATTGAAACTTTAGAGATTGAAATGGTCATATATTTTTTCTTCTACAACGTCCTCTACATTTATTTATTCTAATTTTACAATATGATTTTTTCCTTTTTTATAATAGTTAAAATTAGAAGTATAAATTTTATAATATATTGTATTAATTTTTTACTTTTTATAGTTGTGGAAATATCATGATTAATGTGTAAACCTTTTTTGCTTGCTTTAACTGTGACTGATTTTGCTACTACAAACGTTTAAATAGAGTTGTGTATTATTTGCTCACAATATTATTAGTAAAAATTATTATTCGTTTCTTATTTACCATCTTTTGACCTATTTAAATTTTTTAAGTTCTTATTTTTCAGATAAATTTAAATTTTTTATACATTGACTATGTTGCATATCCCAGATTCAGGTTCGAAAGGACATTGGTGGTAGTTTTCTTTTTATATATTGACATCTATATGTAAGTTTATGTAGACAGAAATTATATATAATAAATTAGTTATACCTAAACATTTTTTATATTGCACAAGGCAGGATCAAAGTTCAAGTAACTCAATGTGATCGCAACTCGATTCGTCAACGTTCTAATATTATGATGATTTTAACTCAATTATAAAATCAAGGTTCATATTTTCATGTGCTTAATACAGACTCCCAAATCAGTTTGATATATATGCAGAGTATAGATAGACACACACACTTAAAGAAAAATATTTAAAAAATTCGTATTAATATGTATTTATACGTTTATTTAATTTTTGGGAGAAATAAATTATTTTTAACTAAGCGGTTTAAGATAAAATTCATTAAAGTTCAAGTAACTCATGATTTTAAGTTGAGTCTTTGAGCTAAGAAAATAAGTTCAACTTCATATTAACTTTAGTTTGAAACTGAGTCCTCTACACTCTACAGTTGAGAAATTTAATTATAGTACAAATTAAATTTACTCATCTCCATCCTTTATTTGACAAGAAATTTCAAAGATTAGATCTGTGCAGTTAAAAAATGTAACTGCAGGAGATCTGGATCCACAGATACAAGAACACGTGCAGCTATGTAAATATTTAAATGGAACATCCCATGCTCCAAGGTGAAATTTTATCCTTCAATAACATCCCCTTAAGTGTAAAAAGTTTAAAATGTGCAACAACTGCCCAAAACCATTAAAGAAATTCATAGAAGACATCACAAAGGCCATATGAATATGACCGCATTCACAAGCATGCCATATGAATATGACCGCATTCACAAGCATGCAGTGCTTTCGTGGGTTACTAACATATAATAGTAGTTGAAGGAAATAGGTCGGCACTGAGCTATGTAATTGAGCTAGTTTTAATTACAGAGTATGAAATGAGACAAAGGCAGTAATCATGTGATTGATCATAAGGCCTAAGATGTCAGTCCAAACTATACACAGCTTCCTGCCCTCGCTACAAAGGATAGCGACCAAAACAAGAAAAACCAATGGAGAGGCAGCATTAAAGGTTGGCCAGACAGTCAATACCTCCTATTAATCTCTGGTTCTTAAATCATACTATTGAGCAAGCCTTCTGATTCTTAATCACAATATTGAGCAAGCTTTTTGTGCCTTTCTCTTCTTTTTCTTTTGCTTTGGTGGTTGAAGAACCACTTTGATGGCAGCGTCAAAGACGGCTTTCACATTCTGATATTAACAGGGGCACATGAAAACTTGTGATATAAACAACAGCACAAAAAATCACAGCATAAGTGTTAAGTGAGAGAATTGCACCTGCTGTGTTTTTGAACTACACTCGATGTAGGCAGGAGCACCAATCAGTTTTCTTAATTCTTCTCCCTTCAACCAAAGTGAAAACATACATCAATGTGAGATCAATGCAATTTCTGAATTAAGAACTCACACCTCCACCCTTTAGCAAAAGAAATGGGTAGGGGTAAGAAAATTTATGGTATTTCATACCTGTGCTGTAGTAATTGGTACTGCACCAGGGTGGTCCATAAAAAATTGCTTATCTTCCCGAAGATCTGCAGATCAAATTAAGCATTTACAATTGGCTGAAAACTGTTTTTAAGCATTATTCACCACAGAAATAAGTTTGATCACGAGCTAATATCCTGGTAAGAAAAAGAAATTGCTACTTTTGCCATGCACCATCCAAACACAATATAGATACAAGACTTGTGAACTATGTCCTCCATATATTTTCTTCTCATAAAAAACAAATCAAACTAGAATTTCCTCAACTCCACAACATTGATGCTAAACTGAATAATTTTCTCTTTATTTCTGCAATAAGCATTGAGAACTGATAACATCTTATTCTTGGTAGAGATTTTAAACAGAATTCTGTGAGCATTACACACCAGGGCATTGATAATGCTTTAGCATAAAGAAAGAATAACTATTTATGAAAATGATAACAGCAATGTCTCTAAGACACTGTTTGAACCATTTCATACACTCTAGATTGGTGCGTGCACGAAAGTTAAGAAGCATATGACCTCAAAGAGAAACAAATGTCAAGAATAGAATAATTTTGATAGGATGAGACAATAGACTGATGTGAATTGTGAACAACTGAATTTTGAAGTCAAGAAAACCATTTCAATAACCAAAACCAGGCAGGAAGCTCTAACAGGATCATCTGGATTGGTTCCATTCCATTCAATGAAGGAAAGGGGTAAAGGCTTACCTAACTTTGTTCCAACGAGAATTATTGGAACACCAGGGGCATAATGCCTTAGTTCAGGGATCCACTGAAAGAAGAAACCAAAAAAACAATAACTTAATCAGTTATATCATACTGAGCGCAGAAATTGATTTAGAATATAACCATCCTAATTGAATGAAAGAAATGAACCTTCTTTGCAATATTTTCATAGCTAGCCTTGCTTATGAGAGAAAAGGCAAGTATAAAAACATCAGCTCCTCGATAGCTCAAGGGTCTAAGCCTATTATAATCTTCCTGACCTGTTAATCAAACAAGAAGTTAAACCACCAAAAACAATCAATTTGTCAAAAACAATACCCAATTCTATATAAGTGGATTGGTTGTCATAATTACCAGCAGTATCCCACAATGCCAAGTTTACGGTGCTTCCATCCACCACAACATTAGCACTGAAATTGTCAAAAACCGTGGGCACGTAGTCCTGTTATCAATGATGAAAAACATAAATGAAAAAAGGGTGAAAGAAACAAACCACAAAGCCATAATTCGTTAAAAAACAAAACCAAAATCAATTGGAAAGCTGACAAAAAAAAAAATAAATAAATAAAGCAGTAGCAACGCATCCCTGCTTTGGTCAAGTGCTCAGAATCAATTTCTCAAACTCAATTATTCAAAACATAAAAGATAAGCTCTAAGTGATAAACAGTGTTAAATGACTTTGAATCACTTGGTTCATTAAGGATGTTTCAAAATACAATAAGAATCATAATATAGTGAATCTTCAAATTTGGAAAGTTCCAAACCAAGTCAAACATCAGTTGGAAACTCCAAATTGTTGGAGTTTTACAATTGAAACGCATATATGTATATATATATATATATATATATATATATATATATATATATATATATATATATATATATATATGTGTGTGTGTGTGTGTGTGTGTGTGATTTTAACTAACTTTCCGTTATAATTGAGAAGAGAAAGGGCAAAGAAAGAAAGGAAGAAAGAAAGAAACCGTGGGAAAAGTGTTGCTGGTGTAGGAAATCAACAAGCAGGTTTTGCCGACAGCGCCGTCGCCGACGGTGACGCACTTAATGAACCTCGACGCACTCATCTTCAGATCAGAGATCTATCCAACCAAAGAACAATGCCTCTAAGGCTCAAACTAAATTGGAGGGAGTTGCAGAGTGCAGAGAAAGGGGGAAATGAAATCGAAATTAAATTGAAATGAAATTCAAAAGAAAGAAAGAAAAGGTTTAAGACACTTGGCTGACTGTGACTGACCCAAGAGACAAACTTTTGCCAGCTATCTATAATTTCATGTGACTATTTGCTCCTCTTCCTACTACTTCTTAGCCTCCACCAATAATTATTCCTTCCTCTTAATTAATTAAGTAAAAATCGGGTCTCTCTCTTTTTCTAATTTCCTATTTGTGTGTTGCTTGTTTTGGAAAAATATCTTATGAATACCCATTAACCTATCCTAAATTTATAAAAAGAGGTAAAGAAAATTTTTTTTAAAAAAAAAAGTATTTATATATCATTACTTTTCTTTTTGTTTATTGTTTATTTTAGATTTTTAAAGTAAAATTTCAAATCAACAAAAGGCATAAACGTAACGTTAGTTGGACACACCTCATTACAAAAGAAAAAACATTAGTTGGACAGGCGAATGATTGCCCGGATGCTGCGTCGATGATTGATAGTTTAAATTTTAAAATTACTCTTTTGTTTTTTTTAATTATTATTTTGAATGTTTGATATGTCAAAATTTATCTGCAAGTTATTTTATTGTGTAAGTATTACAGAAATGAGGAATGCGAGAAAAATATCATGCAAGTGATTGAGGACTTTAGTTTAAATTAAAAAATTAATTAACTTTAACAATAATTTAACAATTTTTTAGCTTGTCTCAGTTTTTTTAAAAAGAAATCATGTGTAAAAAACTTTATTTTAGAGGGTAAATTAAGAAAATACTAAATCATAAAGTCATATGTTTTAATACAAAAATATTAGCCAACCTTAAAATTATCTGAAAAGTTAATGTTCCTAATTTTAAGTGATAAACAATTTAAGAGAGTTTTTTTTTTTGTTTTGTTTAGTGTGTATTTAAGAGAGTTATTTGATAAACGGTGGAAAATAGCTGTGTTTTTTTTGTAAAAAACGGTAGAATCTCTTAATTTATTCCCTTTTAAAGAATGATATGCGTTGAATCAATTATGTATATTTTCAGAATTTTAAATATTTTTAATCTACACCTTTTCAGATTTCAGATTTATTTATTTAACTAAATTTTAAAAATACTTTATCTATGTTATACACATAGTTTTTTGTTTTTGGTAACAATACAAATAGTACTTACTAATAATATTTTATATGTTTAGCTGGAGAAAATATTTTGAAGTGCCTGGATATAGAGCTCACTAGGTGTATGTGCATCTACTATAGAGCTCGGTATAGTTCAAAAAATAAAAAAATAAAAATAGAGCTCACTGTAGTTGCGAAGGAGATGCAAAACACATACGTGGAATTGTAAAATAGGTTTTTTGTTTGCATTTTTGTTTGGAAAATGAAGATAACATGCCGCTAACTGCGTACCAAACTCAATCGAAATAGAACTACTACTACTACTGTACATGCATGAGATGTTTGTTGGAGCTAACGTGTGAGGATGTTGAAGGGTAAAGTACGACCTCCATGTGCCCGCTCCCGTCTCTTCTCTTCAACAAGCACTGTTTCCATTTTGTTTCTTTCGTTGCTTCAAAACTCAACGGGGGAAAATGGAAATCTTGTTTTCCTCTTGTTGGAACTAACAACCATTCTGGAAAACAATGGGGTGCCATGTATTCCCAAGTCCTAAGTACATAATTTACAGTTTGGTATGTAATTTTCAACTGTCAAAATGATGTCATCAATCTCACAGGGGATTTTGGTGCATTAATTGATTGTGCAATTATCAATTTGTCCTTCAAATCAATGTCATTTCAGCTAAAATTCAGGACATTAGTGTAAGTAACCTACAAAGTGTATATTTTTTCTTTTGTGTAAACTCCTCTTAGCAGGGTGTAAGTGGGTCAAGATTATGTGCTAATTTAAATTGATCCAAATTAATATAAATAATTTGGGTTGGGTAATTTTTATATTTTAGTGAGATTCTAAATAAATTAATTGAATTTATTAAGTTTTGGATTGAAATACAAGTTTTAATATTTGAACTCATTAAATTATTATTAATAATAATATATGTAATATATATATATATATATATAATTATAAATTAAATACTATTGATTATTCATTACATAAACTTATTGACCTGAATTGAGTAACTATTAACACATTCTTAACTTTTAGGATCAAAGCGACAAATGTTTTATTGATTAAAACCACTTCAGATGAGTTTTTAAAAATATTTCGAATCTATTTACAAAAAGTAAGTTGTCTCGTTGGTTTTGGTAGAAAAAAGTGTTTGAAACTCATCTTCATTATGATTATTGAAACTCTTTATCTTGAATATGACATGCTTAATTTTTCATCCCCCATGTATAAATATATAGATAGATAGGAGTCAATGAAGTAGAGCGGGGTGTAACAACATCACAAAAAAATTAATAAAAAATCTAATAAGAAACAATTGTGTCTAATTCATTACTTTATTTAATTAAAAAATTTGCTTATAAAAAATATTACGTTTAAAAAAATAGACAATTAAATATTTTAACCCGTTGACTCAACTCGACCTAAACCGTTTACAAATAAGTTTATTTGAGTTGGGTTTCATTTTTTTCTAAGAAAATCGTCCCAAACCAACCCATTCAAATTTGATTGGGTTGGGTCACGGGTTTGACCAAACTCAACCCACTTACATCCACAACTCTTGGGTCACACTTTGAGAAGTGAGAGAAATAAAATCACTTTTTTACTAAAATGGATAGTTTTACAAAACTATTTTTATGTAGGATTGATTTTTCCTAACTATGGTTTAGGAGGTGATACTTGTGTTTTTCGTTTGTCCTATAGCACCTTAATCATCCTAGTATGTTCCATCTTTATCTATTAAATAGGTATTTAGTGTTACTCAAACTAACTCTAAAAAAGAAAATTTGACGTTAAATATATATGTTTAATGACTAGATCACTCTCACCATTTTAACTCAAAACATTGGTGTTTGATTTGATTGTTCATACTTTTTAATGTTTGTTTCACTATTTTTTAATTTTTATACTAAAATTTTAAATAAAATAGTGTTATTTTTATATTTATTAGAGAAAACAAAAAAAATATATTAAATGATGAGTTTTAAGTAATTTTTTATTTATTTGTTGTTTTCACTTTTAGTTTATACATGTGTGTGTGCGTGCTTGCACGAATGTGTTCACTAATAAAAAATAATGTCATATTATTGTCCCTTATTTTTATGATTTTGTAAGAAAAATAATGATAAAATTTCATAAAATCCTAAAACCAATAAATAAGATAAGAAATGATAGTTCTATAGTTATTAATAACCGTGTATAAGTTTAAAATGAAAATATAAAATAAATCAAATACCATAAAAACTACTTTTAAAAAAATCAAAGAAAAATATACAAAATGACTAAGGATTTATTGCATCTCATAAAATATGATTAGCATCGACTTTTCATTTTTTTAGAGTCAACTTAGTCGACATTAAATACCTGACAACAATGAAATGTATTAAGATTGCGCTTCCTGTTACATGTCAAACGAATAACATAATATGTCACTCACAATAGCATCTCTTACATTCTATCTGACAAAAATAACTCATAACAGGTCAATTAAACACCCACTTTAATAATTAAATTTCCCAAACATTACCCCCCCTGGTTATGCTTTTAACACCAAACCAGGAGAATTGCTGATTCAAAGTGAAGTCGAGTAAAAGTAGTTTCTCTCCCTCATTAAGCGCTAAAAAGGCTTATGATCATTTCCTAATAATCTATTAACCTAATTCCCAGGTAAAAAGGCTTGTGATCAATGCTCTATTGTAAATTAAATTGCATTAGAATTTAGAAATGTCAAACATTTGAGACATGCAAGAAAGGGATAAAATATTATTTGAGATATAGCTAACAGATGACAGAAAAAAAAAGCCAAAAAAAATTGTTATTATATTTATGTCTTCAAAATGTTAAAAAAATAAATAAAATACAAAGTCACTGTAGTTTAAATATATATTAATTACTGGTATCCTCCCACAATAGTTATATTCTACTACATGAGTTCAGCTAGATGGCTTTATGGATCAACTATTAAACTTTATTAAAAAAATAATATTTTTAGGGATGTTACTCACTATATGAAATTTGCTATTCTATTTTTCTCGTTAGATGTCACACCAATATCTCCAAATCACCAGTGCAACACATTTCTAACTAAGGGTATAATTATTGTGATAACTATAAGTAGTATTTGTTTGTGATAACTATAAATTTTAATTGCCCAAGGCTATCAACAGAACTAGAATATCTTATTTCCGTTACTTACAAGGATTTTATGATCCTATTCGTAGTTATTAGCTAGTCATAATTTTTTTTTATTAATAAATGTATTATAATCATTTTAGTTTTACCTATACCAAATAATTACAGGCATAAGGAAGTTTCATTTACATTATATAGTTATGGGTATATGTTTTGTGAAGTTTCATTTACACTAGATTTTTGTAAATAATAATCCTTTTGAGTTTTACCTATAATAATCAATTGTAAGTATAAGTTTTATGAAATTTTACCTAGACAAAGTAATTGTAGGTAAAAATCTTTTTTAGTTTTAATGAGTTCACCTACACCAAATAATAGTAGGTATAAGTCATTGAGTTTTACCTACATTAATTACTGAAAGGTATAAGTATTTTTAAGTTTTATCTACACTAATTCATGTGTATAGGCAAAATGCATATGTAGGCATAGATTATTTTTCTTGTACTATTAGATAACCTTAAACAATAGGTTCTAACACCTAAACCAAGTTACTAGTTATTAACAAGGAATTGGAACAAGATTGAATGAGAAGAGTTATCAAGTTTTACGTTGATTGAACTTGAATGTCATATTAGTGATATTTGATTTTTTTTTTTCTATTCATCCTTCAACCTTTTCTCTCTAAATTATTCGTTTGTTCTCATTACTCAAGAAGTGGTCTAAAACAAAGTTTATACTGAAGAAAAATTATAAGTATCCACTTTCAACACGAATGTCTTTTTTTTTTTTTATCTTTAAGAATAACTACACAGCTACTTTGCAATATTCCAATTCAAAAGCTACTAATACAAAAGAAGAAACAGTTTATAAAACATATATTTATGTATTTGTCGAAATACATGACAGATACGTGTTTTCATCAAGGATATTTTTGTCAAAAAAATATATTTTAAAAGACCAGTTGGAGATGAACTCAACAAAAATGAGAGTGAGAATAACAAAGCCCGGCCCTTACGTACATCAGTGCATGTCTGTGTTACTTTAGTCTTTAACCCGTGATGGATTGGACCTACCCACTTCAATCTGGTAAGAATTTATACTGTGTTTAAATTGATAGAAATAAACGGAGAAAATAAAAAATATTATTTTGTTATTTTTGTTTGAGAGATAGAAAATATTGGATTAAAAAAATACCTTCTAGTAATGGTAAATGGGCAGGGGAGTTGCTTATTTTTTTCTTTCTAAATTATATCTTACAAGATAAAAAGTAATAAATACTTTTTATATTAAAATCTTTATTTTGAATAAATAAGTTCATACGATCGTCAAATAAGCTATAAATTAATTAATACAAATAGCTTGTTAAATACGCTCAGATAAACTATTTTTCAACGAGTATATAAAATTAAATAACAATAAAATTTCCCTTTTTCGAAGATAAAACTGATATATTTAATTTATGAGTCAAATATACTAATACTCTATCTTATCCATCTGGAATAATAATAATAAAAATAATAGTAATGCTTCATAACTTGAGAATCATAAACATAAACACTTTGCTTGGATGTAAGAAGAAACAAGGACAAAAGAAATAAAATAGAAAGAAAAAAGATAAATAGAAATTGTATATTATTTGAATAGGTAATTAAAAATAGGCAAAGTAAATATAATTATTCTTTATTTGTTTACATAAGTAGAAAACGAATATAAAAAAGTCAATGATAAGGTAGATGTGATAAATGGCTTGGCTCTTTCTTATTATAATTGATTTTGATGGTATCAGATAACTTCGCTTAGCTGTCCAAATATTTATACTCCATTTCAAAATGATTTTCTACTTCCATCTTGTACAAACCTTTTCTTCTATGACGAATAGCATTATAAAGTTAAGGAAAACCAAAACTCTAGATTGCAAATGGGAGTTAGCATGCTCAACTTGCATTTGCTCTCAAGCAGAGTAATTAATCGGTGCAATCAAGAACATCTTTAGGCTTGTAAATTCGAAATGTGGCTGACTCTTCCAAACCTTGGTGTCATTTAACAAGTCATGCAAACCAACAAGATGGAAATGGAGAGTGAAAACACATTCTGGTTGTCAACTACCTTGATGGGTCCAGTTCATAGATGAGATATAAATGGACACTGAATATGCTACTGTGGGAAATGGGAGAAAAATGTGGAGCGAGAGTTCGTCTTGTTAAGATAGGGTCTGAAAACAGAACATATATAGCATATTCCATAGTTCTCCCATGATATTGGGAATGAAATTTTTTTAGGAGTTTCACACTTTCACGTATAGAAAAATTAAAATTAATTACAAAGTAATCTCTATAATTGAAAAGAAAAATCTATCACTAGAAATTAAGGCCAAAATATAACAAAGGAAACACAATTTTGTATCACTAAATTTGATTGTTAATTCATTAATTTTTAATGGAGTAATTACTACGTGATACAGTTGAACTCTATTAATTATTTTTGTAATTAAATTCACTAAATTTGATTGTTAATTCATTAATTTTTAATGGAGTAATTACTACGTGATACAGTTGAACTCTATTAATTATTTTTGTAATTAAATTAAAAATTTAGCCACACATATCACATAAAAATCGTCTGGAACATAGATATATAAATGGCCACACAATAATTTATCTTATTTCGCTACTTTTGAAATGAAAAAAACATTATATTTCAAATCTATTGTAGTGACAAAATCACTTTACAAGCCTCGCATTTGTCAAAAGCAAGGGGAGTCATCTCTTGTTTGTATATTTTTACTCAAAAGATTAAAAGACTTGTTGAAAAATATTTCTTTATAATTTAAAATTTTAAGTTAATATATATATTTTTTATTAATTATGTTTTTTAAAAATAAAATGTTTTTAGAATTAGTTTATGTGAAAAACTAAAAGTATCGTACTACTCCTATTCTTGTATTTTAATAAGTTATCTTTTATTTGGGTAATATCCTTTGTGAACATTACGGGTCTTTAACTTTTAGAGTATGTTTGAATGTAGAAATTTAATAAGGTAATTCAATTTTTCAAAGAATTTTAATTATTTTTCAATTAAATAAGATGTTTGGATAAAAATTTGAAAAAAAATTGAAATTTGAGTATTTTGATAAGAGATTTTAATTAACTTAAATATTAGCATTTTAAATTCTTTCATTTTAGGAAAGAATTTGAAATTCTTTTGTGCACAGAAAACCTCCGCGCGACCTCGAACCCGCCTTCGAGTCATGGCTCTGCGACACCAGCTTCCTCAAAGTCCTCGACCACCGCACCTCCTCCTCCACCGTAGCCGCCTCCCTCGCTCCCTCCTCCGCCGCCTCCACCCTCTTCTCCCGCCTCTTGACCTTCCTTTCCCTCTTCACCCTCAACGCCTTCGCCAAGCTCGCTGCTGATGACTTCGCCGTCGACACGCCCTCTTGGTCCTGCTCCTTCTTTGCCTTCTCCGATTCCTACTCCTTCCCTTCCTCTCCCTCATAGACGCGATTGAGAGTTCAGGAAAACGTGAAACGCTACACCCGCAACTATTTGTTCATTATTTTCTTTGCCTGCACTCTGTACGCACTCGCTATTGCCTCTCTATTCTTTGTTAATTTGAAGGTTTTTTTTGTTGAATTCGAGAATCTATGCTGTGTTTTAGTCATATAAGGCTCTTGAATTTGGGAATTTTCATCGTCTTTGGATAAACGTCTATGTAAATATTTATTTTATAAATTTAATTTTAATTATATAAAAATAAATCTCATTCTTTTAGCGTTCGTCAATTTTTTTTCTGATTGTAATTCTATTGAAAAAAAGCTGTAACACACAAATTTATTTTCGAAAGATACCTTTGAACTTTAGCCTCCAAAGGAAAATAAAATAAAAGACCCTACACGAGCATATACTTTAAAAATGAAGAAATTTAACTTTCTTATCAAAATACAAAATTTTAAAAATGAAGAAATTTAATTTCATTATCCAAATACAAAATTTTAAAAATGAAAAAATCTAATTTTTTATCCAAACACAAAATTTTAGAAATGAAGGAATTTAAATTGAAGCATTTGAAATTCTCAGAATTTAAAATTCTTTAAAATTTTAAATTTCTTCATCCAAACACACTTTTAAAGAATTTGTTGTTCGATTTTTAGTTTTTGTTTTTTAAACATCTTGTTACTACATGTTAATGTTAGTGATTGATTGTTTTCTTTACAAAATTTTACTATTATTTAAAATACATGTAATTCCATGTCAAAAAGACAAACATGTGGAAATTCAGGACACACATACCAATAAAATATACATAACTCAAATAGTAAATATTTTGTCTATCTTTTCTTTACAAAATTTTACTATTATTTAAAATATGTTTTAAAGTATGGTGTTCTTTAATTTGGAAATCTTTCATTGCACGCAATGAAATCTTTCCAAAAAGAACACATTATAATTTAATATCAATACAATGAGACATTTTCTCTATAAGAATAAAGCATAACACACATCAACTTAGGCTTTTTTTAAATTTTCCTTTGTTATTATATTTTTTTTATTAAGTATTATTATAAAAATTATTTGTGTATTGATTATATTTGAAATAATTCCACTGCTATGTTTATAATTTTAGTTTACTAATTATTTTTCTAACATGAAACTGTTATACAAATAAGTTGGGTGTGGCTAAGGAGAGCTTTTGAAGTGTTCCACATAGTTTTCATTTTGTTTTACCGGGTACAGCAGATATGCTAACTTGTTGCAATAAAGTAAAAAAAATAAAAAATCTTAATACCTTTAGAAATACGAATAAAATATCAGATGGATACTGCCTATACTCTCCTTATACAAATGGTTTCCTTTTTGAAGTTACCAAATACTCAAATATGTAGGTTGATTTGCAATCCCTATCACAAAAAATTAAAGAAAAACAAACCCACCACGGCGCTTCGAAAGAGGTGCGTTTGGGAGTTTTCGTTGAAGGTTTCCAAGGCAAGAAAAAATAGGAAAACACTTGGGTGGTTTGCACATCATAATGTTAGGCGGTGAATTCTGATCTGAGGAGGCATTGGAGTGAACACCACATTCGACACTTGAGCTTTGTTTATGCAGCAAATGGGAGGTGCAGGGAAGTAATTCCCATGGAAGGGTTTTTGACCTGGTTTACTAAAGCATTAAGATTCGTCCTTCTCTTTTGCATGTTGTTCACTCAATGTATTTCTTTTTTCTTCTCTCTGTTGGAAGCCCACGTTCAAAGCACGCTCCACTTACTTCCTTTTTTATATATTTTATTATTTTGGAAAATTTAGTTACGTCTGAATGTGATCCATTTTTCATCCACGTTCAACCCATATTTTTGCAAATATATTCAGTCTCACGTTCCGATAACAAAGTTAAGCTCTGTGATAGATAGACTCTTTAAATAGGATAGGATGTTCTCAGTATCACCAAACTCACTTCTTTATTTAGACTGGAAGAACAAAATTATCTTTCAGGTTCGTGTCTGCGCCGCTTCGCGTTCAATTTGCAATGGTTGAAGATATGCTTGTAATATTTTTAATTTTTTAATTTCCGCTGTTTAATCTGAATATGCCATTTAAATTGATTTGCATGTTTAGATATATTTTTACACTCTCAACTTTGTTAACTTTCAATTGATTGTTTAAAGTTGTTGATTGGTTGGGAAATTAACTTTCAATTAATTTTTATTTCTCTCGTGTTTTGAATTGAACGGAGACTGTCGGTGTATGTAAACTAATTTTACTGTAGCAATTTCAAGGATCGGTAAATTAATTTAATTTTAAAAAATGAAAATTATTTGAGCTAGCTTTGTTTTTGCAGTATGAATGGTAACCCTTGGCAACGAGTTTATTGGTTCAATTCTGTAATTTAGTTTGTCTTAGGTTGGGTGAAACCTGGTGTGCAATCTGCTCGTGTTTAACGGGTGGTTATAGAATCTCTACATATTTGAGCATTTGGTAAGGAAAGTATATACAGTATCCGTCCAATATTTTATTCATATTTCTAAAGGTATTAAGATTTTCTATTTTCATTTTATTTTATTACAACATATTAAACAGGTTAACTTACCTACGGGATACACAAAATTACCACTATGTGCTCCACCGTAGCCACGTCCAAATAAGTTATTATAAACATAAACATGCATCGATAAACTAAGTCGGATAATTTATTTTAGTCCGAAACATCACGTTGAAGACTATGTTTTTGCATATTACCTCATTTAATGTTAATCGTATGGAGTCAACCAACTATTTACGAAATTATAAATAACAATCACATAAAATATCTGTACAGACAACTATCTCAACCCACAAGTCGTAAATAGTTTGACATTTGGATAATTAATGAAATTTTGGGATTCAATTTCTAGTTTTCACTTGCAACTCGAGGTAATTTTACTTCAATAGACCAAATCGATAATGAAAGAAATTAATTGGATATCAAATGAAACGAGTCACGCATCTATTGTCAACAAAAAATTTATCGTCAAATTAATTGGTTCTTATATTGTCCAACGAGTTCTTATAAATTCATCAAATATAAAAAGTGTGTTAAGTGAAAATATACCCACCCAACCCCCAGTATGTTATTTCACGTTTAAAAACCTTCCTATATAATATAGGAAAAGTTTCCTTATTGCTTAAGCATGAAAATAAACACGGCTTAATATCAGCGATAAAAAGAATTAATGGAAGGACAGATGAAAAACTTTCGAATACTAATACGAAACCATAATTTTATGAGGATAAAACTAAGCAAAATGTTTTATGGTGTGCGGTATACATATTTTTAGTTGTATGAGCGGAAAGACGAGAGAAAAAAAAAATAGATATACATTGTATAATAATAATTGTGACGATGACAGAAGAGAAAAAAATATAAGAAAATAATAAAGTAAAAATGTGATAAAAAGAGCAAATAGATTTGTAGTAATATCAAGAAAATTTAAATACAGAGGGATCACGGAACTGATAGCCGAAACTGATGGTACATAGAAAGAACTACACATCGTTTCTGTGCACCCCAATTCAAAAAAAAAAAGCATAGGTGGTGCACAAAAGTTAAAAGTGTTGAACAAACAAAAGAAAACACACCTTTTTTTATTTTGGAAAAAGAAAAAAAACGAAAGCATATTCAGCAGGCACCCCGAATCAGCAAATTACCCTCGCCGATCCTTTTTATTTACACATAATAATAATTACCAGTAGTAACGTGACCCAACAAACTTAGCATCATATTCATGCACCATCGATCACGCAACGAGGAGAGAAAGAGAAGTAGGTTTAACAGCATCACCGGAGGCGCAGAAGTCGCCGGAGATTGTTGGTTGCTCCGTCATCAACGCCACCAGCGGCGGTTTCGGCGTTGCAACCGAGTTTGGATCTCAAAGAGAACTTTGGCAGCGGCAAACTACTGGGTGGCGGAGCCAGATTGAAAACCGCCCCCGAAACGACGTCGTGGTGGTTGTTTCCCATCCCTAGCACCACTTTGGGAAGGTCTTTGGGATCAGGTCCCCAGCGGTTATCAGATTGTGTCACCGATCTCTTCTTCGCTTCCTCTCGCTTCGTTGGTTTCGATTTCTTAGGTGTCAGAGACATGTCTCTGCTCCTGTTTTTGTTTTTATTAACAACAACAACAAGGCCTTGTCCGCTACCATAAGTTGGCGAAACAACGTGGGGCAGAGGAAGCAGAGGTGGTTGTTGAGCACAGTGATGAGTGAAGAGTGAAGAAGCTGAGAGCGGGTGAGAGTAGGAGAAGGACATGGCGCGTGAAGGAGGATTCAAGAGACCTGCATACGTGTCAAAATTCTCAGACCGGTTATTAGCACAAATGAAATTACCTCGTCCGTTTTTCTTCGGGGTTTTCATTCTGATGTTCTTGTTAGGAGCAAACGGTTGTTTTTGTGCCGTCGCGTGAGGCGTCAAAACAGCTTCCATTCAGATTTAACGGATCACGTAAAATGAAACTGGATTTGGATTAAACAGTTAACCAAAAACAGGCGATGATCTTCTTCAAAACAAACGGATCAAGTAGCCTGTGAATTAGTTTAATTAGAATAATATATATATATATATATTACAGGGGAAAAATAATAGTACTAGATGGAGAAAGAACCAACACTTGATCTCATAAAATTAGATCAGAAGAACAAGCTTCTATGTATATCATAAAATAAAATATAACATATGGACACAACAGAACAAGAAGAAGTTTTTTGATTGAGGGGACCCTGATTTTAGAGGAGATGGGTCTAAGCCTCTAAGGGTTTTCTAAGACTATCCACATTCGTACGCCTTTAATATATATGGCAAGGATCGCAAGATGGAATGCTCCACGGCTTTTTTTTTTTTTTTTTGAAGTAATGCGATATCTGCAATTATTTTAATGATTATGTCAGGATTTCTCCTAAATTACTGACAACCGTTGCGGTCGGCAACCTTAGACGAATACCGTTGAATGGTGTAGGGCGGCAACCGCCGGGGCGATGAGAACCGTTGGATTTTGTCTTTGTAAATAGCCGTTGGGAGGAAAGTGACGTTGCTTAGTTCATCGGGTTCCTTGAAATTGGTCTGAGTCAGACAAGATAGGAAAAATCCTAGCCATACACGTCGTCAATGTGGTGGGGCCCAGACTTTTGATATTTGTCTATTGCCCCGTGACCTCATGTCCGGGAATAGTTCTGTGCTTCCTTTTTTTTTTTTTTTAAAAAAAAACTGCTTTGGAATCTGGGTTATCTTTTTCGCATTTTTTATTAAAAGATATTCTTTTATATAAAGACAAATTTATATAATAAAAAATAAATTTAAATATGCTGACAAATCTGTCATACAATCCTATAAAGTATAAACTGTCACATGATAAAACCACTAATTTTTATAACAACTATTTTAATAATATTTTTTAATTAATTAATTAAAATAGTACTTTTTTTACGATAACAATATATAAGAATTAAATACACAAAAATATAACGGAATATAAAATAATTCTAAATCCAAAATGAAAAACCTTATAAATATATAAAACTGATACAATATTTTTATAATAAGACTAGTAAAAAAAAATACTCTTTGCCTGAACTTTTGAAGTTACTTATATATTAATTTGGTGTAATTTGTTTTTTAGAAATGTAACTACACTAGGAAGTTAAAATAAATGTAAGTTTATAATAGTTGAGGATAAAAATAATCACAAGAAATATAACGTTATACGTGATTATTCCCTTTATAATAATTATAGTGAAAATTAAAAGAAATGTTATAATAATTTATAATAATTGAAGATAAAAGTAATTAGAAGAAATATAACATCAAATAAGATTACTCTCTTTATAGATTATAAAAAATAATAATTTAATTTAAATGTTTTGTTAAAGAGTATAAATTTTACCATTTATACTATTAATTAAATACAACTTATTGTACGTAAAACTATCATTTTGATCTTAAGTCCTCGGTTAGCCCACTATATTGGTCCTGAGATTTTTTTTATCCACCTAATGAGGTTAAAATGCTTTCAACGTACCCACGTAGTTTCACTTAGGACATGTTTGATTAACATTTTAAAAAATATCTTTTGTTGTTCAACAACGTACTTTGAGAGTAAGTTTCATTTGGTAACATGTTTAGTTATCTTCAAAAATATGTGTTTGCGTATTAAAATTTTGTTTGAAAATTCAATTTTGTAAAAGTAAGTTTTTAATTGCCTTTATAAACTTACATTTAAATTATTAATTTTAGTCCAAACACGTATATAATAAGGATGACAATCGAGACTTAAAGAATGTTAGTTTACAAGGTATAACTATTTTAAAATTATTTTCTCTCAATTGTCCATAAAAATTATTTTTAACTCGGACATCTTTAGAGTATCTTTAACTCTTTTAAACTATAAGTACATAACTATTATATTCTCTATATATAGATACACATAACTTCTTTTTATATATATATATATATATATATATATATATATATATATATATATATAAAGTTTTAATGATCCAACCAATACATAAAATTTATTATTAAATAAATTAAGTCTATATTTTTAAAAATTTAAAAAATATTTCATACTTCAATAAATAAATTAAATTATCACAATTTTTTTAAGATATAAGTAAATATTGGCTATAAGATTATCTAACTACAACCTTCATCTAAGAGTAATTTTTAAATTATTACTTGTGATAAAAAATGTTATTCTCGAAAGTAAAAATTTGTTTTCTTAATTAACATATAAAAGTAGATAGCATAAGAAATTAAGGGACTATATTTTAAAAAAATGAAATAGTTTCTGGTTGTTGAAAATTTAAAAAATATTTGATAAGAGTAATTTTTGAAAATTATTTTCAATATGAATATTATTTTCTAGTTTTAACAAAAAAAAAAAAAAAATCAGAACATCGTATCGCTAAATTATTTTAATCTCTTACTTTTAGTTTTCTATTACTCATTTTCATTCTTAGAGCTTCACATCTTTTCCATAGTTCTACTTTCTAAAAATTGGTTTTAAAAATTATTTTATAAAATAATTTAAAACTGAAACATAATCAAACAGATTCTAAATATTGATAAATTCTACAATGCCTTTAAATTTTAGCAGGTCCCGAATACCTTCATGGATCACCTGATATTAAGCATGCGTTATGCACTATTCTAAACTAGTAATTTTGCTTTTACTTTTCAATACGCCCATGTTAAATGATTATTTATATAGTAGGGCCTCTACAAGAAAATATCATAATTCTCATAAACTTAATTTATTTTCTTTTACAAGTACACCTTTCAGTCTCTTGCTTAATTAAGGGTACAATTACAGAAATCGCAAATCCCTTTTCATTATGTCTGTTTTGTGTCCTGGGGGGTGGAAGGCTCACGAAAGCAACACAAAAATAAAAGATTAGGTGACACTGCCTTCCAACAAAGCCTCTACAAGAGGCATTACACCTCTCTTTTTTTTAGTTCCATTTCCATCCCCGCATATCCAAAACACCCCTGTAAATATCTATTTGACATATTTCATCTTTTTTTTTTCTTTTCTTATCACAATTATATATATATATATATATATATATATATATATATATATATATATATTGTTATATTTATCATTTATCTCTTTGTCTTTTTCTTTTAATTATTGCATGTATCATTTTATTTTTCAATCATATTTTAAGATATTTTTACAAATTTTAATCTAATTAAAAAAAAATTAATCACTCTTAAAATTCATCGTCTCCTCAAACTCAAAAATAAAACATATTACTCTATCTAAAATGATAATAAAGCAACCGTGAGTATTCATAACACTTTTTTATTTATTTTAAATTAAGAATGATACATTATAAATGACATTATGGGCCAAAAATAAAGCGTTAAAGAGGTCAATTACCCAACATAAGAAACTTGAGAAATTACGAAGTCAAAACCTCCCAAGTCATTTAGAATATAAACGATTATTTGATATTATTGGAGTGTAGGAAGAAACATCCGATGACACCAAGGCCCAAAGAAAGCCCAAACCAGTACAAGCCTGTAAAATCTCACTCTGCAAAAATTATACATTTTAATTTGAAATATAGGTTTAGATGAACGGAAAATTTATTAGCCCGTATATCAAGTTGAACTAGAAGTGGCAAAACGGACTGAGTTTGTCCAAACTTGTCTGATGGAATGTAAGACTTGGACTTTAAATTTTGAGCTCAAATTAAATAGGTTTTTTTAGTCCAATTCAATCATGGTCTAATGCAGGTTTAGTCTATTAAAACCCATTAAAAGACTTAATAAATCAGACTTTTAAAGGATATGAATTGAATTTGGGCTTTTTTTACTTGTTATAGTTAGCAATCCGCTTCAGTTTAGTCTGCATTGTATTGAATAGTTTGTTTTGCCACCTCTTATTTGAACTATCTCATTAAGGTATATTAAGCTTTGAGTTTACATTTTTATTTTGTTTTTTTTACGTGTGAGTTTATGTTTGATTTTCTTCCTAAGTTTTATAAAAAAAACTTCATAAGTTGATTCAATGCCAGTTGCGAGTTGTACAATACGATTTTGAAAAGAAATAAACAAAAATTCGCAAGACACCTAAATTGGTTGACAAGTTAATGCAATGTGAGTCGGGTTATTTCTTTTTTCAAATATTTAAACGCGGTCCCCCTATGTTTACAACACTGAAACATGAGTTGTACTAATATTTTTTCTGGCAAGTAGGTTGCAAAATTGATTGTATAATCCGTTCTTGTTTTTTTATGCCTGTGAGTGAAATACAAGGAGACAAGGTAGTGCTTCTTTAATTAATTAGTGAAAGAGAGAGACATTAAGAAAAGGCACAAATTTTGTCTCATAAAGCTTCGTTTGTGGGGAGGATTCATGCTGAGGCTGAATACAGTTCTCTTTTGTGGACGTGGTCATGTTAACGCACGTCAAAATAACTTGTTCTGAATTTTGAATGATTACACTGCACTTCCATTATAGTTGTAACTTCTTTTTTTCTTTTAATAAAACTTAAATTTTAAATGTTTTAGATGTGTTTGTTAGAGTTTTAAAAAATAATCATTTGAAAAACCACATTTCTGATTAGTTAAAAAAAATATTTTGGGCAAGCTCTCAAAATCCTGAAATTATAATTACCTTTTAATATATATATATATATATATATATATATATATATATATATTAATTTTAACTAAATAAAAAATATACTTTTTATGAAATCTCTAAAATATAATATTTTTATACATTCTTTGAAAATAAACTAAACAAACGGACCCTAACATTCTATACAATAACTATAGTGTACATTTAGAAATAGGTTGGGAAGGCTGTGAACGGACATTCGTTAATGGATTTCTTCCCTTGCTTCTCCGAACGACGGTAGAGTCATGGGTCTAGAGAGGGACAGCAAGGAGTCCTAATGCCCCCTCCTCTCTTGTTACTTATTATGTATATGTATTTTTAAGTTAGTTAGCTTAAAATTAATTTTCTATGGTGTAAAATAATAGTTATTAAGGTTAGATAGTGTAAAATCATGAGAAATTAGTTGTGTCTAGTGTTATTATGATAATAGTTAATGTTATAATTAGTGTACAATTAATTGTGTGTTTCTTAAAATTATTATCATTTAAAATCAAAATTTATTTAAATTTTATGTGTAAAAATAGTAAATATTTTTAAAATTGTTTTTTTATTAAAAGTTACATATTTAAAAAGTTACGAAGGAAGAAATAAAAATCCAACCCTTCTTCCTCTAATAGATTTCTGAATCCGTCCTAACTGCATCTATACACTCTACTAAAAAACTAAGCAAATTGGTTATGTTTGCATAAAGCATTTTAAACTTAAAATGTTATTCATATAATTGCTTTTCCTCCTTAAATTTGTGTGAATTGGCTGAAGAAAGCAAGATGCGATGCATGGAATCCATGACAGAGACATCAAGGGGACGTTTCCTTTTCAGCTTAGACAATGTCTATATATCCTTTGTTTTCTGCTTCTCTTCGAAAACTCGTTCATATTAACATAATCCTTCAAATAAAAGCCGCACAAGAGACAAATGAACCAAGACATACTAAAAGGGATAGTTGTTGGACATATTTGTGCAATGCGTCCTTCTATGGTCTTTTTATGCCCTTACAATTAATTAATAAAAGGGTAATCACAACATACTTAGCCCCTCTTTGTACCTTCAACAAGATAATTTTTTATTTTTTTGTCATTTTATAGACGCATTTATTTCTCATTTTCTTTATAAAAAAATCTTACAATGGACCAGTTTGTTTAAAATTTTAAAATAAGTGTTTTTTTAAAGAAATGTCATTTTAATAAGTAAATAGGATTTTTTTAAAAAATAAACAGAAAAATATTTTTTTAAGCATAAATAATTTAGACAAACACTGTGAAAACAAGAAGTTGACTTAGTTGGTATGCAATAGCAGAGGAAAAAAATAATTTTTAAAAATTAAACAATAAAATATGGTGAAATCCTTAAATTAAATTTTGAGAAGCAAAATAATTAAGGAGTTTTTGGTCAAGAAAATTCGGTGTTGAGTACTGACATACACCGATTGGGATGGATAATAACGGCCGAGATAAAATGTGCAATTAAAAAAATATAAAAATATTATTTTGCTTGGAAGGTATCTATTTCCTACTAGTGTAAGAATTGTCATACTTATTCTCTATACCAAAATATTCAACAAAATTCATGAATATGATTATTGAATTTAATTTTTTCAATAATTAGACCAAGTGCAAAAAATTGTATATAATTTTAAATTTCTTTAATATTTCAATTTTATCAACAATTTCATTATAATATATAATATATTTTTTAAAATGAAAATAATTCTCAACTGTAAAATTACATGATTTAATCGTAATACATTAATAATCTAACTTTTTTTATATTATCAACCAATCGTAGATTAAAATATTGCATTTTTTTTTACTCAAATAAGCGCGACTTAGTCCAGGTTTAATTATTTCGATCAAATACTCAAATTGAATTATGAAATGTAGAAAATATTTTTTGAACATTACACTAGTTTAGTTATACGAATAATAGAATAGTTAATCAAATTTTCACTAATTTCGACCAATCAAAATGACTTGATCGTCATCAATAATTTACTTATAAGATGTATAGTTATAATTTATGATTAAATTGGCTAGATTAATTATTTGTCAGTGTAAAATTCTTTACACTAACAATATATATCATTCTGGATGATTTAGGTTATGATCTTGTGATCTTGTGAATTGTTCTTAGTTCTTAGTTCTGTGTACCAAAAAACTATATATATATATATATATATATATATATATATATATATATATATATATATATAAATTCAAAATTAAACTCAAATTATATATCCATAAATGTTTGATTTATCTAAATTTGGGTATATATAATTGTTAAAATAATATTATGTCATTTAATAGTCAACTCATTAAACTCACATTCTATAAATATGTATGAAGTGAATTCATTGTCCAAATTTTACTTTTAAAACAAATGTATTTTCCCCCGATCTGGTCTGTTTTTTTTCCCCTTTCTTTTAAATAGTTAAGTATATACAGTTAATATAAATGTTTTTGTTTGAAGATTGACAAGTCAATAATTTAATTTCTAAGATATTAAGAAAAAAAAAGGAAATAGTATCTGAATTCAAATATTACAATTAATGTCTCGTTAATTTTATTTTGAATATAGATTAAACATGGATTTTTTTTACTCGATTAAACATGGATTCTGATTGAGTAAATTTACCTTATTTATTTTGACCAAATACTCGAGAGGAGATTGATTACAATTTAATTATGCATAAATGAGGAACATTCAAAGATGCGTATTTTGAAAATTGAATATTACTTCCTTTTACATTAAAAGAAAACTAATAAATAAGATTCAGGAAATAAATAAATAAATAATCATATTTTTATTGTAGTGATTTAAAATTGATACATAATTAAAAATTCTCAATTTTAGATTTCATTGGCAGAAAAATTCTAACATGCTAGGATTATAAATTGTTAGGGCAAGAACTGAGAGAAAGGGCAGGATAGCAGACAGGAACAAAAAGAAGAGCATTCAACTGGACTCTTGAACTCTGAATTCTTGATGGTGGCCCACTGTTCAAGTTTTTTTTTTTACTAGTTCTTTCAATTTGTTAACCCCCTTGAGATGTTTTCATGATAATACAAGTAAATTACACTATTCTTCGATGTACGTTGACAAAAATCTGATAACTATTGGAATTTGTCTATTATAACCGTTTTTCAGAAGTAAAAAGGGCTGTTTGAAAAAATAATAATATTTTGGGGCACTTGCTATATCCATCCCATCCCTTCCCTTTCTTCTTTTTAAACTTAAATCACTTAAATAATCTTCTTATTTCATATCTTCTTCTTTCCCACACGATCACACACTCAATAATGCACTCCTTCCATGTCAACAAACCATTTCCCCAATAGTGCACTCCTTCCATATCAACAAAAGATTTCCCCTCATTAGAATCCTTTATCTCTTTCCCTTATTATTCCAATTCAATATCTTGTTTTGGTTTTCCTTTCTTCCTCACTTTCTTGGTTTTGTTGATATGATAGCCTTGTTCTTTTGCCACAAACTAGAAAAAATGCTCACAAGATTTAGATCTCCATACATAGTTTACACATATTATGTAATTTGGTTACATGGTTAAGAGGTGGGGTATAGACACATTATAATGTTTTCATTGTGTGCCACTTTACGAGATGATTGTCTTTTTGGAATATTTGCAAAGCATTTTTTTTCATTGAATTTTGAAAAGCACCCTTTTAAATTTGTTTGACTTCCAAAAAGTAGTTTTCATAATACAAAAATTTAAACAATATTTTAAAAAGTACTTTCTAGAATTTATTGTTATGTATTTTGGAAAGTACTTTCCAGAATGATATTTAAACTTTTATATTCTAGAAAGTATTTTTTGAAATAAAAAAGTTTAAACATCATTCCAGAATGCATTTTTCATATAAAGAGCATGGGTGATGTGGAGTGTACTTAGAAAAAATGAGAGTGGTTGTAGCAAAATCCTATTTTGAGACATTAACTGAAATTTGGGCTTTTTGTTTTTATAAGAAAAAGGCGTTCTTAGAAAAACTTGTATGGATTTATAAACGGGCAGACACCAGCTGAGACGGGTCGGGTTGGGGATAAAAGGAGCATGGTTGGGATGGTGAAGTCTGAAGGCAGAAAGGGATTGAAATTGAAGAGTGTTGTGGGGGGGGGTGGCCCCAGTAACTCGGAACAGACTCTGGCGTCGCACGTGTTGATGGCCAACCTAGGAACTAAATTCAATCCATTCCTAAGAAATCAATCTGCCAAATAAACAACCAAAAACGTTTCCTCTTCTCTTCTCATTCTCATCCTCAATTGCGCTTTCAACAACTAATACAAACGCATACCCTCCTCACTTATAGTTTCTTTCAACACAACAACGCTCGCTCGCTGGCACCACCACCAGAACCGTAACACACAACATTCTAGAATACTCCTTTCAAGCTTTAGCCGCAGCTAGGGTTTCCATTGCACTCTCCTTCACAGGTTCTCATTCTCTTCCCTCTCAATTCTCTTCTCTTAATTCCTTTCCTTCCCTTTCTCCTTTTTCCTATAATGTGTGCGCGTTTTGATTGTTACACGCTGCTTATTCAGTTTTCCTTTCGATGTTTTCCGTTTTTATACAACTCAGTTTGGATAATGTTTTTCTTTTAGGGTTTTTCTATATCTTATGTCAACCTTCCTTTTTAGGGTTTTGGATATTGTCCCCCCCCCCCCCCCCCCTTTTAATTAAACAATTATTAGCTACTGTTGTTGAAAATTAAGGATTCGTATTCGGTTATGTACTTTCTGGGTTCGGACTGGATTTTTCTTAATCATTAATTTCTGCGTTGTTTATTTAATTTTACTTGCATTTTGTGTGCGGGATTCTGATTTTATTTCTGAATTGGGCGTTTCAGGGATTGAGTAACATCTGTTCATTGATCGTGATTGGAAGGTTACAATTCGGTCTATTTGATGGTTGAAACTTCGTGCCAGCCGTTGAAGTGACTGGTAATCTTATTTATATTTTACTTTTTCTTTTCAATGCTCAACATAGGACTTAATATATCCAATTCCAATGCCTTTATCTGTCCCCAGTTTGTTAAGTAATAACTGTTAGGTTTGCTTAATCTGTTGAAAAGTTTGCAGAGACGAAGTGAAGTTTTTTATTCTGAAAATTTGAATACAGTGTACTTCATGTTTTGTGATTTACTATAATGGTAAATCTTTAAATTGATGTTGTGTATTAACTTAGGAAGTGATAAATGTGCCTATGACCAGTCAAAAGAAAGTGTGGCTATGAATCTTAATTTTTTTTTAAGAGCATTAGCTTTGTTTGTGAAGTCTACTCTAGACTAAGAAGAGTTATAAACTGTGAAACTTGCTTTCAATTTCTTCTGTTGTGTATTCCAGTGGTGTTTCAGGTGACAGTTTATTCTAGCACAAGCTTGTGCCTGTCAAGTCGGTCCTTAGGATGAAAAATGTTGCCGATATTTTTTCTTGAGATAATTAAAAATTATAATAATTAGGGTAATCGATAAGAAGTGAGTCCATTGTAAATTATAATAAGTTGTTAATTAGAATTAAGAGTTTGCTGTCTGGCCACTGGTCAGCTGTAAATTTTGATCTTGTCTTTATCTATATATAAATTCATTCTTTCCTATATTTCTACAAATGGCCATTTTCTATTTGTAATTTATTATTTGTATTTGAATTAGCAGTTACCACACTCTTACATTTCCTTGGCAAAACAGGTTTGGAAGTCATCCAATTCCAAACTGCCATGTATCATGTATTCATTAAATATTTTAGTAAACAAAATTACACTAGTCAATTTATCATAGAACGTGGTTTTCTCTTGAAGTAATTGCTATATTGTTGGTGGCAACCTACTGCTTTAACTTAGTTGTTGTCTTGGCAAATCTGCCTGCATGTGTAGATGCTAATTAATAAATAAAAACGGAATTGAAGTCATGTGATTGTTAAACCATGGATGGAGGGAGTTGATGAGTTGTGTGTTTGATCTAAACACCAGAACCTTCATTTTCATTTTAATTTTGTGGCTCTGAAGTCTGAATCTCGATCTCTCTAAATATGGCACTTACTTCACATAGTTTTCTATTATTCTGAGCGAAGTGTCAAACAGTATTATCTGTTGGCCATAATAATGGTTTTCATTTTTTAATCCAGATCAATCCTAAAGAGGTCATTATTCTCCAATCTTTGTTTTTTAGTAGGAAAAAATTTAGGGTCAGTGGTGGCTGCCCTGTCTTAGGGCATGTTTGGATTGGAGGTAGATGATAGAATGCAGAGACATGGAGTGGAAGGGGAAGTTGTTCCATTGTTTGGTTTAAAAAATTGGAATGAAATATAATGGAAAATGATGGATCATGATTCATTTCATTCCATTGTTTAACCCCAATTTTGTTCCCTCCAAATCTGGGGTGTACTTGATGGAACAAATTTTGTAGATTCTGAAATAACTATTTTATATTTGTAAATTTTATCCTAATCATTAGATTTTCGAAGATAATCTATTTAAAATAAGGATAATATATGAATTAAAAAGTTATAACTCATTCTGTTTCCCTCCTTTCTCAAACAATAGAATGAAATCTGTGCTGCTCGATTATAAAATATCCAAACAAAGGAACGACATTCCAGTCCATCCCATTCCATTATATTCCATTCTCTACCAGACTACCACCAATCCAAACATAGCCTTAGGGTCCAGGCTGAGAAGTGGGCAGGCCTCTAAGCTTCCGGAGGTATTTACAAATAACAACAATTGTGGACCCTAGCATGATTTGAAACCTTGCCAGCTAAGTTGACACTGTTTCCGCTCACAGGTTGTGCCAACCAATGGCTATTATTCCTCTATTTGAATTTTCATGTTTTCTCGACTTTCTGTTACTTGTTCCTATGATATTCAATTGGAGATTTTAATTAATGGTCTTTTATAAACACATCAGTTATGATATACCCTATGTTCTGCAAAACTGTCGTTTCATTTATTCACGGTAACAGTGATCTAAAACTTGTCAAATCCACTATCAATAGTGGTTCAGTTAAAAAATTAGACTTTAAGACTGAAAAAGTCAGGTGCATTTATTATTTTATTGATTTTGCAGTGCCTGTTCGTGAACTGTTTTTTTTTTTTCCAGAAATTCTATTGAAATTCTCTATGGGAAGGACAGTTCTGGCACGCCAAAAGGATGGCCTTGATGCTCTGAGAAAGATTATGTAAAGCAGTATGACTCTTGAAGATTTCTTTACCTTGTCTGAGATGAAAGATGGGCTCACAGCACCTTCTCGGGTGCAGGAGCTGGTCTCTGTGATGCAAAAGGAGAAAGATAGTGAGGTTAAAAATGCTGCTGATGTGACAAGGCAGTGGGCTGCTGTTGCAAGCACTATTGCTGCTACAGAGAATAAAGATTGCCTTGATCTTTTTATTCAATTAGATGGACTTTGCTTCATTAATAGATGGTTAAAGGATGCCCAAGATTTTGGGGTTGATGCAAACGACAGCTTCGTTGAAGAATCAATCACTGCAATGTTACGTGCAGTTGAAAAGCTGCATATAGACAGTGAGAAGTCAATGTCTTCAGGAATTCGCATCACTGTAAGTAATCTTCTTGGCCATCATAGTGCTAGGGTTCAGGATAGAGCAAGAACGTTGTTTGACAGCTGGAAGGGAGTTGGAAATGGTGATACTGAATCTCATGATGTGGAACTTGCTAAGGTTGACAATTCAAGTGACAAGATTGTCAGGGAGGAAACACAGCCATCTGCTGCAAATGAAGCTGGCAATGATAATGATCCTGCATCAGGACTAATTGGAAGTGAGAAATCTCTGTTGAAAAGCTCGGATAATTTACCGGTACATAGTTCTGATAATGTGCTCCAGTTATCTGCCAGTGTGGAATGTATTGACATCAAAGTGGGATCGGAAAACCATGTTGCTGGTGTTCCATCTTCTGCTCAAGAAGTTGCTCCCGCTCATGAAGGATTGCCTATATGCACTACAGGTGAGACCACTTCGGCTGGAACCTGTAACTTTCCCATTCCAAATCAAAGCAGTTTTGAAGGACAGTCAGATGTGGTACAGTTAAGTGACTTAGCTAAAGTGGAAAAGCAGGAGCAAAACATTAATGACCCTCCAGAAAAATTAGGAGCACCAGAGATCTGTTCTGTGTCCTCTAATAAGCCAGAGTCTGAGCCTGTTTCCATGGTTGCTTGCGAAGCAAAAGCACCAGAGTCTGTGAAAAACCCAGCTTTAGAGCAAAATGTTGAACACAATGAGGATGATGTTTGTCGTAATTTAACTAATTCTGCTAGTATGAGGACACCTGCATCTGATAGGAGTGGGGAAGATGATGTAACTAGCATTACACAAGTTTTTAAAGCTACAGAAAATGATAATGATTGTTGTTCTAATGCATTGCAGGGCGCATCAGTCAGTGACAGTAACTTGGGAAAGACTGAGGTGTTAGACGTGTCTGTCTTTGGAACAGAATATGTCACAGCATCAAAGGAAGGCAAGGGCCATGAAGAAGATACATCAATTGGTTCTGATTCTAGTAAACCCGGAATAGATTTCAGAAGCTCTAACATAATTGACAAGAGAGGTTCTGACAATGAACTTGACTGTGGCATTGTGGATGCTTTAGAATTTGCTCGAAAAATTGCTCAGGAAGTTAATAGAGAAGTCAGCTGTTCTTCAGAAAAAGTCTCAGAACACAGAATCAGGCAACCATGCAGTCCAGATTCTGTAAGAAAAGAGGACGAGCTCACTCCTGTCCCACCCAAGGAGGTTTCCTCCAGACAAAGCCATGCTACTGAGGCATGTTCAATGGAGGGGCATGTGAGTATTTTAGACAACAATGAGGCTGAGCCGGAATGCAGACCCTATGTGGTGTCCTTAGAGGTGACTGAAAAAGCTCAAGATTCAGGAGGTAATTCAGAGAAACGACTCTGCGGCTTTGATCTCAATGAAGTTGGTGCTGATGATATGGATGTTTCTGTAAATACTATGTCTACCCCAATACCAGTTGTCTCTGCTTCAAGGCCTGCACCAACTCCTGGGTTGACTGGGGCCCCTTTGCAGTTTGAGGGAACACTTGGATGGAAAGGGTCAGCTGCCACCAGTGCCTTTCGACCTGCGTCGCCTCGTAAAAATTGTGATAATGATAGGAATCTTTCTGTTGATATGAACTTTGATACTTCCAAGCAGAGGCAGGATTGGCTTGATTTTGATCTAAATGTGGCTGAGGGTGAAGAAGGCAATGTAAAACCTACTGCTGAATCTTCAGGCAGGCCTTCTGGGCAATCGTCATTTGAATTTAGTCCTAAAAAATCAAGCAGGCTTGAATTTGATTTGAACAGTACCGGTGATGATGGTGACACCCAACCTTCAGATCAAAGAATGGAGGGACAACTCTTTCTTGGAAGAAATGGCTGTTGGAGCCCATCCCCTGCATCGTCGTCCTCATCAATGCAGCCATCTGTTAGAAACATTGATTTGAATGACAGGCCGTGCCTTCAAACCGATTTGGTAGACCAGGGCCCCATTAAGTCTGCCCATCTTATCAATGCATTTGGTTCTAAATCATCAAATGCTCCTGTTATCTCTCTTCTGGGTGCCAAGGTAGAAGTTGGTAAAAAAGAATGTGTTCCTCAAAGGTTGTCTTTGCAGAATGGCAAGGCTACTGAACCTGCAATAGAACTAACAATGTCAAGAGCAGGTAGCGTTTTAGGGATGACCCCAACAGTACCCTTCAATCATTCATCTGTTTTTGGCTATAATGGAGTGGCGTCAGCATCAGTGACACCCGCAATGTCTTTTTCATCAGCCATGTACGGATCAGGTGGCACAATTCCATACATGGTGGACTCAAGAGGAGCTCCAGTTGTCCCTCAAGTGGGTGGATCTTCATCAACTGTCCTTTCATCTTACTCTCAGCCACCAATCTTTATGAACATGGCTGGTACACAACTTGGTCTGAATGGATTTGGACCTTCACGTCCTAACTTTGACCTGAACTCTAGCTTCATGATTGAGGGTGGGAATAGAGACACATTGGCTGCAAGGCAATTTTTCTTTCCTGTTCAGGGAAGGGCTGTGGAGGAGCAAGTAAGATCCATGCCGCAACCCTCCAGTTCGGGGGTTAGTGGGAAACGAAAAGAACCAGACAGTGGTTTGGAACCCTACCCATTTATCTACAAAAATCCGCAACCTCCATGGAAGTAGCTTCTAATTTATGATTTTACCTCTCTTCTGAACTGTTCATAAACACACACCTTTCCAATTAATGCTTTATTACCCGAAATGATCCTCAACAGTAGGTCAGTGCACTGGCATCCTTTAGTAACAGAAGATCTCGAACTCAATAAATGCTGGCGGAAGATGGATGTAATATGATTCAAACGATTGATTGTTAAGGGGGGCAGAAATTGGGTTTTCTTATTGTTCTTTTTTCTTTTCTTTCGTTTGTTTATCCTTTCCTGTAGCTTTATAGAAAGGCATTACAAGCACAGAAAGTCTTGGTGCGTCTAGCTGTAATTTCTCTTTCATATGTCAAAGAAATTTATAGGCATAGTATCATGTCTCATTTTCTCGGTGGTGCTTTAGTATGTTGCCACTATTTGGCCAGTTTTCATTTTTAAGTTAATAACCTGTATAAAGAGAAGGAAGAAATCACCGACTAAGAAAGGCCTCTGTTCAAATTTTTTTTCTGCTTACACTGTTAAACATTCCCAACATTCGTGGTGTTAATCGTGTTTTACTGTTCAACTCAGGCTTTTTAATTATGGTTTCACTTAAAGCTTTTGTTTTCATTTTCAATGACATTTTTGTTACAGATTGATTAGCTTCCTCTATTTGAACTGAATCTATCCAACCCTCCGTCCTAGTTCATTAATACCACAATCAGATCATTGTATGTGTTAGTGCGTATTACAGTATTCTCAACCTTGGTGATGGCAACTGTTGATGGTGTCAGTTAATTTTGCGCCATTTTCAGGCATTGTCCAGCTAGCTTTGCATTTTCAGTAATGGTGTGTATCACCCAATTTAAATAAACAAAAGCATCAATGTCTGTGAATTGTGATCAGTTAATTTTTTGTTGTTGAATTAAAAAAACTCGTCCCATACCCGCACTTAAAGAATGAGTTCAAAATTTACATGTAATTTGCGTTTTAATCTGCTGTCCTTTTCAAGTGTCTGGGCTAGTGATTAGTGAGTTAACTACTGATGTTTAACGTCAGTGACTCGGTGATCTTTGATGATTTATTTATGGGTTTCAGACTCAAAACAATATATTTAACATTTGTATATTCAATTTAGTGCGCCACTAACACCAAGGTTTGGAAACAGGGTGAGTGAAATAGCTTGTGTTTAGCAACGTCACCGGCCTTTGAGAAAAACGTGAATGAAAGTCACTTTTAAAAAAAAATTGTTGCATTGAGTTTAGAAAAGTCTTAAGCAAACATGTGAGACTCTTCTTATTTTATGTTTTTTTAACGGCCTTAGACTCTTCCTATAAGTAACTTAACCAATGCTTTGTGAAAAAAATCATATTTTTTTTTAAGAAAAATGGATTTCACTCTTACACTAATAACCATTTATTAAACTCAACCTCCCCCCCCAAAATAAAAAATAAAAACTTTGTGCGCCTTTAAGTCATTGGCTTGCACCTTGTTGTCATGCTACTGTTGCCTCTGGTTTAGTGCGTCTTCTTTGATCCTCTGCTAATTTTGTTGTTGCCTGATGGAGATGCTTGTGTTGGAGAGTGATTCTTCTTATTCATACGATGAAAAATATAGCTATATTTATTTTTTAACTTTTCATGTCGCGAGAAAAAATTAATCAACCAAAACGAACCAACTAAAATTGATTCAGTTGATTAGTTTCATATTGAGTGTGTTTCAGTGTTTGGATGAAAATTTATAAAATTAATTTTCAATTAAATTAATTTCAAAAAATAAATTTGTTTACATATTTTTATTTTAAAAATAATTCAGTAGTTAAATTCAATATAAATTATTTTATCTAATGTAAAAGTTACTTAAAAGTTATTTCAATCCTAAATTGATTTTGGATCTAAAATTAATTTCTCAACATTGAGACTTAAAATGTAGATATATATTTAAATTTATGTAAATTGGTATTTTAACCAAATTTCCACTCTAATTCAATCATATATTGAATACTCCTTTCTTCTTATTATAATTGTGGTTTTAGATTGTTTTATATAAACAAAAAAACTAATAAATAGATGAAAGAAAATGTTAATTTTACAAAATTAATTCTATCATCATTAATTTATTTATAATTATTGTTGCTCATATTATTAATATTATAAAGAATATAAATAAACAAAATTAATTAATGCTAGATTGAAAAATTAAAATAATAATTATACTAATTATTATGAAATGGAGTATTAGGTTTGAATTTTTGTTTTTATCGAAACCGTACTCATTTAGATTTTAGATTCCTTTGCATTGATTTAGATCTACATCTTAGTGTGAATTTTATACGAATTTGGTTACTTAAAGTTTATATATTGATGTATGAACTGAAAGTAACCGGGCAGCTAACTGGGACAATAAAGAGGCCATGACAGCTGACACAGTGGACTTTGTAGTCCATAGTCCATACTCTCACTAAGTGAAAAATAAATGATCCCAAAAGCGCTAAATATATGAAGGGTGCTATTGCTATACTCCTCAACCCATTCAATTCCACCTCACCACTAAAATATCCACTATCCATGTCCACATACCATTTCATTTGTACTACATCACATAAAACATAAATAAACGATAAAAGTAAAATCTTATTATTAATATTGATTTATATTATTAAATTAATAAAAAAAGAACATATATAATTATTTTAAGTTGTTTGTCACTGATAAAAATATTACTTTAAGATAAAAATATTATTTGTGTAATCCATTAGAATCAACTAAAGAGAGTTGCTCAATTATAAAGATTTATTGTTTAAAGTTGATTGAAATGAAAAAAAAAAATGAGTAATATATACACATGAATTCAATTGAAAGTAACTATTGTAAATTGGTGCAATGTGAATGCTTGTACAAGTATCATTCTGGTTGCAAAGGTCTATGCTCTATACTATTCAGTCCACCTTCATCAAACTTGTCTAGGCTAGCTTCACTGACCCACATGCCAATGCTTTCTCATTTCGTTATGAGTAATAATTAATATAAGAATATATAAATACTCTATTAGTATTTTTTTTAATCATATCATCATATTATCTTTTCGTGTCTCTAAATGTAAAATAACATCTGGAACGCAGCGAAGCCAAAGCCTAGGCGATCACCAGAAATTAAACAAAGGAACACATTTTACTCTAAACAAAAAATATCATTCATTATTGATTCAAACAAATTTCCCATGTCCATTAATTAAGCATACTGTATTACAATGTAAGCAAAAGGATATATACAAATTACAAATATCACTCCCAAATCCCAATTAGTACGAAAACACTGACTTTTGTATAACTTACAAAAAGGAGAGGTTAAGAAAATAAATTAAGACTATCTAATTTATTTATTACTATTATGAAGAAGGGTGTTATTAACGGATACTTACATGGTTGTTAAAATCGTACTTTAACGATTTTACGATTTCATCAAGGATCGGCGAGTTGAATCGGAAGTAGAATCAAAATTGGAGTAGACTCGTCCGATTTAGTGCATACTCGGACGAGTTTAGGTAGACTCACGAGTTTGCGACGAGTCTGTGGGTTTACGAAATTTTCGAACGGCGTCATTTTGAAGCTAAGTTACTCCCTTACTTGTGAGTCGTGACTCCGTGCTGTGCTGAAGCTGAGCTACTCACCGTCGTTGTTCTACTTTGAAAGCCCTCAGTCGCGATCCTCGTCATCGCTGGTCCTCTGTCCTCCGTCGTCGTCGCTGCCTCGCTGGTCCTCACTCGCGCTCCAAGCTTCGCTTCATGTCACGATGCTAAGGTATTTTCTCCTCTGAGTCCTCTCCTTTCATGACCTCACTCTGCAACTGCAAGGCTTCTCATGAGTTGTTAGATGCCTCTGGTTGATTGTGCATCTTCCACTATGAGGTCTTGAGTTTTTAGTTTTTTTACTGTTGACCTAATAGTGAGCATTTTAGTGATTTTTGTGTAATTCGATTTTAATTGTGCATCTTCGTTGATTGTGTGATTCGATTTTAATTGTACATCTTTCATTGGTTGATTGTGCTCACAACACCAATGACTATCATCATTCATTTTGCTGGACATGCTGCTTCGAAAAGAATGCAGAACATGGCAAAACATCTCTAGTTTCAGCACACTTGTATTTTTATTTTACTTTGGCAATTTTGAATGACCTTTATACATGGCAGCTCAGCTCTTTTACTATAAATAAGCCAAAGTATGCAGAACATCTCTGTTTGAATAGCCGAGAGCATCATTGTAAGGAAAGAATAAGCAACTCAGCCAAAAAAAAGTAAAACTTAATACTATTTGCAAACCTTTAGCTCTTTCATATCACTTAGACTAGTACGAGGGAGACCCTTCCACATTGAATCCATTATTGTACATTGAGTTCAATTCTTATAGATACATTGAGTTCATACCCTTCCACATAGTTCAATTCTTTATGTATAATATTGTTTGCAATGGTTTTGCTATCAACATGGTTTTGCTACATTGCCCACAAGCTCGAATACTCCTTCTCCTTCAACTGGAAGGTTCTTCTTCCTTTCCTTTACTCTCTCACCTTTTTTTCATCTTTAAATTCTACTATTTATGGGTTATTTTTTTATTTAATTTTATTCTTCCTGATAATTGTCAATGGTAGTCATTTACATTTGTTGTAATGTTTTCCTACTTTTAATTTGCGCGATTCTTGCTTAATAAAAGAAAAATAGAAAGCGGTGTGCTTGTATGTTACCCTTGTTTATTATTTGGTGGAGAAATTTCATTTGTGGGAATATTTGGATTTTATGAAGAGGGAAAGAGATTAGAAGTGAAATTTAAATTTTCTTGGCTGTCAAATGCTATGGTGTTTTGCATAGTGTGCTCGTAATGTTTTAAGTCTAGTGGCAGATCATGCTCAATGGTTGTGTTAGAGGATTTTGGAACTGTTTGTAACAGAAAAGATTTGGAATGAAATGTGATGCCTCTTATTGATTCTCAATCTGATATATATACAGGTTGTTTACAAACAACTCTAACATTCCAAAATTAGTTTCCTCAATTTATGATATTTACTCCTAAACCTGGTCAGGATTTGAAACACCATTGATTGGATCAGCAAGTTCAGCCACAAGTTCATCAGCTACCTAAATATAACCACAATTCACATTGAATTTTAAAAAAATAAACTAGGAATAAGTACTACATTTGAGGAATTCAAACCAAAATTTTTGTGACAAGTTGAATTACAAAGAAAGACATGAAACACACATTCTCACCAGTGGTTTTTTTTTTTTTCAGTTTTAGAATATCTATCTTCAGAAAACATTTCCTTACAATACAACTTGTTGGAAACGGTTAAATATTCTAGAACGTTTCATTTTATCATTTTATGGTTATTGCTCTTACATGAAATCTCTCTCTAAATTATTATATAAAGTGAAGTTGTTGGATGCTTCCTAACTGAAGCATTATCTTATAGGTAGTGTTCATTTGTTAAAGTCTACAAGAAAATATACGAAAATGAAACCATGTAAGGATGTATGATGCACATATAACATCATTTCCTAACCTACATAGTTCTAAATAGCACGTAATTTCATTTTTTAAGTGTTTTTATTTTAATAACTTATGTTTTGTATCATATGAATTTATGTTAAATTGAGTGTGGATTGAGAACTATGTTAGTTTATTGAATTATTGTTAAAGTTTATTATTTTCATTTATTTTATGGTTAAAATATTTACTTATGATTTTATATAAAAGAATATTAATATATATTTTTTTATTTGAATAAATTCTTACGATTCGAGTTTACAAAATCTCCATGATTCTACGTAGAATCACGAGTCTGACAACTTTGGATACTTCCCTTGCACACATTCTCAAATTTGGCTTCTTTGCTGTCCCTTTCTATGTTGTCCTTTAAAATTATACAATTTTCATGATTTTTAAAATTAAATATCATCATTAAATATTAACACAATTGTTATGCATTATTATTTTAATAAGACAACACAAAGACAACATGATAAAGGCTAGCAGAAATCCAGGTCCCACGTCCTCTTGGCTGTCAGTGTGGTCTCTGAGAAAGGCACACGTGGCCTTACGCGAGACGTCCCAGGTGAGCGTGGCCACGAGGACGAGAATAACCGCGGCGGACACAATCAGAAGATAACCGCGGCTAAACCTTCTCCCCGAAACAAAAGCATATATAGGCTTCAAAACACGCCATGAGACCCAAGAAGATATCTCCATAAACCCTCTCTCTCTCACTCTCTTCCTTCCGCTCTCCAGTGCCACAGGCCTCTTGCTCAATGAATGACGTTTCAATACTTGGACATTGACTATAACCATACCCCTAACCAAATAGTAGCAAATATCCCCATTCCCCCTACTGTGCTTTTCTTTATACACTATACTATGCCTCCTCTTCTAAACAAAATGCTGGATACCTACTCAGTTTAATTATATTTTAGTTTCTTTACTGTAATTATTTTTCAAATTTAGTCTTCTACTCTCTTTTTTCATGACTTTAATTTCTATTCGTTTAATCGTGTGATATATTGGTTTTTCCTCTAACTTAAACACTCTATTTCACTATTGTGTCAGCACACTCATGTTAACGTGTCACACTATCTTTTCTTTAAACATTCGATGTTATGTGTGTATTTGTTGAAGTTTGCTATGAGGTATTTATAAAATCAAGTAATATGCTAGGTAATTTTTTGCCATCACAACATGTCTATTCTGGAAATCAATTGCTCGATTATACCAAGTATCCCTCACACATAATTTTCATGCTTGTGTCAATAGTATAGTTGTGTGTTTTCAGGGATTAATTGCCAAGTGACTATTATATTAAGGATAGACATTAATAGAAGCTAGTGAATAAAGTACATGATCGACATAAAGAGTTAAACAGATAAGGTGAATAAGCTATTCTTCAATTTTACTATACTTCCAAAACAGGAATTTAGACTTTTTTTAAAGAATGAATTGTCAAGTCCGCTCACTCAATTATTATTGATTGATAATTTTCTTTAGAACTTAAAAGGGAACTATGTGCCCATTGTGTCCATATATTTATTTGTAGAATCTACTTAAGCATAATGTGGAGTGATGAAGAATCATTGCCCGAGTCATCTTTCCTTGCACACAAATTTTTGGGCATCGATCATTTCATAATTATGATGAATTCGGTGAATATTGCATGTGTGGTTCAGGACAATTAAACAAGTAGGAGTATTACATAATTTGTGTTTGGGACTTTAGATTACGATGCCGGAACTTGATGAAATTAACAAGCATAGATAAAAAATAGGGAGAAATTGGAGGACATTTCGTTATCGCTTGCTCCTTTTGCCATTGCACCTGGATCAGAATCCCAATCTGGGGGCCTGCATCTGTAACGTCTTGAGAATCAGAAGCCTTAGCCTCGTGAAAGTTTTGGGCACTTCCTTTTTATCTCTAACATGTTTTGGGGACTTTTTTATGTGGGGATTCATAATTCAGGGCATTCTTCCCGGTGTTAAAGGCTTTTTTTCTATCCATGAATCTGATACCAAAGAAAAAAAAGAAAGGGAGAAAAACCTATTAGGCTATTACTATTTGTGGTCCAAACTCATCATCGCGTTTCCCGGTTTTCTATTCGTGAAAAACAGAATCCTACACAGTGTTTTAACCAAATTTATTAGTAGACTCAATTCAGCGTGACACATAATTTGAGGGTAATTAGAGTTATTTTACTTCTTTTTCTTCTCAGGCTAGCGTTTATTATATTGACTTTGTTAGTAAACAATAACACCGGCTCTTTTTAGTTTTTTTTTAATATATAACATTGGCACTTAAAACACATACTATAAAAGTTTTGAATAAAAAAATAAGCATTTAAAGTTTTGAATTAAATGTAACATTTATTATTTAACACCAGTAGTAATAATTTTAAGACTCTTGTAGGCTTAGAATAAAATCCTTTTCAATAAAAAGAAAA